>NC_047090.1:93070068-93705408 GCF_902459505.1 Geotrypetes seraphini | reverse complement strand
CTTGGGACCTGGGTTGGCCATGTTGGAAACAGGATACTGGACTTGATGGACCTGCGGTCTATTGCAGTATAGCAATTCTTATGGGAAGAATAGGAACACAAAGACTGATGCTGGACCTTGCAGGGAGCAGAGTAGTATGGGAAATGCTGGACACAAGAGGATAGGGTATGAAGACAGAAGGTAGATGCTGGACATGGGTAGAGGGAGTAGGGAGACAGAGGGGAATCTGCTGGACATGGTAAAGTGGGAGTAGGGAGACAAGGGGAACATGCTGGGTGGAGAGGGATATGAGATGCTGAATATAGGATGGAAAGAAAGGGAATATGCCTGCTTGGGGGTAGAAGGGTGATCATGGAGGGAATAGAGTGATAGAAGAGAGATGCTGGATTAAGTTAGGGAAGAGAGGGAAGGTATTGGAATGGGATGGGATGGGATGTGGGAAGATGGTGGGCTGGCTGTCTTATGAAAGGGGAAAAAGGAGCTGCTAGATCAGAAAAGGAATTAAAAAGGAACATGGAAGGATGCTGGACATGGGAGTTGTAGGGTGAAGGAAAAACAAACATGGAGTAAGTAGGAAGACAGATGAGATACTGGACGGGGTGATGGCAAGAACATGACAAAGGGGATTCTGGATATTGGAGAAATAGGCAAAAAGAGGAGATGCTGACACAGAAGGGGGAGAGAGTAACAGAGGGATATTGCATATGAGAGAGGAGTAAGTTAATGGGAAGAGATTTTGGATGGAGGTGGAGAGAGAGAGTTGAGGTGTTGGAGGAAAGAGGGGAGAGGATATGTTGGATGGAGGGGGTAAGAGAGGTGAAACTAGTTAGAAGAGTGAAAATAGAGGGGAGGAAGAGAGAAAAAGAAGATGCTAGAAGGGGGAGAGTTAGTAAAACACTGGAGAATAATAGGATGAGGAGAGAGGGAAAGTTGTAAGTAGAAACACAGATGCAGAAAAATAAAACTGAAAGGAAAAAGGTTAGTCAGAGATGGATGTAGGAGAGGAAATGAAGAAGACAGGAAGTGAGAGAAATGGCAGACTGAATATCCTGGAAAGAAAATTATAAGACAGAAGAAAGCAGAAACTGGAAACTAGGATAAACATGAATAAAATGGCCAGACAGCAAAGGTAGAAAAAAAACCCCAAAACACAACTTTTATTTTTAATTTCATGAACAGAAAATGCAGTTTTTGTTATAGGTGACGTAAATTTACTACTAGAATCCCACAACAGTATTAATGTCTCCAGATTTAAAGAATTCTTCCTCGACAACCAGTAGAGGTTAACTTTACGATTGGGTATATATCTAATCATGACCAGCAGGTGGAGACTGAAAACAAAACTTTGGGACAGTATATCCTAGCCCCTCCTCTCTATTTCCCTCAGTCTTCTTTCAGTCTCCAGCAGGTGTTGAGTGATCTGTACCCATCTCCCTTGGTAGGGCTGTTGGAATTTGTTTAGAGGTTTATTGTCCCTGTTTTTAGCCGGACGGAGCTTGGACGGACTCTGTTTGGGGGTTCGTCCGACCTCGGGGGTGTCAAACCCGGCGGGTCACGAGCGGGGTCCCTCCCCCCACTTCCTCCACCTCCCCATATTTTTTTAGAGGAGCCTCAGCAGTAAGCCTTGCCCCCTAAATCAAGCAAGGCATATTGCTTCGAGAGCCTGTGGAGTCTGTTCTGTAAAAAAAAAAAAAAAAAAAAAAAAATCCTGAGGTAGTGCTGGTCTGGAGGGTTGTATCCCTTTAAGAAAACTGTATTTTACTGTATTTTTTCAACTAACCGGCACTTTTTTTACAGCTAGGTCGCGTATGGAGCAATGAGCACTTCTAAAGGGAAAAAGTGCTCATTGTGCTCCAGACGCGAGGCACTCGCGGCCGGCCTGTGCAAGCGGTGTTCAGGCCGGTGCGGTGGAGGAGCTCCGTCGGCAGTGGCTGCAGGCGCCCAGAGCTCCCCGCCGATGGTGCCGTGGCGAGTCGGCAGGGAACGGTGGAGAAGCCCGGTCTTCTCCGTCCGCCCACGGAGGGATTCCCCGAGCCGCCGACGGTCGGGTTTTAGAGGATTCCCTCTCAGCTGATATTTTGACAGCTGATGCCGGCTTGCCTGTTTTAGCGGCTGAGACTATTCAGGTCTCTCAGCCGCTGCAGGCTATGGAGGGAGCTGTTTTGGCGGGAAAGACGCCATCTTCTCTGTCTGGCCCCTCCATTTTGTCTTCCACCTCAGGTGACCTTCCCCCTGTTTTGGCTAAGCAGGGGCAGGTTTCTGCTGGGTCCCCTGCTGTGGCAGGGAGTCCCTTGGGACCCTCGGGGGGTTTTTTCCCCTGATTTTTTCTTTTCATTATGCAAAGCCTATTTTCAGGCGGCTGGGGGTCCCGGTTGCGCCCAGGGGGTCTCGGGGGGTGGGGTTTCCTCCGCGCTCCCTGCGGCTTTGCCTCTCTCGTCTGACGTGACGTCCCCTCCGCCGCCTCTCTTGTCCAAGCGTCCGCGGGTGTCGTGGGACGAGGATTTGTGGTCGGAGGAACGTGTCGGTCTGGAGGAGGACCTGGACCCTTCTGAGGAATTCCAGGACCCTCTGGAGGGGACGGAAGCTGGCGGCGGGTTGTCGGGTTTCCCGTTCTCCAGTGACGAGGCGTCCGTGGTGCGCCTTTTTCAGAGAGATGAGCTGCCTGACCTTATTCAACAGGTTTCTTCGGCTTTGCGTTTTGAGGACGCGCCGCCGGAGACTCCGCGTGTGGGGGACCCTCTGTTACGAGGGATCCGTTCCGTTTCCCGCTCTTTTCCTATGCATCAGGATATTCGGGATATTATTCTTGAGCAGTGGAAAACGCCGGAGACGCCGTTTCGGCTGGCGCGCAGCATGGCTCGCCTGTATCCCATTCCTGAAGGGGATCGGGCTACGTTAGCTTCGCCAGTCGTGGATGCGGTGGTCTCGGCTATTTCCAAGCGGCATACCGTGCCTGTTGAGGGCGGTTCTGCCTTGCGGGACTCTGAGGAGCGCAAATTGGAGACCATCCTTAAGCAAAATTTTCAAGTCTCTGCCTTTGGGGTCCAGGCGGCTATTTGTGGGGGACTGGTCGCTCGCGCCGTGTTTCGGTGGGCGGAGCGGGTCTTGGATCGAGAGTCTGACGACTGGTCTCTGGTGGATCAGGAGGTAGCGAAGATTGAGATGGCTGCCTCATTCCTCTCGGATGCTCTGTATGACTTGGTGCGGATCTCGGCTAAGTCCATGGCTTTTGGCGTGGCCGCAAGGCGTGTGTTGTGGCTGCGCGCTTGGGCGGCGGATGCTGCGTCCAAAGCTAAGCTTACTAAATTTCCCTTTCGGGGGTCGTTTTTATTTGGAGAGGACTTGGATAAGTTGATTCAGACTCTGTCGGACTCGAAAGTTCCCCGTTTGCCGGAGGACCGTGCCCGCCCGGCGTCTCGGGGTGGTGCGGCCCGGGGGCGTTTGCGGGAATTTCGCAAGTATCGCCCTGGGCGTGGGGCTGCTTCTTTCCAGTCTCCGGGGTTTTCCCGGGGTCGGTTCTTCCAGCGCATGCAGCCCTTTCGGGGGGCCCGTCGGGGGGCAGGGAATCCCTCCGCCGGTTCCCCCGCTTCCCGTCCTGCACAATGACGCCTTGCCGGCGCCCCCCTTGGTTCCGGTGGGGGCCCGGCTGCGCGACTTTTTTCCCAAATGGGCCGAGATCACGTCCGATCAGTGGGTCCTGGAGGTGGTGCGGGACGGTTATGCCCTGGAGTTCGCCCGCTCTCTGCCGGATTTTTTCCTCGCTTCTCCATGTCAGACTCCTGGGAAGACGCTGGCGTTTCGCCAGACCCTTCAGCGCTTGCTAGATCTCAGGGCAGTAGTTCCAGTGCCCCCCCCGGAGTGGGGCACGGGCAGGTACTCCATTTACTTTGTGGTGCCCAAGAAGGAGGGGACCTTTCGGCCCATCCTCGATTTGAAAGGGGTCAACAGGGCTCTCAAGGTTCCCTCTTTCCGTATGGAAACGCTGCGGTCGGTCATTCTGGCGGTTCAGCCGGGGGAGTTTCTCACTTCTCTCGATCTGACGGAGGCCTACTTGCATGTTCCTATTCGGGCCTCTCATCAGCGTTTCCTGCGCTTTGCGATCTTGGGTCGGCACTATCAGTTCTGTGCGCTTCCCTTTGGGCTGGCCACGGCTCCCCGGACGTTCACCAAGGTGATGGTGGTCGTCGCGGCAGCCTTGCGGTCAGAGGGCATCCTGGTACACCCCTACCTGGACGACTGGTTAATTCGGGCCAAGTCGTTGCAGGAAAGCTCCCGGGTTACGGCTCGGGTGGTGGAGTTTCTCCGGTCGCTGGGCTGGGTGGTCAACCTTTCCAAGAGTCGGTTGGTTCCGGCTCAGCGTCTGGAGTACCTCGGGGTGCTGTTCGACACCTCCTTGGGGAAGGTCTTCCTCCCAGAGGCCCGGGTGAGCAAACTGCAGTCTCAGATTCGCCTGCTTTTGGCGTCCCGGTGTCCTCGGGCGCGAGATTTCCTCCAGGTCCTGGGGTCGATGGCGGCGTCCCTGGACGTGGTGAGGTGGGCGCGGGCCCACATGCGTCCTCTCCAGTATGCTCTGCTCCGGAGGTGGTCTCCCCAGAGGCACGGGATGGATGTTCCGGTTCCCCTGCGAGGCTTGGCGCGCTGCAGTCTGCGTTGGTGGCTCCGGACCCCTCACCTTGTTCAGGGGGTGGGTCTGGATCTTCCGCAGTGGACGGTGCTCCTTACGGATGCGAGTCTCCTGGGTTGGGGGGCCCAGTGCCTGGGTCACTCAGCTCAGGGAACTTGGTCCACGGAGGAGGCCTCCTGGTCGATCAACGTGTTGGAGACCAGGGCGGTCCGGCTGGCGCTGTTGGCTTTCCACTCCCTTTTGTTGGGCAAGTCGGTCAGAGTCCTGTCGGACAATGCCACGGCGGTGGCTTATGTCAATCGTCAGGGGGGCACCAAGAGCACTCTGGTGGCGCAGGAGGCGGCTCGGCTCATGGTTTGGGCGGAGTCGCATCTTCTGGACCTCTCGGCCTCTCACATTGCCGGGGTAGAAAACGTTCAGGCGGACTTCCTCAGTCGTCACTTCTTGGATCCGGGAGAGTGGTGTCTCGGCGCCGAGGCGTTTCAGTTGCTAGTGCGTGCTTGGGGGCAGCCCCTGATGGATCTGATGGCTACAAGTGGCAACGCCAAAGTACCCCGCTTCTTCAGTCGTCGCAGGGACGGTCTGGCCGAGGGTCTGGATGCTCTGGTCCAACCGTGGCCAACGGAGGGGCTGTTGTATGTGTTCCCTCCTTGGCCATTAGTGGGCAGAGTACTGCTTCGCATTGTTCGCCATCCGGGGCTGGTGGTCTTGGTGGCTCCGGATTGGCCTCGTCGTCCGTGGTATGCGGATCTGGTGAGGCATCTGGTGGCGGATCCTCTTCCTCTGCCTCTCGGGTGCGATCTTCTGACGCAGGGTCCCATTCCCATGTTCGACCCGTCTCCCTTTTGTCTTACGGCTTGGCTCTTGAAAGGGGCCGCCTGAGTAAGAAGGGATATTCCGACAAGGTGATCTCTACACTTTTGGGGTCCCGGAGGCTTTCTACCTCTCGGGCTTATGTACGGGTTTGGCGTCTTTTTGAGGAATGGTGCCGAGCGCGGGGAGTGGTCTCCTTTCGCGCTTCTCTGCCTAACATTCTAGAGTTTTTGCAGGATGGCCTGGATAGGGGCCTGGCCTGGTCTTCTCTTCGGGCATCTGGCGGCCCTGTCGGCTTTTCGGGGGCTGGTGACAGGTCAGCGTTTGTCAGCCATTCCTGATGTGATTCGCTTTCTTAGGGCGGCCAAGTTGATTAGGCCTCCCATAAGGCCCTCGATTCCCTCTTGGGATCTCAATCTGGTTCTCTCTGTTCTAGTGCGCCCTCCTTTCGAGCCGTTGGATGGCTGTTCGTTGAAGGACCTTACGCTGAAGTCGGTCTTTTTGGTGGCCATTACTTCCGCTAGACGGGTGTCTGAGCTACAGGCTTTCTCTTGTAGGGCTCCCTTCCTGGAGTTTTCGAAGGAGCGGGTTGTTTTGCGGCCTGTTCCTTCCTTTCTGCCGAAGGTAGTTTCTCCTTTTCATGTCAATCAATCGGTGGTCCTCCCGGTCTTGGGTAGTCGGGAGGGTTCTTCTGAGCAACGACAGCTGCGCAAGTTGGATGTCGGTCGGGTCCTCCATGCTTATGTGCAGCGGACCCGGGATTTTCGGAGCTCCGATCATCTCTTTGTGCTTCTGGCGGGTCCTCGTCGGGGGGCTGGCGCTTCTAAGGCTACTATTGCGCGTTGGATCAAGGAGATGATTGCTTCCGCTTATCTTCTGAGTCAGAAGCCGGTTCCGGAGTTTCTCAAGGCTCATTCCACTAGGGGTCAGGCGGCTTCTTGGGCTGAGTCGTCGCTCGTGCCTCCGGTGGATATTTGTAAGGCTGCGGTTTGGTCCTCCTTGCATTCATTTGTTCGGCATTATCGGGTAGATGTTCAGGCGCGTCGGGACGCGGTGTTCGGTGAGCGTGTTCTGGTATCGGCCCTTCGGGGGTCCCGCCCGTGAGAGGGACTGCTTTGGTACGTCCCAATCGTAAAGTTAACCTCTACTGGTCTGGAGAGTGCTAAAGAAGGAGAAATTAGGTTCTTACCTGCTAATTTACTTTCTTTTAGCTTCTCCAGACCAGTAGAGGTCCCCACCCTGTCTGTTGTTGTTGTTGTTGGGGCTGTTGCGCGGGCAGTTTTTTGGTTTTTGCTGCGGGTTCTAGTATTTTTCTAGGGCCGGGGAGAATTGAAGAACAGCGGCTGTGGCTCGGCTGGCTTAGCTGGCGAGCTGTGGGGACCTTCTTCCTTCGGGAATTTCTCCTCTGCATTTTCCAACAGCATTTTTGGGTATGTTATTTGTTACTCCTTTCGGAGTATTGTTTTTTCTCTCTGTTGTTTTCCAGTTCTTGGTTCTGCTTGGCTATTCGGCAGACTGAGGGAAATAGAGAGGAGGGGCTAGGATATACTGTCCCAAAGTTTTGTTTTCAGTCTCCACCTGCTGGTCATGATTAGATATATACCCAATCGTAAAGTTAACCTCTACTGGTCTGGAGAAGCTAAAAGAAAGTAAATTAGCAGGTAAGAACCTAATTTCTCCTTTTGTTATAGGTGACGTAAATTTACTACTAGAATCCCACAACAGTATTAATGTCTCCAGATTTAAAGAATTCTTCCTCGACAATCAATTAGACCTAAAGTTATCTGGCCCTACTCATGAAAAAGGGCACACCCTAGATATTATAGCTTCCAATCCCATGAATATGATCTCAGATTCTACCTGGTTCCCAATTCCCTGGTCTGAATACTACCTGTTGTCCTTCCACCTTTCCCTGTACATGGGAAGTACTTCCACCAAGGGTTCTGCAAAAAAAAAAACCCAAAACCCTGACAAGAGACAGGGAAAAATGCTTGAGTACCTGAATAAATTCATGTAAACCTTTCTTAGCTCTCCTGCAAGAACGGTATAAAAAACTGAATAAAATTTAAAAAAATCAATCAATCAATGCAAATCAAATTTGGAACAAAATCATTAAACAATTTCAACCTCACATAATGCCATTTCTATGCTGGATAAGCGGAACACAATTGAGCTCAAATTGGACTTGTTAGTTCCTCTTTTCTACCGCAATACAAGCATTACCAGAACATCACCATGGTTCACTGAAAACTTAAAAATAAAAAACTAAACCTGCCACAGACTTGAGAGACAGTGGCAAAAAAGCAACTTACCTGAACATATACTTGAATGGAGGAGAG
Source organism: Geotrypetes seraphini (assembly GCF_902459505.1). NCBI lineage: Eukaryota > Metazoa > Chordata > Amphibia > Gymnophiona > Dermophiidae > Geotrypetes > Geotrypetes seraphini. The sequence goes on along the minus strand of NC_047090.1, from coordinate 93,697,632 downwards.
CAATAAACAAATGCAAATTCAATATTGCCGAAGCCCCCAAAAATCCATTATGCATGTGAAATAGAAAACAAAAACTATTTTGTCTAGTGCACACCATGACAGCACCTCCAGAGCTAGGTCTAGCTGCCATTAGCTCAGAACCAACTGCTCAGCCTTTGGCTGACTTCTCAAACAAAATTAAAACTGTTCAGAGCTCAAGAAAGCAGCCTCCAGTTTAGCCCCAATTCATACACTGCTCCCTGTACTGTTAACCAAATCTGGAATACCTTTATGCTTCTTAAAATTTGATACAGCTTATTTAAAAAACTGTTAACTCACAGCTGCATCTTAGACAAATATCCCATCCATTTGTTAGTAGCGCTCCAGACTATATTGTTACCTGGATCACCAATCTATTACATCATGACCAACTCTCTTCCCAAATGGGTCAGATCACCCTCACCCTCATTTCCAAGACCCAAAATGTAGGCCTATCAATTCTCTTCCCAAATGGGTCAAATCACCCTCACCCTCACCCTCATTTCCAAGACCCAAAATGTAGACCTATCAATTCTCTAAAACTAGAGACCCATTGCTGGCATCTCAGTACTGCCCAAACTTCTAGAAGTTCATGGGGGTAAACAAGCTCTCAACCTATATTAAAAAAACAAAATATCCCAGTCATCCCTCACAGGTCAGGTTACACCTGTAACACAATACAGAACTCCTCCTGCTCACCTTAACCCTTTCAGGACCATAAGGATCGTAGGCCAATTTTTGTGGTTTTGACGACATTTTTATGGTAAAAAGGGCTTGCAGATGCCAAAAAATTGATTTTTTTTTGTGAAATATCATTTTTTTTTTTTTTTAAAAATCACACTTCTGGCTTATGGACAGTGTGGCAAGTGAATCTTCTCGTCAATCTGGCAACGACGCTAATGAATGAATGTCGGAACCAGTTTGTTTACATAAAGGCAGTATCATATGGAATCCGTACATATCAAATTTAGAACTGTAGACTATCCCAATCAAAATTTTATAGGATTTTAAAGTTATGGGACAAATATGTCCCTTGGTCCTGAAAGGGTTAACCACAAAAATCAAACAGGCCTTAAGCATGGGTCACTAAGCCGTGTTACTCCAATTTGATATATCTGTGGCCTTTGATTCTGTCAATCACAACCTTCTCTTAACTAAATGAAATAGGTATCGAGGGTTCAAAGACTTCCAACAGAACAGGAATTACCTCATCTGGAAAAACAACATACTCTCCAAAAGCTGGCAAGCATTCTGCACTGTTCCCCAAGGATCCCCTATTAATGAGTTTCCTGGGCTATATCAGCTTCAACAACAAATGTCTACTATCTTACGCAGACAACATATTCTTTCGCTTCCCTATCAAATGCAGCTCCAGTGATACCCCCAGAGAATATCCAGTGACACTGACAAGATACACGCCTTGGTCACACTCAATAAACTCAAACCTAACACAGCAAAAACCAAAGTACTATATTATGGTTTCACAACTCCTTGCAAACTGCCCCCACTACCATCACCCTGCCCTCAGGAGCAACACTGGATATTAACAAAACCTCCACAATTCTGGGTGTCATACTGACCTCCACCCTCTCCTACGAATTCCAAGTCTCCAACTTAAGAAAAAAAAATCTACCAGAGCATGACACTATTAAGACTAATAAGGTCTTTCTTCCATGACTGGCATTTAGTCGTTCTAAACTAAACTAAACCTTAAGTTTGTATACCGCATCATCTCCATAAAGATAGAGCTCGGCACGGTTTACAGGTAAATTCAATAAATGAGGGAAGGACATAATAAGAAATTAGAGGTTATGAAGAGGATAGCTTGATTTACATTTTAAATAGATAGCTTTACGTTTTGGAGAACAGCCAGGTTTTCAGATGCTTTCGGAATAATTGGAATGAGCCTAGGTTCAGCGACGGGGCAGGGAGGTTATTCCAAATCTCAGTGAATTTGAAGAAAAGGGATTTCCCTAATTTACCTGCATACATGACGCCTTTTAATGAGGGGAAAGATAGTTTGAGTTTGTGGGCGGATCTGGTAGTGTCAGGTCTCGAAGAATTCCAGGATAGTGGAATTAGGGGAGGAAGAATGCCATGCAGGATCTTGAATATTAGGCAAGTACATTTAAAGTGAATCCTAGAAATCACCGGAAGCCAGTGAAGTTTTGACAGAAGCGGGGAAACATGGTCAAATTTGCTTTTTGCGAAGATCAACCTAGCCGCAGTGTTCTGGATCCGCTGAAGTCTTTGAAGATTTTTATTGGTTAGACTTAGATGGAATTACAATAGTCCAGTATGGAAAGAATGGTTCTGGTACAAATGCTAATACTTTCTCAATTAGATTACTGCAACTCTTTCTATGCAGGCTTAAACATTACACAACCGGAAACTGCAGATGATACAAAATACTGCAATAAAACAAATTTTCAACTGAAGAAATTTGAGCCCATCTCTTCTTATTTTAGAAGTTTACACTGGCTACCCATCAATGCATGCGACACCTTTAAACTATCATGTACAATGTTTTATATCCTATATGCTATTTCTGCTGAGCCCCTCATAAACCTTTTCTCCAACTCTTAGTCAACCTCAACTAGAAATTTTTCAAGAAAAATTTTTCAAAAAAAACCAAGAGATTTTTACTGATCCTTCTTTTGCTCAAAGGAGTTAAATATAAGCACATATTTAACATGCTACTTACTTACCTACCTTGGCACAAAAACCTGAAACAACCTCCCAGCAGCAATCAAGACTGAACCCAACTACCTCAGATTTTGGAAAAAACAAACAAACTCTACTCTTTGAGAAACAAACACCATCGACACATGAGAATGATGCCTGAAAACAAAGAACTTTACACCATCCCTTAGCCATATACAGTACATCATGACTCAACCACTAGACAAACATTTTTCTCAATTCACCATCTCCCCATCAAACATTCTAAGAGCAAACCAATTATTATAAAGTGTGCCACATTTCCCCTCTATAACAGTCTTAACTCCACCTTTGTCTGTAACTCATGTTAACTTTTGCCTCACGATCTTGTATATCTCCTAAACACTTTGTGACCCTCTTGAACTGTAAGTTGCTTTGAATCTAGTTAGGCATAATGCAACCCAGAAATCCCAGATTAGATTAGATTTACACTGTTTTCTTTTTATTTTCCAACGTGCTATTTTTATTTCTCTAGTGTTGCACTGCATGCAACGTATAGCTTCTTGGGGTTTAAGTTTAATTTTACATATTATACATATAATAAGTTTGTGGTTGCTCGTAGTTGCATTTTCCTATGTAGGGGCCTTGTGAATATGTTAGCTTTGGAATATGTGCTTCACAGATCTTTTTATTGTGTTTAGCGACTTGCACGATAGCTGATGAGGAGGATAGGCAGTGGTACTGAGTCCAAAGTGGGTGGTTACCAAATTATCTTCCCATCCTCTCCCTGCCCCATAAATACCAAAGCTAGTGGTGATCCCAAAGCCCTGCCAGCTGAAGACCTCTTCCTCCAGTCCAGTGGCCAGAACTCTCCAAGCTCTGCAGCTGGTGGCTTGGGGACACTACTGTTAGCTGAAGGGCTTGGAGATTTCCGACTGCCAGACCAGAGGTGGTGGCCTTCAACTGGCAGGGCTTTGGGATCCCCACCAGCCACAGCAAGTGAGATGGCTAATTTTCAGGGGGGGGGGGAGACCTGAGCCCGGAACCCCTGTGTGTTCAGTACAAAATTAAGTGAATAATATATTTTTATTTTTCCAGTGTTTTAGTACTTACTGAGTTTAATTTCTTGGGGTTCCTAATTCAATTTCTCTTTCTATTTGTGATCCCTTGTTCTGTGTTTGGTAAAGGTCTGTCTGTGGTTTTGTGTCATTTAAAGTTGTTTTATATGTGGTAACAATGGCTGGTGAAGAGGTCAAGAAGAGGGGGATCAGGGGTCTAAAAATCAACCCAGGCTGGGCAAATATCATTCAGAGAAGGGAACTTCATAAACATTATTCTTAAAGAAAATGATTAACTTGCTATTTTTGCAGGCTCTGGTAACCTGTAGACTTAGACTATGAAAAGATGTATGCAGTTCTGAAGGTATATAAACATGCAGCCACTGAGCAGGCCAAGAATATAATCTGCATAAAGGCAGGGAAGGATTAACCAATAGTCCAAGTAGGCACGTGCCTCGGGCCTGAAATGGTCAGGGGGGCCCGATGAAGGAGGGCATCATTGTTTTTTCCAAATGACAATGGGCCCCTCCAGCATAGATCGGCAACGCGGGCCCCACCCCAATTGGCAACGCAGCCCTCCCCCATCGACGGAAAGTAAGACAAGCAAGCAACGCAGGTAAGAAAGGCAATGGGAACTGTAATTGTGTAAGCGGTGCTGCTTGTCCAAAGCTTCCCTCTGACGCAGCTTCCTGTTTCTGCCTGGGCGCATGGTATGGTGGGGTGGGGCAGGGCAGGGGGCCCAGTGTACTTGTGTGCCTAGGGGCCCTCGATGAATTAATCCTGCCCTGCATAAAGGATAGCATTTCTGAAAGGATTTCATATTAATACACTAAAATCACACTTACATACATCATAATAAATAATGTCAGACCAGTATAACGCATTCTGTCTTTTAAAAAAAAAATTATTTTGCATATCCTACAATTCTATGCAGATTACAAATTATTCAGGTACTCAGGCATTTTTCTTTAACTGTCCTGGTGGGCTCACACTCAATCTAATGTACCTGGGGCAATAGGGATTAAGTGTCTTGCCCAGGGTCACAAGAAGCAGTGTGGGATTCGAACCCACAACCTCAGGGTGCCGAGGCTGTAGCTCTAACCACCGCACCACACACTGCACCCTTTCTGCCTGGTTGCACCTGCAACTCTATGAAGGTTACTCTCTCCCCCCTCCCCCTCTTTATTGTTATGGTTGTAACTGACATCTGGTGCAATCTACAACCTCTCACTTTTTTTTTTATCTTCTTCTTTAATATGTGAATACAATTTAAGCTTTATTGAGAGAGGAAATGTCCTATACTTTTATTTCATCTTCATGCCATACATGAACCTCTATTTGAATGAGTCACTCCCCCATCCACCATTTACTTACATGGAGATAATCCATGATGGTGTAATGGGCTGGGACAGCAGTCTTCTTCTCCTCTCTCCATCTGGCCCAATGACACCTAGCAGTGGTCTTGCAGTGGGGGAGGGGGGCATCCTTCAGTATAAGAACAATTTAACTGTTTTATGTCATGTGTATTGTTTGTAATTACACTTATACATCCTAAGCAGGTATTAATGTAGGTGATCCTAGAGTACTCATTTTCAAAGCACAAACTTACAAAGACTTTGAAAATGAGGCTATGTATGTCTTTATGTACTAGGTTCAAAATAGGCACCTGCTTGGCATTTCCATCTAAGTGAGAAGGGAAAGGGAGCAGTTTGGAGCAGGGAGAAGAAGCTTGTTTCTCAATGGTTAATAGTTATGTGGGAGCTGGCAGAGAATTTCTCTAAGCAGCTACATATAGCTCTGGGGATAAGTGGCCCAGAACCCTGAATGTACTAGTAAAGGGGGAATTTCTATTTGTCTTATCTACCTTCTTTTTACTTGATAGTGTGACTTTCTTCAGCTCTTAGCAGACTTAACTCTTACTTTTCATCCTATGGAACCAACCCATGTTGGTGGGCACAGTGGCGTACCTAGGGTATGTGGCACCCGGGGCCCATCATTTTTTGACACCCCCCCCCCTCATGTAAAATTTTTTTTTTTTTTGCAATAACCATGAAATGGAATAAATGGTCAGAATAGAAACAGGCAGTGAAAATTTTCTTTTTTTTTTTTTTTTTTTCAAAGTATTTTTATTGAGAATGGCAAAAGGTCCAGACAAGCAACCATGGTCTGTACAGAAACTTATACATTATCAAAAAGAACACAGAATGAGAGTAACAGCAACAACAAGCATGAACAAGCCTCTCCCAAGAGAAAATTGCCAATGAGAGGCATAGCAATACACAACAAAAGGCCAAAACTTGGGGCAAGCAAACAAATCCCACCCCAGAACCCACAAGAATAATAAGCCGGACTAGACCCTCAGCCATATTTTATAATGAAAAAAACCCCCACAAGCAACAACACCCAGACCGCTCACCAGACACACCAATCCGCACAACAAGCACCCAAGAAACACCCAGCCACCACCCAGACAAAACTACCAGACACACCTACCCCACCAAGCCCAGACCCAACCCCCCCTCCCCAGAGAGTGCAAGCGCAAAGTGGACCGTGAAAAGGGCAGCTGCAGAAGTGGAAAGCCCCAGATAAGTAGGTTAGCTAAAGAAAGCCCACAGATAGAAGAAATCAGGATAACAGAAGTTCCAACAAATGCTCCCACAGAAAATTTTCTTTTATTGAACCTCATTTATGTAACCATTATTCCAAACATAACATAACATAAATTATGTCTGAATTGTCATGACATCAGAAGTACATATGGAGTAGTTGCAGGTGATGCTTGGGACAGTTCTGATTATGTTAGTTTGGTTTTATGTGTTTTTTTAATAGAAGGGTTTTTATTTCTTTTTTTAAGGTTTTGTAGTTTGTGGTCGAGGTCAATAGGTTGTAGAGTTGGGGGTCAAGTGTTGCAGCTCGAATGGCTAGGAGGTTGTCGAACAGTTTTTTTCTTTTGACGTTTTTGGTTGGAGGGTGTGTGAATGGTGCGTGAGTTCTCCTATGTCTGTTTGAAGTGGATTGAATTATTTAGCTGAAGAAATTAGTTACCCCCCCCCCATTCCACACACATTAATTCTCTTCCATTTTTGTTCCCATTATAAAAAAAAACACTGATAAGTTCCCAGGAAAAAAATACATTAAAATAAGAAGTGAAAACAAAGGCCCCTACAGATGAGAACATAACATAAGAATAGCCTAACTGGGTCACACCAATGGTCCATCATGCCCAGTAGCCCATTCTCATGGTAGCCAATAGTGCTGCCCGATTCAGAGAAAAATATTTCATTCGATCCGATTCACCCTGTTGAATCGATTTTTCGATTAGATTCACTGTTAATGACACCGCTTTTTAAGTTTAAACAAAGTATAACAATAAATTTCACAACAACAATAAATTTCACAAAGTACTTTAAAAAAAAAAAATCACATTTTTCCATTAAAGCAGTTCTGGAGACATTTGCTTGAACAGTCTTTTTTCCCAGTCCATAAGCAAGCAATATGAAAAAGATTTCCTTAATTATCTACTCAAACATTTTTGCTATTTACTTTCATTGTACCTAGACTATTATTCAGTAGAAAAAATTTAGTTTGTTCAATCAAGCAGAACATTCACTCATAGAAGTCCAATGTCCACACAGGATTTGATTGAACAAACAAATTTTTTCTACTGAATAATAGTTTAGGTATACTGAATAGCAAAAATGTTAAAGCCACACAGAAAAGCAGTAAAAGTCAATAGGTTCTCCAAGTGGGAACAACTGAGTGCACCAATCCAGGGCAAGCAGACGCTTCCCCCATGTCTTAATAACAGACAATGGACTTTTCCTCCAGGAATTTGTCCAAACCTTTCTTAAAACCAGCTACGCTATCTACTTTTAACATAACTTCTGGCCACTTCATTTTTAAGCTTAGATCTTTCCTTCCAAACAGAGACCTTGCTAGATGTCAAATACAGCACAAGGTAACTTCACATGGACTTAACTGTGCAGGAAATGAATCTCCTCATACACCCACCATATAGTGCAAAAATGTGCAAAGGTCTGTTTTTTTCTTTCGATCACTACATAGCCTAATGCCACACAAGCAGCGCTGTTACAAACATATTCTGAAGGTCAATGCTAAGGTTGACAAAGTTTCCTTCCTTGGACCAGAAGGAGATACTGACAAACCACTGGAAGAGATTCTAAAACAACTACCCAGAAATAACACCCAAAGACCCACTCAGTGTGTGAACCAGTTGAGTGGAGTGGACTAACTGGGGGTGGAAATGGGCCCAGAGTTTGCTCAGCAGAATTTCCCAGACTACCTCTTCCTCTCAACACACTGACATGCTACCACCACCACCAACACTAGGAACACCTCACCGAGTATGCCAGCAATGCTTATAAACTTTATAAAACACATTATTATATTTTCTTATAAAGCATATATTTTAACTGAACTCAGCCTTGCCATTCACAAAAATAGAAAAGTTCCCATTTCAAGCTGTCTCATGTACACTTTTCAAATCTAACATATTGTAATCACAAAACAGAAAATAAAATTATTTTTTCTACCTTTTGTTCTCTGATCAATATTCAAATCTTGTTGGTCCCAGGCTCTTGTTGTCTTGCTTGCCAGGGTCTCCTTTCTCCGTGCTAACCATCCGTCTGCCATCTCTGTTCTCCCCTTCCGTTTCCCTTCCCTCTCCCGGAGATCTGGCATCTTTCCTTTTTTTTGTCTCCATCCACAGATTCACCTTTTCTCAACTCCCCACCACCCCAGGATCCACCATCTCTCCCTTTCTGTTCCCAACTATCCTCCTATCCAGTATCTCTATCCCCCCTCCACACCATCCCCTGTTTCCAAGTTCTCTCCCTTTCTGTTCCTTCCCTCCCTAAATCCCATTATGCACCATCTCTCTCCCACTCCTCTGTTTTTAGACCCATTATTTCTAACCCCCAAAGTCTGGCATATGCACGTATCTTTGAACCCCCCCTTCCCTCTCTCCCTCTGTGTACTTTTACACCAGGACCCCCCTCCCCCGAAGGTCTGTCCCCCCTCCGAAGGGCTACACCCCACCCCTGAAGACCTGCACCCCCCGAAGGACTTTACCTCCCACCCGAAGGTCTGTCCCCCTCTGAAGGCCTAAACCCCACCCCTGAAGGCCTGCACCCTCCCCGAAGGATTGTACCCCCCACCCGAAGGTCTGTCCCTCCCTGAAGGCCTGCACCCATCCCGAAGGCCTGCACCCACCCCGAATGCCTGCACCCACCCCGAAGGCCTGCACCCACCCCGAAGGCCTGCACCCCCGAAGGCCTGTCCCCCCCCTTGAAGGCCTGACCCCCCCTTGAAGGCCTGCCTGCTTGTCCCCCCTTGAAGGCCTATCCCCCCTTAAAGGTCTGCCTGTCCCACCCCCTTGTAGGCCTGTCCCCCCTTAAAGGTCTGCCTGTCCCACCCCCTTGTAGGCCTGTCCCCCCCTTGAAGGCCTGACCCCCCCTTGAAGGCCTGCCTGCTTGCCCCCCCTTGAAGGCCTGTCCCCCCCCTTGAAGGTTGGCACCCCCCCCAAAGGCCTGCACCCCCTTGTAGGCCTGTCCCCCCCTTGAAGGCCTGCCTGCTTGTCCCCCCTTGAAGGCCTGTCCCCCCCCTTGAAGGCCTGCACCCCCCCTTGAAGGTTGGCACCCCCCCAAAGGCCTGCACCCCCCTTGAAGGCCTGCACCCCCTTGAAGGTCGGCACCCCCCCTGAAGGCATGCACCCCCCCTGAAGGCCTGTCCCCCCTTGAAGGCCTGTCCCCCCCTTGTAGGCCTGCACCCCCTTGTAGGCCTGTCCCCCCCCCCCTTGTAGGCCTGTCCCCCCCCTTGAAGGCCTGCCTGCCTGTCCCCCCCTTGAAGGCCTGCACCCCCTTGAAGGTCTGCACCCCCCCCGAAGACCTGCACCCCCCCTTGAAGGCCTGCCTGCCTGCCTGTCACCCCCCTCCCCCTTGAAAGTCTGCCTGCCCGCCCGCCCGCCCCACCCTGAAGGCCTGATGCCCCGACCCACCCCGAAGGACCATTCGCCCCCCTGGCCTCCCCGCACTACCTATGAAGCAGCCGCAGCAGGATCGCGACGTCAGCTATATTTGCGCTACTTAGGAGCTGCTTCCTGCGTCGCGGTCCCGCCCCCTCCTCTGACGTCAGAGGAGGGACGGGACCGCGGCGCAGGAAGCAGCGCCCAAGCAGCTGAGGGATTGCTGACGTCGCGATCCTGCTGCGGGCTGCTTCATAGGTGTGCTGGAAGGTCAGTGGGGCGAGCGGTCCTTCGGGCGTGGGGGGGGACTGAGCGGCAAGGCCGGGAACACCCCCTCAGGGCTGGTACCCGGGGCGGCCCGCCCCCCCCGCACCCCCCTAGGTACGCCACTGCACCGAACCAAACTGATAGAAGGAGAATGAGCTTCTTCAGGGATCTGACCCAGTTCTAATACCTCTCCGTCTCCGTGCCGACCGACCCCCTCAAGGACCGACCCTTGGAAACATGTTTTCAGGCTTGGAATCCAGTTAAAAGGCAATAGACGCTCTGTCTATACCTGGGACCAAACTGAAAGAAATTTGTCCAGCCCTGGCAAGTTCAAACCCAACTCAAACCAAATTCTGCACTCCTGGGGAAGGGGGAGGTTTTGCTTCTGAGAAAGTGCTCCTTAGTACATCAGAATCTCTGTCTGCTTCTTGGCACCAGCACTGGAGAAATAATGAGACGCCCTACTTTCTTTCTGCATGTGAAGCCATCTGGAGGGGGGGGGGGGGTGTTTGTGAGTACCAGAAGGCACTGCGAGGAAGGAACGGGGTATATTAGTAGATCTGTGTGTGATGGAGGGCACTAGGGCCAGCAGGAGTGAGGTACATAGTTAGAGCTGTAGAGGGGGGGGGGGGAGAAGGAGGGTGTCCCTATTGCAAGGGAGGAGTGAGGTTTTCCCTCGCCTTTTCTTCAGTCCTAAAGTTCACATTTTCTGGCTTTGGCTGCCTTCAGCAGTCATGCGACCGGGTAACAAAGCCCCCCTGACCCTGCACGCTGTCTGATTCGGCTGCTGTTGAACAGTTTGCGTGCCGGAACCCTTCTCAGGCTGAGTGGAATTTGGGTTATGAGCTGCAGGGAGTGGTTGTGAATTTCTCCGTGAGAACCTTGTGCATCCTCCTCCAGCTTGAGTTCCGATCCTCCCCGAGGCTGACGTATTTCCTGTTGCCTCAGCTTTCAACAGCAATCTGACCTGGAGGAGGGGAGAACAAGGCCTGGGAATGCATTTATCTGAGTTTGGGGTTTAGGTTTCTGCCACTTGGTGCTGAATGTAAGACGCGCGCACGAGGACGCGCACGCGTAGACGTCCGCACGTAGACGCCCGCACTAGACGTCCCCACGTAGACGCCCGCACTAGACGTCCCCACGTAGACGTCCGCACTAGACGTCCCCACGTAGACGTCCGCACTAGACGTCCGCACTAGACGTCCCCACGTAGACGTCCGCACTAGACGTCTAGTGCGGGCGTCTAGTGCGGACGTCTACGTGGGGACGTCTAGTGGGGACGTCTAGTGGGGACGTCTAGTGGGGACGTCTACGTGGGGACGTCTAGTGCGGGCGTCTAGTGCGGACGTCTAGTGGGGACGTCTATTGCGGACGTCTATTGCGGACGTCTAGTGGGGACGTCTAGTGCGGACGTCTATTGCGGACGTCTAGTGGGGACGTCTATTGCGGACGTCTAGTGCGGACGTCTAGTGGGGACGTCTAGTGCGGACGTCTATTGCGGACGTCTAGTGGGGACGTCTATTGCGGACGTCTAGTGGGGACGTCTAGTGCGGACGTCTAGTGGGGACGTCTAGTGCGGGCGTCTAGTGGGGACGTCTAGTGGGGACGTCTATTGCGGACGTCTAGTGGGGACGTCTATTGCGGACGTCTAGTGGGGACGTCTATTGCGGACGTCTAGTGGGGACGTCTATTGCGGACGTCTAGTGGGGACGTCTAGTGCGGGCGTCTAGTGGGGACGTCTAGTGCGGGCGTCTAGTGCGGACGTCTACGTGGGGACGTCTAGTGCGGGCGTCTAGTGCGGACTCAAGCTGGAGGAGGATGCACAAGGTTCTCACGGAGAAATTCACAACCACTCCCTGCAGCTCATAACCCAAATTCCACTCAGCCTGAGAAGGGTTCCGGCACGCAAACTGTTCAACAGCAGCCGAATCAGACAGCGTGCAGGGTCAGGGGGGCTTTGTTACCCGGTCGCATGACTGCTGAAGGCAGCCAAAGCCAGAAAATGTGAACTTTAGGACTGAAGAAAAGGCGAGGGAAAACCTCACTCCTCCCTTGCAATAGGGACACCCTCCTTCTCCCCCCCCCCCCCCCTCTACAGCTCTAACTATGTACCTCACTCCTGCTGGCCCTAGTGCCCTCCATCACACACAGATCTACTAATATACCCCGTTCCTTCCTCGCAGTGCCTTCTGGTACTCACAAACACCCCCCCCCCTCCAGATGGCTTCACATGCAGAAAGAAAGTAGGGCGTCTCATTATTTCTCCAGTGCTGGTGCCAAGAAGCAGACAGAGATTCTGATGTACTAAGGAGCACTTTCTCAGAAGCAAAACCTCCCCCTTCCCCAGGAGTGCAGAATTTGGTTTGAGTTGGGTTTGAACTTGCCAGGGCTGGACAAATTTCTTTCAGTTTGGTCCCAGGTATAGACAGAGCGTCTATTGCCTTTTAACTGGATTCCAAGCCTGAAAACATGTTTCCGGGGGTCGGTCGGCACGGAGACGGAGAGGTATTAGAACTGGGTCAGATCCCCGACCCACCCCGAAGGACCATTCGCCACCCTGGCCTCCCCGCACTACCTATGAAGCAGCCGCAGCAGGATCGCGACGTCAGCTATATTTGCGCTACTTAGGAGCTGCTTCCTGCGTCGCGGTCCCGCCCCCTCCTCTGACGTCAGAGGAAGCAGCGCCCAAGCAGCTGAGGGATTGCTGACGTCGCGATCCTGCTGCGGGCTGCTTCATAGGTGTGCTGGAAGGTCAGTGGGGCGAGCGGTCCTTCGGGCGTGGGGGGGGACTGAGCGGCAAGGCCGGGAACACCCCCTCAGGGCTGGTACCCGGGGCGGCCCGCCCCCCCGCCCCCCCCTAGGTACGCCACTGGGTGGGCATACTCTCGACCTTATTCTTTCATATGCCTATTTTCTCCCCTGGATGGATGGTGCCCTGATTCTCTTTGATTGCACTATATCTACCCCAATAACTTCTCAACAATCCTATGTTCCTCTTCAAGACATTAGTAAACTTATTCCAAACTCTCTCCTTGAACATTCCAATCTCTGCCTTAACAGGTTTCTGGAACAACCGTTGGAAGACCAGGCCAATCTATGGAACACCTCCCTTCAATCTGTTTTGGATACTTTGGCACCCATTGTTATCAGACCCCACAATATTAAATCTGGGTTTTGTAACCCATGACCCCCATCCTCCCAGGATCTCGCCATCTATTTTGAACTAAAAATCTCCAATTTATTCCAGACTCTTCCAAATCCTGTTCACTCCCCTTCGTTACCCACACAAACTCCTGCATCTTTTCTTGTGACCCCATTCTCACAAATATTAAAAAAAAAAAAATCTTAGTTTTCAACCCTTCCTCTCGTTTAAACTGCTTACCACAAGTCTTGTCAATAGCCTTGTCCCCCAAGCCTGGAAGTCTGTTTTTTGCCCTAAAATCAAGGATTCCTCTATTTCCCCCACCTCCTGTTCTAACTTTAGGTCCATCGCAAACCTTCCTTTTGTCAAAAAAAATTGCTGAGATACTGATTCACAATCAGCTTCAAGACTACCTAGATAAAACTAATACACTACACTTAAACAACGCAGGGTTCAGGACTCATCATATTTCCCTATCTGTCTCTGCGGGCTCACAATCTATCTAACGTACCTGGGGCTATGGGGGACTTGCCCAGGGTCACAAGGAGTAGCATGGGGTTTGAACCCACAACCCCAAGGTGCTGAGGCTGTAGCTTCAACCACCGCGCCACATACTCCTCTCTCTAGACTCTATGAAATAGGCCTCAAGGCTCCATTCTTGCCTTATGCTTTAGTTAATACTTTTTCAACTATTAATTCCTGCTCACCATAAAACACAAATGTCCATGTTATCATTCTCTCTGCAAGAAACTCCCCAACCCCTATGAGTTATCTGCCCCATTTTTTTCCTGTCTGTCCTAATTAGATTGTAAGCTCTTCTGAGCAGGGACCATCTATTACTTGTTAAGAATACAGCACTGCATATGCTTTTCAGTGCTATAGAAATGATAAATAGTAGAAGTAATAGTACTGATCTGTTACAAATCTTCCCCCCCCCCCCCCCCATTTAAGTAGTGTATAAAGGGGTCTGGATCACTCACAATTCTTTCCTGTGATGCTCCAAGTTGCACTGAACTTCTGAGGCCCTATCATTTTTAAAAGGCATGCCTTCTTCCAGGCAACATGGTTGTTTCTCTCAGGTCCTCTGGAAAATACAATGAAATGCAGTAGAGAGACACAGCAGGAATCTTGGAGGATCTTACTGAAAACTAGCAGCATTGAGTTAAATGATCATTTCTGAGGCTGATAAGGACCTTCTGTAATTATGGAATGCAACATAGCATAAACAATCATACTTGCTGTAATGAGACTCATTTTTTTGGCAGATATGCCAAGCAACAGAATGCAATCAGCCTTGCCCAACATGTGAAGCTGTTTATTGCAATTCAAAAAGTTAATATAGTGCCACCAGGAAAAAAAAAGATTTTTAAAACTTTTCTTGGCAGTGAGGAGTAGATGAATGGTTAGTGCACTAGGCTGAAAATCATGGGAACTGGGTTCCAATCCCCAATTTGGTTGTATCACAGAAAGGTAGTATGCCAAAATTCTAATAAACACACAAGAACAGCAACGTTTGATTTATGTAAGGTTTACTCTATATCCAAAGGTATCCACTGGGGATGGGAGTTAAAGGTGCCCAGGTTAACTGGCAATTGAAATTAAAGTGAGAACAAATTTTAAAACTGAATACTATAACGTATCCCATTCAATCTACAATTAAAATTCTAGGAGTAATCTTACACCAGAATCTGACCATGAAGAACCAGGTCGATGCCATGGTATGGAAATTGTGCACCAATAGAGCGTATTTTGACGTTCCATCATAAAGTGTTGGTACAATCCCTGGTATTGTGTCAATTAACTACTGCAATATTGTTTATTTGGCTGCCACCCAAAAAAATCTATACAGATTGCATATCATTCAGAATGTGGCAGTCCAACTGATTTTTTAATCTGAGTAAGTTTGATCATAAGAACATAAGAACATAAGAAATGCCTCTACTGGGTCAGACCCGAGGTCCATCGTGCCCAGCAGTCCGCTCACGCGGCGGCCCAACAGGTCCAGGACCTGTGCAGTAATCCTCTATCTATACCCCTCTATTCCCTTTTCCAGCAGAAAGTTGTCCAATTCCCTCTTGAACCCCAGTACCGTACTCTGCCCTATCACGCCCTCTGGAAGCGCATTCCAGGTGTCCACCACACGCTGGGTAAAGAAGAACTTCCTAGCATTCGTTCTGAATCTGTCCCCTTTCAACTTTTCTGAATGCCCTCTTGTTCTTTTATTTTTTGAAAGTGTGAAGAATCTGTCCCTCTCTACTCTCTCTATGCCCTTCATGATCTTGTAAGTCTCTATCATATCCCCTCTAAGTCTTCTCTTCTCCAGGGAAAAAAGTCCCAGTTTTTCCAATCTCTCAGCGTATGAAAGGTTTTCCATCCCTTTTATCAGATGTGTCGCTCTCCTCTGAACCCTCTCGAGTATCGCCATATCCTTCTTAAGGTACGGCGACCAATATTGGATGCAGTACTCCAGATGCGGACGCACCATTGCTCGATACAATGGCAAGATAACTTCTTTCATTCTGGTTGTAATACCCTTTTTGATGATGCCTAGCATTCTATTTGCCTTCTTAGCAGCCGCTGCACACTGTGCCGACGGCTTCATTGTCAAGTCCACCATCACCCCCAGGTCTCTTTCTTGGGTACTCTCATTTAAAAACATCCCTCCCATCGTATAGTTGTACCTCGGGTTTCTGTTTCCCACATGTAATACTTTACATTTCTCAACATTGAACTTCATCTGCCATCTCGTTGCCCATTCCCCTAGTTACCCATGTTACCCCTTTTTTCAAGAACTTCATTAGCTGCCAGTGGAGGCCCATGTGAAGTTTAAATTCGGTTGCCTTTGCTTCAAGGTATTATCTGGCCTCATACCCAATTATCTTGTTGACTTGTTTGCATTTGTTGATTCAAAACGCCTTAGACGTACACACGCTTTCTTTATTTTCCCATCTGTCGGAGGTTGTAACTTTAAAAAATACTTTCATCGTCTTCTGTCCTATCAGGCAGGTTCTTGGAACAGGGACTTTCAGTCTTTAATTGTAACTTTTAGAACCTACCAACATTTTAGGAGAAACCTAAAAACGTATTTGACCACTAGATTTCTGAGTAATTGAAATTCTCATTAAACTGAAATTCAATTTTCTTTTGTAAACCACATAGAACTTAACAGTATTGCAGTATAGAAGTAAGTTTTTATGTTATGTTATGCTATGGTTGATTGACTAAGGGACAACTAAGGAACTAAGGAACAACTCTCCTATGAAGAAAGGCTAAAGAGGTTAGGCTCTTCAGCTTGGAGAAGAGATAGCTGAGGGGAGATATGATAGACGTCCACAAAATCCAGAGTGGAGTGGAATGGGTAAATGTAAACTGACTGCTTACTCTTTGAAAAAGTACAAAGACTAGGGGGTCCTTTTATCAAGTCGCGCTAGCGGGGTTAGCGGGTCGGACATTTCATCACACGCTAACCCCCGCGGACGGCTAAAAAACTAACGCCTGCTAAAAAACAATGCAGGCGTTAGCAGCTAGCGCGGCAGACGGTTTAACACGCGTTAAACTCCTACCGCAGCTTGATAAAAGGACCCCTAGAGGACACTCCATGAAGTTACATAGGAACACCTTTAAAATAAATAGAAGAAAATGACGGAGACCTCCATTATAGGATTCAAGGGCAAGTTGGATGCATACCTCCTTGCAAATCACATTGAGGGATACAGGTAAACAAGGTCTCATTATGAAGCACCTATTTGGGCCTCCGCGTGTGCGGATCACCGGACTGGATGGACCAAGGGTCTGATTCGGTGAAGGCATTTCTTATGTTCTTATGTTACGCTCTGGCACTCGTTGTCAGAGGATGTGCTAAAAGCAATTATCTGTGCTTAAACAAGGTTTGAACAAATTCCTGGAGGAACAGTCCATAAACATTTATTAAGGTAGATCTGGGGAAAGTCACTGCTTATCCCTGAGGATCAGTAATGTGGAATCTTGCTGCTTTGTGAGATTTGCCAGATACTTGTGGCCTGGATTGCTCTCTGTCAAAAAGCAGAATATTGGGCTAATGGACATTTTGTCTGACCCAGTATGGCAGTTTTTTACAAGTTAATATTCTGCACATTCCACAACCCTGCTTGTTAATTCTTCTCAAAAGACTCTTTTTAGAGACCACTCTTGTAAGGTTTCAAGTATGCAGATAATGAATTGCCCCCATCACTTGAGAATGAAAGGATCATCTTTGTATATGTCCTCCTTATGTTCCCAAATACCTGCAATGCTGCTCATCAGCTTTAAGCAAAATTTTCAGGTAAAAATTCATCTCTTGTTCTCTTCAAAGCTTTGAGAATTGAAGATCCAGCACAATATCAAGCAGTGAAAAATCAATATTTCAAAGTGACTATCATAAATAAATTGAATCAATTTAAATAATTCTTTCCTATAAATGTTTTATATTTACCGTATTTTCGCGGATATAACGCGCGCGTTATACGCGTTTTTACGTACCGCGCATACCCCTCGCGCGTTATATGCGTGAGCGCGGTATACAAAAGTTTTTAAACATAGTTCCCACCCCGCCCGACGCCCGATTCACCCCCCCAGCAGGACCGCTCGCACCCCCACCCCGAACGAATGCTCGCACGCGCTCCCACCCGCACCCGCATCCACGATCGGAGCAAGAGGGAGCCCAAGCCCTCTTGCCCGGCCGACTCCCCGACGTCCGATACATCCCCCCCCCCCCGGCAGGACCACTTGCACCCCCACCCCGAAGGACCGCCGACTTCCCGACAATATCGGGCCAGAAGGGAGCCCAAACCCTCCTGGCCACGGCGACCCCCTAACCCCACCCCGCACTACATTACGGGCAGGAGGGATCCCAGGCCCTCCTGCCCTCGACGCAAACCCCCCTCCCCCCCAACGACCGCCCCCCCCAAGAACCTCCGACCGCCCCCCCAGCCGACCCGCGACCCCCCTGGCCGACCCCCACGACCCCCCCCACCCCCCTTCCCCGTACCTTTGGTAGTTGGCCGGACAGACGGGAGCCAAACCCGCCTGTCCGGCAGGCAGCCAACGAAGGAATGAGGCCGGATTGGCCCATCCGTCCTAAAGCTCCGCCTACTGGTGGGGCCTAAGGCGCGTGGGCCAATCAGAATAGGCCTTGGAGCCTTAGGTCCCACCTGGGGGCGCGGCCTGAGGCACATGGGCCCAACCCGACCATGTGCCTCAGGCCGTGCCCCCAGGTGGGACCTAAGGCTCCAGGGCCTATTCTGATTGGCCCACGCGCCTTAGGCCACACCAGTAGGCGGAGCTTTAGGACGGATGGGCCAATCCGGCCTCATTCCTTCGTTGGCTGCCTGCCGGGCAGGCGGGTTTGGCTCCCGTCTGTCCGGCCAACTGCCAAAGGTACGGGGAAGGGGGTGGGGGGGTCGTGGGGGTTGGCCAGGGGGGTCGCGGGTCGGCTGGGGGGGCGGTCGGAGGTTCTTGGGGGGGGCGGTCGTTGGGGGGGGAGGGGGGTTTGCGTCGAGGGCAGGAGGGCCTGGGATCCCTCCTGCCCTTAATGTAGTGCGGGGTGGGGTTAGGGGGTCGCCGTGGCCAGGAGGGTTTGGGCTCCCTTCTGGCCCAACTACACAAAGGTACGGGGAAGGCGGGTGGGGGTGTCGTGGGGGTCGGCCAGGGGGGTTGCGGGTCAGCTGGGGGACGGCCGGAGGTTCTTGGGGGGGGCGGTCGTTGGGGGGAGGGGGTTTGCGTCGAGGGCAGGAGGGCCTGGGATCCCTCCTGCCCGTAATGTAGTGCGGGGTGGGGTTAGGGGGTCGCCGTGGCCAGGAGGGTTTGGGCTCCCTCCTGGCCCGATATTGTTGGGGAGTCGGCGGTCCTTCGGGGTGGGGGTGCGAGTGGTCCTGCCGGGGGGGGGGATGTATCGGACGTCGGGGGGGGCATCAGGCTTTCAGGATGGGGTCAGACCTTCAAGGGGGGACAGGACTTCAAGGGGGGACAGTGCACGGAAAGTCAGGGGGGGTGAACGGAGAGTTGGGACAGCGCACGGAAAGTCAGGGCAGTGCATGGAAGTCAGGGGGGGGTGAACGGAGAGTCGGGACAGCGCACGGAAAGTCAGGGCAGTGCACGGAAGTCAGGGGGGGTGAACGGAGAGTCGGGACAGCGCACGGAAAGTCAGGGCGGGCGAAAGGAGCGTCGGGCATCATGCGCGGTATACCCGTGAGCGCGGTATACAAAAGTTTTTGTACATATCATCGTGATTTCTGCGCGCTATACCCGTGTGCGCGTTTTACACGGGTGCGCGTTATATCCGCGAAAATACGGTAGTCAATTTTAAGACAAAACATTCCATAGTGGGACCTTTCTTAGACATTGTATTCAGAAGTGGGACATTAAGAAGGGAATTCATGAAGTAGTTTTAGGGCCTTAAGTCGCATTATATCACCCTGAACTTGACTTAAACGCCCTAATGCTGCCAGACTAAAATTGCTACAGCAATATTTAAGTTACTATGAGTTAAGTAGCTTTAAGCTAGGTTTATGTTATCTCCTGAGAGCGTTTGGCCACAACTTTAAGGCCCAGTGCTTCCAGACCCAATGTGCACAGTGCTTCCAATCCCCCAAGCAGTATCCCCTCTTCTAATTCCTCTCCACCTATAGGCAACATTTTTCTCTCCCAATTCCCCACCCCCACCCCAAGGCAGCATCCTCCCCTTCTGATACTGGCCGTTCACCACCTGAAGCTTCTTTCTATCTTCAAGGCCTCCCTTCCAGCTTTGGGGTCCATACTTGGTGATCCAGTGGTTGCCAGGCAGGAGCAATACCTCTTTACTCCTGCCTGACCAGCACCACATCCAAAATGTTGCTCCTAGCAGTAGTCTCGTGCTACTGAGAGTAAAAATGAGGCTATCACTGGGGGTACCATTTTGGATGTGCTGTCAGCCAGCAGGAGTGAAGAATGATCACTCTTGTCTAGCAAACACCAGGCCACCAAGTAAGGATCCTAAGGCCCTCTCTGGGAAAAGAGAGGCCTAGGGTATAGAGATAAGTTTTTGTGGAAAGGTGCCAGGATCCAAGATAGCACTTCTGCCATTAAGCTAAAGGATAGAGACTCCCAGATCCTGCCAAAGGTTGCTTTTTTAGCATATCTTCTGACTCTATCTTGAATTCTAGTTCCTCTGTCTTTTAGTAGTGTTTGAAGGCAAAATGCCATCTTGAACCCTGGCACCTCTGCCTACTAACAGTGCTTGAAGGTAGAGGCATCATCTTGGATCCTGGTGCACTCCTGGGCAGCAGCAGAGAGAAGCATGGTTCTTTCTGATCTCACATATGCACAACTCTACCCTAGAACAAAGAGCCATGCACCCTCAAGCCCTATCCTCATCCAGCCTGTAAACCCTCCTCTCAATCCACCGGGACCTACCCAAATTGAGCTGTCTCATTACAATGTCCCCAGGCAACAGCAGTCCTTCTCTGCTGCTGTTCAGGAGGGCATGAAGATCCAAGATGATTCCTCTACCTTCAAGCACTGTTAGTAGGCAGAAGTGACAGGATCCAAGATGACATCTTTGCCTTCAAGCATTACTAGAAGACAGAGGCACCAGGATTCAAGATAATGCCAGAGGATACGCTATAAGTATCCTTTGGCAGGATCTGGGAGTCTCTGTCCTCTAGCAGTGCTTGATGGGGGTGGGGGGTTCAAAAGAGCAATCAGATTTAAATCGTATCTGGCAAAGGATATAAGAAGACTTGAAGCGGTCCAGAAAAAGGCGACAAAAATGGTGGGAGGTTTGTGCCAAAAGACATATGAGGAGACTGGATGCCCTGAATATATATACCCTAGAGCAGGGGTGCCCACACTTTTTGGGCTTGCGAGCTACTTTTAAAATGACCAAGTCAAAATGATCTACCAACAATAAAATTTAAAAAAAAAACACAACGCACACTGTACGCATACAATTGTTAATTATCATTCCTATTCTGGGGTTTTTTCAAAGAGGTCAAAGGAGATGACTCTATGCACTGTCACCTCAGTAACAACCATACTAAACCACGATAGCAGTTTTTAGGGCAGGGAGCTGCGCTGAATGCCCAGCGCTGCTCTCGACGCTCATAGGCTCCCTGCGCTAAAAACCTCTATTGCGGTTTAGTAAAAGGGGACCATATTGTAAAATATAGAGAGCAGATATAAATTCAGACACATTTTGATCACTAAATTTAAAATAAAATCATTTTTTCTACCTTGTCTGGTGATTTCATGAGTCTCTGGTTGCACTTTCTTCTTCTGACTGTGCATCCAATCTTTCTTCCCTTCTTTTAGCCTGTATGCTTCCTCTCTTCCTGACCTCATTCCCCCCCCCCCCCCCCAATGTTTTCTTCTTCTCTCCTTGCCCTCTCTTTCTTTCTCTCTTCATGCCCCCATTCTTTTTTTCTGTTTCTCTTCTTTCCTTCTGTCTCCCTGCCTGCCCTCTTTCTCCCTCCCTGCCCACCCACAAGCCACTGCTTCTGCCGCTGCCATCGGATAACAGGCCCCCAAAGCCGCCCGCCGCCGGCCAAGCTCTCCTTGCTTCGGGCCCACCAGCATTCCTCTCCCCGACGTCAATTTTGCCATCGGAGAGGAAGTTCCGCTGGCCAGAACTTCCTCTCCGACGGCACAATTGAGGTCGGGAAGAGGAAGGCTGATCGGCCCAAGATCGACATTTTGGGGAAAATGCTGCCGGGTCCTGCCTTTGAGGAAACAGAAAGTAGGCAGGACTTGGCAGCAAGAAGAGCAAATCGCAAGCTTCACTGACCTGTCTCCCGCTTTAGCCCGCGAACAGGGCTCTAACATGTGCGTGCCAGCTTCCCTTCTTACCCCCTCCCCCTCCCCGGACATAACTTCCGGTTTCAGAGGGAAGCGAAGGGAAGCCGGTACAAGCACATGTTAGCCCCCGGAGCATAAGTTCTCCAAGCCTTTTTTTTTTTTTTTTTTTTAAATGTTGAGCAGCGGAGGCAGCAGCAGAATTCAGGAGCGGGCCAGTCAGGAGAGGAAAAAAGAGAAGGGAAGAAGGGAACCCGTTCTGCGATCGACTGGGGTCGCCTGAGCGAGCGACCTGTCGATCGCGATCGACGCGTTGGGCACCCCTGCCCTAGAGAAAAGGAGAGACAGGAGATATGATTCAGACATTCAAATACTTGAAAGGTATTAACATAGAACAAAATCTTTTCCAGAGAAAAGAAAATGGTAAAACCAGAGGGCATAATTTGAGGTTGTGGGATGGTAGACTTAACAGTAATCTTAAGAAATTCTTCTTTACAGAGAGAGTGGTTGATGCCTGGAATGCCCTCCTGAGGGAAGGGGTAGGGAGGAAAACAGTGATATAGTTAAAAAAAAAGCAAGGGATGAACACAGAAGATCTCTAACTAGAAAATAATGGGTATATATTGAAGAACTAAGGCCAGAACTAGGCAGCTTTGCACAGTCTATGCCTCGTATATGGCCATTCAGTTGAGGATTGGCTGGAGTGAGCTTTGATGGAGACTCCAGTAGATGGAACCTAAGCACAGTACCAGGCAGAGCTCTGGTTTCTGACCCAGAAATATCTCAGAAAAAGAACAATTTAAATTAAATCATGAATTTATAGAGTGTGTACCGTTGAGCAGGCTAGATGGACCATTTGGGTCCTTTATCTGTTGTCATTTACTATGTTATTATATGTTAGGGGGGGTCAGAGAGAGGAGAAATTAGATATAAGGGGGAGGTTTGGAAGGAATTTGGATATAAGGTGGGGGGGTGCTTTCGAGTAACAGCAATCTGAAAAGCTTTGTTACTATTGCACAACAAAGTCTTTCGTGTGCTGTGAAATGAATGCTATTTTACCAATCACATTTTAGATAGGTTTGTGTCTAAAATCGATTTTCTGGCTGCAAGTAGTGGCATATAATCTATTTCACAATGCATTTTAGGACAGCTTCAGCATCCGCTGATCCTGTCCTAAAATTATAGCAAAACTTCAGTCATCTTGGATGTCTGATTTCTCATTTATAATACTGTGCCTCTTAATTAGTACTGAATAGTATATCTTCCCATAGAAAGTACTAATTTATAAACTGCATTCTTATTGCATTTGTCATACAGCTAAATGTAAACTACCGTATTTAACATATGGCAGAAATTTTTGTATGGACCTTCAGAATACAGATGGGCACTGAATACTTCCAACTGCTAAAATGCTAAAATCTTCGTCGGTCCAACTTTTATTGAAATTATCTAAAAATTCATTTCTTCATATTTTTTTCTTCATATCTAAAGTTTTGGGGTTTTTTTTTAAATTGTGCCACTACTGATATAAAAATCAATTTAAATCACTTAGCTTCAAATTCTGGTTTTTTTTTTAATGAAATTTGAAAGAAAAAACAGAATGCCATAAGAATGCAGTTTATAAATCAGGGCTCCTTTTACTAAGGTATGCTAGCGTTTTTAGCGCACGCTAGCCGATAAACTGCCGTCTGCTCAAGAGAAGGCGGTAGCGGCTAGCGCGCGCTATTCAAACATTTAAACATTCTTTCTAAAATATCTTTCCACATGTAATTAGAAAGAGGCACGTCTAGAAGTATCCTAACGAAAGGAAGTGGTGATTCACAGCTATGGGACTGACTTCAGCTGTACTGGGTCAGCAGGATCAGTCCTGATCCCTCCCAGGTTGAAGAATTATTCGTTGCAGCCCTGAAAGACTACTGACATCAAATCAGCAGAAGCAAGAGCTAGCTTGCTATAATATCAGTGTGATATATTTTAACATGGTACAGATTAACATTTTTTGAGGGTCCTGACTCCTAGGCATTGCTACCATTAAGACTTTGAAATTGGGTGCTGATATGCTACTTAACACTGATGCCTCGTTATAATAATTAAATGCCACTGACTGGCAATTTATAAAGACAAAACTATTACAGATAACCTAGGGTTTCTATCTTTAATGACTGAATTAATTAAAAATAATGAAAGCGTTCTATGGATATGTCAAGAGTGGTTAATGCTGGTACACTAGGGCTCTAAAGAGATCTAGCTCTCAGAATAATAAAATGAACTTTGTATTTATAACAATATGAACTGAACAAACATGAAGAACATTCTGTTGTCAGTTCAAAGATGACTATTAAAAGGTCCATTTTTATTCGTGATTTCTAATTTGTGTCTTGCAAAATATTACTGTTCCCATTTCTTTTTGAGGGTCCCTTCTACTCAACCACTTCCACCATTATGTATCTTGTCGCAACCCAGGCTCCTGATAAGCGCAGCGAGCCTGGTTCACAGCGACTGATACTGCTCCCAGCGTGTTCCTTCCAACTAAGGAATCCTTCAGGCTCCCTAGGCACCGGCCTAGGGTGTAAAAGCCAGGTAAATGACCACCCTGAAATAGGCAAGGGAAACCACAATACCCCCCCCCCCCAGAAATGTCCAAAATAAAGATATACTTTTATTTCTGACCCTTGGTCAGGTTGCTCTGGTGTTATCAGCAGGATGCAGTACTTTTCAATACATTTGTTCCAGAACCAAAACGCTGGGCCAACCTGGCCACATTGGCTTCACAAACAATAGCCTGGTTCTTATTTCAAAAAGCAGAAAAAAAAAACACAGGAAAAAAAACCCACATACCAGAATTGTGGCTTGACTTTGGTCTTTCTAACTCAGTCCTCTTCACCAGCCTTAAATGGTTAAGATAGTTTTAGCAATGCTCTCTTCCTGTGAAGGAGCAGCAGAGAGAAGCACACAAGATACTTGCTGCATCAAAAATACAACTTTTCAAAACCAAAAAGAAAACTGCTAAACTTGAAGCTCTTACATAGACTGCCTGCAGCTAGGGAACTCATACAAACGGAGCTCCTCCGTGGCTGACGTTCCCTGCACTAGCTTATTGGTCTTAGCTCACCTTTATGCGAGTCATTCCTGCATGCTATGACCATTTTTACCATGGCCATAAAAACCCTGATTTTCTATGTTTTTCATTATTAGCCATGTACTAATGTGGCCATTAGTACACAGCCAAAGCACTTACTGCCATCTATTTTGTAGGTGGTAAGAGCCAGTAAGCATGCAGTAATGTAGTTCTGCTAACTGGTTAGTGAAAGTTCACACTCTCTGCCCCGACACCCACCCCCCTAAAAACATGTTTAAAAAATATTTATCGCACAGTTTCCACATACAAATCCCAAAACTAATCTGTGATGCTTTAGCACATCCTGTATTAAGCCATTTTTTACTGCATTAGGTGCATTTTAACACCTAACACAGCTTAGTAAAAGGACCCCATGGAATCTTTTTGCAAAATATGTGCATTAGGAGCATCCATTTTTAAATAATATGAAAATAAAGAGACCCATCATTGGACAACTTTCACAGACAAGCTCAGGCACTTATAAATATTCAGGTCAATATTCAGCCCTTTTTTTTCTGTCAACCGCCACCAGCTAAGCATTGAATATTCAGGTAGTCGATGATACTTGCAAGTTATGGTACACCCACATAGCTAACCAGATAAAATTAAGACTATTTAGATGGTCCTATTTGCCTGGTTAGTTATGCATGCAATGGTACTGAACAGTGGCGTACCTAGGGTATGTGGCACCCGGGGCCCATCATTTTTTGACACCCCCCCCCCCATGTAAAAAAATATTTTTTGTAATGACCATGAAACGGAATAAATGGTCAGAATAGAAACAGGCAGTGAAAATTTTCTTATATTCCAAACATAACATAACATAAATTATGTCTGAATTGTCATGACATCAGAAGTACATATGGAGTAGTTGCAGGTGATGCTTACCAGTGTTCCCGCTAAGGTGCGTTGGCCTGCGCGCGCGCACAAAATATTACATCGCAGCGCAAAGTTTCTCTTCACAGCGCACACACGCGTCGCAAAGGTAAGGGGAGGTAAGGTAAGGGGACGCATTGGGGGGATTGCACTTCCCCACAATTGCCATGCTTCGGTTCCTCTTCTTCCTTCCTTCCTCCCCCCCCCCCCCCCCGCGGGACCCTGCGGCACCATCAACTCTTACTCCCTCTAATGTCGGCCCTGCAGCTCCAGACTTCCTCGCACCTTCTCCCCTCCCCCTTTGGATCGCTATTATTTTAAATGTTATAGCCGCGGAGCTGTATCCATCAGTGGAGATGTCTAACCTCGGCCTGCCCCGGAACTCTTACTGCAACAGTGACTTCCTGTTCCTGCCTAGACGGGCGGCTGCTGCAGTAAGAGTTCCGGGGCAGGCCGAGGTTAGACATCTCCACTGATGGATACAGCTCCGCGGCTATAACATTTAAAATAATAGCGATCCAAAGGGGGAGGGGAGAAGGTGCGAGGAAGTCTGGAGCTGCAGGGCCGACATTAGAGGGAGTAAGAGTTGATGGTGCCGCAGGGTCCCGCGGGGGGGGGGGGGGAGGAAGGAAGGAAGAAGAGGAACCGAAGCATGGCAATTGTGGGGAAGTGCAGAGCTGCAGGGAAGAGTGTTGCGGTACCCAGCTGGAGGGAGAAGGAAGATGAGGGAGGGAATTAAAGGAGATGCCAGGGCTTGGAGCATAGGAGGAAGGTATGCCAGTCTAAGGGAAAAGGAAGGGGGAGATGTGAGAGCATGGAGGGGGAACGAAAGATGGAAGAAAAGGAAAGGAGAGAGATGCCAGAGAATCAGGGAAGGGGAGATACCAGACTATGAGGAGAGGTGTGGGAGAGGGAAGGCGAGGAGAGAGATGCCAGACCAATGGGGTGAAAGGAGAGATGGAAGGGGGAGGCATACAGTTTCTGGAAGGGGCATAGAAGGAGAGAAGATGCCATATAGGGGAAGAGAGACGGCAGACAGTGAATGGAAGGAAGAGAGTTACAAGAAGATGAGGAAAGGAGAAACCACAGAAGACAAAGGTAGAAAAAAATTTCTATTTATTTATTGCTTTAGGAGACATGTGTCACTGTTTCTGTGAAGCATTGTATGCAGAGTCCAGCTTCTTGCTGGTTCAATTTAACCTTTGTCTATGTATTTTTATTTTATCCCCCCTTTTACAAAACTGTGAAGCGTTTTTAGCGGTAGCAGCTCTGATGCTCAGAATTTTATGAGCATCAGAGCTGTTACCTCCGTAGCTAAAATCCACACTACAGTTTTGTAAAAGAGGGAGGGGTTAGTTTGTGATTACATATTCCTTACTAGGCGAAGGTGTTTTCTGTGTTCTGTGTGTTCGAAAGACATGGTTTTCTGTTAGGATTGACGGTGTAGGATTGATCTGTGCTGGTCTGGCTTGTTTAGTTTTACAATGGGTGTATTGATGTACTGCTCACTGCAATATGTAAGATGCTGCCTTTTCCTAGGTACTCATGTGTGACGTGTGGTTTGTTACTAAAAATCATGTTTTTCTTACAGATGGGGGGGGGGTGCCAAAAAATGATGGGCCCCGGATGTTACATATGCTAGGTACGCCACTGTATGTAAAGATACCAGAAAGCTGGCGTAGCAAAAACTTCTAAGTTTTGAGTATTTAACCCTCCCACAATCTCACGGGCACTCGTTTCAAGTTTATTGAGATTTTGATTTAAACGCAATATCAAATATTTTCAATGCATATAACAAAAATAAATTTGGGGAAATAAATAAAACCATTTGAACCAGTGTTCCCGCTAAGCTGCGCTGGCGTGCGCTGGCGCACAAAATATTACATCGCAGCGCACACGTTTCTCGTCACAGCGCACGATCGGAAGAGGCGTACGGCAGATGGCAGGGCGGCGAGAGGAGAATCGGGCGAGTTGGCTCATAACTTGCTGGCGCCCGATATTTTTGGCTCACGGTGAAAAAAGTTTGCTCACAACACCCGCCCGCTTAGAGGGAACACTGCTTGGGACAGTTCTGATTGTGTTAGTTCGGTTTTATGTGTTTTTTGAATAGAAGGGTTTTTATTTCTTTTTGAAGGTTTTGCAGTCTGTGGTCGATGTCAATTGGTTGTAGAGTTGGGGGTCGAGTGTTGCAGCTCGAATGGCTAGGAGGTTGTCGAACAGTTTTTTTCTTTTGACGTTTTTGGTTGGAGGGTGTGTGAATGGTGCGTGAGTTCTCCTATGTCTGTTTGAAGTGGATTGAATTATTTAGCTGAAGAAATTAGTTACCCCCCATTCCACACACATTAATTCTCTTCCATTTTTGTTCCCATTATAAATAACACTGATAAGTTCCCAGAAAAAAAATACATTAAAATAAGAAGTGAAAACAAAGGCCCCTACAGATGAGAACATAACATAAGAATAGCCTAATTGGGTCAGACCAATGGTCCATCATGCCCAGTAGCCCATTCTCATGGTAGCCAATCCAGGATACTAATACCTGGTCAAAACCCAAAGAGTAGCAACATTCCATGCTACTGATCCAGGGCAAGCAGACACTTCCCCCATGTCTTAATAACAGATTATGGACTTTTTCTCCAGGAATTTGTCCAAATCTTTCTTAAAACCAGCTACACTATCTGCTTTTACCATAACTTCTGGCCACTTCATTTTTAAGTTTAGATCTTTCCTTTCAAACAGAGACCTTGCTAGATGTCAAATACAGCACAAGGTAACTTCACATGGACTTAGCTGTGCAGGAAATGTGAATCTCCTCATACACCCACCATATAGTGCAAAAATGTGCAAAGGTCTGTTTTTTTCTTTCGATCACTACATAGCCTAATGCCACACAAGCAGCGCTGTTACAAACATATTCTGTAGGTCAATGCTAAGGATAACAAAGTTTCCTTCCTTGGACCAGAAGGAGATATTGATAAACCACTAGAAGAGATCCCAAAACAACACCCAAAGACCCACTCAGTGTGTGAACCAGTTGAGTGGAGTGGACTAACTGGGGGGTGGAAATGGGCCCGGAGTTTGCTCAGCAGAATTTCCCAGACCACCTCTTCCTCTCAACACATTGACACGCTGCTACCATCACCACTAGGAACACCTCACTGGGTAGGCCAGCTATGCTATAAACTTTATAAAACACATTATTATATTTTCTTATAAAGCACATATTTTAACTGAACTCTCTGACATCCTCAGCCTTTCCATTCACAAAAATAGAAGGAAGAAAAGTTCCCATTTCCTGCTGTCTCATGTCCCCGGCCTATACAATATTTTTTTTCTGCAGACCCTTCAAAAGTCTGACCAAATCCTCGTTTCACTTGCATTATAAAGTACTGAGGATGCCATCTCTCCCCAATCCCAGGTCCTAAAGTCTAAGACAGTAGCGCAAACTAATGCTGCCAGATTCAGGAAAAAAAATTTCGATTCGATTCAGCCTATTGAATTGGTTTTTCAATTCGATTTTCCTGCCCAGTTGGGTGATTTTTTTCAAAACTCCTGGTGGGTTTTATAGCTTTTTCACCCCCTTTGGCTTCTCCTAACCACACTGGCACTGTGGTGTAAATAAAATAAAGAAACAAAAAGGACTTTTCCTCTCTCTGTTAAATCCTAGCTCACGTTTGCAGTCCAACACCAGATCTGGCAGGATACACATTTCAAATCTGACATATTATAATCACAAAACAGAAAATAAATTAATTTTTCTACCTTTTGTTGTCTGGTTATATTTCAAATCTTGTTGGTCCAAGGCTCTGGTTTTCTTCTGATAACTTGCTTGCCAGGGTCTCCTTCTTTCTGCATGCTAACCATCCATCTGCCAACTCTGTCCTCCCTTTCCATTTCCCTTCCCTTCCCAGGAAGTCTGGTATCTTTCCTTTTTTTCATCTCCCTCCACAGATCCACCTTTTCTTAACTACCCTTTCATCAGGCATCTCTCCCTCCTTCCCCACCACCCCAGAGTCCACCATCTCTCCCTTTCTTTTCCTAATTACCCTCCTATCCAGTATCTCTATCCCTCCTCCACACCATCCCTTGTGTCCAATTTCTCTCCCTTTCTGTTCCTTCCCTCCCTAAATCCCATGGTCCATCATCTCTCTCCCTCTCCTCTATTTTCAGACCCATTATTTCTTCCCCCCCCCCCAAGTTTGGCATATACACGTCTCTTTGAACACCCCCTTCCCTCCGTGTACTTCTAAACCAGGGTCCCCCCCCAAAGGCCTGTCCCCCCTTAAAGGTCTGCCTGCACCCCCCTTGAAGGCCTGCACCCCCCTTGAAGGCCTGTCCCCCCCTTGTAGGCCTGTCCCCCCCTTGAAGGCCTGTCCCACCTTGAAGGCCTGTACCCCCTTGAAGGTCTGCACCCCCCCCGAAGGCCTGCACCCCCCCGAAGGCCTTTCCCCCCCTTGAAGGCCTGTCCCACCCCCTTGTAGGCCTGTCCCCCCCCTTGTAGGCCTGCCTGCCTTTCCCCCCCTTGAAGGCCTGTCCCCCCCCCAAAGGCCTACACCCCCCCAAAGGCCTGCACACCCTCCGAAGGCCTGCACCCCCCCTGGAAGGCCTGTCCTACCCCTTGTAGGCCTGTCCCCCCCTTGAAGGCCTGCCTGCCCCCCCCTTG
The DNA here is from genome assembly GCF_902459505.1 of Geotrypetes seraphini. NCBI lineage: Eukaryota > Metazoa > Chordata > Amphibia > Gymnophiona > Dermophiidae > Geotrypetes > Geotrypetes seraphini. The sequence continues at coordinate 93,667,062 of NC_047090.1, read as the reverse complement.
AAGGCCTGTCCCTCCCCCTTGAAGGCCTGCACCCCTTGAAGGTCTGCTCACACCCCCGAAGGCCTGTCCCTCCCCTTGAAGGCCTGTCCCCCCTTGAAGGCCTGCCTGCCTGCCTGTCCCCCCCCTCACCCTTGAAAGCCTGCCTGCCTGCCTGCCCGCCTGCCCCACCCTGAAGGCCTGATGCCCCGACCCACCCCGAAGGACTGCTCGCCCCCTGGCCTCCCCGCACCACCTATGAAGCAGCCGCAGCAGGATCGCAACGTCAGCGATCTCTGCGATGCTTAGGCGCTGCTTCCTGCGCCGCGGTCCCGTGCCTCCTCTGACGTCAGAGGAGGGGTGGGACCGCGGCACAGGAAGTAGCGCCCAAGCAGCTCAGGGATCGCTGACGTCGCGATCCTGCTTCACAGGTGGTGCAGGAAGGTCAGTGGGGCGAGCGGTCCTTCAGGGGTGGGGGGGACTGAACGGCAAGGCCGGGAGCACCCCCTCAGGGCTGGCACCGCCCCCCCGCCCCCCCCCTCCTTGATACGCCACTGGTACTGAATATAGCCAGTGCCTGGTTACCAGATCTCCGGGAAAACCTGGACATGTCCTCTTTTTAGAGGACCCTCTGGGTGCCCGTTGGGATTTCCAAAACCTGTCAGTTTATCTGGGTTTTGGAAGGCCCCGAGGTCGGGTCACATCTGGAGGGCCTATGTGCATGCACAGACGTCAATGTGATGATGTCGTACATATCTGCATGATGTCATTGTGTTGACGTCGGCACATGCGCGAAGGATCTCCAGACGTGGCCCGGGGTTTGGGGAAGGAGATAGAAGGTTCATGTGGGGGCTGGGCCAGAACGGGGTGGGACCATGTGTCCTCTTTTTAAAAAAGAGGAAATCTGGTAACCCTATGCCTGCCTAATTTCTAGAACTTCACTGCCTCCACTTCCAGACTCCTCCCTAATTAGCTGGTTTCAATATGGCTGGTTAGTGCCGATATTCAGTGGCACTGCCTGGCTAATTGCTCCTGAATATTCACAGCCAATTATCTAGGCTCTTATTTAACAGTATCCTCACTTTTCTCCCTTTACTGCCCAACCCATCTGATACTGACTAGATAGATAATAGACAATATACCGACTTGTTTATTAGTATTGTATTTACATTCTTGCTTTATGTACAAGTATCGAAATACATACACTGACATATAACATTAAGAGCTCCATTATGTATCAGATTTCTTTAAATCATAAACAGTAAAAATGTGATGAACTATTTGTACTTCATAAAAGTCTTTGATGCCTCAGAGCCTCCATACGATAACAGTAATTATGCAATACAATAGCATAATTTCCCCTAATAGCCAATTTCCAAAAATACTGGGGCAGAAAACCACCAGAATGTTTGTACTGCGGAACAAGAATGATGTGTAGAAATGACTGTTTTATGACTTGGTGATAACTTAGTTTCAGAGAAATTATCAGCAGTCATTAGAGTAAAGCTCTAATGGTTGAATTCCAATGAAGAGGATATGTGTTGAATGCATTAGGAAGGGACACGTTATCATAACAAATACTAAATGAGCTCAGCATGGGCGTTTCACATTGTTGGGTTCCGAATATATTCCGTGTTCAGGTTGATAAAGTGTATCGCACAGATGAACTGAAAAGTATCAGCATCAGGGTGCCTAGAGTAGAAAAGAATGACTGATACCAGGATGTATGTGTTTAGGGGTAGAAGGAAGAGATGCATCGAAATGGAAACAGAAAAGTAGGGGAAGGAAAGTCAGCATGTTCACTAGGATGGATGAAAAGAGGACAGTCAGCAGGGATGGGATAGGGTGAATTGGAGGCTTATGTTGAGAAAAAAAATCAAGCAGTCCCCGAGTTACAGACGCCCAACTTAAGTATGATTCGTACTTAAGAACACAGTTGAGGCTTCATTTGATTTCACTGAGCAGTATTTCTAGTAGCACAGACTCCTACACGTCTGCAGGAGATTCAGGAATGATGCATGAGGGTGCATGCTGTATCTTATTGCAGGGATGTCAAACTCAGGCCCGCTGGCCAAATTTGACCCGCAGGGTAATTAAATTTGGCCCATGAGAAAATACCCTGTTCTTTCCCTCCATCTCATTGTCCACCATCTCTCTCCCAGCTTTCCAGTCTCACCTTCAAAGCAGCCTGCAGAGGATCGCCAATCGGCTGTAGCGATCCTAGCAGGCTGCTGTAGCCTCTGCAGCATGTTCCCTCTGCTGTGGTCCAGTACGTCAGAGGAGGGGCAGGACTGCTGCAGATGGAACGTGCTGCGGAGGCCGACAGCAGCCTGCTAGGATTGCTACAGCTGACCGGTGATCCTCTGCAAGCTGCTATGAAGATAAGACCAGGAAGCCGGAGGACGCTAGAAAAATGGGGAAAACATGCAGGCCTGGGGGGAGGCTCTGGTGTAGAAGTACACTGAGGGAGGGAAGGAGGGGTCCTAAGACACGTGCATATGCCGGACTGAGGGGGGGGGGAGAAATAATGGGTCTAAAAACAGAGGAGAGGGAGAGAGATGGTGGACAATGGGATGGAGGGAGGGAAGGAACAAAAAGGGAGAGAAGTTGGACACAAGGGATGGTGTGGAGGGGGGGATAGAGATACTGGATAGGAGGGTAGTTGGGAATAGAAAGGGAGAGATGGTGGACCCTGGACTGGTGGGGAAGGAGGGAGAGATGTTGGATGAAAGAGTAGTTGAGAAAAGGAGAGATGGTAGATTTGAGGATGGTGGGGTCCATTGCTGCAGCTGCAGGGATGGAGGTGAAAAAATAGGGAAGATGCCAGACCTCCAGGGGAGGTATGGGAAACAGAAGGGAAGGACAGAGATGGAAGATGGATGGTTAGCACAGAGAAAGAAGAAAACGACAAATGGGCAGGAGATCCTGGCAGGCAAGTTATCAGAAGACGTTTGTCCCAGAACTTGGGACCAACATGATTTGAATAATGACCAGACAACATAAGGTAGGAAAAATAATTTTATTTTCTGTTTTGTGATTACAATATGTCAAATTTGAAATGTATATTCTGCCAGAGCTGGTGTTAGACAGCAAGCGTGAACTAGGACCTAAAAGAGAAAGGAAAAGTCTTTTTTATGTATTTTGTTTATATCACAGAGCTGGCATGGGGTTGAAGAGGTTGTAATCCTATACTTCTACCAAGACTAAGTGGTCCTTTTATTAAGGTGCGCATTTAGTGTCTGGACACTAGTGAACGTTGTCTCTGGGTTGTGGCCTTTCCGTGAAGGATTGGCAACTGAGTGCTTTGTGACTTATCTGACTGAAATACCTTTTGCTATAGCAGTGCTGGGATTTTGGATCTTACCTGCCAGAACCACTAGGCTCACTGAAGCTTGTAGCCTGAAGAGAAATCATTTCTGAAGCATCTGTTGCTGACCTCAGCTGAAAAAGGGTGAGAAGTGATTCTTTACAGTTTCAAGGAGTTAGACAGAATTATTCTTGGCTTGCATAAAGGGATGGTTATATTCGGGACTGTGGTAATTAGCCTAAGCCATATTTATAGTTGCTCCTTTACTATCTCTTCTCAGCTAATCTTACGGACTCTTTTACAAAGCCCCACTAGCGGCTGTGCTGCGCTAACGGCCCCAAAGCCCATTGGGATTTAAAGGGCTTCGGGGCTGTTGCCACGCAGCAGCCGCTAGCATGGCTTTGTAAAAGAGGCTGTTAGTAATGTAACAATATATACATATATTATGTGTTGTTATTTTAATTATATTTGCTATGCTACAACTTGTTTACATATATTTATAATCATTAGCATATTTTTGTACTGCTTGCAATATTTTCCTAAGACATTTGTTTATTATTCAAATAAATAAGATTTATTCATACTTTGACATCGTTCTTCTAATGAGGTAGCAGTAACAGAACTTCAGGGAATTATAAGGGCTGCTTCCCTAGCTATGAGTCCAAGACAATTACTGGACTGTGATTGGCTGTGTAATATATATTAGCATCTGTCCTACAAGACCACGGGAGAAAGCTGGCTGTCTCCTACAGTCCTCGGTAAAACTAGAAAATCAATACTTGCGCCAAATTCAGTGATCGGCGTTAAATTTCTGGGTTATCTTTGGCCAACCAAGACATAGGGCTCCTTTTACTAAGCTGCGTTAGGGCATTAACACGCAGAATAGCGCGTGCTACACTGCCGCGCGCGGTAGATGCTAATGGCAGCATTGAGCTGGCATTAGTTCTAGCCACGTAGCGCACAGTGTTGCGCTAAAACTGCTAGTGCACCTTAGTAAAAAGGAGCCCATAGCCTGCCAAGCTGATATTCATCAGTTGGACGGCTAAATCCTAATGGCCAAAGATAGACCCACCAAAAAAGCAGGTTTATTTGGCTGCTGAGGTTAGCTGGCGAGCCAATGAATATTGGAGGTGACTAGCCAGTCACTGAACTATGTATCAAACGGAATATTCTCCTGCTGAATATTGGCAGATAGCTAGCTATTTAGCTAGCAAGGGAGCCAGGCCCAGTGGCGTAGTAAGGGGGCGGACCGCCCCAGGCACCATTTTGGTGGAGGCGCTGGCACCTCACTGCCCCCCTATGCCTCGCTTGCGCCCTCCTTTCCCCACCCCATATCTCTTTAAAATTTTTACCAGCGCAACTGTTTTATTTATTTATTTAAAAATTTTCTATACCGCTTAAGAACTAAACGGTTCACATGAGTTTAAAACAAGCATAATAATTATGACAAACTACTCCAGCCTGCTGCTCACGCCGGCCTGGCTCTCTCTGAAATCACTTCTGGGGCACGGGGCCAGAAAGTGATGTCAGAAGGAAAGCCAAAACAATCAGCATGCCTGAGAAGCTGCTCGTGCTGGTAAAGGAGGGTGTGAGTGTGGCGCAGGAAGGTTGGCGTGGATGGAGCAGGGGGGTGGGGACCTCCTACCCTTGCTATGCCACTGGCCAGGCCCATAGTGTTACAAGTTGCCAACAATTTTGAAAGCTCCTCAAAGCTTTTTGTTTACAAAGTCATTTCACCTTCCATTACCTCAGGTACAAAATTTAAGATTTGAGCCCACACAGGACAGAGAAGGTATCTGTACTTAATATATGTAAACCATTTGGCTTGCACTACAGAAAAGCAGTAAATTAAATCCATGACCCTTTACCCTTATACCAAAACCTTTTTTATCTGGATGCTGGCTTTTAAGCTGTTTCTATTTCATCTTTGTAATTGCTCTCACTGATTATTTTTAAGTCTTTTATGTATTTACTAGTATTTAAGCCTGTTACATTAACGGGTGCTAGAATATATGTCTGTCTGTCTTTCTTTATTTCTGTCTTTCTTTATTTCTGTCTCTCTTCCTCCCACTGTCTTTCTTTCTTTCTGTCTGTCTCTCTCCCTGGCCTCCTATGTCTGTCTTTTTGTGTCTCTCCCTGCCCCTGTGTCTTTCTTCTTTTCTTTCTGTCTCCTTCCCTCCTGCTGTCTGTCTTTCTTTCTATCTGTCTCTCTACCTGCCCGATATGCAGCAGCATTTCTCTCCCCCCTCCATTTCCCTGTGCAGCATTTCTCCCACCCCACTTCCCTGTGCAGCAGCTGCAGCAGCAGCATTCCCTCCCCCTCCATTTTTCTGTGCAGCAGAAACAGCATTTCCCTCCCCCCACTTCCCTGTACAGCAGCTGCTGCAGCATTCCCTCCCCCTCCATTTCCCTGGGCAGCATTTTCCCCACCTCACTTCCCTGTGCAACAGCCGCAGCAGCAGCATTCCCTCCCCCTCCATTTTTCTGTGCAGCAGAAACAGAATTTCCCTCCCCCCACTTCCCTGTACAGCAGCTGCAGCATCATTCTCAACCCCTCCAATGCCCTCCACCAACACCACTTCCCTGTGCAGCAGCAGCATTTTCCCCTACCCCCCCCTTTTCCCTTCCTGTGGTCTGGCTGGCTCCCTTAGTCCCTTGCCGCCCCCCCCTTCCCTTCCCGCGGTCCCGACAAACCTGCCGACTCCAGCAGCGTCTGCAGCACTCTACACACGCTGCTTTGGGGTCTTCTACTGCCCTGATGTACTCTTACACGTCCCTGATGACATCATCAGAGACACGTCAGAGCAAATCAGAGCAGTAGAAGGCCCCGAAGCAGCGTGTGTAGAGTGCTGAGCCGGTCAGACAGCGGGAAGGGATGGGAGAGTCAGATCGCTATGGGAGGATTAACAGGGGCTCGGGTGGTTCTTTTGTTTGAAGTTTATTTTTAAGTTCAAAGCCGCCACTGCGGCTTCTCTCTCGATCCCCGCCTGCATCGGAAGCCTTTTCCGACGCAGGTGCGGCTCTAGAGAGGAGTCTCCGCGGCAGCTTTGAACTTCGGCCGTGTAAATAAAGAGGGGGTAGTGTCTCTGCTATCCAGTATTGCGCGAGCAGGAAACCCAGCATTTTCCAAGTTATCTGGCGGTCACTGGAAGGCTAAGCACGCATGTACACTCTGCCGACCACGGAACTACAGATCAGGGAACACGGAATGTGCACTTAGCATTTTATTATAGTAGACTAGTGTTTAAGCCTGTTATATTAACGGGTGCTAGAATAGATGTGTCTGTCTGTCTTTCTTTCTGTCTCCCTCTCTCCTTGGCCACTGTCTGTCTTTCTGTCTCTCTCTCTCTCTGGCCGCTGTCTGTCTTTCTTTTTCTCTCTCTCTCTCTCTTTGGCCGCTGTCTTTCTTTGTTTCTTTCTCTCCTTGACCACTGTCTGTGTGTCTGTCTGTCTTTCTGTCTCTGTCTCTCCTTGGCCGCTGTCTGTCTTTCTGTCTCCCTCTCTCTCCTTGGCCGTTGTCTGTGTGTCTGTCTGCCTTTCTGTCTCCCTCTCTCTCCTTGGCCGCTGTCTGTGTGTCTGTCTGCCTCTCTCACTCTCTGTGTATCTGTCTGCCTTTCTCTCTCTCTCTCTCTCTTTCCTTGGCCACTGTCTGTCTTTCTGTCTCTCTCTCTCTCCTTGGCCACTGTCTGTCTGTTTGTCTTTCTGTCTCTCTCTCCTTGTCCGCTGTTTTTGTGTCTGCCTGTCTTTCAGTCTCTCTCTCACTCCCTCCTTGGCCGCTGTCTGTGTCTGTCTGTCTTTCTGTCTCTTTCCCTCCCTCCTGTTCCCCGCCTGTGCCCCGCTCCCCTTCCTTTGCCTCCCCTCACCCCAGCCCACCCCACCCCCTCTCTGCTGCAGCGCCACTAGCCTCCAGCACCATGGCAGTGAATAAACAGATCCTCATCCTCAACTCGCCCAACAAACTCAAATTAAGAGGTAAGAGGTGGTAGGTTTGCCGCTGGGCGAGCAGAGAGTGCAGCTCCTGTGAGCTGCAACGGTGCTTTGACCCAGAGGGGAGAGTGGAGGCAGAGGAGAAGACCGGACACATGTGCAACCAGGGAGCGGCAGTGGTTGTGGCTTTCCCTGCCCTGGCTCCATAGCTCAATCACGCTGCCTCCTTCTCTCCCCGGTGTCCGCTGGCGGTGGCGGGCTTCAGGTGTCCTGGCCTCCGCTACGCCATTTTGAGAGTTTTGTGCCCCTTGTTAGCTGCTGGAGCTGGTTCTCCGCTGGTGCTCTGTAGCTGTCCTGCCTGTCTGGCATCAAACTGTCATGCGCGCTTGTTCCGAATGCACACGCACCGAACGGGCCGAACTTTAACATTTCTCTGCCGACCACAGAGTTATGGATCACGGAGGCATGGATCATACAGGTAGGAGTGCGCATGCGCGCTTAGGGTTTTATTATTAGTGATGATTGTATATGGATTTCATTATGCATGTTTAGTTGTAAACCACCTAGTACATGGACTAGTACGGTCTAGAAATTTATAAAATAAATATCCTCCAGCGCAAAAATCCATCAAAAATATGGGTAAGCAAATTTGTTTTTCTCCTCTCTACAGTACTAATGTGCATTTGAAAACTTTCATCTACAGTAATAAGGAAGATACCTGCATGCTAATCGGTGTTATTAGTTTAACTGTCTGCTGTGCGTGTTTCACAATATCTTTTTTGTTCATCTGGATTTTGCCCTGTTGGATTTAACAGACTGTGCAGCTACAAAAGTAATTTGTCATTTACCTGTCGAGACAGAGCTGAGTGGTGTGGAGAGGGAAACCAGGAACAATTGGTTAAAGGCCAGGGCTCTTTTTTTGAAATAAGCACACGTTTTTTTATTTTCTTGCTTGGTTTTCTTTTGAATGAATCACTTCGGGAAATGGTGGTGTTAATTGCTAGATAAGTGTAAATTGCTTTGAATTTGTAAGCCAATTTATTTGCTTTTGCTTGGGGTTCATGTGTGCTTTATTACTGAGCCAAACTGTTGATACTTGAGGAGAACAAATTAATTAAGGCTGTGGAAAATCATCATTAAAGAGAAAGAAATAATATTGAGACAGAGAAAGGGATAGCTGCGAAGGCTGCAAATCTGTCAGTTTGCTATTGTGGATTCAACTTCGATGCCAGCTTTACAACATCACTTTCCAAGCACTGTTCTGTGCTACTAGAATCCTATTATCATTTCTACCATCCACTAGTTCCACCGTCATTTGCAACAACACAGGAAACATATGCCATTATATGTTATTGCCAAATTAAACCCCCAACATTTTGTGTTTTATTGTTTGCCGGTAAGAGTGCACACTTTGGGTCAGATTCTGGAAACACCACCTACAAAAACAGTGCCATCCGTGAATCAATCACGCGTAGGTGCCACTACCAGAATTGTGGCTACCGTTAAACATAGTTGCCGGTAATGTAGGCCAGGGTAACATAGTACATAGTAGATGACGGCAGATAAAGACCCGAATGGTCCATCCAGTCTGCCCAGCCTGATTCAATTTAAATTTTTTTTTTTTCTTCTTAGCTATTTCTGGGCGAGAATCCAAAGCTTTACCCAGTATTGTGCTTGGGTTCCAACTGCCGAAATCTCTGTTAAGACTTACTCCAGCCCATCTACACCCTCCCAGCCATTGAAGCCCTCCCCTGCCCATCCTCCTCCAAACGGCCATGCACAGACACAGACCGTACAAGTCTGCCCAGTAACTGGCCTAGTTCAATCTTTAATATTATTTTCTGATTCTAAATCTTCTGTGTTCATCCCACGCTTCTTTGAACTCAGTCACAATTTTACTCTCCACCACCTCTCTCGGGAGCGCATTCCAGGCATCCACCACCCTCTCCGTAAAGTAGAATTTCCTAACATTGCCCCTGAATCTACCACCCCTCAACCTCAAATTATGTCCTCTGGTTTTACCATTTTCCTTTCTCTGGAAAAGATTTTGTTCTACGTTAATACCCTTTAAGTATTTGAACGTCTGAATCATATCTCCCCTGTCTCTCCTTTCCTCTAGGGTATACATATTCAGGGCTTCCAGTCTCTCCTCATACGTCTTCTGGCGCAAGCCTCCTATCATTTTCGTCGCCCTCCTCTGGACTGCCTCAAGTCTTCTTACGTCTTTCGCCAGATACGGTCTCCAAAACTGAGCACAATACTCCAAGTGGGGCCTCACCAATGACCTGTACAGGGGCATCAATACCTTCTTCCTTCTACTGACTACGCCTCTCTTTATACAGCCCAGAATCCTTCTGGCAGCAGCCACTGCCTTGTCACACTGTTTTTTCGCCTTTAGATCTTCGGACACTATCACCCCAAGGTCCCTCTCCCCATCCGTGCATATCAGCTTCTCTCCTCCCAGCATATACGGTTCCTTCCTATTATTAATCCCCAAATGCATTACTCTGCATTTCTTTGCATTGAATTTTAGTTGCCAGGCATTAGACCATTCCTCTAACTTTTGCAGATCCTTTTTCATATTTTCCACTCCCTCTACGGTGTCTACTCTGTTACAAATCTTGGTATCATCTGCAAAAAGGCACACTTTTCCTTCTAACCCTTCAGCAATGTCACTTACATACATATTGAACAGGATTGGCCCCAGCACCGAACCCTGAGGGACTCCACTAGTCACCTTTCCTTCCTTCGAGCGACTTCCATTAACCACCACCCTCTGGCGTCTGTCCGACAGCCAGTTTCTGACCCAGTTCACCACTTTGGGTCCTAACTTCAGCCCTTCAAGTTTGTTCAACATTCTCCTATGAGGAACTGTATCAAAGGCTTTGCTGAAATCCAAGTAAATTACATCTAGCATATGTCCTCGATCCAGCTCTCTGGTCACCCAATCAAAAAATTAAATCAGGTTCGTTTGGCACGATTTACCTTTTGTAAAGCCATGTTGCCTCGGATCCTGTAACCCATTAGATTCAAGAAAATATACTATCCTTTCTTTCAGCAACACTTCCATTATTTTTCCAACAACTGAAGTGAGGCTCACCGGCCTGTAGTTTCCTGCTTCATCCTTGGGACCACTTTTATGAATAGGGACCAAGTCCGACCTTAATGGCGCCTATGCTTGATGTGAATCGGCCTAAGGTCATTTCTGGCCAAAACCACGCCTATCTTGACCTTAGGCGCTGCTAGGCACCTCTGTAGATGCAATTCTGGCACCCTTTTAAATTGGTTTTAAATGACACGGTCAATTATTGCGCCCATTAAAGCTAATTAAACCAATTATAGTTATGTGGTGGTACGGCACTGTCCTCCGCCTAACTTACAGCACTGTTTCCAGAATCATCCCCTTTGTAAATAATCCTCCTCTTTTACTAATGCGCGCTAAACCCTAACGCATCCATAGACTATAATGGATGCGTTAGAATTTAGCGTGTGCTAAAATGGTCTAGCGCACCTTAGTAAAAGGACCCCAGTGTGCACTATGTGGAAAAAGGGTGCACTGTTTCAGAAAGTGTGTGCACCCGTTTCTAATAGCATAACCACCATGCATACATGAACCTTTGCGCCTGTGTAAACTAAAATGCATGCACAAACTTTTGAGGGCATGCATTCCCTTCAGAGAGTGTGTGCTTTCTTTCTAAATTAGTGCACACTGGGCTGGATTACATTAGGGATTTCTATTCCGCCATTACCTTGCGGTTCAAAGCGGATTACAAAAGCGTTATAAAAGGTGGATTACAAAAAGATATCTGGTCATTTTCAGGGGAGATAAGAGTAGAGCTGGTTGTTTCAGGTTGGGGGTTATTGCTCATGCCAAAATGTTGAATGACCAATTTTTCATGTCATGGATCTGTAAGCAGTCTGTAAAAGTTTCAAGTTTGAGCTTCTTTCTTTTTATTATAAATTTACAATTATACATATCTATAAGCATGTAAAAGTAAATATGCTGATTTAAAAATATATACGAAGAATAAGAAATATCCCATCAATTAACAAGAAAATATAGGCGCTTTAGCCCAAATTACAGGGGGAGGGGAGCAAGAGTGTTAACTACATATTCTCAACGTTCCCCTTCTCCACATTAGAAAACAGATCAAAATCTCTTCTTTGCAACAGATCAAATCCTTAACCCTCCCCTCCCCCTCCTCAACGCTTCCCACCTCTTCCTTTACTTTTTCCCCACCTTTCCAAGATTGTTGCTCCCCCCTCTCATCTAATATGCTTTGTTCCCCCTTCTCATAAATCCAATTGTATTCTCTTACAGTACATAATGTATATGCTCTGTATTAGCCCTTCCCTCACCTAAATTGTCAATGTAAACTAGTTTTGACCTTTCGATTGCCTTGCTATGTTCTTCTTTTTTCCATCCATGTATGTAATTCATCTATTTGTTGTGAACCGCCTAGAACTCCCTGGGTATGGCGGTATACAAAAAAATAAATTATTATTATTATATTCCTGCAAAAATTTAAGGAATTCCATTCTAATCATATTATTAATATGATAGGCATGAAACTAGCTCTTCTACCAAGGTTTTATAGTTTTTTGATTTCTATCCCTCATCAAACATCACAAAAATATCATACTACATAAAATTACTACGAGGTTACCAGCGGGGGCCCCCCCCCCCCCCCTCCAGTACATCCTAGTTCAAGTCCCATATTTCATCCTATAGAAAGATGCTTTTTCAACATTTTCTTGAAATCAGTCAATTTTGATTGCTGTCATATGTATCTTGGGAGCTTATTCCACTCTTGGGGACCCACACAAGAAAACATACTGACTCTGGACTTTGTCAGCGGCAATTGCCTCACTGTCATAGTAACATAGTAACATAGTAGATGACGGCAGATAAAGACCCGAATGGTCCATCCAGTCTGCCCAACCTGATTCAATTTAAATTTTTTTTTTTTTTCTTCTTAGCTATTTCTGGGCGAGAATCCAAAGCTTTTCCCAGTACTGTGCTTGGGTTCCAACTGCCGAAATCTCTGTTAAGACTTACTCCAGCCCATCTACACCCTCCCAGCCATTGAAGCCCTCCCCTGCCCATCCTCCTCCAAACGGCCATGCACAGACACAGACCATACAAGTCTGCCCAGTAACTGGCCTAGTTCAATCTTTAATATTATTTTCTGATTCTAAATCTTCTGTGTTCATCCCACGCTTCTTTGAACTCAGTCACAGTTTTACTCTCCACCACCTCTCTCGGGAGCGCATTCCAGGCATCCACCACCCTCTCCGTAAAGTAGAATTTCCTACCATTGCCCCTGAATCTACCACCCCTCAACCTCAAATTATGTCCTCTGGTTTTACCATTTTCCTTTCTCTGGAAAGTGTTCCTGTCAGAACACATACAGTCAGCGTGAGTCGCTGAGCGCAATGCACGTTGTGGCTCATAAGGCAGAATACAAACTACCTCAGTCCCTCAGATTACACTGCTAAAGCTTATCTCACACTAGCATTATTCCAAAGAGAGTTTCCTTCTGGAATCCACCAGGTATAATATGCATAGGCTACTTGTCAAGATGCACTTCTAAATTCATTTTTGATCATAAGAACATGAGAATAACCATATTGTGGAAGATCAATGGTCCATCTAGCCTAGTATTCTTCCAACAATAGCCAATCCAGGTCACAAGTACCTGGCAGAAACCCAAATTATAGCAACATTCTATGCTACTGATCCAAAGGCTTCCCCCCTACCTATCTCAATAGCAGACTATGTACGTTTCCTTCAAGAATTTCTCCAAACCTTTTTTTTAAAATCCAGATAGAAACATAGAAACATAGAAATAGACGGCAGATAAGGGCCACGGCCCATCTAGTCTGCCCACCTTAATGTCCCTCCCCTACCTTTGCCCTGTGAATAGATCCCATGTGCCGATCCCATTTGGCCTTAAAATCAGGCACGCTGCTGGCCTCAATCACCTGTAGTGGAAGACTATTCCAGCGATCAACCACTCTTTCAGTGAAAAAGAATTTCCTGGTGTCACCTCGTAGTTTCCCGGCCCTGATTTTCAACGGATGCCCTCTTGTTGTCGTGGGACCCTTGAAAAAGAAGATATCTTCCTCCGCCTCGATGCGGCCCGTAAGATACTTGAACGTCTCGATTATGTCCCCCCTCTCTCTGCGCTCCTCGAGCGAGTATAGCTGCAATTTGTCAAGCCGTTTTTCGTATGGTAGATCCTTGAGTCCCGAGACCATCCGGGTGGCCATTCTTTGCACCGACTCCAGTCTCAGCACATCCTTGTGATAATGCGGCCTCCAGAATTGCACACAGTACTCCAGGTGGGGCCTCACCAGATACACTAGCTGCTGGTACCACATCCCCTGGTAATGCATTTCGGAGCTTAACTAGACTTAGATTGAAAAAATATTTTCTATTTGTTTTAAAAGTATTTCCATTGAGTGTCCCCTAGTCTTTGTGCTTTTTGAAAGCTGCAGCTCCTTGTGACTCTGAGCAAGTCACTTAACACTTCATTGCCCCATGTAAACCTCTTTGATTATGTAACTCACACAGAAAAAGCAGTATATCAAGTCCCTACCCCCTAATTTACCAGTGCATATTTTGCTTCTTAATCGTTATTCCATCCTTTGAAAGATGTATTTGGCTCTAATTGCCTCTTTCATTTCACCTTTTAACCATACTGGCTGTCATTTGCTCTTCTCGCCTTTGTTAATACATGGAATACACCTAGTCTGGGCTTCCAAGATGGTACATTTAAAAACATCGAAGCCTGATTTAAAGTCCTAACTTTTGCAGCCAATCCTTTAGCTTGTTTTAAACCATTTTCATTTGATCATAGTTGCCTTTTTGGAAATTAAATGCCGCTACAGTAGATTTCCTTAGTGTCTTAATTCCAGATATCAGCTCAAATTTGATCATGTTATGATTACTAGGTCTCAGAAGACCTAGCACCGTTACCTCTTGTACTCCACCTTGCATTCCACCAAGGATTAGATCTAAAATAGCTCCTTTTCATGGTCATTCCTGGCCCAGTTGCTCCAAGAAGCAGTCATTTAGGGGCTGATTCTATAAATGGCGCCTTAATTAGCTGGTGCCTAAAAAAAATGGTACCAGCTGCATGTCTAGCAGCACCAATGTAAAACTTAGGCCCCTGAAATGTAGGCAAGGGTTTTAAAGGCCTATATTTCCGGCACCTAAGTTTTGGGAAAATTGTGCTTAGCGGCATCTAGAAACATAGAAAAGACGGCAGAAAAGGGCTATAGCCCACCAAGTCTGCCCATTCCAAATACCCGGCCCCTGGTTTCACTCCCCTAGGGATCCCATGTGAATATCCCATTTTCTCTTAAAATCTGACACGCTGTTTGCCTCAATCACCTGCAGTGGGAGTCTGTTCCAATGATCCACCACTCTTTCGGTGAAGAAGTATTTTCTGGAGTCGCCATGGAACTTCCCTCCCCTGATTTTCAGCGGATGCCCCCTGGTGGTCGAGGGGCCCATGAGGTAGAAGATATCTTCTTCCGACTCGATACAGCCCGTGATGTATTTAAACGTATCAATCATGTCTCCCCTCTCTCTTCGTTCCTCAAGTGAGTACAGCCTCAGTTTATTCAGTCTTTCTTCATATGTGAGATCCTTTAGCCCCAAGACCATCCTAGTGGCCATGCGTTGAACCGACTCGATTCTCAGCACATCCTTCCGGTAGTGTGGTCTCCAGAATTGAACACAATATTCCAAGTGAGGCCTCACCATGGACCTGTATAGCGGCATCATGACTTCAGGTCTCCTGCTGACAAAACCTCTACGGATACAACCCATCATTTGCCTTGCCCTGGAGGAAGCTTTTTCCACTTGCTTGGCAGCCTTCATGTCATCACTAATGATCACCCCTAGATCACGTTCCGTCGTGGTCCTGGCCAAGGTCTCACCATTTAGTACGTAAGTTCTGTGCGGGTTTTTCTTACCCAGGTGCATTACCTTACACTTTTTAGCATTGAAGCCTAGTTGCCATGTTGCTGACCACTGTTCCAACAGCAGTAGATCCTGCGTCATATTATCAGGCAAACTGCTTTCACCTACTATGTTGCAAAGTTTGGCGTCGTCGGCGAATAGTGATACCTTTCCTCTAAGTCCTTGGGTCATATCTCTTATGAATAAGTTGAATAGAATCGGGCCCAAGACCGAGCCCTGCGGCACTCCACTGATCACGCTTGACGTTTTGGATGGGGTACCGTTTACCACCACCCTCTGAAGTCTGCCACTCAGCCAATCCTCAACCCATGTAGTTAGAGTGTCTCCTAATCCTATCGATTTCAGCTTGTTCAATAGCCTTCGGTGTGGGACGCTATCAAAAGCTTTACTGAAGTCTAAATATACTACATCCAGTGCCTCCCCGGCGTCTAGTTGTCTAGTAACCCAGTGAAAAAAACTAATCAGGTTCGATTGGCAGGATCTGCCCTGGGTGAACCCGTGCTGGTGGGGGTCACGTAGGTTTTCCTCGTCTAGGATTATGTCAAGATTTTGTTTGATCAGTGTTTCCATGAGCTTGTACACTATAGACGTGAGACTCACTGGTCTGTAGTTTGCCGTCTCTGTCCTGCAGCCCTTTTTGTGGAGTGGGATAACGTTGGCGGTTTTCCAGTCCAAGGGGACTCTTCCTGTGCGTAGGGAAAGATTGAAAAGAACAGATAATGGTTCTGCCAGGACTTCTCTCAATCCCAGAGCACTCTGGGATGTAGGTTGTCCGGTCCCATGGCTTTATTTACTTTGAGTCTTGATAGTTCGTAGTAGACGCTACTGGGCGTAAACTCGAAGTCTTGAAACGAGTCTTTCTGGCTGTCTCCCATCTGAAGCTGTGGACCAGCTCCCGGCGCTTCACAGGTGAAGACCGAGCAGAAGTATTTGTTTAGTAATTCTGCCTTGGCAGAATCTGATTCTACAAGGCTACCGTCCGATTTCTTCAGGCGTTCTATCCCATCTTTGTTTCTTTTCCTGTGACTTATATAGCTGAAGAAGGATTTATCCCCTTTCTTAATGTTCCGTGCTAGATCTTCTTCCATTCGGAGTTTGGCCTCTCTGACTGCTATTTTGACAGCTTTAGATCTGTCTAGATCAGGGGTGCCCAACGCGTCGATCGCGATCGACAGGTTGTTCGCTCAGGCGACCCCAGTCGATCGCACAGCAGGTTCCCTTCTTCCCTTCTCTTTTTTTCCCCTCCTGACTGGCCCGCCTCTTAAAGAACGCTGGCCAATCAGAGTGCTGGAAGGGCGGGGTGAATGTCGGTGGGGGACGGAGCTCAGCTCATCACAAGAAATAGAAGCGCCTGTAATGATTGAGGTAAGAGCGAGGCCTAATGCTGCCCGATATACAATTTTAAAAACCCCAAAATCGGCCTCCCAATCAGTGGCGTACCGAGGTGGGGCGGTCCGCCCCCGCCCCCACCCGGGGTGCACGGTTTGGAGGGATGCACAGCCGTCCGGGTCCTCCTGCCCTTTCTTTCCACCGGTCTGCGCACGGGGCTCGCACCTGCCGCCCAAATGGTGCTGTTGGTTATTGCGAGACTCGCAGGAGTTGACGGCACCATTCAAGCGTCGGCGCGGGACCAGGCAGGCGCAAGCCCCGAGCACGGACCGGGGGAAAAGAAAGACAGGATGACCCGGACCTGGCCGGCTGTGCACCCCTCCAAGCCGTGCACCCGGGCGGATCGTCCCCCTTCTAAATCCATTGTACTTGTCTTTTATTCAGCTCCACTAATGAGCATTGTGACAGGCAGTTCTTATGGGGCAGTTCTTGGAAGTATTTCTTTGTTTTTCTGTGCCTAAGTATTCTATTAATTTAACTTCCTTATTCCTGTGGGGATCTCCAAAGGGGACGAATGGGAGACGGCCGGTGGCAGGTGGTACTTTAGCAATTCTTACAGGTTGCCATAGGCCTCAGGAGCTGTCTTCCCTCTGCCGTGGTCCTGCCCCTCCTCTAAGTCAGAGACAGGCTTGGGGCAGAGGGAAGACAGCTCCTGAGGCCTATGGCAACCTGCAAGGATCGCTAAAGTACCAGCGATCCTCTCTGCAGACTGCTCCCTGCTGGAATTAGGTAAATGGATGTGGGGAGGGTAGGCCTTCGGGGGGGGGAGTGCAGTCCTTCAAGGGGTAGTGCAGGCCTTCAGGGGGGGAGTCAACCTTTGAGGGGGAATGTGCAGACCTTCAGGGGGGGTCAGGCCTTCGGGGGAGGGGGGCTGTATAATAAAAAAATATTTGAACATAAATACAAAGTACACTCGGTGTGTGTATATATATATAAATAAATATATATATGTTTAGCATTTTTATTGTTGGTAGATCATTTTGACTTGGTCATTTTAAAAGTAGCTCGCAAGCCCAAAAAGTGTGGGCACCCCTGGTCTAGATAGTCTTTTTTCGTCTCTCGTTTGCCTAGATGTTTGTAGGTGATAAATAACAAGGTACAAAATTTCTGCACTGAACCATTGGGGTCTTTTGTTCTTCCTGTGCTTTCTTATTGTTCTTATGTAGCGGTTTGTTGCTTCGTGTAGGGTGGACTTCAGAGTCGACCACATATCCTCCACATTGTGAGGTTGTGCTTGTTTATGTAACTCCTGATGGACAAAATCTCCCATACGGTTAAAGTCCGTGCCTCTAAAGTTGAGAATCCTCGTTGCTGTGTTTGACTTGGAGTAACCTTTCTTGAGGTTAATCCATACCATATTATGGTCGCTGGAGGCCAGTGTATCACCGACTGAGACATCCGAGACGCTATCTCCGTTGGTGAGTACCAGGTCTAGTATCGTCTGGTCCCTGCTCTGCCCATAGAAGCACCCACTTAAGCGTTAGGCACAGTTAAGCATCATATGATAAGTGCCTATCATCCAATTAATTTTTTTTTAGCAATTATTAAGCCTATAAAAAGGTATTTTGCCAATTAACTCCCCCCCCTTTTACAAAACCGCGATAGTGTTTTTTAGCGCAGGCCAGCACGCTGAATGCTCTGCGCTGCTCCCGAGGTTCATAGAGTTCCTATGAGCATTGGGAGCAGCGCAGAGCATTCAGTGCGCCAACTGCACTAAAAAACACTATCACAGTTTTGCAAAAGTAGGGGGGGGTAAGTTAAGCACCTAAGAAGCGCCTACCTTTAGGCGCCTTTTAGAGAATCTGGCCCTTATTATTTATTTATTTTAAAATATTTCTAACCTGCCTAGCTACAAATTTAAGCGGAGTACAAAATCACCAATAAAGTCATGTTTAAAATACAAACACACACAAAATCACATATGAAATCATTAATAAAAGCATACAAAGTCATTAGTAAAAACAAAGAAACACAAAAATCACAAAGTCATTGACAAAAACAAACATAATAACAGCAAATAAATACAATAAAAAACAGCAAAAAAAAATGCACTGGATCACACTGTCGCAAAACTAGTACTCTAAGAGTACAGTTTTCAACCTCCTTCTAAACTGCAACAAAACATTTGATTGACGCAATGACAAAGGCAAAGCATTCCACAATGCCGGACCCTGCACTGAAAACATAGATTTACGGTTCCCTGTAAGCCGCATGGCAACTAAAGACGGAATTTCCAATTGCAAACAATCTGATGAACGTAGCTCACGTGAAGGGCAATACCACTGCAAAAGAAAACGAAGCTAGATGGTGAATTGTACTTAAGCAACTTACGCATCATGCAAAAAACTTTAAATTCAACCTGCATACCAATAGGTAACCAATGAAGCTCGTGAAATATCGGAGTAATATGGTCAAATTTCGAAGCATGCGCAATAATGCGATGTCTAGCAATGTTTTCTCCCTAGTGCTCTCTGATGTAACATTTATTATTACCTATAATTAAAAAAAAACTCTAACTGGCTACTAATACCCTAAATCTGTGTACCCACATTTTATTACAAAAAATAAGAAAAAAAAAAAAATCAATAAACCTAAAAGCTCCATGTATCCGCCAGGAAGATGCAAAGCCATTAGTTTGCCACTGTATACTGCATAATCATCAATTTTCTAACTTAAGATGTATGGTGATTGATTAGCCAAGAGTATTACAGCAGAAGGAAGATATAAAAAAATGCTTCAGACCACAAGAATAGTATTGAGTGTTTAAACTTAATACACTGGAGCCTGTAGGTTTCAATAGCATATTATAATGGAATGTATTTTTAAAATTGCTCTTTAAATGCAAACAGCGTTTGAATTGATGGAAGTATTGCTGATGTGAACTTTAAACCTGGCAGCCATCTTGGGTTCCATTAGAACACGGTGAGGTCCCCCTCCTGAAGCATCTATAGCAAAACAATGTGGTCCTTGTTGAGGTGGTGTTGATACAGGTTCAGATTCTCTAACCAGTGCCATTCAGCCGCTGATCGCGTGTCAATCATGTGATGGTGCCGGTTAGAGAATCACGCCTCCGGCAAAAGAAGGCACCGGAAATGTAGGGTTCTCCAGGCCTTTGTAAACACAAATTAACACCAAATGGAGGAACTGGAGTATCAAAATACAAACATACAATGCAAACCCCAGTTGTCTTTGCTGAGTATACTGCCTTATTCTTTCCTGCCTAGATACAACACTTCTCCTGTTTCTGACACCTACTGGCACCAAAAAAAACAGCGCCATTTATAGGATCCAGGTCACAGTATGGAGATAGAGAGTTTGGCGTCATCTATTGGATCAAGGAACTGTGCTTATGCCTGCATGAAGTGATGTCAAATCTGGAAGGAGAAAGGATTACACTTCTCCCTCAGTATTCACGGTTTCAGCATTTGCGGTTTCAATTGTTCACGGTTTTTTTAGCTTGCTGGCTCCTCCCCCCAAATTACATCAGCTTGCATAGAGAAATCGCTGATTCCCAGCACTTTCTTCACCGTGTTTGGCTCTCCTTCAGGAACAGTCCAGGTCTCCCACCATGTTATTCGCGGTTTTACCATATTCATGATGGTTTTTAATAGAAAACAGTGAATAACATGAAAAAGTTATTCACGGTTTTTCTGTATTTACGGTTCTGTTAATCCCCTATCACAGCGAATACGGAGGGAGAAGTGTATTGTCAACTTGATTCATTATATAACATGGGATCATGTATAAAATTGGAGGCCTCTGGACAGAAGTTTTGGGTTTTCTTTTTTAAGCTGTGACATACCAATCTACACTGGTGTCAGTTTTTGATAATTGGGACTCCCATTTCATCCCTTAATCTTTAGTGTTGAACCCTTTTGCTAATTGTCTTGGGGAAGGATTTTTGATGGTGGGTTTTTCTCCATACATTGGCTGAGTAGGGTTTTTTTTTTTTTTTTTAAACCACACTGCACTCTTCTGAGCCCAATATTTCATACAGAAACCTATGATAAGACTGGTGTCTCCCATTGAGAACTCTGCCAGTTGTAGCATAGTATTTGTGGAGCTTTGAGGTTTCTTGATTTTTTTTTTTTAATAATGAAATGTGGGCACACTGGGATTTAGGGAATGAGTAGCATCAGACAGATGGCACCCAATTCAATTGTGACAATTTCTGTATCTTTCAGCCACATTCTCCTACTCTCTGATTGCATCTGTTTGTATCTAGGGATCTCTTTCTCTTGGCATAGTATAGAACAGGCTCTTGGAACTGATAATTCTATTAATAATGCTGTTCTTGCACTTTTTTCCTTTACTATAATGCCCAGGGTTTTTACATGAAGCTTTTCATCTGTGGGACAGGAATATCTCAGGCAATCACAGCCTGTTCATTCGTCACATATGTCATAATCATAATCCTAGTGGGTTTTTTGTTTGCTTTTGATGAAGTGTACTACCTCATTGTGCCTTTTTGTGTACAGTATTTCTAAATTCTTCATATCACACCCATTGATAAGCTGCGTGACCATTTCCAGTGCAATGCAACAAAATCTACCTTTGCTTTTCTAGTACTGACCTATTTTGGCCCTAGTATCTGTGGGAGGATAGGTATGCTGTAAGGCAGCAGCTCTAAATAGGGATGCAGTATCCCTTAACAATCTAGGATGGATACCTTCCTGGAGATAGGTTTAGGCTGCTTACACTTTGAGGACCATACAAACGTGATGGCAGATAAATGCCAAATGGCCCATCCAATCTGCCCATCCGCAGTAACCATTATCTCTTCCTCTGTCTAAGAGATCACACATGTCTATCCCAGGCTTTCTTGAATTCAGACACAGTCTTTGTCTCCACCACTTCTTCCGGGAGACTGTTCCATACATCTACCACCCTTTCTGTAAAAAAGATCCTTGGATTACTCCTAAGCCTATCACCTCTTAACTTCATCCTATGCCCTCTCATTCCAGAGCTTCCTTTCAAATAAAAGAGACTTGACTCATGCGCATTTACACTACATAGGTATTTTAACGTCTCTATCATATCTCCCCTCTTCTGCCTTTCCTCCAAAGTGTACATATTATGATCTTTAAGCTATATCAAGGGTCAGGCATCCCTTCATGTACAACCTCATAAACATCTTAGGCGATCACCTACATGTAATCACTGTCCTTAACCACTTTTAAATTTGCCTCTGAAGCAGGCACTAGCTGCAAAAATATTGGGCATATGGACATTATTTAAAGTATTTTGGACTGATTTATTCCACTTTTATCTAAGGTTCTTATAATATGTTTAGATTTCAGTATATTGCTACTGCTCTTTGCTTTATGTGATAGTTTGCAGTACCTTGGACCTCTGATTTTCTTGGTGTATCAGTGAAGTGAATAGTATCAGTGAAGTGAATAGTATGGTGGCCATACAACAGGGACATTATAGGAAGTTTATGGATATTTGGGAGCCATTGATAATACACATCCAGGGTGGGTGGGTGGGTGGGAGGGGCGGTGGGAAGATTTTTTTTTTTTTTAATTTTGAGTGCAAATTTTTGGATAAGTAGAAGGGGGATGTTATATGTATTTGTCATAGAATATAATTCTGAGTGAATTTAAGTGCTGTTAAAGTGTAAAAATCTAATATAATAAAAGGCTACTCACGCATGCGCACTCCCATCTGCGTGTGTCCGTTTTCCGTGAGATGTAGGGCACTGCAGGTAGGAGTGTGCATGCGCGTGAAGCTACCCCTCTCTCTCTCTCCCTCCCCTCCCAGGCGGATGTCGGCTGCGGCGGCTGTCGGCGGCCCGAGGCGGATGTCGGCCACGGCGGCTACTGGCCACCCGAAGCTCTCTCTCTCTCTCTCTCCCTCTCCACCTCGCGCAAACCTAAATCCAGGAAAAACGGCACTACCGGTAGAAGTTTATTTTTAAGATTAAAGGTGCTGTGGCGGCTCCTCTCATGAGCTGCACCTGTGTCGGAGAAGGCTTCCGACGCAGGCAGCGATCTTGAGAGGAACTGCGGCGGCAACTTTAAACTTAAAAATAAACTTCTTCCGGTACTGCCGTTTTTCCTGCTGTGCCCTCTTGATCTCCTTAACCACATGAATGTGCGATGGTAGGCCAGACCGTGGGAAGCAAAGGGGAGGGGGTTGGGGGAAATGCTGCTGCACAGGGATCTGTAGGGGAAGGTAAATACCGCTGCTGCTGCTGCTGCTGCTGCTCAGAGAAGTGGGAAATACTGCTGCTGTTGCTGCACAGGGAATTGAGGTTGGGGGACGGAAATGTTGCTGCACAGGGAAATGAAGGGGGAGGGAATGTTACATATGGAGCAGGGAGAGAGACAGATAGAAATAAATGTCATGTACCCTCCTGGAAATGTCCAGCTTCTTCTTATGTAATCCGCTTTGAACCGCAAGGTACAAGCGGAATAGAAATCACTAATGTAATGTAATGTAAATTCAGACAGACAGCGGTAGGGAGGGAGACAGAAAGAAAGAAAGGAAGAAAGACACAGGGGCAGGAAGAGGGACAGAAAGACAGACAGAGAAAGGGGGTCAGGGAGAGAGAAATACAGCAGGAGGTACAGAGAGAGAAAGAAAGAAAGACAGACAGACAGACATCTATTCTAGCACCCGTTAATGTTAACGGGCTTAAAGACTAGTGACTGTATAATATATTGCACTTATTTTGGGCTTTAAAATGAATAAAGATTTACAAAGAATCCAGGATAAAAGTCAGTGAAAAGGTTCATCCAAACAGTGCGACTCCAATGCAGTTCTGGCTTTCTGGATACCAGCTAACAGATGTGCTGGCAGAATGAAGCCATGACTCACACTTTCATGATTACTGCTAAATAATGCTGTTAAGCTTCCTTTGGCAAGAGAAACAAGAAATATTTTTAGACTACCAGTAGTCCTTACTCTTTTGCATCAGGTTTACTAGCAGGACAAGCAATTTTGTTGGCGTCGCCTTTTAAAACTGCATGCTGACAGTGCAACCTAGTGGTGAAAACTGGGAGCTATGAAATCCTTCCTACGGTGACATTCAAACTAGAGAATGACATGGGGACAAATGTGTCCCTGTCCCTGCAGGAACTCAGTTTCCCTGTCCCTGTCCCATTCCTGTAAGCTTTGACTTAACTGCACAAGCCTCGAACACTGGTTTATTTTTTATTTTTTTAAATTCTTTATTGATTTTCCAAACATCAATAGTGCAAGACACGAATATATAACATATAATAAGTCAACATTCAATTTACAAATATACATAACGAATCATTTTATCCCCACCCACCCACCCAATGGTTAATCAATAAAACACAGAAACTAGATTTTCCCAATAACCTTACCCTATTCAGATTAATAATATCCTCCCACCCACCCCAGGTGTAAATACTCAAAGGTCAAAATTAGGACAGAAATAGCCCCCCCTCCCTTCCTTGGTGTTTGAGGTTTGTGCAGATGAGGACGGAGCTTGCAGGAATGGGGCTGGGACAGGAAAATAACTCGCCAGGATGGAACAGGAAAATGAGTTCCTGCAGGGACGGGAAAACGCTGTTCCCGTGTCATTCTCTAATTCAAACCCTGTTGCTCCTGCTCACCATGTTATTTTAAGTTATCTAGTTGTTTCTTCGTAACAGCTCAGTTGTGCTCAATACTGTTTTCACTACTCAAGCCTGAGATTCTTGTATGCCCACAAATACTGAAGAGAAGCAGGAATGCCTCCTACCAAACTGGACAATGAGGGTGCTAAAGGTTAGGAACTAAAGAGTAAATTCTATAAAGTGCAGTAAATACGGGTGCCAGTATCTTTGTGAATATTCCACAAAGGGCATGAAACAGAGGATGCCTTTACACTCATTTCAAAAAATCTCCAACCCAATCCAGGTTTTCAAACACAGATCTCAGCGGTGATACTCAAGATGATCAGCATTAACTTGGGATTTACACTCCCCACTTTTCATCGATCACGTGTGCAAGTGTTATTAAAGCTTGTCTTTAATCTTACCCCCCTTTTACTAAACCACGATAGCAGTTATTGGCGCAGGGAGCCGCGCTGAATGCTCCACGCTGCTCCCAAAGCTCAAAGAGTTCCTATGAGCATCAGGATCAGCGTGGAGCATTCAGTATGGCTCCCTGCGCTAATAACCACTATTATGATTTAGTTAAAGGGGGGGGTTAATTTAAATTCTATAGAAGGATATTTAAATATCTTAATTTCAATTATCTTTTAGTTAGTACATGTCGCTTGAAGGGGTACTTCTTCCGACATGTTTTGCCATCAGGCTTTTTGAAGGTACTTACCCCATAGAAACAGTGGAAAATAAAAACTGTGTATAAATTCTTTCCCAAAAAATATTAAAATAAAATTCTCTATTAACTATTCTGTACCACTCAAATTTGGAAAAATATTTACCTTAATCTTATACACCGTCCTTTTGACTGCATACTTTATTTATTTAAAAAAATGTACATCCTGCCACATCCACAGTTCAGAGCGGGTTATATAAAAAGATGTCAGCAACTACTTTCTAAATGGTGTTTAAAGCCCTTGATCATCTGGTGTTATTCAGTCAATCGCAACTCAAAACAAGGGGGCTCAGAACAACGTCATCCATCCTAGCTTTAATTCAAGCCATGAGGTTGCACTGAATTCAAAAGAAAGATCCATTTCTGCTCTGTATAATTTAAACTCCAGTTATAATCATCATCCTCCCAATTACTCCACTGGTGTTTTACCTATTTTAGGGAACCTACAATTTCTACCAGGGATGCAGAATGCTACTTTTCGTCGGTTGTCCTTAGCAGGTGTACAGATGCTTTCTCAGGTTCTTCAAGCTGATGGTACCCTACTTCCCTGGGCCACCTTTCGGCAAACCTACAATTTTCAGTTGGGGATTTTCTGGCATACAAACAGCTACAACACTATGTTTGCTCTTTGGATAGACTGGATTTGTTAATTCCCATTGAGACTAAAATTAGAAATTTTGTGGAACCGTTTTTAGAGGATGGTTTTCAGGTATCAGGTTTGTATAAATCCCTCCAAGGTATGGTTGCAAGGGTAGACTGGGATGGCTTGCGAGCTAGCTGGAGTGTTGAGGTGGGCATCTTGGAGACTTCTTTGAATTTTCTCACATTTGATTAGACTTATACCGGAGATTTCAGTCAATGCCAATCTTAGGGAATGTCAATTTTTAGTTTTGCATAGGGCGTATTTCACTAGAGAACAATTGAATAAATCAGGTTATAGTGATTCTCCCCTATGCCAGAAATGCAATCTGGGGACCCACCCCCTACTACACCAAACTCCACTGGCTCCCAGTTGAGGCAAGGATCATCTTTAAGTTCGCCTGCCTTTGTTTCAAAACTCTAACTGGCTCCTCCCCAATCTACCTGTCTGAGCATCTTGAAATAGCAGGCCCCTCTCGCACACGAAACACTCATTTATTCACCTTTCCCTCCCTAAAAGGCTGCCTCTATAAGAGATTCATTGATAGAACCCTAGCATTCCAAGTGGGCAAATGGAACAATTGCCTAACTGACCTCATCTCCAACTCCCCGCCTTATCACCTGTTCAGGAAGTCACTAAAAACCTTCCTCTTCGACAAATTCCGCTAACTCTGCCTTCCCTCCTTCCCTGCTCCCTCCCTACCTCGATATGACCCTCTTACCCAATCTCAGTTTTGATCTAAAGGCCCCTCAGGCCTCCATAGCATATGCCTTTTCACGGCCTTATATTCAACAACGCTGTAAATGTAACACCGTTATAATTTGTAACATCGCTGTAAATGTACAGCCTCTTCTTAGCACATGCCTTTTCACTGCCATATATGCAACATCGCTGTAATTGTAAAAACGCTGTAATATGTAACTTCACTGTAAATGTATGTAACTTCGCTGTTAATTTTCACTGCCATTTATGTAACATCGCTGTAAATGTAACTTCGCTGTAAATGTACAGTCTCTTCTATTGTTAACCGCATAGAACTTCCATGGTATTGCGGTATACAAGAATAAAGTTATTATTATTATTATTATTATTATTCATGCTTTTTGGCCTGTCCAAAAATTAAGATATTTTGGAGAAAGATCATTGAGTACGTTGCCAGCATATTGCATCGAACCATCCCATTATCAGCCGTAGGGCTACCATTAGACAAATATGAGGCTTTTTGTCTCCCTCAATGGGGTCAAAGAATGTTTCTGTGGAAAGTGGGTCTGTTGGGGAAAAAAGAATTACTATTGATGTGAGTGGGTGATTGCCTCCCATCCTTTTGGGCTTGGCGAAATCGTCTCCACGAGCTTTTATTGTTAGAACATAAATCGGCTCGCACTACCCCAAAGAGGAAGAAACAGTTTTTCTCCATCGGGTTTCCCTATATTCAATCTTTGAGTGCTAGGGCTTGCAGTGATATCTTAAATGTCCTTTGACTGGTCCTGCTTGGTGAATAGTTGGGGAGAGCCTGGGAGACACATGGGAGATGCAGTTTTCCCCACTTTCCTCTTTTTTCTCTGTTATCTTTTTATTGGACTAATTTTAATACTTTTTTGACTAACTTTCAGAGACCAAAACTACCTTCCTCAGGTCAGAACAGGATACCATAAACAGCTGTATACTGTACTGATCTGAGGATTATGTGAGTTATATTAATATATTGTATATATTACAATGTAATAAAGTGCATAATATAAAATTACATTTACATTATATATTGTAGCTGGCATCAGAGCCTTCCCAAGGGACTTCTCAGTGCCCCTAGTGGCTAGAGCTAAAATTGCACCAGTGTGTGACCAAGTATGGAGTCACCCTGCAGGAACTGCATTAATATGAGTAAGACAAAAACAAAACTAATGCACAAAGTTCCTGGTTCAGTTTCCAAAGAAAATGTAATGTCAGAATGAAAACAGAATGGCAAAATCCCAAAATCAGTGTAACTTGCTAAACACAACAACAACAAAAAAACAACCCAAAGAGAAAACTCTGGGTGAGTTTAGGATTTCTCCTCACAAATGCCAATTTCTCTGTGATTCTATTCTCTACAGAGCTTCTTGCATTAAGGCTTTCAAAGCCTGCTCCTAGCAGGTTTCCAGAAAGTTCAGTTCCCTGCTATGATACACCAATATTCAATCAGTTTTAAATAGCAAAGCCTCCAGCTTATCTTATAGCACTGCTGGGTCTAGGGGAGTGCCTCAAGTTTGCCTGTCAAAAAGCTCAAAAACAGCTTACAAAATCCCTCCCAGTTGTTGGCAAACTTCTCCCCACAAAAGCACTCCCAGCTTAACAAACTGTGCAGAAAATCAAAATAGCAAAAAAAAAAAAAAAAACACACACACAAAAAAACAATCCCACAGTTCAGGAAGTCCATCCAATTGACTGAGAGAAAAGAAAAAATAACCAAACAAACAACTAATCTCAGCCAGCACAGCAAACAAAAGAAAAACTCAGTCTTTTTGCTCAGTCCTTGCAAATGGTTGCCAAGCCTACTTCCATCGGTTCAGGGGCTGCATATAAATCCTCAGGGACCAGCTCTCCTTGCAGCTCCATTGACATCTCCTGGTCTGCTTCCAGAAACTCTGAGTGGGATCAGCTTCTTCCACTTCCATTGGATCACTGTTATTACCTGTGCATGAGGCAGAAAGCTCTTCTTTAGGGAGAGCCTTGAACTTTCTCCCTAACCTGCCTAGCAGCTTACTAACATCCACTGGCTTTTCAAGAGGAGAGCCACGCCCTGCTCTGACTGAGCCTGCTCTCATCTGGGCTTCTCTCTGGCTCCTCCGGTGGAAACTAGGGAAATAGCCTTCCACACTATGCCTGGGAGAAGGTTTAAAACCTATGTCCCTAGCCCTGCCATGTGAATGGTAGTTTTTGTAACGGTTTTCCTCACCACCCCCCTTTCTGGGTCTGTGTCATCTTCAAGAGGACCGGCTTGATGCTGGGAGCTGGCCTTGGCAACCCCCTTTTTGGGCCTCTTGCCACCCTTTCTGCCCGCTCTCACAGGGGCCACGTCAGTCCAGTGCCTGTGCCTGACTGGTCACAATATGTAATAGTTAAATAATTAAATTATATGTTATGCACTTTATTGATTATGTGCTTGAATCCCTCCCTCCCTCCCCCACCCAGTCCATGGAAAAATTGTGTTAAGCCTTTCCATTAGCACCGACGGGACCCCTCCCCACCCCCCCACCATCTACATTTACAAGTCCTAGCTACTGAACAGTGAAAACAGAAAGGAAAACAGGGGGGTTCCCCTCCCTTCCCCTCCCAAACCCCCCCTCCAACTACCCCCCCAACAGGAGCGCAAGGACTTGTAAATGTAGTGGAGGGTTTCACACAAACACCCCCCCCCCCTCACAGCACTAATGGAAAGGCTTAAAAGCGGCATCACACATATGTGCTGTGCACAAATGTCGCAGCGGAATTGTCGGCGAGCCACAGTCCGACACGCTTTTG
The DNA here is from genome assembly GCF_902459505.1 of Geotrypetes seraphini. Taxonomy (NCBI): domain Eukaryota; kingdom Metazoa; phylum Chordata; class Amphibia; order Gymnophiona; family Dermophiidae; genus Geotrypetes; species Geotrypetes seraphini. The sequence continues at coordinate 93,638,031 of NC_047090.1, read as the reverse complement.
ACGGTGTAACTCAGAAACAGTTCCAATGGCTGCTTCTCTGGCCAGCGGGACCTATCCTTTGCCATGTCCTACCACACTGATGCAACTTCCTGTGGGTGGGACACTGCAGAGGAAAGTCCCACCAGCCAGAGAAGCAGCTTTTAGCACTATCTCTGTAGAGCCAGTAGGTGGGTAAGTAGCTGCGTGAGGGGGAGGTGCCAGCCCCGGGGAGGCCCCATCTTGGTCCTCTCATCCAGAACACATGCCACTGCTCAGCACTGAATATCTGGTTCTAAATTAGCTGGTGTCAGTCGGAGTTTAAGGAAATACCTATCACTACCTTTATCATTGCCCATGATAAATCCTTAGCTTTTGTCTGTTTTTTGAACACGTGTTTTCAAATGTGTAACAAATGCCCTCATTTTATGAGCTATAATTGCATCCTGTATGACTTTCCCACAGATGCCCCTTCCTCCTGCCCTGCCTGCTTTGCTCTGCTATTGCCATTGAGAGAAAATGATTGGCTGGGAGCAGATTTCAAGGTGAATGGTGCAGCACATAAGAGATTATAGAAAATATGAAGCAGGAGCTGGAACTCAAATCTGCAAAGAGCAACACCAAAGAGTGGAAAAAGTACTGCATTTTGATTCAGTAGAAAGAAATAACTAAACTTCTGTCCAGAATCACTGACAGTAGCATTATTTAAAATGCTCTGATAAGACTAAGAAACCCATGACTGATGATGCTTTCTTTCAAAGGAAGGAATGCATCATTCTAATGCAGGATCTGAAAGGTCAAGGAAAGGTTAACACAAGAATGAAATTAATGCTGCAGAGTGAGTTCCAGATAAATCACACCCACAAGACAGCAATTTATGCTACTGTCTCTCTGGTCACCTAGTCAGTAAACTGGCTTTATTCTGATTATACTCTAAATCAGGGGTGTCGAAGTCGGTCCTCGAGGGCCGCAATCCAGTCGGGTTTTCAAGATTTCCCCAATGAATATGCATGAGATCTATGTGCATGCACTGCTTTCAATGCATATTCATTGGGGAAATTCTGAAAACCCGACTGGATTGCGGCCCTCGAGGACCAACTTCGACACCTGTGTTCTAAATTATTGGTTCCCAGCCCTATCCTGGAGGACCACCAGGCTAGTTGGGTTTTTAGGATAGCCCTAATGAATATGCATGGAGCATATCAGCATGCCTGTCACCTCCATTATATGTAAATCTCTCTCATGCATATTCATTAAGGCTTTCCCAAAAACACGACTAGCCTGGTGGTCCTCCAGGACAGGGTTGGGAACCACTGGTCTAAATCCCCATTTTTCAAATATACTGTTGGAAAATGGGTGGTATAAGATTTTTATCATCTGTATGAATCCTATGAACTTCTGTGCAACATAAGCTAGTAGAAATGTGCTTTATTGGTATTGACTGTTTTAATTTTGTGACTGAAATCTAGGAGTAAATTGCACAGTGGTAGGCAATTCCAGTCCTCGAGAGCCGGAGCCAGGTCAGGTTTTCAGGATATCCACAATAAATATGCATGAGATAGATTTGCATCTCAAGGAGGCAGTACATGCAAATCCATCTCATACATATTCATTGTGGATATCCTGAAAACCTGACCTGGCTCCAGCTCTCAAGGACCGGAATTGCCTACCCCTGGTCTAGGATTAGGACATGAAGGTCTACAAATTTGGTAAATTAAATTAAAGATTATTCTCAGCCCAGAATGAAGGAAAGACCTTGGAAAATTGACCTTATTACAGGCACAAATCAAGCTTTCTCTATGAGGACCTGCGTAGCCATTCTAATAAAATCATCGGTCCAATTACAACAGTAGAACTTCTGGACACAATCTATTCAAGAAATAAAGACTATCATTTAACAGGGTTTACATTCACTCATCCTTAGGAAGATCCTTTGATTATAAGGCTGTTATTAACTTCAATGTGGTTCTGTAATTAATCTCACCAATACTGGCTTTTGTCTTTTATATCAGCCACAGAGATAAGATAAAAGGAGAAAAAATCTGTTGTGTATAAGAAGACACAACCTAACTGGCAGTGTGGGTAGGAGTAAATAGATAGAATGGATAGGCTACCAGTTCACTTCTTTTCTGCCACCATCAACTAATTATTATGTTTCTATGAGTATTTTGGGCCATAAAAATCACAGAGACTATCTATGTATAGCATGTTTCTTGCAGTTAGGATCCAAGTGCTTAACAAAATATAGCACTTCAAAAACATACATATATGGGCAATTTCCTGTAGAGCAGAGGTTCCCACCCACCAGGCCATGGACCGGAGCTTCCTTCCAAATGAAAGAAATTCGCCTCATGTGCATTTATGCCACCTAGGTATTTAAATGTCTCTATCTCACAAGAACAAAAACAAAAATAACAGTTAATTCAAAAATCTAACGAAAAAATGTTATTTGCCAAGTGGTGGAAGCACCCACTGAATACCATTTACTTAAAAGTAGAGAAAAAGCCTCAACCATCAATAATATGCAGACGGCAATCCAATGAGTGTTTAAGCTGTTCTTATTCTGTATCATGGGCAAAAAACTCCACTATTCTAAAAATGTCATTTTCAAAAACAGGAAAACATCCCACCACTGTGCACAGGGAAAAGAAACAGAACAAGAGGCCAAAAAATGAACTTATCTTCACTGATGACCCTTTACTCCGTCCAATGTCATGATGTTCCGGTTAATGCACCTACAGCAATGAAGTGAAGATAAGTCACTGTATTTCTAACAAGGCTCTTGTTTCACCAACCAGTAGCTGCATCAGGGAAATTCCATAACAAGCTCTCGTTCTTTCCAACTCTGTACTGGCATCAAAATGGCTCCTGGACTTAAGGCTTCGCATTCCATGACGTCATATCCGCCGGAAATCATTCAAAACAAAACACAAAAACAAAAGCCAAAAATCAATAAAACACACACCATTCCACTTTCTGATTAAGATCCTTAGGCCAAATCGTATATATATATATATATATATAAAAAGATCGATCTCTGTTCACTCTGATACAGTTTAGTCTTCAAGTCACCTCTCCGTGACGTCATTTTTTGGTCTCTTGTTCTGTTTCTTTTCCCTGTTTTCAGTGGGTGCTTCCACCCTGTTTTCAGTGGGTACGTCCCTTTTTTCAGTGGGTGCTTCCACCACTTGACAAATAACATTTTTTCCTTAGATTTTTGAATTTAAATGTCATATCTCCCCTCTCCCACCTTTCCTCCAAAGTATATATATTGAGATCTTTAGGTCTGTCCCCATGAGGGCAGGATTAATTCTTCGAGGGCCCCTAGGCACACAAATACACTGGGCCCCCCTTGCCCTGCCCACGTCCTGCCCACATCCCGATTTATCTGTTTTCTTATTTACTTCTTTATTTCCACTTGTATTTCTTTTTTTTAAAATTCAAAACAAAGATTAGCATATCAGTGCAGTTTTTCTTCTATGCAACCCCCAAACATCTCTGAACAAATCCCCCTTCCTTCCCTTCCCACCTACTTACCCAGAAATTTAACTCTGAACCCTTTCCATGCATATATGAAAGTGTTCAAATATTTGTAAATCAGTAATACTATCCAAAATATAAGTCTATATTAATAACCAAGTTTACAACGCCTCTCAACTGCCTTACTCTACATCAACCAACTGTAACCCATATGTATGTATAAACAACCAAATCTGTAACTCCTCTAGTATGTTCCTCTAGTATGTTCCACTCCATGTATGTTAACTTGCAACGAAACAACAAGGCAAGCAGTCCACCAAAGAATCCAACGTGAAACAAAAAAACGATTGGCAGAAAATAAGGAGATTCAAATCAGGTTTATTCAAGGTGCTCCCAAGAACCATGCCTGATGCATTTCGCCAAACAAGGCTAGTCAACGCTAACAAAAAACCATGTCTTTCAAACAGAACACAGAAAACACCTTCGCCTAGTATGGAATAAGTAACCTCTCCCCCTTTTACAAACCTGTAGTATGGTTTTTAGCCACAGTGGTAACAGCTCAGATGCTCATAGAATTCTGAGCATCAGAGCTGTTACCACCATGGCCGGCGCTAAAAAAATGTTCTTTAGTTTTGTAAAAGGGGGGATAAAATAGAAATACATAGACAAAGGTTAAATTGAGCCACCAAGAAGCTGGACTCTGCATACAATGCAACACCACAGAAACAGTGATGCATGTCCCCTAAAGCAAAAAAATAAATATATAGAAATTTTATTTTCTATATTTGTCTTCTCTGGTTTCTGCTCTCCTCATCTTCTTGTCACTCTCTTCCTTTCATCTTCTGTCCTTCTATGCCACTTCCAGAAACTGTATGCCTCCCCCTTCCATCTTTCCCTTCACCCACATTGGTCTGGCATCCATCTTCTTCCATTCCCTCCTCCAATGATCTGGCATCTCTCTCCTCTCCTCTTCTTCCCTTCCCTCTCTCATACCCACACCCCCATGGTCTGGCATTTCACTCTCTCCTCTTTCTTCCCCCCACTTCCATCAGCATCTGCCCCCTTTCTTTCCCTCCAACTTAAATCCATCCAGTATCATTACCCCTTGTTTTCCCCCTTTCCCTGCACACCTATTCCATCAGCATCTGCCCCCCTTTCTCTCCTTCCATCACCCTTTCCACACAGCAACGGAAACGCACACCTCCCCCAGCAACAGCAACACGGCCTTCCCCCGGCATCAACGTTAACGCAGCTGGCTTAACTCCATGAAGATCCTGCAATGACTGTGTCTTCCGGAAGAAGTAAATGACGTCAGAGGGGGATGGACCGGCAGACGCAGTTATTGCGGACCTTCTTGGAGCTGTGTTGGCCGCATTGCCGTTGATGCCAGCGGTTGGCTGTGTTGCCGTCTGTCAATGCTGGCGGAGGCCCGATGCCGTGGAAGGAGGGAAGAGAGGGGGCCCGTTGCCATCTGAGAAAAAATAGCACGGTAAGTCATCCTTCAGCGGGCCCCCTGACTATTTCGGGCCCTAGGCACATGCCTACTAGGCCTATTCATTAATCCGGCCCTGGTCCCCATACGCCTTATGACAAAGACCACCGACCAACTCCATCCTTTTTATATCTTTTTGAAGGTGCGGCCTCCAGAATTATACACAATATTCTAAATGAGGCTTCACCAACGTCTTATATAGGGGCATCAATATCTCCTTTTCCTACTGGTCATACCTCTCACTATGCACTTTAGCAACCTTCTAGCTTTCACCGTTGTCTTTTCAACCTGTTTAGCTACCTTAAGATCACCACATTCTATCACACCCAAGTCCTGCTCCTCTTGCATATACAAAAATTCTTCACCCCCTAAAGTGTACTATTCCCTCAAATTTTTTGCAGCCCAAATGCATGACCTTGCATTTCATAGCATTAAATCTTAGCTGCCAATTTCAGATCATTCTTCAAGATTTTCTAGGTCCTTCTTAATGTTATTCACACCATCATGGGTATCTATTTGCAGATTTTGGTATCATTATCGCTTACAAAAATGTTAAAAAGAACAGGCCCAAGAACAGAACCTTGAGGCACACCACTGGTAACATCGCTTTCCTCAGAAAAATCTCCATTGACCACTACCCTCTGTCGCTTTCCACTCAACCAGTTCCTGATCCAGTCCATCACTTTGGGATCCATACCGAGGGCACTCAGTTTACACTTCTCCCTCCGTATTAGCGGTGGATGCGGGTGCCCAATAGGCACGAATATGGAAAAAACGCGAATAACATTATCTAAGGTTAACTGCATTATCTTTGGGACAGTGCTGTGAACAAGTCTGCCCTGTGAACTTCTAAAAGCTGTTACTCAGCATTTCATATTCTGCTCTTTTCAGTGTTTTTCAGCATTATATCTGCTTAATTTCTCTTCTCCTCCTCCCTATTTCTTACTTAAAAACAAAAAAAAGCACAAAAAAATAAACCCTTCTCTTTCCTCTGTTAAATCTTATTTCCTCTTCCTCTTCATAAGAATAGGGGTAAGACTTATATTAACTCTAATTAAATCCTGGTACCTATGGCACAGGGTGACTAAAGTAGGGAAAATCCTGTTATAAATCCTATGCTTAGGGTAGCCACTGATTTGGTATAGAGCCTGCATTTCTGTTTAAAATCCTGTGTTTTAGGGTGGTATAGAGCCTGTATTTCTGACTTACTAGTTTTCAACCACTGTGTCTGCTGATTAGGTGGAGAAGGGAGGGGCTCTGATTTACTTCTAAGGTTAACTGCATTATCTTTGGGACAGTGCTGTGAACTTCTAAAAGCTAAGTTACTCAGCATTTCATAATCTGCTCTTTTCACTGTTTTTCATCATTATATCTGACTAGTCTTATAGCCCGTTACATTAACGGGTGCTAGAATATATGTGTGTGTGTGTCTGTCTTTATTTATTTTTCTCTCTCCTTAGTCGCTTTCTGTGTTTTTTTTTTTTGGGGGGGGAGGTTTCCTTGGCTGTCCACAACCACCCCTTGCCTGCTCCCCATCCATTATCCCTTCCTTTTACCTCCCCTGTGTCCTCCACCACTCCATCACTGCTCACCTTATCCAGCAGCAGCCCCTTTGTTTTACATCCCCCCTGTCCATCATCACCTTACATTAACGGGTGCTAGAATAGATTAGTCTTATCCAGTATGGCTATTCTTCTTATGTCTTACCCCCTCTATTCAGGCTCCCATTTCCCCTTTTACCCTCCCTATTTCCACCTTTTTTCACCAACTTAAAAATCTGTCCCCTTTCTCTGTCCTTCACCTCCATAGAACTCCCTCTTCATTCCCCCTTCACTTATTCTTCCAGCTCCTGTCTTCAGCCCCTTTCTCTCACATGCCCCCTTTTGTAGCCCCCCTTCTCCCATCTCATCCTTTTTTCATCCCCAGCTCCCTTCTCTCACATATTCCTTTATAGCCCCCAAACCCAACCCCCTTCTCATACCTACTCTTCCAGCCCTCAGTTCTCCTCGAACGGTTGGGAGTGATCTAATGTGTGCAAGCGGCTGTAGCACCGGCTTCTCCACCCGGACCCTGAGCACGCGCCGCGCTCCGCCCCTTAGCTACCCGGAAGTACCGGGCTTCACTCGCCTGCTCCCAGTGGGCCAAGAGAGAGGGGGGAGTGGCTGCCGTGGTGATCTGGCCGACTCCCTGGTGACAGGAGCCGCGGCGGCACCTTTAAAGTGAAAAAATAACTGTGGCAAGGGAGCCGGCCAACTGGCAGTTCAAGTTGGAGCTTTGGTCTGGCCTGCTCCCTGCCCGCCTTGCCATATTGTATTTTTTTATTTGAAAGACGCGGCGGTGGCTCCTCTCATGATCCCCACCTGCGTCGGAAGTCTGACCCAGGCGGGGATCGTGAGAGGAGCCACCGCCGCTTCTTTCAACTAAAAAATACAATACGGCAGGGAGCAGGCCAGACTGAAGCTCCAACTTGAACTGCCAGTTGGCCGGCTCCCTTGCCACAGTTATTTTTTCACTTTAAAGGTGCCGCCGCGGCTCCTGTCACCAGGGAGTCGGCCAGATCACCACGGCAGCCACTCCCCCCTCTCTCTTGGCCCACTGGGAGCAGGCGAGTTCAGCCGAGTAGAGGAAGCATTGATTGAGTTTTTCCCTATGTGGAGAAACCGCCGTGACAGGAGAGCAGGGAGTGAGTTTTTCCTATGCGGTTGTTTGGGGGGGGGGGGGGGTTGTGAACAGGAAGTCGAGCAGAGGCGGGAGTGAGCTGTTCAGCTTCCCCTATCTGGGCAAACCGCTCTGGCGAAAATGGAGTGAAGTGCCGCGTGGGGCCGTAGTAAGCGCGGGGCATGCTGCAGTCTTGGCGGCCACGGACATACGGATCACGGAAGCACGCTGATAAGACTGCGCATGCGCCGCCTACGGTTTTATTATATAGATTAATTTCTCTTCTCCTCCTCCCTGTTTCTTACTTTAAAAAAAAACACAAAAAAATAAACCCTTCTCTTTCCTTTATTAAATCTTATTTCCTCTTTCCCTTCATAGGACTAAGGGTAAGACTTATAGTCCCCCCCCCCCCCAGGGACCACTGTTCATATATAGAGACCCAAATAATCAGGACTACTCAAATCAAGTCACTTCACAACCAATCAAGATGACCTTTATTCTATGCAATCACTGTGGTGCTTTAATTCCAAGACACACTATTTGGAGGCTTAAGACTTGCCCCATCTGTCTTCAACTTGCTAGTATTAAGGAGGAGCTCTGTAAACTTAAACAGGAACTGAATACAATTAAAACAGCTTCCATCGCTCCACAAAATCATACCAACTTACCACCTCTACCTCAAAGAATAAAACATCCCAGGAATAAATGGGTCACAGTAGGCTCAGGAAGACTGCGACATGTAACACAGAAACATTCACCTTCACTAATATTACCTCTGCAGAATTCCTTCGCTCCACTAGTGCACTGCGATACTCAAGAAAACAGAAGTGAGGTGGGACTAGAACCAATGAAGGTAACTCAAGAGAACAAGCGCACCCTAAGCACAAATAAAAAAGCCAAAAACAGAAAACTATTACTGTTGGGGGATTCCATCATCAGAGGTATCCCTTGGAACACAAGGCGAGGAGACCAAAATAGTGAAATGTCTTCCAGGATCCTCAGCTACCAGGAGTTCCAGGCAAATACTGACTATAATTAAGGAAGAAACTAAGAATTTTAACACTGATGTTGTTATCCATCTGGGAACAAATGACTTGGCCAACAACACCACACTTGCAGCACAGAAAGCTTTTCGGGAGCTTGTTGAGGGCTTGAAACCTTTTGTAAAGACTTTAGCTTTTTCTGAAATACTGCCTGCATATGGAAAGGGAGAGCAAAGAGTGTAAAACACAGAGGACTTTAATAGATGGCTCAAAGCCTGGTGTCATCAAGAAGGCTTCAGGTACATAGTAGGATGGGGAAATACATGGAAGGACAAGAAGCTATATTGCACTGATGGGCTACATATTACTACAGCAGGAAAAAGAAACCTTGCAGAGAAATTTAGACAATATGTTTCTAGGCATTTAAACTAGAAGGTGGGGGTGGTGTATGTATGAAGGACAATTATAGAGACCACCCCTAGCAAAAGAAAAAATGTGATAGTAGCAAAGATTGCATCATAAACAATATCAGCAACTCATTTCTTAGTATTGCAACAGAAAGTGAAACGAAACAAAAATCCATACGAAAAAGGAGATTACCGCTGAAAAATAGCTAGAAAGCGATGACTACAAATGCTCGCAGTCTAAGCAGCAAAGTTCATGATCTGCAAGCCCTGATGTTAGAGGCAGATCTAGATATTGTCGCTAGCACAGAGACATGGTTCAGTGAATCACATGGATGGGATGCAAACATACCGGGATATAATCTTTTTAGGAAGGACAGAGATGGTCAAAAAGGTGGAGGAGTAAAGATCAATATCCAAGCAACCGAAATGCAAGTGACCTGGGGAGAGGAAGAAGCGATATGGATCGCTCTGAAAAGAGAAGATGGAACTTCTATCTACGTGGGTGTAGTCTACAGACCTCCGACTCAATCGCAGCAAATTGATAAGGATCTGATTGTGGATATCCAAAAGTTTGGAAGGAAAGAGGAGGTTCTGCTGTTGGGAGATATCAACCTGCCGGATGAGGACTGGAATGTTCCGTCTGCGGAATCGGAAAGAAGTAGGGAGATTTTGAATGCTTTTCAAGAGGCTCTGCTCAGACAAATGGTGACGGAACCCACAAGGGAAAAAGCGATATTGGATCTGGTCTTCACAAATGGAGAGAGTATCTCTAATGTTTGAGTGGGTGCTCACCTGGGAAGTAGCGATAATCTAACGGTTTGGTTTGATATAACGGCTAAAGTGGAGAGCGGCCGCATGTTACTTAAAGTTCTAGATTTCAAACGTATGGACTTTAATGCAATGGGAGAGTACCTGAAGAAAGAGCTGTTAGATTGGGAGGACATAAAAGAAGTGGAAAGACAGTGGTCTAAGCTGAAAGGAGCAATAAAAATGGCTTCGGACTTTTATGTGAAGAAAATCAATAAAAACAAGAGAAAAAGGAAGCCGATATGGTTCTTCAAACTAGTGGCGGAGAAAATAAAGGCGAAAGAGTTGGCTTTCGTGAAATATTATAAAACCCCAAGAAGAGGAGTGCAGAAAGGACTACAAGGTGAAACTGAAAGAAGCCAAGAGAGAGATACGTCTGGCAAAAGCACAGGCGGAAGAACAAATGGCTAAAAATGTAAAAAAGGGAGACAAAATTTTTTTCAGATATATTAGTGAAAGGAGGAAGATGAAAAATGGAATTGCTAAACTAAAAGATGCTGGGAACCGATATGTGGAGAGTGATGAGGAAAAATCAAATGTGCTAAACAAATACTTCTGTTCTGTGTTCACAGAAGAAAATCCTGGAGAAGGACCGAGATTGTCTGGCAAAGTTACACGAGAAAATGGAGTAGATTCTGCGCCGTTCACGGAGGAGAGTGTTTATGAGCAACTTGAAAAACTGAAGGTGGACAAAGCGATGGGACCAGACGGGATCCATCCCAGGATACTAAGGGAGCTGAGAGGTTCTGGCGAGTCCTATTAAAGACTTGTTCAATAAATCTCTGGAGACAGGAGTGATTCCTGGGGATTAGAGGAGAGTAGATGTGGTCCCTATTCATAAAAGTGGTCACTGGGATGAAGCAGGAAACTACAGGCCGGTGAGCCTCACTTCAGTTGTTGGAAAAATAATGGAAGTGTTGCTGAAAGAAAGGATAGTGTACTTCTTTGAATCTAATGGGTTACAGGATCTGAGGCAACATGGCATTACAAAAGGTAAATCGTGCCAAACAAACCTGATTGAATTTTTTGATTGGGTGACCAGAGAGCTGGATCGAGGTCATATGCTAGATGTAATTTACTTGGATTTCAGCAAAGCCTTTGATACAGTTCCTCATAGAAGGCTGTTGAACATACTCGAAGGGCTGAAGTTAGGACCCAAAGTGGTGAACTGGGTTAGAAACTGGCTGTCGGACAGACGCCAGAGGGTGGTGGTTAATGGAAGTCGCTCGAAGGAAGGAAAGGTGAGTAGTGGAGTCCCTCAGGGTTCGGTGCTGATTTTCCTTTGACACTTCTTGATGATGACATCAGCACACTGGTCTCTGTAAGGGAACAGGACACATCAGAGGAGATGATTGGTTTGAGCATGGTGAGCTGCAGCTCTGTCTACAAGTGTCATTATAAAATAGATTCCTATCATACATTTTTTGGATGCCTAATTGGAGATGCCTGGTTCCTATGCAAAAGATTTTAAGAAAGTTTGAAATTCATTATGCACATCATAGCATTATACTAATCTGTTTCTGGGGGAAATGTGATCTGATCTTCATTTCAGTGAAATATAAAAGCCGATTGATAGGATTGACCAAAAGCAAAAGAGAATTTGTTCTCGATAATTCTCAGAATTGAAAGTTTATTTTATTTATTTATTCAGATTTTTTTAGCCTATCCTCCCAAAGGAGCTCAAAATAGGTTACAGATCAGGTACTCGAGCATTTTCTCTATCTGTCCCAGTGGGCTCATAATCTATCTAATAATAATATAATAATAATAACTTTATTTTTGTATCCCGCCATACCTGGAAGAGTTCTAGGCGGTTCACATCAATTAAACAAGGTTACAAGTGGTTTACATCAGTTGAGCGGGGTTACAAGCGGTTCAATAACAAATTGATCAAAGTTGCCAGGGGGGGTGCGGGAAGGATGTAGAGGGGAGAGGGGTTGTTAGATAGAAGGGGCGTTGGGATCCTGGTCTTTGAAGAGGCGGGTTTTGAGTAGTTTTCTAAAGCCGAGGTGGTTGGGGGCCTTGAGGGCCATTTGGGATAACCATGGGTTTAGCTTAGTGGCTTGGAAGGCGAGGGTTTTGTCGAGGAATTTTTTAGAGTGGCAAAGTTTAAGGGAGTGGTAGGCGAATAGTTGGATTCTGCGGGAGTCCTTGATGCTGTGATTCAGGGCGAAGTGAGGGATGATGTAGCTTGGGGATAAACCAAATACTGTTTTATAGCAGAAGCAGGCGAATTTGAATAGGACTCTGGATTCTAATGGCAGCCAATGGAGTTTGTGGTAGAAAGGGGTGATGTGTTCCCATTTTTTCAGGCCGAATATGAGGCGGACAGCAGTGTTCTGGATCATTTTGAGTCTCCTGATTTGTTTTTTTGTGGAGCTTAAGTAAATGATATTGCAGTAGTCCAATATGCTAAGGATGGAAGATTGTACTAGCAGGCGGAATGAAGTGTCGTCAAAGTATTTTTTTATGGTGCGGAGTTTCCAAAGCTCCGAGATACTTTTTCTGACGGTATTGTCCGTGTGTTTGTCAAGGGATAGATGTTTGTCTAGTGTGACGCCCAGTATTTTTAGGTTTTGTTCAAGGGGGAAAACGGATCCTTTTACTTGAATTGTGGTGTCTTTGATTTTATCTTTGGGGGTTGCTAGGAAGAATTTTGTTTTATCCGGGTTTAGTTTTAGTCTGTATGATAACATCCAGTGTTCTATCTGATTGAGTATGCTTGAAAGGAAGGTAAGGAGCTCTGATGTGAAACTGGTTAGCGGGATGATTATAGTGATGTCATCTGCGTAGATAAAAAATTTGAGCTTGAGGTTTTGCAGAAGGTTTCCTAGGGAGGCGAGGTAGACGTTGAATAGGGTGGGAGACAGGGGGGAGCCCTGTGGCACACCACAGGAGTTCTCCCAGCTATATGAGAAGGCGTCGTTTTTGAATACCCTGTATGATCTGTTCAGTAAGAACCCGTGGAACCAGTTAAGGACCTGGCCCGAGATGCCTATGTAGGTGAGGCAGTCAAGGAGAATGTTGTGGTCGACCAAGTCGAATGCACTGCTCAGGTCGAGTTGTACAATCAAGGCGCTGGAGCCTTGGCTGAAGAGTGTGTGAAGGTGGTCTAGGAGAGAGGCTATAATGGTTTCGGTGCTGTGGTTGGAGCGAAAGCCTGATTGATGGTCATTTAGGATATTGAATTTATCAAGGTATGTGGTAAGTTCGGCATTAACCAGCCCTTCTGCTATTTTGGTGAATAGTGGGATGCTTGCGATCGGTCTGTAGTTGGACGGGATATTGGGTGGTTCTTTTGTGTTTTTTATGATTGGGGTGATCGAGATGTGGCCTTGTTCTGCTGGGAAGCTTCCGGTAGATAGTAGGAGGTTAACCCATGCCAGCATATTTGCTTTGAAGTGGATTGGAGCCGTTTTCATAACGTTAGGGGGGCAGGTGTCTAGTCTACAGAAGGAGTTGGTATATTTGTTATAGAATTTGTTGAAGGATTGCCAATCGATAGTAGTGAATTGATCCCAGTTTAGGTCTGCTCTGGACCCCGGGTCTGGTTTGGAACTGTTGTTGTCTTGGAGGGTTGGAAAGTCCCCGTGGGGATTGGCAGGGGCAGTTATCGAAGATCTTAGTTTCAGTATTTTGGAGTTGAAGAAGTCGGCTAGGGAGTTGGCGGTTAGTGTGGGTTCTTCGTCCCGGTTGTCGGTAACTGTCTCGAGATTGTAAAGATCGTTGACCAGTTTGAAGAGGTTACTACTGTTGAATGTGACATTTCCAATTTTTTGGGCATAGAAGTTTTTTCGTTTATCCTTGGTTAGGGTTTTGTAGTTTTTTAGTTTGAGTCTCCACCCCCAATTGCCCGCTGACTTACCGTGATCTCTCTGCCGCCGCGCAGTGGCGGCACGTTGTGGACTCCACCCCCAATTGCCCGGTACATGTATTATTTAAACAGACTCTTTGCGGCGCACGCCACTTTCACCCGAAGCACTAGCAGCACCTAAAGCCAACTGTATTTGTTTTTTAAAGCTGTTATTTTATATTTTAAGGTTTCAGTTTAATATTTCTGTTGTCTTATTTTTACTTCACTTTTAATGGCGGCACGTTGTGGACTCCACCCCCAATTGCCCGGTACATGTATTATTTAAACAGACTCTTTGCGGCGCACGCCAAAGGAGCGCGCTTAAGGAGCAGGTCCTGCTCCTTATTGCGCTCCTTTGTGCGCGATCTGTACCAAGCAATTTTACACATCATCCCATACAAATTAATACACCTTTGGGTAAACATTTTTGGGTGAGTAAATGTTTTAATTGTCTTTTAATTTTAATTACTATCTGTCTTCACAGTTTTCCTGGACCTTTTTCGGTTATTCATTGTCAAAATATTTCTGTAGCATTATATCCAAACAATCATTTAGAAATCTCATTAGTCTTGACCTATGACCCTAACCATTTTTTTCAAATGGGGTCATATACAACAAATATTCCAACTATCTGTGGTCATCGACCACATAAATCACTTCATAAAACTAATAACCTGCCTATTAATGACCGTTTCAATATTTCTGTAATTGACCATTGTTTATCTTCTGCCAAGTTTTCTAACTGTTCTAATTCTAACACCGTTCTTTCATTCGGTTTAATTAACGTTAGATCCCTTAAGACTAAATATCATCTAATTAAAGATCTCATTATTCATTATTCATTTGACGTATTATGTATAGTAGAAACTTGGCTTATGGATGGAGAAGAGGCCTATCTCTCCTATGCCTGTCCTTCGGGCTTCTCATTCTTTTTCAATCACCGATCCTTCAAACGCGGAGGCGGATTGGCAGTGTACTTTCGTGATTCATTAATTTTACAAAAAATACACGAATCGGCTAATTCTATTATTGAATCTTTGCAATTTTCAATAAAAACTAATCCTAAATTAGATATACTATTAATTTACGTACCACCACCTATTAATAACAATACTCTTCAACTATTAGAATCTTTACTTTTTGACTTCGGTTCATCCTCTAGTAACCCACTAATTTTGGGGGACTTTAATATACATTTTGATGATGTAAATAATAATTATACAAAGGATATTCTTTCTCTTTTAAATCAAATTGATTTTTGCACACTCCTTTCTCATGCTACTCATCAAGCAGGTCATACTATCGACATGGCCATTGCACCAGTGACAAAGACAAAAAATTTTTCAATTAGTTCTTTAATATCAGTCCCATGGTCAGATCACTCTCTAATTCCAATAAAATATTGTTCTTCTATTATTAAAAACAAAATTGTAGGGAAAAGCATAAAATTTAGGGAATTTAATAAAATATCTGCTAACCAACTAATTGACAATTTTCATTTTACACCTTCAAACTCCAACTCTTTTACTGTAGATGAATACCTATCTTTGTGGAATGAGAACATCCAACTTTTACTTGATAAAGTAGCTCCTTATCAAACAAAATTTATTTCAGCAAGGAAACGTATTAATCCCTGGTTTACTGCAGAACTCGCATTAATTAAAAAGCAAATGAGATCCCTTGAACGCTGTTGGAGGAAAAACAAGAATCAAACTAATTTAGAAAAATTTAAAAATCACTCCAATATGTATAAGGAAAAAATAAATCAAGCCAAAAAGAAATACTATTCGAACCAAATTTCAAAAACAAAAAATGTTTCCACTCTATATAAAATATTAAAAACAATTACCTCATCTTGTGAAAAACCAAAATGCTCTGTAAATCAGTTACCAACAGCTCAAGAACTTGCAACTCATTTTGTTGAAAAAATTATAAAAATTAGAGAAAAATTTGATACTAATGACAAAGAGACCATTGAACAAAACGATATAGCTACCCTCTCTGAATTATCTGCTAAATGTACACAATTTCATCTCCCCTCCCTTGAAGAATTAAAATCAATAATCAGGACAATCAACAGTAAAGGTATGCAAAATGAAATTATTCCTCCTTTTTTTCTTAAACAACATTTCGATTTTTTCGGACCTTTAATACTTTTTATGATCAAGGAAAGTCTACAACATAACACTATGCCATTGGCCTGGAAAACATCTATTATCTATCCCATTATCAAGGATCACAAACTAAGCATCGAAGATAAAACAAATTATAGACCAATTGCTAATATCCCATTTCTCGCAAAAATAATTGAGAAAATTGTTTTTACTCAGATATCAAATTATATAGAGCAAACAAACATCTTACACCCCAATCAAACTGGTTTCAGGCAAAATCATTCCACCGAACATTCCCTGATAGGTATGACATCTTCAATACTCTATCATTTGGACCACCACTCTTCTGTACTTTTGATCTCATTAGACCTTTCGGCAGCATTTGATACAATCGATCATAACCTATTATTAAATAGATTAGAATCTATTGGTATCTCCGAACAAGTTCTTCAATGGTTTAGGTCATACTTGGACAATCGAACTTCTATAGTTTCCTTCAACGATACTGTTTCTGCAAGTTTTTCTAATACTTACGGTATTCCCCAAGGTTCTATTTTATCCCCTCTTCTCTTCAATATTTTTCTTTCACCCCTTTTGACTCTTTGTCAATCTATCGGTTTTACAGTATTCGCATATGCTGACGATGTTCAACTTTTACATCCTATCGACCCCAATAATCAATTTGATATCATTACTATCAATGACAAACTTGAACAGATTCATTTATGGTTGGACAACAATAGACTCTCTCTAAACATTAATAAAACCAACACGTTACTCTTCCCTTGGAAAGAAAATCATAAAATATCTGTTCCTATTAAAATCCAAGGAGTAACGCTCAAACAAATTAATAAAATTCGGATCTTAGGCGTCATCCTTGATGAAAACTTAACATATCATGACCACATCAGTTATGTGGTCAAAGCCTCTTTTTACAGACTACGTCAAATCCGTTCTATTTCAAAATTTCTCTGTGCAAAATCTTTAAATACATTAATTAATTCATTAATTATTGCAAAAATCGATTATTGTAATGCTTTATTCAAAGGAATGGCCCAAAAAGAAGTCAGAAGATTACAGATCATACAAAATACTTCAATTAAATTAATTACTGGGGCCAAAAAATTTGACCATGTAACCCCATTATTACAAAAAGCACATTGGCTACCAGTGGGACATCGAATTTTATACAAGTTATCTTTACTCACCTTTAAATCTTTATCATCCAAAACTCCATCATTCATTTATAAAGTTCTAATTCCATACACTTCTCAAAAAACCTTACGATCCAATCAGCAACTTTTATTAGTTGTTCCCTCTCTCAAAATCATAAATACCAGAAGACAGTATATTTTCTCAGTTACAGCACCACAAACATGGAACTCTCTCCCACTTTATTTAAGGGAGGAGAAAAACCTCGACAAATTCAAAAGCCAACTTAAGAGTTTTCTTTTTATAGACGCTTTTAATCCTTAATTGAATTGCTATTTACTCTGTACAACTCCCTTTTACTTCAGTCAGCTATATATTTATTTTGTTTTCCCATCCATTCTGTGTATTTACCCTTATTTACCCCTCCTTTCCTATTATAAATTGTATTTCTTCCCCCTCTTTCCCAATGTTTCCTGTCCAGATTTGTCTGGTTTGTTTTAAATTGATTTTAATATTTTATTATATTATTGTTAATTTTTTATTATGTATTTTCTGTAAATGTAAATCGCTTAGTAGTTACGATAGGCGATTAATCAAATATTGAATAAACCTTGAAACCTTGTATTCTGTGCTCTTGGGTTCCAGATTTGGTCCATTGTCTCTCCGATTTTCTGAGGTCCTTTTTTGCCTGTAGTAGCTCTAGGTCAAACCAGCCCTCCTGGTTTGAGGATCTAATTCTGCTGGTTTTTAAGGGGGCTATTTCGTTTAGAATGTTTGTGCTGTCTTTGATCCAGGTGGTCATGATTTGGTCCATTTCTTCGTTTTGTTTTGTGATAGTTTCATAGCGGGACCAGAATTTGTTCGGGTCGATCTTGCCTCTAGTGGTGTGGGTTTTGGTGTTTCTTGCTTTTCTGTTTATGGTGGTTTTTTGTTGGTAGTGAATGGAGAAGCTACAAAGTTTGTGGTCGGACTATAGGGAGTCTGTCCAGTTGTCTTGTTTCCACACGAATTTGGGAGTGATTGGTTCTTTGGCGGAGAAGGTCACCAGGTCTAACTGGTGACCTCTTTGGTGGGTTACGATGGGTGGGGGTTTGAAGTAACCTAGCTGTGAGATTAGTGACCAGAGGTCGGATATATCTGGCTGATCTGTTTGCTCTAGGTGAATGTTGATGTCACCGCATAGAAGGTTGTATGGGCTTGCTAAAGAGTTGGTTAATAAAAATTCAGCGAAGTCCTCCCTGGCTACCGTCCATTTTTTGGGGAGGATATAAAAGAGAGTGATTGTTAGGGAGGAGGCAAAGGCCTTTGAAGTTAGTGAGGCGGCTAGTATTTCTAGGTTGGGGGAGGTTTTGGTGTTGAGTGTGGTGCAGTTTAGATGGTCTTTGAAGATTATTGCTAGGCCTCCTCCCCTTCCCCTGGTTCTGGCTAGGGACAAAATCTTGAAGCCTGGAGGGAGACAGTCTTTGATGATGATGTCTGTGTCTGATAGTAACCAGGTTTCAGCAAGTAAGACAAAGTCGGGATTGGTTTCGGTCAGCCAGTCTTTAATCAGGATGGATTTATTCCTCATCGATCTTATGTTTAGGTAGTAACCTTGAAGGTTCTGGTAGTTTGTGGGGTCCGTTGGGGAATTGTGGGAGTAGGCTAGTTTTTTCAGTGTTCTATGTTTTTTCATGCAGTGCTTGGTTGGTTTGTGGTTTGGTTGGTTCATGCGGTGCTTGGTTGGTTTGTGGGGGGTGGGAGGATTGAGGGATGGGAAAGGACCTGTGTTTAGGTGGTCGTGTGGTGTGAGAGGTGTGAGTGTGTGAGATCTGGGTTTTGCCAGACGGTATGAGGAATAGTGAACTGGGATGGGGGCAGAGTGTATTGGGTCGGCTGTGCAGATCTTGGTGGTGAGTAGGTAGAGTAGGAGTAGTATAGCGCATTGGTGAGAGTTAGACCAGGCCATAGTGGCGCACTTGGAGGGGAAAGGGATTGTTGATGGAAGATTGTGAAGGGGTTTTTTTTTGTTGTTGTTGTTGTGTCTTAACGGGTTGAAATGCTATTTGGATGGTGTACCTAGGGCAGTGGAAAATTAAGTGACTTGCCCAGGGCCACAGGGAGCAGTGTGGTGTTTGAACCCACAAACTCAGGGTGCTGAGGCCGTAACTCTAACCACTATGCCACACTCTCCTGTCACCGCTCCTGAATCATTCACACTTCACCATCAAATGCTCAAAAACACCAGTGCTAAGCCGCACTGCTTCCCCACCTCTGCACTCAAGTCATCCTGCAGGGAGACACAGAAGCTAGTAATGACAGTGTAAGGTAGAGCTTGCCTGTCCAGCTTGGAATAAAGAAAGCTTACTAAAAGTATATATGAAACCACTTTTGCTAATATAAGTTTAGCACAGCTAGGTTTTTTGGTTTGTTTGTTTTTTAATTATTTCACTGTCTCTTGTGAGACCACAAGTCAGTGCTGTAACCTGTACATCAACAATCTACTTTGGGATACAATTCTCCTGATGTTGAGAGAAAAGTGTCTCATAGGAGTACAAAGCTACAATATGGCAGCAGCTTAGTGATTGAGCCTGCTCAAACTTGTGCATTTTCTCACAGACAAAGCCATTTTAACCTTCCTTTTCAAGTAATAATTTGTTTTCGTACTGTTTTCCCCTCCTCCTCGCACCATCCAAAGTTCCAAAAGTTTGTTGTAGTCTCTTGAGAAGCAATCTTATATCTAATACAAACTTGCAAATATGCTTGCTAGGTTTCTTGGACTCCTTTAATCCATACCTATCCTATTATAGCCCAGGATACAGCTACCTGGAGTCAGCTGAGCATGCCCTGAGTGAGCAAGTAAAAGTTTGCATGGAAGATCAAAGCATTGTGATCATAAGGGAATAATTTTATAACAAGCAAAGCGGGAATGGGAAATTTTAACAGGAGAAAACAGACTCTTTACACCTGCTTTACACCTGCTCTGAGACATGAATGCATTAACTAATCTATTTTGCATACAGTATATGCATGGATATTTTATAACGCAACAGCACAAAGTGGAGACAGCCAGGGAAATAATGATGTTACTGGAGCCATACCTCTGGTTATAAATTACAGTATATTGTTGACCCGACACGGTCATGTTTTAGCAAGTGCCTGCTTCAGGGGTCCTTGGTTTTCAATATGAGTCAACACAATAGTTTGAGTCAGATCTTTAAAAGCATGTCTAAATAACATAACTCCTGTTTCCTTTACATCTTGTTCATCTTCTTAGTATAAAAATGCCTAGGAAATATAAAGATAATAGAATTCTGACTGATACCTGGAAAACCTTATGATATGTTAATAATTTATCACCTATTCCAATTTCTAAATCATTAAACCAATCATTGGATCATTGCAGGTATACGAACTTTGAATGATGCTATTTCAAATGGTACTCTGCTTAGTTTTTCACAGTTGCAACATAAATATGGTTTAAATAAGTCACAAAGTTTTAAATGGTTGCAATTGAAGCAGGCTATTCAGAAGGGGTTCCCTGAGTGGAAAGATCTTAATAATCAGTATAGTTTGGAATTCCTATGCTTTCAGGCGGATTTCTTGGGACACTAAGCCGCTCAGTGGTATAAATTGATATATGGTTATTTGAATAAAAAACAAAAAACTGGGCTTAGGGACATTTGGAGCATTGAGATCAAGCACCAAATTTCTGGATCTCAATGGCCACGAATTTGGTCTTGGAGAATTAAATGTACAGTATCGGCATCTATGAGACAAACTTGGTTCTTTCTGTTACATAGGGCTTATTGGACCCCAGTTCATTTACAAAAGTTAGATATCTCTAAGTCTAATAGATGTTGGCACTGTAATCTGGATGCAGGGACTTTAGATCATTTAATTTTTTTTTGTCTTTGTATTAATGCCTTTTGGAAGTCAATTTGGTCCCAAATTAATTCTTTATTAGAAAATCATGTTGCCCTATCCTATGATACAATTTTATTTGGAACATCAATGAGATCAAAGAGCCAAATTTCAGCAAATAATAATAAACTTCTATTAATAATGACAGGAGTTGCCATTATGCATATTACCAGAAATTGGAAAGACTATACAAGACTCAATTACACCTTTTGGTGGAATTCCGTATGTTATATATATAAAATGGAAAGAATTATTGCTTTACAGAAAGGAAATTATACTAATTTTAAAAAGATTTGGGGGCCATTGATTGCATATTCGCATGATTAGACACCTTTCTACATAAAGAATAATATTATGTGGGATTGGGGAGGTATAATTTGTATGAGTTGATTGAATTCATTATTATTGATGGGAGGGATGGGAAGGGTGGGAGGGGGTATTTTGGTACTTAAGGCGATATTAGTTATGATTTTCAAGTGATTTGTATGATTATTTGATTTACTATTGTATACTTGTTGAAAGAATTGAAAATGAATAAAGAATTGGGGAAAAAAAATATGAGTCAACACAATGTATTCACAAACCTTACCCTGTCATATAATCAGTCGATCCAACATAATACTGCTACACAATTCAAAATGACATTGAGAGAGAAAAATCTTCACAAACTCACTTGACTGATTATTGAAAACTGAGGACCTTGACACAGTCACTTGCTGAAATATGGCCATGTCAACAATATACTTTATAATTTGAGTGTGGCTCCAGTGCAGTGGGTTAGTAATGAGGTGCAGTCTTCCTAAGGGTGCAGTGGCACCCCTCCTCCTCTCCACCCCCAACCGCTCCTCTCCTTGCCACACGCGCCCCTTGCCTTCACCCATATCTTTTGGGTGCTCTCTTTGATGTCATTGCCAGGACCCGCACCTAGGAAGTGATTTCAAAGGGGAGCTGATAATGTCATGGGCAGCATGCTGCTCACGCTGGAGAAGTGTAAAAGGGAATGGGGTGCACGTGTGACAGGGGTGAGTGTGAAAGAGGGCAGGGAGGGGGGCCACCACCCTAGGTGCCGCTCACCCTTACTACGACACTGTTCCTGTGACATCTTTATCCCCCTAGCCATCTCTGCTTTTTTGTTGTTTCTATGGACCATTTTTGTTCTTCTCCTGTTTCTCTAGTTTATAAAGGATGCACTTAACTTCAAACCCTGCACCAACAACATCCTCAGGAGCAGCTTGCTCGACTCAGAGAAATTTATGAACATGTAAGGTGTTTGCATGTAAATTTAAATGCATATACCACAGGCAGTTTTAGAAGACACAATTTCTGCACATAAAACACTAGTTTTAATGCAGAAATATCTTTAAAAAATAACCCAAAGAGCCTAACTCTCAATAGATGTATTCTGTGCAAGAATTGTGCCTTTATGATTTTCCTAAAGCATGAGTAGGTACAAAAGGCCTGATTCTATATAAGAAGTCTACATTAGGTGCCCTAATTGCAGCCGCCTAGGGATGCCTAAGTTTGGAATCTATGCGGAACTTTTTTGTAATTGGCTTAATCAGTCTGGTAACTGACCAAATTAGGCCAATTGAAGTCTTAGGCCATGCCCATTCCATTCCAGGATGCACCGAGAAGGAGGCCATGGGAGGAGCCTTATACATCTGAGCCAATCGGGGCCTTAGGCCCCTCTGTTGCATCCCAGAATGCACCGGGAAGGAGAAGGCCCACCATTTTGCAGAGGCATCCCTCCAGCTGGTTTTTCTTCATTAAAGGTACAGGGTGGTGGTGAAGGACTGAGGGTCTAAAGGTTTGGGGGTTCCAGGGGGGTCTGGAGGTTTGGGGGGTGTCACCACTTGGGAGGTGGCAGTGGTGACCAAGATGATAGAGGAGATGGAACTGCTTTCATATGAGGAAAGACTAAAGAGGTTAGGGCTCTGCAGCTTGGAAAAGATATGGCTGAGGGGAGATATGATTGAAGTCTACAAAATCCTGAGTGTTGTAGAACAGGTACAAGTGGATCGATTTTTTTTTTTATTGCATCAAGATTTACAAAGACTAGGGGACACTCAATGAAGTTATAGTAATACTTTTAAAACCAATAGGAGGAAACATTTTTTCACTCAGAGAATAGTTAAGCTCTAGAACGCGTTGCCAGAGGATGAGGTAAGAGTGGTTAATGTAGTTAGTTTTTTTTTAAAAGTTTGGACAAGTTTCTAGAGGAACTGCTGTTGAGACAGACATGGGAGAAGCCACTGCTTGCCCTGGATCGGTAGCATGGAATGCTACTACTATTTGGGTTTTTGCCAGGTACTTGCAACTTGGATTGGCCTCTGTGAAGACGGGATATTGGACTAGATGGTCTGATTCATTAAGGCTATTCTTATGTTCTTAAGGTGAAGCAATGTGCTCACATGAACTTGGTCTTTAGAGGGAACATTGATGAGGCTCATGGTGTTCTTTTATTGTTCATTTAAATACAGATGCCATGTTATAGAATGAAAGAAATTATCTGACATGTTAAGAGTTAATGCATCATAACCTACTACACCAACTGTAAGTTACAGTCCCCCCCCCCCCCTCATTCCCTGCTTCATTCTGTATAAAACACATAATGCAGGAATTAGTGCAACTATTGAGCACTTAAAACCAGAAGCTCTTAACATGCTAATTCATTCTTTGGTTATTTCTAGGCTGGATTATTGCAATACATTGTATCATGGCATAACTCAGAAAGAAATAAGAAGGCTACAAATTATACAAAACACAGCAATAAAAATTATTACTAACTCCATAAAATATGATCATGTCCCACCTCATCTACAAAAAGCACACTGGTTACCAATTTCGCACAGAATAATCTATAAGTTTCAAGTTTCAAGTTTATTAGTTTTTAATATACCGACCATCAACAGATATCTGGCCGGTTAACAATAAAATTTAAAAGGAGAGAAAGATAAAAAAATAAAATAGTTGTCATTTTAAAATAAATAGTGCGAACATATATGATATCAACAAGATATAAAATCGCACTAACCTTCAAAATCCAACAAACCAACGCACCAATATTTTTAGATCGTTTTTTGATACCATATTCTCCAGCCAGGACACTCAGATCAACGGAACAGCATTTGCTGACTATCCCTTCTCTAAAAATAATAGGTACCAGAAGAGCTACAATTTTTTCAGTCATAGCACCCCAGCTTTGGAACAATTTACCAATCTATCTACGTGGAGAATCCTCATTAGAAAAATTCAAAAGCACATTAAAATGCTACCTGTACAAAGACGCATTTGAGTCATAGATAGGATAATTCATCTATCATTAATCCCAGGCTCAAATACCTCCTTTTAACAAGACCTTATGAATAGGTCACAACCTCCCCTATCCTCTTTTAGGCGTAGCCATATTTTTAAAACATTCTTCAGTACCCTCCTTATGTTGTTTTTCCTTAAATGCACTTTTACTTTCCTTAAAGACTGTAGTTCACCCCTCTTCCCTTTTGTATCGCTAATTACTTATGTACATATATTGTATGTTTATATGTACAAATTGTTTTATTTTGTCTCCCAATTTTAAATTGTAATATGCATTGAAGTATTTCATATTGCGTGTACAACAAACTTTTAATAAACTTGAAACTTAAATATACTGCCTTTTCTGGCTAACAGGTCCAGGCAGTGTACAATCTAACAAATAAGAAAATATTTGAAAGAGATTGCCAGTTTTGGATAGAAAAGCACAAACACACACAAAGCATATGAGCATAGAAGAATTTATCACAAACAGGCTCCTTGGCAGGCTTACTTAGCAGGGGTCCATGCCCTCAATGCTCAAACGTTGAAAAATATCTTTAAAAATGGAGGGGGGGGGGAGGGGAGGGAGAACATTCCAAAGCCTTAGAGTTGAGACAGGAATGGTGAAACTTACTAGAAGCCACAACAAATCAATTCTATGTTTGATCATATCTTCCTAGTATTAGCATCTTTTCATTGGCTTCCAATTGAAATGCAAATACAATTTAAAAATCTTAATATTGGTTTTCAAAGAGAATGTCCTACCTGGTGACGTTTGAACAGAAGTGGCGCTTCTGTAAGTCCATCCACGGAAACGAAGAGATCCCTGGAGAATATTGCGGAGAGTGCTAAAAGAAAGCCCAACAGGCACTGTAGCAGTCAGCCCCTTGTGTTATCGGGGGCCTTCCATCTGTGCATAAGAAACAAGCACCCTGATTGTACCCTCAGTGAGGGTCCTACCTGATGGCGTTTGAACAGGAGAAGTGGTGTTAGAAAGTGCCTGCCGCCGGTTTTCTGCTGGGCTGCTGCTGGACCTTGAGCATCTGCGCATGCTCAAGTCCTTCTGGATCTCTCCATCTCCGAGATTCTCATGAGATGCTCAAGGCCCAGCAGCAGCCCAGCAGAAAACTGGCGGCAGGCACTTTCTAACACTGGCGGCGCACGGGTATGGACAGGGCCGGTCAGTAAGGGGGGGGAGGGAGGAGGCGATCACAAAGGGAGGGAGCAGTGGCGGTGGCCTCAGGGAGGAGCAATACTTCCGGTTCCCGGGGTCAGATCGGGTGGGGATTTGCAAATCGAAGTCAATGCTCGGTTTGCAAGTTACAGTTTGCTCGAGGGATTTGCTCGTCTTGTAAAACACTCGCAAACCGAGGTTTGGCTGTATATATATTTTATCTAACCAAATATGCAAAGGCATTTTCATGAGCAGTGTTTGAGTGAAGCTGGGATCTATCTGGGCAACACAGGAATGGCCTCAGAGTAGGTGTAAATGCCTGCATCTCTTTTATAATGGCATATAATTACCTATGTTGTTTCACCTATTTTATAAAGATGTGTTTATGTGCCTTCCCTACATAGAGACCCTATTAAATAATTACCCTCCTTAGGTCTCCTATAAGCTATGTTTCAATGTTACTAAGCATTTTATTTATTTATTTTTAAAAGGATTTGGACGAATGAACATTGCTGCATAAGATGAGCAGCCTAATGATGATCACGTCATTGGGTGATGGCCACTGCTTAAACAATAGTCTCAAATTAGACACTGCAGCTTAACAAATTGCCACTTCATTTTAGGCTAAGCAGTAAGGAGTCACCACATAATTATAGTAGTTACCTTAATTTAAATCCTGCCTTCATGCACTATTTCTAGATGATGCTAAATGCAACCTACTATTCCTCCATTTAATTATTTTAAGGGAGCCTTAAAAAGTAATATTTAAAAAAATCATATTTTGTGATTAATCTATTCTTAGCTATTATTATTATTGGGGGGGGAGGGGAGAGAGAATACTCTTTCTAGGCCACTGTGCTTACTGTATATTAAAAGCCACTACTGCAGGCAGGGCCTCTTTTAGACAAGCTGGGGCCCAGGGCAGAAATTAAGGAGAGGGCTCCTGATCCCTCTCCTCTCTGCACCCTCCCCCCTGAAATCCCCACCTCCCATTACTAACACACATAACCCCCCCCCCCCCCCCCATTGCTACCACACAGACTTCTTTATACACAGATCTTTACCAAAGGATCACAAATAGAACTGGGAACCCCAAGACCCCAAGAAATTAAACTCAACAAGCCAGAAAAGGAGCTATCTCCAGTACAGAAGAGACTCACAAGGAGGCACCAGTGAGCTTCCTTCCCCAGAGCTGTAAGTATACGGTATGTTCAATGTTAGTGGTATCATTGTTGCTAAAATGCTAATAAAAATATACTATATAATCTAAGGTAATATAATATAAAATAAATATATATATTATACATTATCCATAAAAATATCAGGCTTGATTCTGTAAGTGGCACTTAACATGGCAGGCGCTTGCCGTGTGTCAATCACAGACAGGCACTGCTTTACAAAATCACAGCTAACAAGGACCCTAGGCACCGGAAATGTATGTATGTATTTATTCATTCAGTTTTTTAGCCCGTTCTCCCAAAGGAACTCAGAGCAGGTTGCAAATCAGGTACTCAAGCATTTTCCCTATCTATAGGTCAGGGTATTACAGACCTACATTTCCGGTGCCTACGGTCCTTGTAGAATCACAGCTAGTGGTGCCTAGTGATGCTGAAATTCAGCACTGCCCCTAAACATGCCCACTTCTGAGCTTTGGTATCACTAGACACCATGAATCCAGATGCCAATCCCCGGAGATTGCCTAGTGGTACCTAATTTTTGTGCGTTTTTGTGTTTAATGGCGCAATCAATTACTGTACATCCTGGATTAAAATAAACAAGGCTTTGATTCATACCGCTGGCTCTTGTGGATTGCTTATTGTCCATTCCCACTGCTTTTTCTGCTGTTCAGTATTTGTGGGATCTTGCTCTGTTGGACTCTTCTTGTGATGCAACCAATTATCACGCCACTTAAAACCAATTAAAACACTTATTAGGCGTGATCTAGGTGCCTTCCAGCCAGTGCCTAACTTTTGCAGAATCACACCCATCATGACTAACAAATGGCACCAGATTGTATATATGTTAACTCCACGATTGTACTGGTCTCCTGGCTTTGGGACACTGCAGGATGGGGGTAGCATGCTTGCTGGGATCTGAACTCTTCACTCATGAAATACAAGTGTGCTCTCTAACCATCAGGCTAACCCCTCACCTGTATAGCACTGCCTTTCATGCTAGTGAAGTCTGCTTCTCTGGGGAGGAAAGTGCAAAA
Source organism: Geotrypetes seraphini (assembly GCF_902459505.1). NCBI lineage: Eukaryota > Metazoa > Chordata > Amphibia > Gymnophiona > Dermophiidae > Geotrypetes > Geotrypetes seraphini. The sequence continues at coordinate 93,610,526 of NC_047090.1, read as the reverse complement.
CTGTGATGGGGCTTGAATTCCCCACCCAATGATGACAAGGGCACACCTTCTAACCACCAGCCTAGCTAACTCCTCCTTTCCTGCAAAGCAATACCTCTCAGAGAAGTGAAGCCTTTTTCCCTGCAGAGGTGTGAAACCCAAGTAGCTCAGAGGAACAGTAGTAGACCAAAATATTGCATCACTCAACATATAATTCAACTCAGGAATCTATTGCCGGAGAATGTGGTGAAAGCAGTTAGCTTAGCAGAGTTTAAACAAGGTTTGGATAATAAGATGGCTTGGTGAAATCCAATGCTTATTCCTAGGATAAGCAGCAGGAAACCTGTTTTGCTCCTTGGGATTTTGCCACATACTTGTAACCTGGGCTTGATGGACCTGTGGTTGGTCCTAGTATGGCAATTCTTAAGTTCCTATGAGTTGAACCCCCATTGTGAAGGCAGGCCCTCTAACTATTGACTTACCACCAGTAAGTCACCATATCGCAATGTGTTGGGTAGTAGCACTGCTCCACGAGGAGGACAGTATGTTCATCTCAGATTGTATGGGTACTACCCTGCAAGATAGAGGTGGAGGCACGAGTAGGAATGTCATAGGTCAAGCACTTAGCACTCAATCTCTTTCCTCCCCCCATATCTCTCCATACAGGTGGAATACAAGGACCAGGACAAAACTGAGACTGATTAGAGATGGAAGGAGCTGGGGGAGGAAGGAAATTTTAATTACATTGTGTATATAAAAATAAAAGGGAGGAAAGAGGGAAGGGATAAAACAAGGAGACCATCTCATTGACCCTCTCCACCTCCATGCCAGCTACTAGGTGTTAATGTCTAAGCCCTAAACCCCAAAGCCCCTCCAAGTGTCTAATTATATCAACAGATGTAAAATGTGCCTGCTTTGAAAAAGATGAGTTAGAAAGGCTTTTGCTACAAAGGGAAGCAAATGTATTTCCAGCATAGATGGATATGCAGTATAGTATATCTACTGTCATGAATTTGAATGTTAGGATGTGATCAGTCTTTGGCTGTATGAATTCATTTTCCTTGTATGAAGTTTCTTGTTCTCTTTTCTCCCATGAATGTGAGCTATAATGGTTTCTTGTATAAGTGCTATTGTATGTACTTGTAGTCTTAAAATTAAAAAAACAAAACAAAACCCATGGTCAAATGTGTAGGTGATGGAGTACCTGACTGTAACCTATGCCTATTTCCCTCTTGTCTAGGTCAGGCACCAGTAGTAGCACCCCCTGGACCTGGCACAGGGACTGGCCCTCTTCCATATGAGGAAGAATAGGAAGAAAGAAAAGAGAATGCAGGAGAAGGAAGGGGAAGAGGAGATCTCCCCTGTCGTTATCCAGCCCCTTTCCCCCCATAAGTAGCCTGACCAGCCTGATGAGGAGCTTTTTAGGTCTGGAGCAGAGGCCTATGGCCTCCTGCATCCTCCACCACCCTCTTCAACACACAGAGCTGAGGCTCTGACAGCCCTGGAACTCAGAATGTATTGGAGAGGTTGGGTCATGCAGGAGGCCCTTGGTCACTAACTAATGGCGGCAGAAGAGTCTCTGGACAGGGTGGAGCATGGCACAGGGTGCATTTTAGCTGCTGTAGTTCATGCTCCATCCCAAGAACCAGACCCCTCCCACTGCCAGTAGTCTGACCCTCCTCCTGAGGCTGCTCCAGCTGCTGTTGGGGGCCACTTCCCCCTCCCCTCTCCCAACTCTAAACAGCACTTTTTAGTTCTGCCCTCCCCCATTTCCCACAGTGAGGCTTCCCCAAGTTCTTTATTGTGCCCTTTACTGTTCACCCCTGTTATATTTTATAGTTGTTGGTTGTTTTTTTTTTTTTAAGATTTTATAATTTTGAAAAAGGTGAGAGAATTAAAATGTTTACATTTGGTTATACGGGTGTCCTGTGTCTTTCTCTCAGGCTGCCAATCGTGGAAACCAACTTTTCATAATTATTGGGTGTGCTTAACCAAATGAAAATTGCAATTCCCTGGACAGGCGTTTGTTTAATATTGGAAGTTTTCAAGCACCCACAAAGCTGGCTCCTATGCTACGTTTTTATAGGCTTTTTGCGTGATGATCAAGATTGTTGAGTTTAATTATCAAAATCAAAATCTTGAAAATTGAAGCGGTAAAAGGCTGCAAGTTCATCAAGAGTGCCCAATACCTTTGCACTGGCTCTGCATGTGGAAACTGAGGCAGACTGAAGAAATATACCTGTCTCAGATGATTTTTCTCAGTGAGGATAATAGAAACATAGAAATATGATGGCAGATAAAGGTCAAAAGGCATCCAGTCTGCCCATCCACAACATCCATTCTCTCTTCCTCTCCCTAAGAGATCCCAGGTGCCTGTCCCATGCTGTCTTAAAATTAGACACAGTCTTGTTCTCCACCATCTCTACGGGAAGACTATTCCACGCATCTACCACCCTTTCTGTAAAAAAACCACTTCTTAATTTCATCCTATGCCCTCTCATTCCAGAGTTTTCCTTCATTTGAAAAAGATTCACCTCCTGTACATTAATGCTACAGAGATATTTAAAAGTCTCTGTCAAATCTCCTCTCTCCCACCTTTCTTCTAGAGTGTATATATTGAGTTCTCTAAGTCTGTCCCCAAACGTTTTATGACAAAAACCACAGTTTTGTAGCAGCCCTCTGGACCGACTCCATCTATCCAGAACTGCATACAATATTCTAAATGGGGCCTCACCAGAGACCAGGGACTATCCATTGTATGTTAAAATGTACAGCACTGCACACACCCTTCAGCACTATAAAAATAATAAATAGTAGTAGTAGTAGACTTATAATAAACTAAGCCAGATAGGTTATTGGGCTTGACCTTTCCAGGGCTCTCCTATTTTTTGTATAATTTAATCTATGAATAAAGATACAGATTATAATCGATAATATGCCACTGATTAAACATATGGTTGAAAGTATCAAAAGTTTAACAGTAAATGATTACAAACATATTACAAAGATATGCACAATCTTCAGAACTGGGGTGCTGCTAGAATAGAATTATATATTATACAATCTGAAATAAAATGCAAAATGCTCATCATCTCATATGAAATATTTTAGGCATTTATCTCCATGGCCTGCTGAAGATTTACTGCACATTTGTAATCAGAAATAGCCTCTTCTATGCATCCCATCTTGCCACGGACATCTGCTCTGAGTTTATATGTCAAAGCGTCATTTGGCTGTAGTTGCAGTACTGTTGAAAAGGAACAAAACAAACAATTAAAACATTAGGGTGATTTAACTTACAAATAACCTTATGCAATTAAACATGGATAATAATCTATTTCTGAAATATTTCATCAAAGTTAATGCAATAACCACCACATGTGTTACAAAAAGAAGTTATACAAATTCACGTTAATATGACAGCAGGAGACAGTGAGAACGAAAACAGTTAGCCAAACAGATAATTTCATTGGATGACATCTACCTACATTATCATTTGTTCAGTGCTAATGCATATGACAATGCAAGTTAGGTATACTGACAATGCTATGGTTGTTCTGCCCCATTTGGAAGGAAGCAGGTAATTGGTTAATGTAATAGGACACTGGGCTCCAACCTTTCTCATGTAAGGGCTGAAGTGTGAATACAAGAAAGTTCTGATACTACTCTAACCTGCTTGTTCAGACTGGGTATTAGACATTAAAAATGAATCCTTTTTTTTATTATTCATTTTTCAAACTACAAAAAGTGGATCATAGAAATTATACGATCTCATAAAATATACACTTGATTTTCTTCATATATTACTGTAAATACAGTATATCACTCTAAAATCATATATAATATCTAAAAATGAATACATTACACAATATATATAACAATTGCTATTAAAATTTTAAAGCCCACCCTTCTCAATATGAATTAGAATTATAATCAAAATATTGACAAATACATATAAATTATGCGATAAAGAAAATATAAAATTATACCCACCCACCCACCTCCCCTCCTAACAAATATTTTATTATGGGAAAATAATATCATTCATTACAGAATTCTGCTAATGGTCCCCAAATTTTCTGAAATTTATCAAAATAACCTCTTTGTGTTGCTAATGTACGCTCCATTTTATATATATGGCATACGGAATTCCACCAGAAGTTATAGTTTAATCTATAATTTAATGAATCCTAATATTGATTCTACAATTACACAGATATATTTTTTAAAAAACTCTCTTTATTTTGGATTGTTAACAGTAGCAAATTCCATAAATAAGGCACATTTAAGAGATTGTTTGCAGTTACTAAATCAAGAGAATAGCACTTCCAGTTCGCAGCTTTGCCCTTTGGGCTGGCTACAGCATCTCAGACCTTCACGAAGGTGATGATAATACTTGCAGCCCACCTGTGCAGAAAGGGAATTCAAGTTCATCCGTATCTGGATGATTAGCTTATCTGAATCTGAGGGACAAGTGGTTCAACAAATTGTCCAGTTGCTGCAGAAGTTCAGATGGATGGTCAACTTCCATAAGCGTCACCTAGTTCTGATGAAAGATTTGGAATATTTGGGGGGTCCATTTCGCCATGGGAGCAAAGTATTCCTACTGAATGCACGCAAGGAAAAATTTCTCCAACAGATCCAAGACTTTCAAAGCACGCTTGCTCCAACAGCCTGGCAGTACTTGCAGGTGCTAAGGTTGATGGTTGCAACTTTGGACAATGTACCCTGGGAAAGAGCCCACTTATACCCACTTCAAGAGGTGCTCCTGTCCTGTTGGTACCTGCAGAGGGATCCGCTGGATCAGAAGTAGAGAATGACACAGGAACAAATTTATCCCCGTCCTCGCAGGAGTTTAATTTCCATGTCCCGTTCCCACGAGTTTTGTCACTGTCACTGTCCCATTCCTGTAAGCTCTGCCTTAACTGCATAAGCCTTGAACACATGATTTTAAAGTGTTCGAGGATTGTGTAGATGAGGACAGAGCTTGCAAGAATGGGGCAGGGACAGGAAAAGAACTCACCGGGACGGAATGGGAAAATGAGTTCCTGCGGGGACGGGGAAAAATTTGTCCTCATATCAATCTCTAATCAGCAGCTTCCTTGGACAGTGGAGGTTCATCGCTGCCTAGCCTCATGGTTAAATCTTCTCTCCAGAGGAGTTCCCCTCCGTATCTTGGCATGGGTGATCCTGATGGTGGACACCAGCCTTTTTTCAGGTAGGAAGTGTAATGCAAGGGACACTTGGACCAGGGTTGATGGTCCCCTTCTTAGAAGAAGTGGTTGACCAATCACTTAACAGATTCACGCGATTCATCTGGCTCTCCTGAAATTCAAGAGTGCCCTTCAGAAAAAGGCAGTTCATGTCTACTTGGACAATGCAACGGCAGTAGCCTATGTCAATCACCAAGGGGGCATAAACAGTGAACCTCTACGCCTGGAAGCTCAAATGCTCTTTCAATGGGTGGAAACTCATCTTCTAGCGCTCTTAGCGGCACATGTAGCAGGAATGAACAATGTACAAGCAGACTTTCTCAGCTGGAAGACCCTGAATCCTCCCAGCCGCATTTCTGTTGGCTGCCACAAGTGGCGACTCCAGCACGATCAGTGACTCATACATGCAGTCCGCTGACCCGGAAGCCTTCCCTCTGATGCAAATGTCAGAGGGAAGGCTTCTGGGTCAGTGGACCATGTGGAGGAACCACTGATTGTGGCTTCGCGAAGACCAGCGGATCGCATGCAGAAGCCACCACTCGTGGCTGCCAACAGAAGTACAGCTGGAAGGAGGGAGCCGGCCAGAGGAGGTAAACACGGGAGGCATGAATTTGGGGCACGGAATGGAGGGGGATGATGAGGGGTGCATTGGAACACAGAAGGAAAGAGGAGGGTCACATTGGGACAGGAAGGGAGGAAGAAGGACTGCGTTGGCATAGGAAGGGAGAAGCAGGGTCATGTTGGGACACAGAAGGAAGGGAGGGGCACAAACTTCAGACAAAGGACGGAAGAAAGGAGGGAGAGAGCATAAACATGGGACACAGAATGAAGTGAGGGAGGGGAGCATGAACTTGGGACATAGGGTGGAAGAATGGAGGAAGTGAGGGAAAGAGATGCTGAGGTGGGGAGGGAATGGACAGGGAGAATTGTTGGGCATTTATGTCTGATCTGAGCGAGAGGGAAAGAGATGGTGCACATGGAAAAATGGAGAAAGCAGGTGAATTGTTTGGCATAGGGAGGGAGAAAAATATTGGACATGGTGGTGGGAGAGGCATAAGGAAGAGAGCGATGAGAGGGCAAAATGTTGGATGTGGTGGTGAAGAGGGAACAGTGGGACTGTTAAAGAACAAAAATAAGTGTAAACCTCCTATCTTTTCTTTCTATTTAAACTACAGTACTTTATTTTGAGGACTATTTCTTTAATGTTTAATGTTTTTATAAACTGTGTACTGTACAGAATCTTATTTACATACAAATTCAACTTAACAACGGTTTAAAAAGTGGAACTCATTCTTAACCCGGGGATTGCCTGTATGTGATGATCTTAAGGTAGCCAAACAGGTGATGGCGAAAGCTAGAAGAATGCTAAGGTGCATAGGGAGAGGTATGGCCAGTAGGACAAAGGCGTTATTGATGCCCCTGTATAAGACTCTGGTGAGACCTCATTTAGAATATTGTGTACAGTTCTGAAGACCACACCTTTAAAAAGATATAAACAGGATGGAGTTAGTCCAGAGGAAGGCTACTAAAATGGTGCATGGTCTTCGTCATAAGGCATATGGGGACAGACTTAACAATCTCAATATGTATACTTTGGAGGAAATACAAAATATAATAATGGCAATAGTAAATCTTCAGACCTCCACCAGATACAACTTAATCCAAACCACCACTGGAGAATCCACAATATTTTATACTATATGTTCTTTAACTTCTCACGGACCTCAGTGGTACCGTCTACATGCCACTAAACTTTGAGATCATGTAGAACACTGGCACCCCTAATCGTCATCGGTCCCTTGTATTTCATACTTTTTAGATATTTTTAAATTTTTTAAATATATATATATGTTTTATATCAGTACTTATCTTTTTGCTACGTGGGTGGGGGTAAGCACTCCAACGTAGGCTACGTTTCGCCCCATAGGGCTGTGTCAAGGAAATCCCCCTTAAATCAACCTGCTCATGCTCCCCGCGTTCAAATTAAAGACAGGAAAGGCAGGAGAGGAGAGATATGATAGAGACATTTAAATACCTACGTGGTGTAAATGCACATGAGTCGAGTCACTTTCATTTGAAAGGAAGCTCTGGAGTCAGAGGGCATAGGATGAAGTTAAGAGGTGATAGGCTCAGACGTAATCTAGGGAAATACATCTTTATAGAAAGGATGGTAGATGCATAGAATAGTCTCCCAGTAGAGGTGGTGGAGACAAAGACTGTGTCTAAATTTAAGAAAACATGGGACAGGCACGTGGGATCTGTTAGGGAGAGGAGATAGTGGATGCTGTGGATGGGCAGACTTGATAAGCAATTGTAAATGCAGCATATTTTTTTTCTTTTACATACTAAGACAAATCTACCATACCTTTAGAAAAGTCCTGGTCAGCTTGCGTGTACTGTTGTAGAGTGCTGTGCAGATTTGCCTTGTTGAAATATATAACAGCTGAAGTAGGAGAGACAGAAACTGCCTTCTCAAAATCTTTCATTGCTTCCTCGACATTCTGTAATAATGTGTTAGTAATCGCTCGATTCAAGAGTACAGATTCATTTTTTGGCTCAAGATTTAATGCCTTAGAATAATAGTCTCTAGCCTGTAAATTAAATGTAATAAAGTTAAGAACATATGAATAGCCTTACTGGGTCAGACCAATGGTCCATCAAGCACAATAGCCCGTTCTCACGGTGGCCAATCCAGGTCAATAGTACCTGGCCAAAACCCAAAGAGTAGCAACATTCCATGCTACCCAGTGGCTTCCCCCATGTCTTTCTCAATAATAGACTATGGACTTTTCCTCCAGGAAATTGACCAAACCTTTCTTAAAACCATTTTCAAGTTACAATGAACCTTGCAAATCCAGAATTTCTGTACTTAGGTCATGTTATTAAGAACACAATTATGGGTCCTGTTAATACTTTTTCTTTTGTGTCTCTATTCCAGAATATAAATGCCATACCAAGAGAATGACAGAATGTAGCAGCATTCAAAGGGTTAAGAGATTTCAGGGTGTTATGACTTTGCAGTTGAATTCATCACAGAAGAAACAAGCAGAAAACCAAATGCTCTTCCTCATTCATTTAGCTCCCTTTCCACAGTATCTTTCTGGAGTCTCCTATTTTAGCTGTTGGATATTGTGGAAATATTATGCCAGCGGTGATGATTGTTTAGCTGCTGTGCTGTATGCTTATGCTCCACTGTGTGGGTTTTTCCTGCCTTCACGTCTCAGCACTTCGTCAAAGAACATTTGGAATACTACATTTTCAGATAAGTGATGATATTGAAAGACAGTGTTACTTTATAATATAATTCCACTTATCTTGGAATTTTTAACCGAGGATGTGTCTGCTGGTCTCAAAGTGATGATTTTGAGATTGGCTTGTCTATGTGGGAAGTGTTTTGGAACCCCTATTAGACACTGAGGTCTTTTCTCCTTTTTCTCTATGTATTGTAGGTAGTACTGAATAATATTGGATGTTGTTTTTGGATATTCAGTTTCAGAATTTACATCTGCAGTCTATATTTTACACTGTTCAGGAAGCAATGCATTTGCTTTTACATAAGAACATAAGAAGTGCCTCTGCTGGTCAGACCAGAGGTCCATCATGCCCAGCAGTTCGCTCGCGCGGCAGCCCAACAGGTCCAGGACCTGTGTAGTAGTCCTCTATCTATACCCCTCTATCCCCTTTTCCTTCAGAAAACTGTCCAATTCCTTCTTGAACCCTAATACCGTACTCTGTCCTATCACGCCCTCTGGATGCACATTCCAGGTGTCCACCACCCGTTGGGTGAAGAAAAACTTCATAGCATTGGTTTTGAATCTGTCCCCTTCCAACTTTTCCGAATGCCCTCTCGTTCTTGTGCAGAGTCTGGCATCTTAGGGTTTTGTTTGTCTATATTAGGACTTTTAATTTGTGATCCTGTATTTGCATAGGGTTTATCTGTGTTCTACACTTGTGACCAAGGCCAGGTGTTCTGATAAGAATGAATGTCATGAAGTGTTATTGGTGTCACGGCCCCATGTAGGAAGATATTTGTCAGCAGTTTGTCTGGATTTTGTAAGGCCCTAAGCTTGGGGCCTCATCTGGAGTAGAGAGTTGCAAGGGGACAGAAATCCCACCCATCCCCGCCAGGATCCTCTCCGTCTCCACCCATCCCCGCAAGGAATTATCTCCATCCCCGCCTGTCCCCATAAAAAGCAGCAATTACTTCTGACAGGATCATCAATTCCACAGTTTCTTTTGTGTTTGCGCTGCTGTTTACCTTGTGGAATCTATTTGGTGGAACCCTTTTTTTTGTTTTCTGTTCAGGTAATTAACTTATAAACCTCCTCTTTTACTAAGGCTGACGTGTCCATTATATTATATGGATGAAACCTGCTTCCAAAGCCTTCCATCCCCGTGGGAGTCCCGTTGGCTAGAGGGGGGGGGGGGGTCCCTGTGGGAGTCCCGTGGGCCAGAGGGGGTCCCCGTGGGAGTCCTGTGGGTTAGGGGGGGATTCCCGCGGGATTTCCGTGATCCCCGTTCCCATGCAGACCTCTAGTCTGGAGCGCCTCTGCGCATATGCAGACATTGATGTGATAATATCACAGGCATGCATGCATGAGCTTGAAGGAGGCCCTCTACTAGTTGTGGCCCAGAGTTCAGGGAAGGAGACACAAGGTTCAAGCAGGGGTGGGGCTGGGGGTGGAGCATGGCTGGGGAAGAACTGAGTGGGGCCATGTGTCTTCCTTTTTTTAGAGGAAATCTGGTAACCAAGCCTAGAGAAGTAGCCTAGAGAAGGACTTAGATGGATAAGATGGTACTGATGGATAAGATGATGAAGCCGTCGGCACAGTGCGCAGAGACCTCAAAGAAGGCGAACAGAATGCTAGGTATTATCAAGAAAGGTATTACAACCAGAACGAAGGATGTTATCCTGCCGTTATATCGGGCGATGGTGCGCCTGCATCTGGAGTACTGCGTCCAGTACTGGTCGCCGTACATTAAGAAGGATATGGCAATACTCGAGAGGTTTCAGAAAAGAGCGACACGATTGATAAAAGGTATGGAAAACCTTTCATATGCTGAAAGATTAGAGAAACTGGGGCTCTTTTCCCTGGAGAAGTGGAGGCTTAGAGGGGACATGATAGAGACGTACAAGATCGTGAAGGGCATAGAGAAAGTGAATAGGGACAGATTCTTAAAACTCTCGAAAACTACAAGAACGAGAAGGCATTCAGAAAAATTAAGAGGGGACAGATTCAGAACCAATGCTAGGATGTTCTTCTTCACCCAAACGGTGGTGGACACCTGGAATGCGCTTCCAGAGGGTGTGATAGGACAAAGTACGCTATTTGGTTTCAAGAAGGGATTAGATGATTTCCTGAAGGAAAAGGGGATTGAAGGGTATAGATAATTACTGTACAGGTCCTGGACCTGATGGGCCAGGACCTGATGGCTGCGTGAGTGGACTGCTGGGCACGATGGACCTCTGATTTGACCCAGCAGAGGCATTTCTTATGTTCTTATGTTAACCCTAAGCCGGGGTGCCCAAAAGGTCGATCGTGATCGACCAGTCAATTGCAGAGGCAACGCGAGTCGATCGCAGAGACCATCCCGGGCTCTGTGATAGAATCACGTTGCCTTTGCGTACTCCCTATTCCCTGATGCCACAACAGGTCAGCAGTGACTACAGAAGCGCCGGGCAAGCCAGCCTGCCCCTCCCTCGACGTCAATTCTGACGTAAGAGAGGAAGTTCCAGGCCAGCCAATTGCTACCTGGCTGGCCCAAAACTTCCTCTCCGAAGGCAAACAGAATTGACATCGGGGGGACGGCTGCTGGCCTGTTGCGGCGTCAGGAAATAGGGAGAACTCGGCAGCAACGGCGGTGGTGGTTTGAGGGCCTGTTCCCAGACGTCAGCAGTGGCTTGGGGGCCTATTTCCAGCGTCAGTCCCGGTGGTGGCTTGGGGAGAAAGAAAGGGGATACAGAAAGACAAGGAGGTAGAACGGGGAGACAGGCAAAACAGGGAGACAGAAAGGGGGGTAGGAAGACAGAAAGAATGAAGGGGGGCATGGAGACAGAAAGAAAGTGGGGCAGGGAGACAGAAATAAAGGGAGGCAGGGAGTAAGAAAGAAAATGGGGCAGGAAGTCAGAAAGAAAGACAGACAGAGATAAAGAAAGGGGAGGGGGCAGGGAGAGAGGAAGGAAAAGGAGGAGAGAATCGAGTGTGGCAGGTGGCAGGCAGGGAGAGAGGAAGAAAATGTTGGACTCATGGAAGGACAGAGATGTTGGTTGGGGAATGGAATGAGGTCTGGAGGAGATGAAGCATGCAGGAGGCAGAAAGAAGGGAAGAAATGATGCACAGTCAGAAGAAGAAAGTGCAACCAGAGACTCATGAAATCACCAGACAACAAAGGTAGGAAAAATGATTTTATTTTCAATTTAGTGATCAAAATGTGTCCGTGAATTTATATCTGCTGTCTATATTTTGCACTATGGCCCCCTTTTACTAAACCACAGTAGCGGATTTTAGCGCAGGTAACCTAGAAGTGTCAAGAGCAGTGCGGAGTATTCAGCATAGCTCCCTTTGCTAAAAACTGCTATTGCAGTTTAGTAAAAATGGAGGGGGTATATTTGTCTATTTTTGTATAGTTGTTACTGAGGTGACATTGCATATTTTAAAGTCATCTGCCTTGACCTCTTTGAACCCCCCCCAATATAAGAACATAAGAAACGCCTTTACCGAATCAGACCTTTCGTCCATCTAGTCCGGTGACCCGCACACGCGGAGGCCAAGCCAGGTGTTCCCCGATGAAGACCTTATTTACCCATATTCCTCAATGTGATTTGCAAGAAGGTGTGCATCCAACTTGCCCTTGAAACCCAGAATGGTGGTCTCCATCACAACCTCCTCCAGGAGAGCATTCCAAGCGTCCACCCCTCGCTGTGTGAAACAGAACTTCCTGGTATTTGTCCTGGGCTTGTCGCCTCTCAACTTCAGTCCATGATCTCTTGTCCGATTCACATTTGACTACGTGAATAACGATGCTTCTTGCTCTATTTTGTCGAATCCTTTTATTATTTTAAAAGTCTATCATATCCCCTCGCAGTCTTCTCTTCTCAAGGGTGAATAAGCCCAGTTTTCTGAGGCGTTCTTTGTAGCTCAAATTTTCCATACCTTTTACTAGCTTCGTGGCTCGCCTCTGCACCCTCTCCAGCAGGGTCACATCCTTCTTTAGGTAGGGAGACCAGTACTGGACACAGTACTCCAGGTGTGGTCTGACGTCCGCTGATCTACTCGTGATTCCCTTCTTTATCATGCCCAACATCCTGTTTGCCTTCTTCGCCGCCGATGTGCACTGCGCCGACGGCTTCAGGGTCCTGTCAATCAGTATCCCCAGGTCCTTTTCTTGTTCGCTCTTGCCCAATGTCACACCTAACATTTTATATTCATGTTCCTTGTTTTTCCTTCCCAGGAGCATCACTTTGCATTTTTCTATATTAAACTTCATCTGCCACTTTTCCGCCCATTTCTCTAGCTGGTTCAAATCTCTTTGGAGTTCTTCGATGTCCATTAGTGACCCAACTGTCCGACATAGTTTCATGTCATCTGCAAACTTGATTATATTACTTGTTGTTTCCTCTTCCAGGTCATTTATGAAGATATTGAATAAAATGGGCCTAAGAACCGAGCCTGGGGCACACCGCTTGTCACCATTTCCCAGTCCGAGAACTTCCCATTTATGCTTACCCTCTGCAATCTGTCCTCCAGCCATCTGCCTATCCATCTTAGTATGTCCCCCCTCTATTCCATGGCTTTCTAGTTTCCTCATAAGCCTTGCGTGTGGGACCTTGTCGAATGCTTTCTGAAAGTCCAAGTATATTATGTCCACCGGGTCTCCTCTATCGATTTGTTTGTTCACCTTCTCAAAAAATTGAAGCAAGTTTGTCAGACATGACTTCCTCTTCCTGAAGCCGTGTTGACTGGCTCTCATCAGATTATGATTATCCAGATGTTGCACTATACTATCCTTGATTAGTGTTTCTACCATCTTCCCAGGAACTGACGTAAGACTCACAGGTCTATAGTTGCCTGGTTCTCCTCTCGATCCTTTTTTGAAAATTGGGATGACATTTGCTATCTTCCAGTCGTCTGGTATTTGGCCAGTTCTGATTGACAAATTAGCAAGGGATTGTAATAGCTCTCCTATTTCTACCTTAAGTTCCTTTAGCACTCTCGGGTGAATTCCATCTGGTCCAGGGGACTTGTCACTTTTTAGTTTGTCGATCTGATTGTATATCATATCCAAGTCCACATTCACTGTGGTAAGGCTATCCTCATCTTCTCCCTTGAATACTTTCTCTGCTTCGGGCAGTAATGCAGTGTCCTCCTTGGTAAAGACAGACGCGAAGAATGAATTTAGCCTATCAGCATTCTGTTTGTCGTCCTTAATGCACCCTTTTCTTCTTTGGTCATCGAGAGGGCCCACTGCCTCCTTAGCTGGTTTTTTCCCTTTTATGTATCTAAATAAGGGTTTGAAGTTTTTGGCTTCTTGCGCTATCTTTTCCTCATAGACTTGTTTGGCGTCTCTTACCGCCTTGTGACACTTCTTCTGGTCGACCTTGTGACTGTTCCAGGCCTCCGTTGTTTGTTCGCGTTTCCATTTTTTGAATGAGTTCCTCTTTTCCCTTACCGCATCCTTCACCCCTTTAGTTAACCAAGCTGGTTAATTCTGGTTAACTCTGGTTTTCTCTGCGTACAGTGTGCTTCGTGTTTTTCAAAATTTTATTGTTGATAGATCATTTTGACTTGGTCATTTTAAAAGTAGCTCGCAAGCCAAAAAAGTGTGGGCAACCCTGCCCTAAGCATTAGGAGGGTGCAAACAGGACAACTGCCCTGGGCCCCCCCTGCTAAAGGGGGCTCTTAGCATATCTGAAGCTGAAGAAAATAGAGCCTGCTGGTAGGCATTGGGGCCTGCTCCCAAATTTATGTCCTTTAATGAGGTTTCAATGTAGAATTTTTATTTGAAAAACATTACTGAAAATATTCATCCTTAAGCAAAGGCTCAGAAAAATACTGAACCTGTCTTTTGTATCTAACCTGATTTGTGCTGTACTGCATATATTTTCTATTGCAAAAGCTTTGTCCAGTTTATAATTATGTAGTAAATGAATGCAAAGAAAAAAAAATCAATACATTTAAAATGTGATTTTTTACATAAAATATTAAGGCATTCTTTTACTAAACCGTGGTAGAGATTTCTAGCCTGGCCCAGGGCACTAAATGCTCTGCCTCCCATAGGAATTATAGGAGCATAGGAGCAGCGTTGGAGCATTTAGCGCACCGGGCCAAAGTAGAAACCTGTAATGCAGCTTAGTAAAAAGATGTTGGGGGGAGAGGAGGGGGGAAACATTAAGAATGGATTCCACCATCTTCCAGTTTCCATCCAGTACTTTCACATTAGGTAAGTCAAAATAACAACTTTTTAACCTTCAAATCACTATAGAATTTTTTTTTATTATGTAATTGCTCCACCTAATGGTGTAAAGGTGTATTCTCATGCTCACTATAAATTAACATGAAATATCAGGCAGGGTCCAGAGAAGAGCGACAAAAATGATAAAAGGTATGGAAAACCTTTCATACGCAGACAGGTTGGGAAGGCTGGGGCTCTTCTCCCTTGAAAAGAGGAGACTCAGAGGAGACATGATAGAGACTTTCAAGATCATGAAGGGCATAGAGAGGGTGGAAAGGGACAGATTCTTCAGATTATTGGGAACCACAAGCACAAGGGGGCACTCAGAGAAGCTGAAAGGGGACAATTTTAGAACCAATGCTAGGAAGTTCTTTTTTACACAGAGGGTGGTGGACACCTGGAATGCGCTTCCGGAGGTTGTGATAGGACAGAGTACACTACGGGGGTTCAAGGACGGATTGGACAAATTCCTGAAAGATAGGGGGGATTGAAGGATACAGATAGAGGTAGAAATAGGTTTTAGACAGAGTATGGAAAGAAGGATAAAAGGGATTAGAGAAGGATCACATTACAGGTCATGGGCCTGATGGGCCGCTGCGAGTGCGGACTGCTGGGCACAATGGACCTCGGGTCTGATCCAGTGGAGGCAACTTCTTATGTTCTTATGTTCTGTCATCTATCGTCTAGTTCAGTTGTATCTATTTGTTTGTATAAGTATATTTGGCTCATATCTTTTTAAGCTGTTGCTCAAGGCAAGTTACATCCAGGTACAGTAGATATTTTCCTGATCCTGTAAGGATCATAATCTAAGTTTGTACCTAAAGTAACAGATGGTAAAGGGATTTGATTAACATCACAAGGAGCCACCATGGCCCATTAGTAAATCAGTTCACATCAATACTACTTACTACACCTGATCAATAACTCATCTTGTGCTTAGATTTGGAAAAGCTAATAAATCCAAAATCCAAATTCATGCTCCAGAGAGCTAAAACAGTTCTTAAGAGCATACTGTGATACAGTTAGCAGAAGAAGGGGTGATGTGGAAGAATGAATTGGTTTTGGACTGAAATCAACTTTCAAACAAAAATACTGATGCATGCATGCATGCATCACTAGAAGATATCTAGAAAATCTCTGCATTCCAAGAGCTGGAGATCCAGGAAAGAGGGTGAAAATAGAGCTCCTACTAGTTATGGCCAGCTGACCAGCATCTGTAATACAAGCACTTTAAAAAGCTAGTTGTCACAGTCTGGGAAAGAAAATTTCATCTGCTGCTGAAGCTACATAACTTGGAGAATGAAAGAAACGTTCAATGGGTGAAGGGCAAAAGAAGTTAAACCTATCTCTTCTGAGAAAGGCCTGCTATAGCCAGAGCTACTAGTCACATAACAGATATTCCATATAGAGAATGATACGGTGACAGAATTCATCACCGTTCTCATCCCTGTGGATAACTGTGGGAAACCATCCCTATGTCATTCTTTAAGGAGAGAGGGAACAATCAGAATGGGCACAACCACTGACCCCCTCGAGCCTTGCATTGAAGAATGCTGGTGTAGGACTGAGGTTGAGATAGACACTAAAGAATGACACTAAAGAATGGTTTCCTGTGGTTATCTGTGGGGAAGAGAATGGCGATGAATTCTGTAACCATGCCATTCTCTAATTCCATATAAGGGACTATGAAGAATGACTTTTTTTTTTTTTTTTTTTTAGAACCAGAACAAAACTGCACTAGTGCTTTCACAAACAATAGACAATAGACAAGACAGGAGCTGTCTGGAGTTCTGTGATATCACTATTGTCATTACAGTAGAGTAAAACATAAGCTCTTGCCCATTCACATATTTGGAAAACATTGGCTTGATTACTTTCCACCCTATTTAGTCCAACAGTGTTTTTAGCCTGCATTGCCAAGGGTCAAGGCTTTATCTGAAGCAAGGGTAGCTCATACTATTAGTATAGGCTTTTATTTGTGTTGATTATTGTTATACTATAAGGCCTAGAACTGCCCCTTTTCAATGTATTCCTCATTGAAATTCATCATCCTCTGCTGTCTATATTGAAGAAACTGTTAGATTGATCCCTGCCTTGGTGCTGTTCCACTCAGTCAGTGCTATTCTCGACAAACTCTTCTTGATTCACCTAGAAGAGGCTACTTCGAGGAGTCTGATTCTGATTTTTCAAACCACTCAGACCAAGATCTGCCAGACCTTTTGGCTGAGGAGTCCTATGGCATACCTTCTGATCCTTCTCTTCCACTTCAAAGTCATAAGTCTTCGCCAGAATGCATATTCTTCACTGGCTTTGTACATCAGATGGCACAGGCCATACTTTTCAAAATGGAGACAGAGGAATTACCTAGCTCTGAACTTTTTGAGCTCCTTAATTATAACTGTCCTCCAAAGGATGAAGGATGCTCTCTTAAAGAACTAGGCGACGCCCCCATCATTAACTCTTAATAATATATTGCTACACTACTCAAAGATGAGGTTTTGCAAAAGATATATAAACACATAATGTGATCCATTTGAATGACCTTAATTTATTACTGTGTAAATTTTGGTAGCAAATATCCTGAAACTCATAATCCATGAAAAGGAATCAATAAAAGATGTCATTATGTCTCCATAATAAGATAATGGATATTTATCCATACCTGTGAGAACTGTCTGTTATTGAAGTACATATTTGCTGCATTGAAATAAGCCAAAGGATAGCCAGGGTTAAGCATAATGGCTGCTTGATAGTCCTTCATAGCATTAGATAGGTGGCCCATGAACTGGTTTATGATGCCACGATTTGTGAGCAGCTCTGCTGTGGTTATGAGCTGAAAAGAAAAATAAAGACTCTACATATAATAAGGGAAAACTAGAAAACAGAGATATTCAGAGAAGGTCATTTTCTTAGAATAGGGATTCCCAAACTGTAAAATTTGGAAAGATGTTACCCTTGAAGCAAGTTTTTTTTTTACATTTCCATGCTGTTCCTGTACCCAGAACAGATCTGGCCCACGAAACCAGAACTGCTACTTACAAGTTTCTCAAATTTATTTAAAAATTTGATTAAATCGCAATATCTCATTTCAAAGTGATGTACAAATTAAAATTCAGAGTACCAACAACACTCAATGCACATAAGATTTAGACAATACCAAGCATACATAAGGTGAGTGGGTTGAACTACAATAAATTAGAGAAAAGGAGAAACATAGAAGGTTAGAACAATAGGGAAGGAAATTGTTATCTTTAAGTTTCTTTTTAGGAGAGAAGTAGCCTCAGAAGGTAACAAGATTCAAATGGATCCATATAAAAGCGTCTCTCAAGATTTTTGTCTATATGCTTCATTCTGCCTCTTCCTCTCATTCTCTTCCCTTCTGTAGTTTCGTGATTTAAACCAGCAGAGTGTGAGCAGTTCAGCCTTAGCCTCAAATGGTTCAAGTTTATTGTTGCTTAATATACTGCCTCTAACTACCTAAGTGGTTTACATTAAAACAATAAAAATTATATACTTACAAGGGGGATAACACAAACTCTTTTAAAAACAAAGAAGGGGAAACTTCACAGGACAGAAGGGAAACTGCAAGGGTTACATCGATTCAAAAAATAAAAAGGAGGACAGGGGAAGAAAAATACATAAGAGGGTACAATTATGCATGGGGTTACCAGATTTTAGTTAAATTAAATCTGGACCTATAGACCCACCCCCAGACCCGCCCAGTTCTGCCCATCCCCGCCGCCTCAACCTGTTTTTGTCAGTCAGGAGAACATTCGTGCATGCACGGATGCCCTCCCGATGCGGTCCCAAAGAAGCAGCTTTTCAAAATCCGGATAAAGTGCCAGGTTTTGAAAAGCCGTCCAGACATCTGGACATACCCTCTAAAAAGAGGACATGTTCAGATAAATCCTGACATCTGGCAACCCTATGGAGGAGGCTATTATCTTCCCTGCTGAGATTTTCCCAGTTCTCAGATTCTCCTCGTTCTACCCTCTTCCAGGAAAGTGGCAGTAACCCCAGAAATAAGGTGAAAGAGTAACAGGATTGGGAATAGCCACTGCCTCTGAATCTTGGGGCCAACAGTAAATCCAACCAACTGCCTGTAATCCCCATCAAGACTGGCCTTAGGAGCCCTGCACTTAACTGAGTTAGCTTTACAACTCAGGACTCACCAAAGGTTAAAGCTTCTTTTCCCTTTCTATCTCCATCTCCCTCCTTCCTAATTTTACTTCTCAACACTAACACTCTATACTCAAAGTTTCAAGTTCATTAAAAATTTGATAAAACGCTAATCATAAATTCTAAGGGGCTAATTATAATAATAATAAAAAGT
Organism: Geotrypetes seraphini; assembly: GCF_902459505.1. Classification (NCBI taxonomy): domain Eukaryota; kingdom Metazoa; phylum Chordata; class Amphibia; order Gymnophiona; family Dermophiidae; genus Geotrypetes; species Geotrypetes seraphini. The sequence goes on along the minus strand of NC_047090.1, from coordinate 93,591,548 downwards.
CTAAAAAGTGGCCTAAATGGGTACTTGGACAATCAAAAAGCCTGATCATCTAAGTACCCATAATCAAAGCTGGTTTTAGACGTATCTAAAACCAGCTTAGGCCTTTCCCCTGCCTCTAAATGCATAGAGCAAAAATAGGTGTTTTTAGAGGAGGGGAAGAGCGGGCGGTGGGCGAGCTGACCTAGACCTAGGTGTACAACAGGTATAACCAAAGATTTTGACAGGTTGCCTAGTCGGCACTTATACGTTTTGACTTAGACCAAGTCAAAACAGGTATAAGTGCCGAAAAAGGGGCCGCTGAGCTGATAACTGCAGCTCAGCGGCCCCAGCAACCTGCCTACCACCTACTGCAATGTTCGCTGTAGGAGAGATGGCTCATCTCTCCTGCCAACGATGGTGATCACCCACCCCCCTCTGAACCACGGCACTTCGGAGTGAGCATCAGGGCAGTGCATCTCCCCTGCCGGCGATCCTCACCCCGAAGTGCTGCGGTTCGGAAGGGGGTGGGCGATCACCATCACTGGCAGAAGAGATGAGCCATCACTCCTGCAGCGATCATCCCTCCCCCGGCTATTACGATCGGGCAGGAGGGGGCCCAAGCCCTCCTGCCCGGTGGCATCCTGAAATCCCGAATACATTTGGGACAAGAGGGAGCCCAAGCCCTCTTGCCCTGGCGGCACCCCGAACCTACGACTATGTTTGGGGCAAGAAGGAACCCTAGCCCTCTTGCCCCAGTGGCACCCCGACTCCCCGACAGCATCGGGGCAAGAGGGAACCCAAGCCCTCTTGCCCCGTGATCCCAAACCCCCCTCCCCGCCGAGTCCGATGGGGCCAGGAGGGAACCTAAGCCCTCCTGGCCTGGCGACACCCCCTAACCCCCAACCCCACTAAAATACGGGCAGGAGGGATCCCAGGCCCTCCTGCCCTCGACGCACCCCCCCCCCCCCCCGACCACCCCCGAACTCCCATTATTTCCTATGGGGAAACTCGCTTTGATAAATGAGCATTTTGGATTACGAGCATGCTCCTGGAACGGATTATACTCGTAATCCAAGGTACTGCTGTATTCTAATTTAACATCCTAAAAGAACAAAAAATGAGCAGCAGTGCCACTGACCGGCACCCACGGACACCACCCTGCAGTTAGAACTGGCCCCACAAATTGTTTAACTGTGAATAATAATACTAAGAAAGCCTTGTAGTCTTGGCTTGCCTCTCAGCCGTTTCATTTGGCAGTGTCTGTCTTATATTGACTTAGCCCTGGTTTCTGAGGAAGGGACTCTTTGTAACTCCTGAAACCATTCTTGGTTGAACTTCCGGTGAAGTTGTTTGCAATGATGCAACGTCTATCACTGCAGCGCTAATGGATAAGAACAGCTAAGTATCTTCCTGCCATTACAACTAGGAGGAGGCTGAGCTTGCGTCCCATTCACTCTCTGCTTATAAAACTGATAAGAAAGAAATTTACTGTATTAAAAACTTTTGGAATTCAATTTGGACTCAAGTAAATTGTTTATTGGAAAACCATGTTGCATTATCCTATGATACTATTCCGTTTGGCATGTCTATGAGGAAAAAAAGTCAAATTTCATCGCATAATAACAAACTTTTATTAATTATGACAGGGGTGGCAATTCAGCATATTACTAATAATTGGAAAAATTATACTAATCTTAATTATTCCTTTTAGTGGAATTCATTTTGTCATATTTATAAAATGGAAAGAGCAATTGCTTTACAGAAAGGAAACTATGATAACTTTAGGAAGATCTGGGGGCCATTGGAAAGATATTATAATGAGTGAACATCATTTTCCTTTGTTAGGTATATTATATATGGGGGGGATGGTTTTAGGAGGAGAAATATTTTATCTATTTTAATATGATAAGTTTTTATTTGAAATATATTTATTTGTAGTAATTGAGGGTGGATAGGTGGTAATTTTTTTTATTTTATGATTATATGTGAATGAATTTCAAGTGTTATATGATTGTTATGTACTGGTATAATTTTGTACACTTGTTGACAGTTTTAAAATGAATAAAGAATTAAAAAAAAAAAAAAAGAATTGTTTTAGAACTGCTCCACAAATTCTTATGTTAGTTTTGCATTAAGTGTTATTACACTGTTCATTTGCACTCACATACCCGATGATGGTGTGCGGCAGTTAGGGACTTGACACGGTGACAAAATTCATCACCGTTCCCGTCCCCGCGGATAACCGTGGGAAACCATAATTGGGCACAACCACTGACCCGCAAGCTTTGCTTTGAAGAATGCTGGTGTAGAAGGTCTGAGGTTGAAATAGACACTAGAAAATGACATGGGATTATTTCCTGCGGTTATCCGCGGGGACGGAGACGGTGATGAATTTTGTCACCGTGTCATTCTCTATTAGGGAGTTCTTCCCTTCCTGCTTGATTTAAGCTTTTGAGTGGCGACTTTTTTGCTAGCTCTCTTCGCTGACATCTCACACTGAGGGGTTGTGACATCAAAATTATTATTATTTTCTTAGTATTCATGTTTAGACAATTTGTGGGGCCAGTTCTAACTGCAAGGTGGTGTCCGTGGATTCCAGTCAGTGGCACTGCTGCTCATTTTTTTGTTCTTTTAAGCTTTTAGTGAAGCAATTGAGATTTTTTGTTGTTGACTAATTTAACATCTGACAGGGCAAGCCGTCAAATTACTGTATTATACTCTTATACTTCCGGCGGAAGCATGGGGCTGTGAGGTTGGGCGCTTTGCAGCTCCGATACGCCCGCCACAGATCTTTTCTTTAATCGGCGATTTTGCCCGGAAACCGCTCCCCCGACTGTGGGGCTTTTGTAATCGGATCTCGGGACGGTCTTATCGTGGGTGGCAGAAGGATGGCCGCTAAGACGCCGGCGAAGAGCTGTGAGCGGGGGAAGCAGCTGGACTCTAAGATGGCGGTGCCCACGGCTCCTGCCTCGCCGGAGTCCCAAGCTCACATTGGATCGCGGAGGTGCAGGCCGCGCTGGAGGGAACACTCGGCGCCAAACTTCAACGGATTCTAGATAAGTTGGACTCTTTAGACCAGCGTTTTGCTACCCTCACTTCCGAGGTCCGGGACACCCAACAGCAGGTCAGCAATGCGGAGGACTCGGTTCACCGGCTGGCAGGAGCAGGGGGTGCAGGCTACCTCCCTGGCAGCGCTTAGGGCCAAGGTGGAGGACCTTGAAAACCGGTCCCGCCGGAACAACTTGCGGTTCATCGGCCTGCCTGAAACTATAGCGGAGAGTGATTTGGGAGATGTCTTGGAGCACTGGCTGACTGAGTCTCTGGCTTTCCCGCAAAAATTGGTACCCCTGCATATTGCTTGGGGCAGCGGAACGTCCACGTGTGGTGATCTGCCGGATTTTGAACTACCGGCATAAGATGGAGGTACTCCGAGCTTTGCGGCAGGGGAAGAAGCTGCAATATAACAATACCTCCGTCCTCTATTTTCAAGACTACTCTGCAGAGGTTTCCCAGGCTCACCGCAAGTTCTCTCCGCTTTGCTCTGCACTGGTTCGCCGCCATATCCCCTTTTCTTTGCAGTACCCGGCATGCCTGCGGGTGATGTACTCGGGAACAGCTCACCATTTTGACTCTCCTGAGGCCGCTCAAAGCTTTGTGGATGAGCATCTCCCTGCTGTCTCCTCCTAGGCTCTGTTGACCTCACTGATGCTTTGTTGGGGATCCCTCGAACTCTGGCCTTTGGGACTTGTGCTTCTGGGGATGACCCCGAGGACCATCTTCTCTGCATCCCTTTGGACTTCTGTTGGACTTGCGTTGGCCTCATTTGGGGCGTGGGCTATGTGTTGTTGGGGTGCTTTTGATAATTCCTGGTGTGGGAAGGGGGGAGTGCGTGTGTGGTTCTGGTGGGTTGTTGTTTGGGGGTTCATTTTGGTTTGGAGAGCTGGTGGGTGCATGTGGGTGGGCCGAGTGTTTAGTGACCGCGGTTTGCTTGTGGGTTTTTTTAGGATTTTTTTTGGGGCTCTGGATGGTTCGTTTCGTGGGGGTGCTGCTTCTTATTTGGAGTTAGAAAGCGGGGGGGATGGTTTCTGGGTATCCTTGTGCTCCTGTGGTGGGCGTATCTTGCTTTCTGGAAGTGGCAACCATTGGGTTGTGGTGTGGATGGTGGGTAGTGGGGAAGAGGGCAGGGTGAGGTTTTTTTGGGAGGGGGAGGGGTGGGTTCTTAGGAGGTTGGGGTATTTCTAGGTTCAGACCGGTGGGCGTATGGAGGGCTCCTTGGTCGTTGATATGGCTGGGGGGGGACTGGGACACTCATAGTAACATAGTAGATGACGGCAGATAAAGACCCAAATGGTCCATCCAGTCTGCCCAACCTGATTCAATTTAAATTTTTAATTTTTTTTTCTTAGCTATTTCTGGGCAAGAATCCAAAGCTTTATCCTGTACTGTGCTTGGGTTCCAACTGCCGAAATCTCTGTTAAGACTTACTCCAGCCCATCTACACCCTCCCAACCATTGAAGCCCTCCCCAGCCCATCCTCCACCAAATGACCATTTACAGACACAGACCGTGCAAGTCTGCCCAGTACTGGCCTTAGTTCAATATTTAATATTATTTTCTGATTCTAAATCCTCTGTGTTCATCCCACGCTTCTTTGAACTCAGTCATAGTTTTACTCTCCACCACCTCTCTCGGGAGCGCATTCCAGGCATCCACTATCCTCTCCGTAAAGTAGAATTTCCTAACATTGCCTTTGAATCTACCACCCCTCAACCTCAAACTATGTCCTCTGGTTTTACCATGTTCCTTTCTCTGGAAAAGATTTTGTTCTACGTTAATACCCTTCAAGTATTTGAACGTCTGAATCATATCTCCCCTGTCTCTCCTTTCCTCTAGGATATACATATTCAGGCCTTCCAATCTCTCCTCATACGTCATCTGGCACAAGTCTCCTATCATTTTCGTCGCCATCCTCTGGACCGCCTGAAGTCTCCTTACGTCCTTTGCCAGATACGGTCTCCAAAATTGAACACAATACTCCAAGTGGGGCCTTACCAATGATCTGTACAGGGGCATCAACACCTTCTTCCTTCTACTGACTACGCCTCTCTTTATACAGCCCAGCATCCTTCTGGCAGCAGCCACTGCCTTACCACACTGTTTTTTCACCTTTAGATCTTCGGACACTATCACCCCCAAGGTCCCTCTCCCCGTCCGTGCATATCAGCTTCTCTCCTCCCAGCATATACGATTCCTTCCTATTATTAATCCCCAAATGCATTACTCTGCATTTCTTTGCATTGAATTTTAGTTGCCAGGCATTTGACCATTCCTCTAACTTTTGCAGTTCCTTTTTCATATTTTCCACTCCCTCTTCGGTGTCTACTCTGTTACAAATCTTGGTATCATCTGCGAAAAGGCACACTTTTCCTTCTAACCCTTCAGCAATGTCACTCGCAAACATATTGAACAGGATTGGCCCCAGCACCGGTCCCTGAGGGACTCCACTACTCTCAATGTGTTCTATTGTACTTGCTATTTTCTCTCTATCTTGTTTTTCCTGGAACATAAACTGATCTCTTGGAATGTGGGGGATATTCATTCCCCACTTAAACATTTTAAAATTTTACAGCAGCTAAATCGGAGGCGAGCTTCCTTGGCTTTTCTACAGGAAACTAGGTTAACCTCTGTGGAACATGCTAAGCTCTGTACATGGTGGGTAGGTGACCATCTGGAGGCTCCGGCTCTGGGGGGGGGAAGGGTTGGGGTCATGATTCTCTTTCGTAAGGGCCTTCTGCTGTAGACTTATAGGGTTCTTAAGGATCCTGAGGGCCGTTATTTGATTGCTTCGGTTACTCTTAACAATAAGCCCCTGCTTTTATGCAACCTTTACGCTCCTAATAATCCCTCTGCCAATTTTTTTAGGAAACTGCGTACTCTCTTGTTACAATTTGGTGATATTCCCTTGTTGCTTGGGGGGGATTTTAATGAGGTTCCAGATCCGCGGCTGGATCACTCTTCCTCAGCGGGTAGGGAGGCCCTCAAGACTTGTACGGGGACTCAGCTTTTGGCTTCTTCCCTTGATTTGTTGGATGTTTGGCGGGTTTTGCACCCGGTGGAACGGGATTATTCTCACCTTTCTAGGGCCCATGGTACGCTTTCTAGGATTGATCTGATTCTTTTGTCCAGGGATTTGCTTCCTGTGGTTCAGGAAGCAGTGCTTGGCCCCATTGAGATATCCGATCACATGTGAGTGGGCCTGGATTGGCAGTGGGGGCCCTCTAGGGGGGGTGGCGCCCAGTGGATATTTCCTTGTCATTTGTATCGGAATGCTCATTTTCATGATTTTCTGTTGCTTAAGTGGGGGGATTTTAAAAGTACCAATCAGGAGCATAGAGAGGATCCCATTCTTTATTGGAAAACGGTGAAGGTCGTATTACGTGGGGAGATCTTGGCATTTGTGGCCAACGAAACTAAACTGCGTCACCGGGTAGTTTTGGCGTTGGAGTGTCGGGTTTTGCTTTTGCAGAGACGCTCTGCTGGTAATGCCTCTTTGGGGCTCCGGGCGCAGCTTTTAGAGGCGCAGCAGGAATTGAATGAACTTCTGCATCGGGGAGCACTGCGCTCTCGGGATCAATATAAGTTCCAATTATTTCGGTTTGCCAATAAGAGTAGCCGGCTGTTGGCTCGGTTGGCCCGCTCTCATCGTGGGGTGTCCAGTGTGGCGGCGTTGGGAGATTCACGGGGTGTTCTCCATCATAAGCCTGAGGATGTTAGCCGTATTTTGCGTGACTTTTTCACCGCTTTGCATGATTCGCCTGGCCCAGACCTCCTTGATGGTAAGGCCTATTTGGACAGTTTGGATTTACCCCGCCTGTCGATCAGTGACTCGGATATGTTGGAGTGCCCTCTCACTGCTGAGGAGGTGGAATGTGTGATTCGTGCGAGCCTATTAGGCAAGGCGCCGGGGCCCGATGGCTTCCGTGGGGAGTTTTACAAGATGTTCGTTTCCGAGATTGCCCCGTTTTTGTCTGAGATCTTTAATTTGAGCGTGGCTAAGGGTTTTTTGCCCCGTTATTTGAACCTTGCGCAGATTATCGTTCTCCCGAAGCCGGGTTGGGATCCTATCGACCCATTTCCTTGCTGAATTTTGAGACGAAATTGATGGCTAAAGTGCTGGCCCGGGTACTGCCTTCTCTGGTGTCTGATCAGCAGGTGGGCTTTGTGCGTGCTCGCCCGGTGTCTAAAAATCTTTGTCGTATCTTGCTGGCTTTAGAGAGAGCTGGCATGGAGGGCATCCCCGACCTACTTATTAGTTTCGATGCTGAAAAGGCCTTTGACCGAGTGGGGTGGAGGTTCCTCTTTGCTGTGCTTCTTGCGTAAGGGTTTGGCCCTTTCTTTTTTAATTCTCTTCAGGCGCTGTATAGTGACCCGGTGGCGCGGATCTCGGTAAATGGGGGCCTTTCGGCCCCCTTTCCAATTTGGAGGGGTACCCGCCAGGGCTGCCCTCTATTGCCGCTGCTTTTTGCTCTTTATTTGGATCCGTTGATTCGGGAGCTGCAATCTAATGTGGACATCTGTGGCCTTCAACTTGGTGCCACTCATTTTAAGGTGGCAGCTTTTGCTGATGATCTTTTGGTCTTCCTGACTGATCCGCAGCGTTCCTTGTCTACCCTCTTGGAGAGTGTTCGGGAATTCGGGGACTTTTCGTGGTTTGCACTGAATCTGACTAAATCTGAGGCGTTGGCCTCTTCGGCGGGGCTCCGGGAGTCTTGGGGAGGGACTTTTCCGTTGAAATGGGCTGAGTCTTCCTTTCACTATTTGGGAATCCAGCTTTCTATGGATGTGCGGGAACTTTACAGGTTGAACGTTACGTGCCTCTTGTCTTCTATGGGCTCAGTTCTGGCTGCTTGGCGTGATATGCCGCTCTCTTTGATGGGGAGAGTGCATCTCTTTCGGATGGTAATATTTTCTAAATGGTTGTACGTTCTGCAGACGCTTCCATGTACCTTTTGCAACGGGACATTCAGACTTTTTACTCTTTGCTCTCGCGGTTTTGTTGGGGGGGGCCGGAAACCTAAAATGCGGTGGCGCTTAATGGTGGGCTCGTGGGACCGGGGAGGCTTTGGGGTGCCGAATATCATGTTATATAACTGGGCTTGTCTATTGCGGCATATTCGAGATTGGGCTTTGGGTACCGCTCTGTTTACTGACGTCTCCTTCGAGCATGATTATTTTTATCCTGCTCACCTCTTGTCTCTTCTTCACGCTCGATTGGTGGAGGTGCCTGTTCCTGGTAGACGTAGTGTCTTGTTTCGTCCTGTTTGGAAGGTGTGGCGGCGGATACTCCCCCTGTGGCATCAGGACTCCCAGATCAGTGTGTTGTTGCCTCTGACCAGTAATCTTTCCTTCCCTCCAGGGTTGGTGCCTTCGGTTTTTGGCAGATGGCAGGCTAAGGGTTGTGAGTTCCTTTTTCAGGTCTTGCGGGATGACGGGGAGCTGAAGTCCTGCGTTGACTTGCAGCACTGTGGTCTTCCCTCTCTTGGTCTTACTTACGCACACTGTCAGTTGTAGCACTATGTGCGCTCGCTTCCTAGAGATTCCCTCTCTTTTGCCTTTGGGATGCGGTTTAGAGCTTTTTTGGAGGGGGGGGAGGATCCAGACCCTCAGATCTCGGTTTCTTTTTTTCATCGGCGGCTTGCTGCCCTGGGGCCTCCTCGTGATTTTTCCTCTGTCTTGGAGGCTTGGCGGAGGGATTTGGGGAGGGAGCTTGGGGCGGACTGGTTGCTCCGCGCTCTCCGCCGGGTCCCGGCCTTAGTATATAATGCGGAGCTGCGTGAGTGCCACTACAGGACCCTGCTGCGGGCCTATACCTCCCAGTGCCGGGCCTTCTATATGGGCTATGTGGATACCCAGTATTGTCTCACCTGCCTCACTGAAGTGAATTCTTATGTTCATGGCTTTTGGAGTTGTGAGAGTATTCAGGGTTTTTGGGGGGCGCAGGCCTCCTTCCTTCAGAGCCTTCTTCAGGTTCCTGTCCCTCTTTCTGTTTTTCACATGCTGTTTGCTCACTTCACTGCATTTTCTGTTTTTTCTTCTGCTGAAAAATTGTTTTTGAGTAAATGTTATATTTTGGGGAAGAAGTATATTTTGAATCATTGGCTGGCCGATGTTCCTTCCTCCTTTTGGTATTGGAGGAATAAACTTCATGAGCTGATGTGCTGGGAGGCCCGGCTGGCTTGCTCCTCTTGTCGCAAGAGTAGAGACTTCATTCACACTTGGTCTCCTTACTTGGACAGCTTGCCGCCGAGGAGTCGTAGTCGAATTTTGAACAGACTGCAACTGTATTCTGCTCCACCTGTCTGACCTGGGATTCTTTTTCTGTTGGGGGAAGGGGGGAGGGGAGTTTGGGGGGAGGGGGGTACAGGTTTGTTGGGGGGTGTTTGGGTCTCTTTGTTCCCTGAGAGGACATCAGAGTCCAGTCCTCTTTGGGGGGTGAGGTGTCCCTCTTTTGCCTGTTGTTGGAAAACTTACAATCCTTATCTGTGTTCTGTGGTTGTGAGTTGTTATTCTCTTTATCAATAAAAACAGATTTAATAATAATACTCTTATACTGGAAAGAAGATTATCGAGGAAGTGGAAGTCTGTGGGAACTCCAAATTTAATTCCCGCAAAGATACTGCAATGATATCTATCAAATCTACCGGCTTAAAAAATCTGCACACTTTCGGGTCCTCTTCCTAGTCTAGGACTACTACAGACCCTTGGCTATTATCATCCGCCTGAGATCTGGAAACCTCTAAAGCTGAGGGAGAAAAGGCAGTGACTCTGATCCCCCAGTCCTTTTCTGACTGGACCTCTGGTTCCTGCAGTAAAGTTGTGCACTGGGGAACAGCTCACTACAAAGGTAAAACCCCCATGCAGCACCACTGGCAATACTCCAGACTGTGCAGATGCTTTAAACTTCATATAAGCTTCACACATTCAACTTACAAATTCAGACCCGGATTTCCTAAAGATCTCCTCATTGGTTGCATCTTGCTGCCAATGCTTAGTTGCCATTCGAGGGCTCTAAGAGGAATTTATGCCCCAACAAACGAGTTTCCTGTGACTCTAAGACCCTGGAGGGACCAGGGGGGAGGGGGACTAAACCCTTCACTTCAGCCCCTCTTCCACATGCCTTACATGTTTACATGTTTCTCATCTGGCCATCCAACACAAAGCTGGCATGATACAGAGTTATAAAGGATTGGGAAGGCCAATGAAATTGATTATTAGCAAAACTGAGGTATTTTGAGGCAGATAGAGGCTTCTAAAATAAAATCTGAAAATCCAAGATGGCCACCATGGTAGCATTTTATCGCCAAAAATATGGCCCTGGAGAATTCAATTAAAGTTTCAAAAATTCAGGGTAGGGGACCCTAAAGGAAGCTCCAGATACCCTCAACACTTCATTTTTAGGACCCCGACCCCTCCCCACTCGATTTCTTCCATAGACAGTAATGCACTGTACTCACAAACTTGAAGGTGCTGTGCCAGTACTAGCTCTCACTGCAGCTAGAGAATATTTCTGCTTCAAACAAGCTTGTAGATTCCTCCAAGGGCTTGTCTCTTCGGGTTGCCCTCTTAGTCAGACTCAAGTTTCTGAAACCCTTGACCCTACTAGCTCCTTGCATGTCTTCGGGGGGGGGGAGGGTACACAGCCAGCACCTGGTATAGTCCACCGAACAAACATGGGGCCACTCAGCCTATGCTCAAGCACCTGATAAATCAGGGGCAAGCTGGACTTCCAGGGGAATGTACCCTGAGCTGTCCAAAAGGCTAGTGCAGGCTGGATAGGCAGGTTCCCTTGAAGGGTGGCTTCCCCAGCTACAGCCCTCTGAACACAGAGGCTGTATCATCTCCCAGGCAGAGCTGTCCTAGGATTTCTGGGCCTCAAAGATCAGATGAGAACCTGAAAATAAGAAAGGAGATGCACAGCAGAAGAAAAGTCACCTTCTCATCTCGTTTGCATAAGAAAACACCGAGGAGGTGGGGTTGAAAAATGTAGATGATGCCTTCTACAATCCTCGCGGTTAGGGGAAAGGAACCCTCACGTAAAGCCTACTGTACCCTTTGCACTGGAAGGATGTTTGGGTGCATAGGGAGAGAAATTGCCAGTAAGAAGGAGGTGATGATGTCTCTGCATAAGACTCTAAGTGAAACTTCATTAAGAAACACAGCACAACTGAAACAGAGAGATTTGAAGAGAAGACAATATGCTATCTCAATGCTAGATATTAAATCTTATCAGAATTTGTAAGTTCTCTTGCTTTCAGTTTATTAAGGGCCTCTCTATCGAGGCAAAACAATCAAACACATCAATACTTGCAATTTTTTCCAAAATTTCCCCAAAGAGTAGCAAATTAAAGACTTCAAACCCTTTGAAGGAAAATACTGCTTTGTGTCTAACTCATCCTGGAATAATTTCAAACTAGAATTAAAAAAAAAAATAAAATAAACTTTTATGGAAAGCAAGCGATCAAAGGTAATTTTATGAAACTTTAGGTCAGTCCAGCTTGGAGAACCCATTGAAGTTTGAAACCCACAAAATAAGTGTCCTTGAAAAATGCAAGCTCCATGTAAAATATATTAATGAAGTGACTTGTGAACTTTTGTAGCTGTTAATACATATTTACTTTATGACATTCCTCAGGCAATTTAAACCTTATAAGCAAGGCTGCCAACTGGATCCAGATTCACAGGACAGAATTAATCTAGTCTTGGGTTTACTCTGTTGCATGCAGTGAACTGTAGTTCTGATTTCCCAGTATGCACTGGGGTAAACCCAGGATTAGATCAACACTGTCCTGTAAATCTGGTTCCAGTCGGCAGTCTTACATATATAAGATATGGTATAACCAATCAGAAATGTGACTTACTTTCATAAAATAACACTTCCTTAAATTTTCTATAAGCAATGAAACATGAAGTACAAATATTAGAACATATGTTGCTAGAAATGTTATTTAAATAATTTCACCTTTAATGCAGCTGATATATCTTGAAATGCAGCAAATGTATCACCCATCTGCAGATTAACCAGAGCTCTTCCCTCATATCCAAGGTGACATTTTGGATCAATATCAATAACAATTGTAAACTGGTTCCAGGCTTTCTGGAACTTTCCTTGTATCTGCAAATTAATTTTAAATGTACAGTATTTGAAAAAATAAATACTACATACAATTAAAAACATCAGAATCAGAACATATTTAACAAACGTATGTGCTTGTGAGAGTTGCCAATATTATTATAGATAGTGTCACATCGTCCCAAAGACTTAATTCAACTGTATCCTAGAGTTGAAATAAGTCTGTGTGTGTAAAGTTTGCTTTCAGTAGCCATTCTGCAGAGTTCCAAACAGAGATTTTATTAATGTGCAATTTAATATCAAGCACAAAAACCATCAACTCATTTTACACAACCCTAGATAGACTGAAAAATATTCCTAGACTGCAGACAGGTTCAATCTTTTCAATTATCCACTATAATATTCTATGCTATCTTCATATATTACCTGTAAACTGTATCCCAGGCAAATACGGGCTTTTGTATAGAGTGGATTAAGATGCAATGCTCTCTGGAAGTCTCTCTGTGCAAGTTTAACTCCCCTTTGGTCATCATATTCCATATAGGAATTGCCTCTGGCAACATAAGCTTCCAGCAACAGAGGGTCAGACTTCAGAACATGGTTATATTCAATCACTGCTTCTTCAAAATGGCAGAGTCTAAAAGGAAATTAGAGGTGATTTTCAAGATTAATATTTGACACTGGAAGATTTTTTTCAGGGTGTCCTGATGGTTTAAGGATAGCATTCTATGGGGGTAATTCTCTAAGGAAGCCACCTTTGGTTAGGTGGAATAGATACATGTAAATGCTAATATTCTTGTCATTTACTCTCATAATTGGCCCTTTAAGTATGTAAATGCCAATAATCTGGCTTTGCACTATTCATCGATAGTATGTACTTTGCAGATAGGCATTCGCATTGGAGGGTCAGGGTGGAAGGTGGGTAACTTACAGACTACTAGAAGTTGCATGCATACCTCCCAACTCTAGGTATCTGATTATAGGGCATATATGTTTAAAGAGTTAAGTTTTTAAAAGCAATTTTACATTTCTGGTAAGATAATTCAGCCCTAAAGGGGGCTGGGAGCGAGTTCCAAAGGGATGGGGGAACAACACTAAAACAGGAATGATGAATCAAGCCAGATAAGATAAAATGAAGGCACAGTAAGAAGATACTGACTAGAGGAATGGAGGGTACGAGAAGAAATATTCCTTCTTCCCTCTCCAGAATCTCTTCATAAGAACATAAGATTTGCTATACTGGGATAGAACGAAGGTCCATCAAGCCCAGTAACCTGTTTCCAACAGTAGTCAACCCAGGTCACAAGTACCTGGCAAGATCCCAAAGAGTAAAACAGATTTTATGCTGCTTAGCAAAGAGGAAGGGAACCGCCATCTTCCCTCCCTGCTCTGCCGACCCGATCACCGGAAACAACTTCGGGGCCTTTGGCACCGCCTCCAAGGACTGCTCAGTTGTTCTTCAGCCCTTTAAAAAGGTTTTTTTTACTTTTAATGATGTTTTACTGTGCCTCTGGAACTGCCTAACTCAACTATTCTATAATTTGTTATCTAGCAGTTCCAGACTAGTCCCTGTGGCTTCCGCTAATTTTTGTCATGAAGCCCCCATTTTGGTCCCTTTTTCTCTTACTCTGCTCATTTATCAATACTACTCATTATATAAATCTCTTTCCCCCAATGTATCTGGTGTACTAGTGTTTGTGAGACCTACCCTGGTCATAGAATCCCTGTACTGGTGCACATCAGAAACTATTTTAAAACAAACCCTCAGGTTGTTAATTACGCATCCCTAAAGCCTGTACCTATTACCAACCCGCCCAGTCTTGCCTCTGACTCTTTCACTCCAGTCCCAATATTATATTACAATGTTAGATCAGCATGCAACAAGACTCAAGTATTAAATGATTTACTAGGGGATCTCGATCCTGGATTCCTGTGAATTACTGCATACTGGATTACAAAAGATGATTTATTTACACAAAACGAGCTGTGCTCCCATGGTTACCAAGGTCTTTTCTCTTCCAAAAACTGCCAGAAAGGAGGCGGCCTGGCACTCCTCTTTAAATCATTCTTTGATGTTCAGCTTCTCGAAAAGGGTAGTGATACATCATTAGAATATATGCTAGCTACTGTCAGCGATGAGCTCTGTCACCCATTGGGTATTTTGTTATTATACCGTCCTCCAATTCCCTGGAACAAATCCTCTGAACTTGTTTTTGAGATCATAACAAGCGCTTTCCTAAAATTTCATAGATTACTGATTATTGGTGATATCAATCTCCATCTAGACGACAACACTAGCAAGGACATGACTGAATTCAGCAGTTTCCTCACCTCCCTGGGTTTCCCCTCTCTTAAGACCTTTCCAACCCATGAAAAGGAGCACTCTCTTGATATCATTAGCTTTCTCGACCTTACTGACTACAATACCTTAGTCGAAGATGTTCGTTGGGAACAAGTCTCCTGGTCCGACCACTTTTTAGATGCCTTCTGTCTTCCTATCTTCATGTCTCACCTTGGGGTTCAAAATCTATTACCTTCCACAAGAAAATTGCAAGTGAACAGTTCTGGACCCAATTTCTTAATCGGCTCACATTCTGTCCCAAGCCTAATGCCTCAGAAGTCAACTAGCATAATTGGGTAAACCTTTCTTAGACTACCTATTGCTCTCTTGCTGCTCAATCTACTAAGACTGTTTCCTACTCCCGTAAGGCCCCCTGGTATCTTCTATATCATAGATAACTGAAGCAGAAATGCCGAGCACTGGAGCGCAAATGGAATAAATCTAAATCTCCCATGGGTAAACAGTCTTGGAGGGTCAGTATTAGGTTTTATAATACAGTGTTACCCCGGTCATTTGCGGTTGGCGGTTCACGGTCCCGGTCATTCGCGGTATTTCTGACCGCGAACCGCCGACCAGGAGAGGACAGCTGGAGAGGCAGGAGAGAGCAGCCGGAGCGCAGGCAAGTGAAGGAAATCACTCGCTGTATGCTCCGACCGCCTCTTCCTTCACTAAAGTCGGGCTTTACCAATCAGGAGCTGCTTTGACATGCAGCGTACAGCGAGTGATTTCTGATTGGGTCTTCAAATTATGCAATACATGTCTCTATGCATGCACTGGCGTTTTCTATATAATCCAGCATAATTTTAAGTTATATGTCAGTATGCACATAGCTCTAAAAAACAGTAACTCAAGGATTTTTATACAATCCTCTAGAATAGATAACAGTTAATATTTAAACTGTTTTACATGATGTTGTTTCCACTTTTTAGTATGATCAAATCAGATTTTATTTTTGCTATATTGCAGGTATTGAAGAGTTGACCAGGCATGTGATATAAGGGTCCTTTTACTAAGGTGTGCTAAATGCTAACGCATTATATCCTATGGTCGCGTTGCCATGCGTTAGCATTTAGCGCGCACTAAGATGCACTAGCGCGCCTTAGTAAAAGGAAGCCATTGTATTATATTGTGAAACATGCTCTTTTGGGATGAAATAAGGTAAATGCCTTGCAATATTGATTTTTTTTTCAAGAGTCTTTTTTAGACAGTACATTTTTGCAAGCAGCAAATAATCATAAAATTAAAAAGCAGAAATTAAAAAAAAAATCTGCACATAAAATTTTTATTGAGCTTGAGCCTGGTTGATAGTCTGCATTTTATATTTGATTTAAAGGCTTTTGAAGTTTTTTTCTTCCTTACATAGTGAAATCAACTGATTTCTGCAATTTTTGCAGTAAACTTACTGTTATATCACATCTTTTTTGTTTTGTGATTCAAATTTAATAGATCTGGGTGCATCTCTAATTTTGATCTAGTACAAGCTACTATACATGCCCAGAAAGCTTTTTTAGAAAGCTCTAGAACTATAAGCATTCTGTACCTATAAGAAAATCAAGTGGCCCAAGACACTTTTGCTCAGATTTTCTAACCAGCGCCAAATTCGGCAGCTGCCGATCACATGTCAATCATATGAAGGCGCCTGTTAGAGAATCGTGCCTCAAAAATTAAAAAAGTCTTGATCTTGCCATCAGCTAATCGCAGCAGGGGAATCCCCAATCAGCTGAACCAGCAGGACTTCCCGAAACTGTGGCTTCAGGAAGTCCTGCCAGCTTAGCTGATCAAGGATTCTCCTGCTGCGATCAGCTGAACCAACAAAGAGATTTGCTCTCTCTCTCCCTCCCACCGATCCCCCATCCCCCTTCCAAAGAGAGCCACATCTCACCGAGCCCGGCAGCCCGTTCTACACCCCTCACTTTCCAACACCCCCCCCCCCACACACACACACACACACATACCCCATACTTTTGGATGAAACATTGGAAGGAGGGAATTTATTAGCAGCCTTTATGAAGAGATTCACCCAAGGCAGTGTATAGTAGGTATAATTCAACATAAATTCACAATTTTGCTAATAACTAGCCCTGAATATGTATACCCTAGAGCAGTGTTTTTCAACCTTTTTTGGGCAAAGGCACACTTGTTTCATGAAAAAAATCACGAGGCACACCACCATTAGAAAATGTTAAAAAATTTAACTCTGTGCCTATATTGACTATATATAAAGTAATTCTCTTGAATAGGAATCAAATAAACACAGAGAAAGTATTTTATAATGCTGCCACCGCCAACAACACCGTTGGCGGCGGTGGCACTCAAGTGGCTAAAGAGCCGCAGTTTGCCAGCCTAGGGACAACACTGGAGGGTGGCCAGCTGTGCACCCCCTTGGGACGTAAACCCGGGGTGGGGCAGACCGCCCCCCCCCCACCCTGGTATGCCACTATCTGTACCTCACTCCCTCCCTATGACCAAAAATTCTCCTTTCTTCTATTCCCCGTGTACACAACCATCTCTTTCCCTCCCTTCCTCTCTCCAAAGTCCATGCCTTCTGTGTCCAAACACTCATTCCCTCCCCCACCTCAGCATCTCTTTCCCTCCCTTCCTCTCTCCAAAGTCCATGCCTTCTGTGTCCAAACACTCATTCCCTCCCCCACCTCAGCATCTCTTTCCCTCCCTTCCTCTCTCCCAAGTCCATTTCTTCTGTGTCCAAAAACGCATTCCCTCCCCCACCTCAGCATCTCTTTCCCTCCCTTCCTCTCTCCCAGGTTCATGCCTTGTGTCCAAAACGCACTCCCTTCCCCCTTTTGTGTTCCGTGTTTGCCTCCCAGACCATCTTTGCAACTTTCTCAGCAAAACGAAGCTCAAGCCGCGAGGCTTGTCTTCTGCTTCCTGCCTGCACTGCCGCGCACAAATAGCCGAACGGAAGTATTCTCCGACGTCAGCGCTGACGTCGGAGGGCAGGCTTTGCTTAAGCCCTCTCTCCGACGTCAGCGCTGACATCGGGGAACGCTTGCGATCGGCTATATGTTAGCTGCAGGGCAGGCAGGAACAGAAGACGAGCCTCGCGGCTCGAGATGTATTGAACTCCGCGGGTCCCCCGTCCAGCTCTCTCCTGTCCACGTGGGGCGGACCGCCCCTCTCCCTAGACTGGTGGTACTGCCCTGATGGCGGCACACCAGGCAACATCTCGCGGCACACTAGTGTGCCGCGGAACAGCGGTTGAAAAACACTGCCCTAGAGGAAAGGAGAGACAGGGGAGATATGATTCAGACGTTCAAATACTTAAAGGGTATTAACGTAGAACAAAATCTTTTCCAGAGAAAGGAAAATGGTAAAACCAGAGGACATAATTTGAGGTTGAGGGGTGGTAGATTCAGGGGCAATGTTAGGAAATTCTACTTTACGGAGAGGGTGGTGGATGCCTGGAATGCGCTCCCGAGAGAGGTGGTGGAGAGTAAAACTGTGACTGAGTTCAAAGAAGCGTGGGATGAACACATAAGATTTAGAATCAGAAAATAATATTAAAGATTGAACTAGGCCAGTTACTGGGCAGACTTGTACGGTCTGTGTCTGTGCATGGCCGTTTGGAGGAGGATGGGCAGGGGAGGGCTTCAATGGCTGGGAGGGTGTAGATGGGCTGGAGTAAGTCTTAACAGAGATTTCGGCAGTTGGAACCCAAGCACAGTACCGGGTAAAGCTTTGGATTCTCGCCCAGAAATAGCTAAGAAGAAAAAAAAAATAAAAATAAAAATAATAATTTAAATTGAATCAGATTGGGCAGACTGGATGGACCATTCGGGTCTTTATCTGCCGTCATCTACTATGTTACTATGTTACTATGTCTACAAAATGACTATACCTTTGATAACAGACTGCAGACATCCGATGAATCTTAGAATCATCTGGAGCAAGCAGCATGGCCTCTTTAAAGTCCTGACAGAAAATATTGAATAATTATAATTTTTATGTGACCTTAATATTTGTTGTGTTTTCTGTCACCTGTGAATGGATACACAGAATCAAGAGCAGGAAAAGCTGTCAATAGACTGTATAGTTACCTGAAATATCTACTGGGCACTTGATAATATATATTTTTTTAAATACACAATTTCAAACAGCTGACACCAATGAAAAAGAGAACCATCTGTTAATAGAAATGATATCTGATAAAGAGAAACTTGGAGGAGATGCTCATTCACAAAAATGAGAACAGAAATGAGGTCTGTATTCAAATCGTTATTAATGAGACAATATAATTGAATAATTTTACCAAGTTATCTTTAGGAGAATTTTCAGCTGAACCTAACTAGCTAGGATTTCAGCTATTGTGGTAAGTCCAAATTAGGGACCCTAAAACTAAATTTTGCTGAGGGGCTCTTCATGGCAAGGAAAAAGACTTCTCTTCCCCAGCATTTGGTTATTTGGGAGCAGAAAATAACCACTACAGCTTTTAGCAAAGTTGTTGTGTAGCCTCCCACTAGTTTCTTCAATTAATATTCCTGAGGCTGTCTAGTAGCCTAAGAAACATTTAAGCACCTCATCTTCTGCTGACTAGTCAAAGTCTTGTGATAACAGTCATATGTTTTATTGCTATCATCAAAGGCCGTCAGTGTGGAAGCTGGAGATGAAGCTCTTAAGTGTGACCAAATTGATAAAGGGATAATTTCCCTAAGAGGAAAGGCTAAAGATGTTGGGCTTCTTTAGCTTGGAGAAGAGACGGCTGAAAGGAGATAAGGCAGAGGTCTATAAATCAAAGAGCAGAGTGTAATGGATAATTGTGAATTTATTCTTTGTACAAATCCAGGGGACATGAAATTAAGTTCCGAAGTAGTACATTTAAAACAAATAGGAGAAAAAACAAATTACCTACCTGTAGCAGATGTTCTCAGTGGACAGCAGGATACAAGTACTCACAGCATCGTCACTGATGGAGCCTGCACATGGGAAGCTAGTTCCACTTAGTGTAACTAAAAGGTTTTGAGCCACCTCAATATGCATGAGTGTCATTTTTGCTTGCCAATGTTGCACAGAACCACCGCAGTCTATTCATTACATACAGTAAAGGCCCGATTCTGCAAACGGGCGTCCTGATTGTAGGCAGTGGTAGGTGTCCTACTGTCGTTAGGCAGCCAATCAGAATGCATGTTTAAAAAAAAAAAAAACCACAAAAAAACCTCCCTGAGGCAGGACACCTACACTGTAAGTGTTTGTTGTGGGTCTAGGGGTGTTTTGGCCAATCAGGGACTTCCTTAGGCTCTTCCCTAAGGAAATCCCTGATTGGCTCAGGTGCCTCAGACCCTTCCCAAGGGAGGAGCCCGAGGCACCAAAGCCAATCAGGGCCTTAGGCCTCTCTCTGTACATCACATGATGCACCGGGGTGGGTCCTAAGGTCCACATTGCGCAGGAGGCCAGAGGAGCAGGAGAGTCTGAGCACCCCTCTTGCTCCAGACTTAAAGATACGGGGAGGGGACGGCGAGGGGGGCTCGACAGCAGGAGGAAGTGGGCATCCCTCCTGCCATTTTTTTTCAGGGGTGGGGAGGTATTTGTGGGCAGAATGGAGTGGGCATCCTTCCTGCTGTTTTTGGTTTTTTTTCTTCAGGGAACAGGCAGGCGCCTTCGGGGGCAGGAGGGAGTGGGCATCCCCTCTGTCTTTTTCTTTGGGGTGGAGGGCCTTCATGGTAGGAGGATGGGCGATTGAGGGGAAAAAACACACGGTAGGCTGCTTTGTGAATCGAGCCGGTTAGCAGCGATCGATGATCACTGACTTTAGTGAATCGGGGCCTTAGTGTCAGCTTTGACCTGTAGCAAAGACTATCAGAAGTCTGCGGTGTGTATGCTTAAATTGGAGAACTATAGGGGGAGGGGGAAAGAATGAATAGTTTATTTTTGTTTCAAATCACTTTATATTAACATTGGCTTATTGTAATTGTGTTTTAATTATTGCAAATGAAAAATTAATACATATTTAAACATTTTTAAAAGGTTGGACAAGTTTCTGGAGGAAAAGTTCATAAACCAATCAAACCATTATTAAAGTGGACTTGGGGAAATACTCTGTTTATCTGCGGTTTATACATATTTTAGAATCCTGCCAGATACTAGTGACTTGAATTGGCCATTTTTGGAAAATAGGATACCTAGATTCATGGACCTTTGGTTTGATCCAGAATGGCAAATCTTATGTTCTAATTTGGAACATACTATGAAAACCCTACACTCTTATCACCTTGCAGCAAGAGACTATTGCAAACTGCTCCTCAAATGTCTCCCACTGAACCATCTTTTTTCTAGGTCAAGATATTCAAAATGCATCCCTCATTTTTTGTCAGTGTCACTACACTCATTTCATTAATAATATTGACTCATTTTCATTAATAATATTGGCTCAAGTAAAGCTATTGCAATAATAAATAATTTTCATTAATAATATTGACTCATTTCATCAATAATATTGCCTCTTTTCATTAATAATATTGGCTCAAGTAAAGTTATTGCAATAATAAAAAGTAGTATTACTTTTGCTTCCATTTTTGCAAGTATGCTAATAACTTTTTAAAATGGGCTCACAATATCTGTTACACAGCCAGTTTGTTTGACTATATCATACATGATAAGAATTATATACCTGTAATGCAATGGCATATTCATGCAATTCTTGATAGAGCAGACCTCGGTTAATTAATACTTTTACTTCAATGTCTTTCCTTACACTAAGAAGAAGAGCAATCCCATAGTCTTTCAAAGCCTGAAAAATATTGAAAGAATGGGAAAATACTGTTTTAAACTAAAAAATCATAAATACTCAATATAAAAATTAATGGTTAGATAGAAATAAAACATGGTCATCTGGTGAAATTTCATTTACATATGTGACCTTCCACTGACTTTAGTCATGTTTTCCCACAGGTTACATATGGTCAGCCATGATCTCTCTGTTTAAAATATTCACCTTTAGTCCAGATGATGGTCTAAATTCTTATTTTTTATTTTTTTTTTTTAGTTCAAATATAGATGATATTTAGCTTTAGATTACTTGGAATATGAAACTGGGGAGTTGGAGGAATATGAAAGGACAAATGAAGTTTCAAATTTCTGCAGGCTGAAAATGAGTGGGAGATAACATAACACTGACCGACAGAGCTAGACTAGGGGCTAAATTGCCGCACACGCTAGCCGCTACCACCTCCTTTTGCGCTAATCCAGTGCGTGCACTAAAACTGCTAGCGCAGCTTTGTAAAAGGAGCCCTAGGTGAGGTAAATTCACTACTAACATTTAAGCACCATATATGCACATAAATGATTACAATACTAATGTTTAAGTAAATGCATAAATGTCAAAAAAACACATAAGCACTATTTTGTTAGCACATGGATATCTTAGCCTGTATTTGAAAGGTGAAATCTAAACTAAACTAAACCTTAGTTTTATAGACAGGGTCATCTTCATGTAATAAAGCTTGGCTAGGTTTACATCAATTAAGAAAATATAGAAAATAATATGAGTTTATAATTTAGAAAATAATCATATTTTTAAGTTTTAATGAAAAAGTTGAAATGAACCTAATTCTCTTAACCTTAGAGGAGTATCATTCCATAATTTTGTTAGTTTGAAAAGATAGGATTTCCCCAATTTACCAGTAAAAATAATTCCTTTAAGAGAAAAAAAGACAGTTTGAATTTTTGCATGGTCCTTTTTTTTAATTCTTTATTCATTTTTCATCTTAAAACAAGTGTATGGGTATATAGTTATAATATAGGTTTAAGCAATATTTGTGAATATAGCATATGTATATTGAATTTAGATTATAATATCTGTGAAAAGGGAGGGTGGGGGAGAGGGTAAATTTATGTATTTAGATTATATTATAAAGAATTTCAAGTGATGTGTATGATTCAATTTATGTAATATTGTATACTTGATGGAAGATGGAAAAATGAATAAAGAATTGGAAAAAAAAGAAAGAAATAACATTTGAACTTAAAAACATCACTTGGTATTCTATTACAATCAACTCAAATTAATGAATTATACCCCCTCCCTCCCATCCTTCCCATATCATATGCATACACATATATTATTATATTATATAATATAATCTTTCCCAACATTTCATAAATAATCAGAACCCCCCCCCCAACCCATCATTCCAATTGTATTATATTGTTGTATTATTAAGGGAAAATGTTAACTACTCATTACAATAATCTGTTAATGGTCCCCAAACATCACAAAATTTACCAAAATATCCTTTTTGTGTGGCTAATATTCTTTCCATTTTATATAGATGATATAAAGAATTCCACTAAAAACTGTAATTTAATCTGTTCCAATTTTTCCAATTAAGTGTAATCTGTTGAATGGCAACTCCTGTCATAATAAGTAAAAGCTTAGAGGGGCATAATAAAAAAAAACATCTAAGTCCCCTTTTGGCCTAAGGCCTTAAACGTTGAAAGTATAAGCAGGGAAAATGTCCATTATCAAAAAAAATGTCCAAAAGGAGGTTTTTTTTTTTATAATGACCTTCCTCTATGTTCAGCCGTTTAAACGCCCAGACCATCACTATGTCTAAACTTACACCATATAATCAACCTAAAACAAAGCCTAAGCCCCAAACGTCCAAAATAAGGGCTTTTAGGCGAAGGAGGAGCCATTCCTACGCCTAAAAGCTGGATTGTGTAACCGGGGTCTGTCAAACACAACACCGGTTACAAAATCCACCGCCCCCCCCCCCTCCAACATCAGAGTAAGAGGGAGCTCAAGCCCTCTTTGCCCCACGATCCCCAAACCCCCCCTCCCCGGACGACATCAGGGCAGGAGGGAGTCCAATCCCTCCTGCCCCGCGATCCCCAAACCCCCCCGACAACATTGGGGCAAGAGGGAGCCCAAGCCCTCTTGCCCCGTGGCACCCCCGACCTCCCCGAAACTATCGGGGCAGGAGGGAGCCCAAGACCTCCTGGCCCGGCGATCTCACTCCCCTCCCCCCCACTAAAATACAGGCAGGAGGGATCCCAGGCCCTTCTGCCCTCGACGCAACCCCCCCAATGACCGCCCCCAAACCACCGATCGGCCCCCACGCCGACCCTATGTGCTTAAGGCCACGCCCACAGGAGGAGCCTAAAGCTCCTGGGCTAATTCTGGTTGACCCAGGCGCCTCAGATCCCACCTGTGGGCGGGGTTTGAGCCGTCTGGGCCAATCCGGCCCCATTCCTGCGCTGGCTGGCCTGCCGGACGGGCTTGGCGCCCATCCGTCCGACCAACATTTTCTGAGGTACGGGGAAGGGGGGTGGGGGGTCAGCAGGAGGGTCACGGGTTTGTGGGGGGGGCCGATCAGGGGTTCAGGGGGGTGGTCATTGGGGGGTTGCGTCGAAGGCAGGAGGGCTTGGGATCCCTCCTGTCCGTATTTTTGTGGGGGTGGGGGTTAGAGGGGGGTTTAGGGCCAGGAGGGCTTGGGCTCCCTTCTGGCCCCAACGGATTCAGCCCGGGGGGGGAGGGGGGTTGGGGATAGCGGGGCAGGAGGGCTTGGGCTCCCTCCTGCCCCGATAGTATCGGGGAGGTCGAGGGTGCCGCGGGGCAAGAGGGCTTGGGCTCCCTCTTGCCCCGATGTCGTCCGGGGGGGAGCGGGTTGGGGATCACTGGGCAGGAGGGCTTGGGCTCCCTTCTGCCCTGATCGTTGGGGGGGGAAGATGAGCCATCTCTCCTGCCGCGATCATTGCTGTAGGGGGGGTAGGCAGGTTGCTGGGGCCGCTGAGCTGATCGAAGCAGCCACGATCAGCTCAGTGGTCCCTTTTCGGCACTTATACCTGTTTTGACTTGATCTAAATCAAAACATATAAGTGCCGACTAGGCAACCTGCCTAAAGTTTTGGTTATACCTGCTGCATGCCTAGGTCTAGGTTGGCCCTCCTCCTGCCCACCGCCTGCCCTTTCCTCTCCTCTAAAAATGCCTCTTTTCTCTCTAGAGGCAGGGGAAAGACCTAAGCTGGTTTTAGATACGTCTAAAACCAGTTTTGATTATGGGTACTTGGACGATCATGCTTTTTGATCGTCCAAGTAACCATTTAGGCCACTTTTTAGACTTTTTTTTTTTTCTTATGAGCCCCTTATTGTTTTTTGACGAAATCTGACTTTTTGCTCTCATTGGCATGCGTAGTCCTAACAAGATCCATTCTTTGAGAGTTCCAAGAAAATGGTACAAATGAGGAACACATGCCATATAGGATCTTGAATGTTAAACAGGAACATTTGAACAGTATCCTAGAGTATATTGGAAGCAGAATTAGGGAAGGTACAGAGAAGGGTGACAAAACTGAAAAAAGGGATAGGACGACTTCCCTATGAGGAGAAGCTAAAGTGGCTAGGGCTCTTCATCTTGGAGAAGAGATGGCCCATGGGTGATATGACAGAGGTCTATAAAATAATGAGTGGAGTGGAAAGGGTAGATATGAATCACTTGTTCAGTCTTTTCCAAAATACTAAGCCTAGGGGGCTTGCGATGATGCTACTAAGTAGTAGATTTAAAACAAACCGGAGAAAATATTTCTTCACACAACATGTAATTAAACTCTGGAATTTGTTGCCAGAGAATGTGGTGAAATCAGTTAGCTTAGCGGGGTTTAAAAAAGGCTTGGATAATTTCCTAAAAGAGAAATTCATAGGCCATTGAGATGGCTTGAGGAAATCCACTGCTTATTACTAGGATAAGCAGCATAAATTACTTAGGATCTATCTAGGTACTTGAGACTAGAGCTGCACGGGAACAGAGACAATGGGGATCCTGCGGGTTCCCCCTTTGGGTCGCAGGGATCACATGGGGACACCACCTAGGGTTGTGGGGATCCCATGGGGTTGGAGGCAGCTCAAGCCGAGTGACTCATGTTCTGTTCCTGCCCTCCTGCTGCGCTCTCAGCACTCCACATGTAGCTGACCTGGAAGTCTTCCCCCGATGTCAGAGCTGACATCGGAAGGAAGGCTTTGCGTCAGCCACGTGCAGCATGCAGGGCACCGCAGCCCTGCAAAGAAGTGCACTCTGACATCGAGAGAGGTACAGTCTTGCGGTAAGGGGGCAGAAAAAGAGGGAGGAAGCGGGTTCGCACGACATGCGTTACAACTAGGAGGAAGCATGTTGGGACATGGGAGGCAAATGCGGGACACAGAAGGGAGGGAGGGAGGGAGTTTTTGGACACAGAAGGCAAAAACTTGGGAGAGAGGACGGAGGAAGGGAGGGAAAGGGATGCTGAGATGGGGGAGGGAATAGAAAGGGAAAACTGGTCATGAGGTCTCTCAGTGAGAGGGAAAGAGAGATGGGTACACGGGGAATGGAAGAAAGGAAAATTTTGGTCATAGGGAGGGAGTGAGGTACAGATGATAGGGAAGAGAAAGATGAGAGGGAGAAATGTTGTGGTGGAAAGGGAACAGTGGGACAGATTGAAAGGGATGCAAGAGGGAGGAATGCTGGACATAGTGGTGAAGGGAATGGAGGGAGAGATGTGGCATGGTGCTGGAGATGGTGGAGATGGGTGATAGAAGGAGAAATGTTGGGCATGGGGCTGATGGGCAGGGGCGAAAGATGAGAAAGGGATAACTGCTGGAACATGGTACGAGGAACCAATGGACAGCAACAGAAGAATTTACAGAAGACGGGAAAGCGGAAAAAAAAATAAATGGGACCAATCTGAAGGAAAAAAGTCTCCAGACAACAAAGGTAAAAAAACAGAATTTATTGACTAAAATATGTTAGCTTTGGGAAATGTATATAGCAGATGTCTTTGTATTGTGTTCAAAAGAAAAGGAAATGCATTTCTGGTTTTATTTCTACTGTGTTGAAGTACTTGCTGACCCTTGTTGTGGCTGGTAGGGATCCCCAAGCACCGCCAGCAGAGGACCTCCTCTAGAGACGGCCAGAACTCCCCTCCACCAAGCGTAGCAGTCGCTGGCAGCATCCATGAGCCGCTGAGGTGCCAGCATCTGTGACTCAAGGATGCTTCTGCTGCCTGCCAAGCTTGGCAAAAGGGACCCCGGCCAACTGCACAGAAAGTCCTCAGCTGACAGCTTGAGGATCCTCATCTGCTGAGTATTTCTATTTTATATTTACATTAGAGGCTCTGATAGAAACCCATTTACAAAGTATGTATTATTCCAGATTAATATTTCCAAGTTAATACAGTGTCTTTACTTATTTGTAAATGGGTCTCTACCAGAGCCTTTAATTCAGTAGCATAGTAGATGGGCCATTTGGTCTTTATCTGCCATCATGTTTCTAATTAAATGAAATAACTACTTCTGAAGTTTATAGGGACGGGCGGGGACAGACAAGGACGGGTTTGAGTCTACCGGGGATGGGCGGGGACGGGTTTGAGTTCTGTCCTCATGCAACTCTCTACTTGAGACCTGGGTTGGCCACTGTTAGAAAAAGGATACTGGGCTTGATGGAGCTTCGGTCTGTTCCAGTATGGCAATTCTTATGCTCAAGTTAATCCTGGAGCACCTTCTAGTCAACCTGGTTTTCAGGACCTAGGACAAGGACTGACTGGGAACTCAAACCACCAGAGGGACTAGGGGAGGCTAAGCCCTTGGTTCCCTTCCCTTCAACTTCCCCTCACATGCTGTGCTACATGTGGAACATGGACGGAACTTGGCTAGCCATCCACCACAAATCTGAGGAGTCCATCTAATCTGTTTGGCCAGCAGAGCAGAGCAAAATCGAGGTGTTTTGAGGCAGATTTCAAAAATCAGGAAATTCAAGATGGATGCTGCAGGAGCAATTTTGGTGCTAAAAAGGACTGTGGGAGCTAAATTGGGGGTCAAAAACCAGCAGCGGAAGAGATACCCAGTCTCTCTTGCCACCAACTGACACACCACTGGCAGCAGGAGACATGCCCAATGTCTCTCGCCACCAACCAACACCCCCCAACTGATAGAGTTGCCCACACTATCCTGCTGCCACACAACCCCTCCCCCCCGTGCCTCCGACAACCCCCGCCCTCTTCCCCTTACCTTATTTTCAGGTGGCAGGCTGGAGGGATGCCACTCTCTTTGGCCAGCAGGCACACCTCTTCAAAATGGTGGGCCTTCCCCTCCCTGGTGCATCCTGGGATGCACCGGGGAGGGGCCTGAGGCTCTGATTAGCCCAGGTTATTTAAGACCCCTCCTACGGGTGGGGTCTTATGCATCTGGGCCAATCAGAGCCACGGTTGCATCTGGGGAGGGGCCTAAGGTTCTAATTGGCCCAGATGCTTAAGGATCTACCCATAGGAGAGGCCTTAAACCAGTGGTTCCCAACCCTGTCCTGGAGGACCATCATGCCAATCGGATTTTCAGGCTAGCCCTAATGAATATGCATGGAACAGATTTGCATGCCTGTCACTTCCATTATATGCAAATTTCTCTCATGCATATTCATTAGGGCTAGTCTGAAAACCTGATTAGCCTGGTGGTCCTCCAGGACAGGGTTGGGAACCACTGCCTTAAACAATGTTGGCCAACCAGAGCCTCAGGCCCCACCCCGGTGCATCCCAAGATGCACCTGGGAGGGGAAGGACTGCCATTTTGAAGAGGTGGGCCTGCTACCCGGAGGAAGTAGGCATCCCTCCAGCCAGTCTTCTGAAAATAAAGTAAGGGGGAGAAGGCAGGGGATGTCAGAGGAACAGGGGGGTTGTGTGGTGGCAAGAGAGCGTGGGCAACTCTTATACTGCTGATAGGGGGGGGGGGGGGGGGTTGGTTGGCTGCAGGATGCATTGCGCATCTCTCCCACTGCCTGGGGGGTGTTGGTTGGGTGGAAGAGACTGAGCATCTGTCCCACTGCTGGTAGTGTATGTCGGTTGGCGGTGGGAGAGCGTGGGCAACTCGTCCGCTGCTGAGGGAGGTTTGGGTGGGTGTTTGGCAGCGGGAGACATTGGGCATTGGGGGGGTGTCGGTTGGCAACAGGAGTGACTGGGCATCTCTCCCGCTGGCAAAGAGGGCTATAATACATGCGCTCAAGAAGCATATTTTTACTACTCCCACTAAAAAATAAAATAGACTATAATTTATGATTATTCATGTAGTTATAGTCTATCACTTCATCAGGACAGGGAAATTTTGATTCATAATGCTTGCATGCTTCAACATAGTCTCTAGCAGCTTAAAACTATGTAGACTATGTTGAAGCATGCAAGCATTATGAATCAAGATTTCCCCGTCCTAATGAAGCGATAGCGAAACGCGTCGGCTAAGGGGACAGAAATCATATATATAAAAGCTAAGTTGTCTTTATATACATACATAAAGTACATTACATAGATGAAATAAGTAAAAAGAAAAAATTCATCAAAACGTCATAAATGCTAGGTTGGGATTAATTAGGATCTTACCACCATGAGTTATGCTACTTGGGTGGCTGTCTGAAAATCCCTGGATACCTGAGCATTGACGTATGCATAGTTAAGCTCACTATAGCACTGGTTCTTTATCATTTGTGGAAGTTATATATGAGTTGATTTGGTGAATTGATAAAGAGGAAAGAAGTTTGGAAAATATATCAAGTTGGGCATGTAAGTTTATAGAATATGGGGGGTAGTATCAGATCATTAACTCTAATTTTTGACCTGATAATATCTGTATAAGTTTTTTGAAATACATGGACAAAGTTATATGTTGTCTGTGTGCTGGTGAATGTGTGATTTTGTTTGACTATCAGACCATTAATTTTTACTAAATAGTTTTATACATATGGAGAAGTTTTTCTGAAGTACTAAGAATAAAAAGTATTTCATACCTTATCATAAATTTTCAATTGATGATAACAGATTGCGCGGTTGAAATATGCTAAAGAGCAGGTTTCATCCATCTCAATTGCTTTATTTAAGTCTTCAATTGCACTGAAATATGCCTGGAATGACAAAATGAAGCATTATATCACAAAATGTAGAATTTTTTTACATGATTTTATTTAATCTAGAAAGTAAAAAGAGGATATTAAAGTGTCACTGACATCTATAGTGAACATAAATAAAATAAGAAAATTACATGTTAAGCATGGTGGATTTGATTTAAATCATGGTTTTCTACAGAAAGATTCATTCTTGCTGGCATAATCTTAATATTTACAAGATGAAGGTTTCAATTTTTGAAAATAACTTTTCAGATTAGTTTTACAGTTCTATAAAAAAATTACTGATTTCATTATATTAGAAATATACAGATAAATAATTATATAATTACTAGTGTTTAAGCCCGTTACATTAACGGGTGCTAGAATAGATGTCTGTCTGTCTTTCTCCTGCCCCCTGTCTCTTTCTTCCTTTCTTTCTGTCTCTCTCCCTGCCCCGTCTATCTTTTTTCTTTCTGTCTCTCTCCCTGCCCTGTCTATCTTTCTTTATTTCTTTCTATCTTAATTTTTTTCTTTCTATCTTTTTTTCTTTCTGTCGCTCTCACTGCCCAGACCCTCACTGAATAGCCCGTTACATTAACGGGTGCTAGAATATATGTGTGTGTGTCTGTCTTTATTTCTTTCTCTCTCTGTCTCCTTAGCCGCTTTCTGTATTTCTGTGTTTTTTTCTTTTGGCTGTCCACCACCACCCTTGTGTGCTCCCCCCTGTCCATTCTCCCTTCCTTTTACCTCACATGTGTCCACCACCATCCCTTCACTGCTCCCCTTATCCAGCAGCAGTCCTTCTCCCTTTGTTTTACCTCCCCCCTGTCCAGCAGCACCTTTTCCTGCGCCCCCTGTCCAGCAGTAGGCCTCCCTTCCTTCTCCCCCCCCCCAAGAAGTTTGCAATAGTTACATTTTTGAACTTCTGTACATTTTTTTAATGTTTTCAAATAAAAAGCAATCACCTCACAAACATCACTGGCTCAAACTCCAACTTCCATTTCTGCTGGCATCTCTGTCTTGGGGGTGGTTCCTCCCTGGCGCTTTCAGGCCTTTCTTTTGCTTGTGCGCGCTAAGCCCTGCGGGGCGCATTAACCAGCGCTAATGTGCGTGAGTGGCTCCAGCACCGGCTTCTCCACCCGGACCCTGGGCACGCGCCGCGCTCCGCCCCTTAGCTACCCGGAAGTACCGGGCTTCACTCGCCTGCTCCCGGAGAGCAGCCCAATAGAGAGGGCGGGAAGGGGGGAGCTGGTGATCTGGCCGACTCCCTTGCCGGAGTTATTTTTCAGTTTAAAGGTTCCGCGGCGGCTTCTCTAATGATCCCCGCCTGCATTAGAAGTCTTCTCTGAAGCAGGTGCGGCTGGTGACAGGAGCCGCGGCGGCACCTTTAAACTGAAAAAATAACTCCGGCAAGGGAGACGGCCAACTGGCAGTTCAAGTCCGAGCTTCAGTCTGGCCTGCTCCCTGCCGTATTGTATTTTTTTCTTTGAAAGACGTGGCGGCGGCTCCTCTCATGATCCACACCTGTGTCGGAAGTCCGACGCAGGCGGGGATCGTGAGAGGAGCCACTGCCGCATCTTTCAACTAAAAAATACAATACGGCAGGGAGCAGGTCAGACCGAAAAACAGAACCCTAAGCCGCGCATGCGCACTCCTATCTGCGGGTCGCTAGCGTTTTATTATATTAGATTGCGAGGTGAACTATCTCCAGTTTAATAGGTTAATCATTCAAATTTGGACACCTTTTCTGCTGTACTTTATTGAAAAGAAAAAAATAATTAGTATCCCCTTTTTATAAAACTGCACTTTTTTTATCACTGGTCATGGCAATACAGCTCCGACGCTCATAGAATTCCTAAGAGCATTTGAGTTTTTACCGCTTCAGCCAGTATTAAAAAATGCTAGAGCTGTTTTGTAAAAGGGGGGGTTTGTTAATAACAATTTATTTATTGGGATTTATTAACCGCTTTTATGAAGAGATTCACACAAGGTATAATTCAACATAAAATTTACAATTTTGTTCAAATACAATGAACGAGGTAAAGTTAAAATCAGTAAATTGAAATTTAATAATAGGATTATCATGAAACAGTTCAAAAATATAATTAACGGCAGTGAAAATTCAAATGAGATATAATATATACTAAAAAGGAGATGGTAGGAGACTAGACAGGTTCCTGGGGTAAAACCTGGGCAGAAGGAAACAGGAAATGGTTACTTCCCAAAACTTGGAAAGTAGAAAACAAACAGTGAAGGAAGACTCTGGTACTTGATATCTTTTATTAATATGTCATGACCCAACACGATCGTGTTTCAGCCCAACCGGGCCTGCCTCAGGAGCAGGGCCGCCATCAGAAATTTCTGGGCCCCTTACTGAGCAATTCTATTGGGCCCCCCATGCACCCCTTCCCCCTCCCGACCCCCCCCCCCCCTTCTTCCATGGGCTGAATATACACATACTTTTCTCTGTCACCGCACTCTTTGACCAAAAGATTTGTAAGCCTGCAACCACGTCAAGGTAGACTCTTTCAGCAGAGCCCTAACCTAACCTAAACTAAACTAATCTATACCTATCTATTCTAAACTAACATATGTCTAGCGCGCACAAACCCCTGCTCTACGTGGGAAAAATAACACCACCTCAATGCTGGCGTTAGCATCTAGCGCGCGTGGCGTACGCTAAAGCCACTATCATAACTTAGTAAAAGGAGCCCTATTTTTATTAGTTAATTATTATTATTATTTTCCAATGCTCAATATGACTTCCTTTTTTAAGGTTTGACACTTGTGCCAGAATATTTTTACTAAATTTAAGAAGTATTTGCCCTCTTTCAAATGGTATAGAAGTTAAAAATAGGGACAGGCGTTAATGAAGTCATTAGGTTCAATCTAGCCAATTATTTCTGCATGAATTTAAACAACTAAAAAAAAAGATAAATATAGTCATACAAGAAATGGCTCTACAGCAGGGGTGCCCACACTTTTTGGGTTTGCGAGCTACTTTTAAAATGACCAAGTCAAAATGATCTACCAACAATAAAATTAAAAAAAAACCCATAAAGCACACTGTATGCAGAGAAAATGTTAATTATCATTTATATTCCGCGGGTTTTCAAAGAGGTCAAGTCAGACGATTCTATGCAATGTCACCTCAGGAACAACTATACAAAAATAGACAAATATACCCCCTCCGTTTTTACTAAATCGCAATAGCGGTTTTTAGAGCAGGGAGATGCACTGAATGCCCTGTGCTGCTCTCGATGCTCATAGGCTCCCTGCGCTAAAAACCGCTATTGCAGATATAAATTCTCTAAACAGACACATTTTGATCACTAAACTGAAAATAAAATCATTTTTCCTACCTTTTTGTCTGGTGATTTCATGAGTCTATGTTTGCACTTCCTTCTTCTGACTATAAATTCAATATTTTTTTCTTTCTGCCCCTCCCCTTTTCTTTCTGTCTCTCTTTCTTTCTCTCTCCCCCTGCCCCCCCAAGCCATCGCGCCAATTTCTCCACTTCCCCGATTCTTTCCCTACCCCCTAAGCCACCATGCTGATTTCTCCCTGCTTCCACGAGCCAGGCCAGGAATGTACAAGCGCCGGACTCACAAGACTTCACCTCTGATGTCAATTCTAATGACAGAGAGGAAGATCCAGGCCAGCCAGGCAGCGATTGGCTGGCCGAGAACTTCCTCTCTGACGTCAGAATTGATGTCGGAAGTGAAGTCTTGTGAGTCCGACGCTTCTACGCGCCTGGCCTGGCTCAGGGAGGCAGGAAAGCACAGTTACTTACCGTAACAGGTGTTATCCAGGGACAGCAGGCAGATA
Source organism: Geotrypetes seraphini (assembly GCF_902459505.1). Classification (NCBI taxonomy): domain Eukaryota; kingdom Metazoa; phylum Chordata; class Amphibia; order Gymnophiona; family Dermophiidae; genus Geotrypetes; species Geotrypetes seraphini. Next base: position 93,558,425 of record NC_047090.1, on the reverse strand, counting down.
TTCTTAACACATGGGTGACGTCACCGACGGAGCCCTCGGTACGGACCTTTTTAACTAGAAGTTTCTAGTTGGCCGCACCGCGCGTGCGCGAGTGCCTTCCCGCCCGACGGAGGAGTGCGTGGTCCCCAGTTAGGATAAGCCAGCTAAGAAGCCAACCCGGGGAGGTGGGTGGGATGTAAGAATATCTGCCTGCTGTCCTTGGATAACACCTGTTATGGTAAGTAACTGTGCTTTATCCCAGGACAAGCAGGCAGCATATTCTTAACACATGGGTGACCTCCAAGCTAACAAAGAGGGAGGGGGGATGGTTGGCCATCATGAAAATAAATTCTGTAACACCGATTGGCCGAAGTGACCATCCCGTCTGGAAAAGGCATCCAGACAGTAGTGAGTAGTGAACGTGTGAACTGAGGACCAAGTGGCAGCCTTGCAGATTTCCTCGATGGGCGTGGAACGGAGGAAAGCTACAGAAGCAGCCATAGCTCGGACCCTGTGGGCCGTGACAGCACCTTCCAGTGAGAGACCGGCCCGAGCATAGCAGAAAGCAATACAGGCAGCAAGCCAATTTGAAAGTGTCCGTTTGGAGACAGGACGACCCAAACGGTTGGGATCGAAAGACAAGAATAGCTGAGGGGATGTACGGTGAACTCTGGTACGATCAAGGTAGTAAGCAAGGGCACGCTTACAGTCCAGCGTGTGCAACGCCTGTTCTCCAGGGTGCGAGTGAGGCTTAGGGAAGAAGACGGGCAGCACAATGGACTGGTTAAGGTGAAAAGCCGAGACCACCTTAGGAAGGAATTTAGGGTGGGTACGTAGAACAACCTTGTCATGGTGAAAAACAGTGAATGGTGGGTCGGCAACCAGTGCATGCAGTTCGCTAACCCTCCTGGCAGAGGTGATGGCAATTAGGAAAAACACCTTCCAGGTAAGAAGCCTGAGCGAAGTTGTGGCAAGAGGCTCAAACGGAGGTTTCATGAGAGCTGATAGAACCACATTCAGGTCCCAGACGACAGGAGGAGGCTTGAGAGGCGGTTTGATATTGAAGAGCCCTCTCATAAATCTGGAAACCAGAGGATGAGCCGTGAGGGGTTTTCCGAGAATAGGCTCATGAAACGCAGTGATGGCACTGAGGTGGACTCTGATGGAGGTAGTTTTGAGGCCAGCATTGGACAGTGAGAGCAAATATTCCAATACAGTTTCCACCGCTAAGGAGGTGGGTTCCTGATGATGCCGGAGACACCACGAGGAGAATCTGGTCCACTTCTGATGGTAACATTGGAGAGTGGCCGGTTTCCTGGAGGCGTCCAAAATGAGGCGGACCGGTTGAGATAGATTCTCCGGAGAGGTCAGCCCGAGAGAAACCAAGCTGTCAGGTGGAGCGAAGACAGATTGGGATGCAGTAGAGACTGATGCTGCTGTGTAAGTAGAGTAGGAAACACAGGAAGAGGAATGGGCTCCCTGGAGCTGAGTTGGAGCAGGAGGGAGAACCAGTGTTGACGAGGCCACCGAGGTGCGATGAGAATCATGGTGGCGTTGTCCTTGCGGAGCTTGGACAGGGTCCGCAACATCAGAGGAAGTGGAGGGAAGGCATACAGGAATCGATCCCTCCAATCGAGTAGGAATGCATCCGGGGCCAGACGGTGAGGAGAGAAGAGTCTGGAGCAGAAGAGGGGCAGCTGATGATTGTGAGGAGCTGCAAAGAGGTCCACCTGCGGAGTGCCCCATCGAGCAAAGATGGAGAGTAGAGTCGGAGGATCCAACGTCCACTCGTGAGGTTGAAGGATGCGGCTGAGATTGTCGGCCAGGGAGTTCTGTTCGCCCTGGATATAGACCGCTTTGAGGAAGAGATTGCGGTCCGTGGCCCAGGTCCAGATGCGTAGAGCCTCCAAACAAAGGGGGCGAGATCCGGTGCCGCCTTGCTTGTTGATGTAGTACATGGCGACCTGATTGTCTGTGCACAGGAGGAGAACCTGAGGGCAGAGAAGATGTTGGAAAGCCTTGAGGGCGTAGAACATGGCTCTGAGTTCCAGGAAATTTATGTGATGACGACGCTCCTGTGGGGTCCAAAGTCCCTGGGTGCGTAGATCTCCCAGATGAGCTCCCCACGCATAGGGGGATGCATCCGTGGTGATGATCATAGAGTGAGGGGGTAGATGAAAAAGAAGACCCCTGGAAAGATTTGAGGAGTTCAACCACCATTGGAGAGATTGCTGAAGAGATGATGTCACAGATATGGGATGAGAAAGAAGATCCGTAGTCTGTGACCATTGGTTGGCGAGGGTCCACTGAGGTGTGCGAAGGTGGAGACGTGCCAGAGGAAGGACATGCACCGTCGAGGCCATGTGACCCAGGAGGACCATCATCTGACGGGCAGGAATGGAGGGATGCAGAAGCACCTGACGACAGAGGTGGAGCAGAGTTTGCTGACGATCGGAGGGGAGAAAAGCCCTCATTAGTGTGGTGTCCAGAACTGCTCCAATGAACTGAAGTCGCTGGGTGGGAATCAGATGCGACTTGGGGTAATTGATCTCGAACCCCAGGAGGTGGAGGAGAGAGATGGTGTGATGAGTAGCCTGTAGCACAAGTGGAGACGTAGGTGCTTTCACCAACCAATCGTCCAGATAGGGGAATACCTGGAGGTTGTGAGACCTGAGAAAGGCCGCCACTACTATAAGGCACTTGGTGAAGACCCTGGGTGAGGAAGCGAGGCCGAATGGTAGCACCTTGTACTGATAGTGGTGGTGCAGCACCTGGAACCGCAGGTAGCGGCGAGAATTCTGATTGATGGAGATGTGAGTGTAGGCCTCTTTGAGGTCCAGGGAACATAGCCAGTCGTGTTGAGCAAGAAGAGGGTAGAGCGTGGCAAGGGAGAGCATTCTGAACTTCTCCTTGACCAGGCACTTGTTGAGGTCCCTGAGATCGAGAATGGGACGGAGGTCTCCCGTCTTTTTGGGAACCAGGAAGTAGCGGGAGTAGAATCCCTGACCCCTTTGATCTGGAGGTACTTCTTCGATGGCATTGAGAAGGAGGAGGGATTGAACCTCCCTCAGGAGGAGGGGGGTTTGAGATGAGTGTGAAGCAGACTCTACGGGAAGGTTGTCCGGTGGAAGAGTCTGGAAGTTGAGAGAGTAACCGTGGCGGATGATGTTGAGGACCCACTGGTCCGATGTGATGACCTCCCAACGGCTGGAGAATATGGTGAGACGACCTACGATTGGTTGTGGAAGAGGTAGCGAAGGTGGATGACTGGCTATGCCCTGGAGAGAAGAGTCAAAAGGGCTGGGATTGCTTAGCAGGCTGAAGAGGCTTGGAGGGTTGAGTGGCCTGAGAACGAGCCTGTGCATGGTGTTGCTGTTGACGGGGCCGCCGAGGTTGTTGAGGAGGCGGATTGAGTGGCCTGGCTGAGAACCTGCGCTGATAAGAAGACTGAGGTCGATAAGGTCGGGCAGGCGGAGCCTTCTTTTTTGGTTTGATCAGGGTGTCCCACCTTGTTTCATGGGCGGAGAGTTTCTGGGTGGTGGAATCCAGTGACTCTCCAAAAAGTTCATCCCCGAGACAGGGGGCATTGGCTAGACGGTCCTGGTGGTTGATGTCCAGGTCGGAGACTCTCAGCCAGGCCAAGCGGCGCATGGCAACGGCCATGGCAGAGGCACGGGAGGTGAGCTCGAACGAGTCGTATATCGAGCGGACCATAAACTTGCGCAGCTGAAGAAGGCCAGAGATGTGCTGTTGGAACAGCGGGACCTTGCGCTCCGGGAGGTATTTCTGAAGGGCAGACAGCTGCTGAACCAAATGTTTCATGTAAAATGAAAAATGGAATGAATAATTATTTGCCCTGTTGGCCAGCATGGCATTCTGGTAGAGCCTCTTGCCAAACTTGTCCATGGTCTTACCCTCTCTGCCAGGAGGGGTAGAGGCATAGACACTGGAGCCCTGAGTCTTTTTCAAGGTGGATTCAACAAGAAGGGACTCATGGGGCAATTGAGACTTGTCGAACCCTGGAATAGGGATGACTCGATAGAGGTTGTCCAGTTTACGTGGAGCCCCCGGTACCGTAAGGGGATTCTCTAAGTTTTTGTAAAAGGTCTCCCGTAGGATGTCATGCACGGGGAGCTTGAGGAACTCTTTAGGAGGCTGTTCGAAATCTAAAGCCTCCAGGAAGGCTTGAGACTTCTTTGAGTCAGATTCTAAAGGAAGGGACAGGGCTGCAGACATTTCCCTCAGAAATTTAGAAAAGGAGGACTGCTCCGGTTTGGAGGTGGCATCGGGTGCCGACGGGTCCTCCTCAGATGAGGAGGGATCCTCCTCGGTACCGAGAGGGGTTTCCTCCCATAAGTCAGGGTCCCGGACCTCTGGTGCATGTCGAGACACCGGGGTGGAAGGTGAGGTATGGCGGGTTTTGGATAAAGATTTTCCAGACCGCACCGAAACGGTACCCGGAGAGGAAGACCGGCGTTGATCCCGGTCCCGGGAAGAATGACGCACTGCTTGGTGCCGAGGAGGATCCGATGTGGTATGGGAGTGCACCACTGGATGGGCATGAAGCTGCTCAGCCGAAAGAATCGGCATGGAAGTATTGATGGGTACCGCAGGGGTGGATACCGGGGGCTCGGTACGGGGCTCGGGCCGGTCTGGTACCGGAAGGAGCGGTGCCAGGATAGTGGGCAACAGGTGTTTGAGCTGTTGCTGCAATTGTTCCTGGAGTTGAGCCTTTAAGATGGCCGAGATACGGTCATCTAGGGGTGGCATCGGAACCGCTTTCTTTTTCTTCGGTTCCTTAGATGCCGCTCCACGCCCCGGCGATGAGGAGGCCGATGGCGAGGCACTCACCGAGATCGGGGCGGAGCGCTTGCGGGACCAGTGCGATGCCGGCAAGGTCGGTGTCGCCACCGTAGTTGGAGGGCGCTCAAGGGAAGAGGAAGGCTTCTTAGCCGGCTTACCTTGCGCCAGAGACGCCGATGTGGGGTCGGGCGGTGTCGAGGTAGACGGTGCCGATTCCTGAGGTACCGTTGTCGATGTCGAGGAGTCCATCGCTGACCCGGTGCCGAAGAGGAGAGTTTGTTGAATTCTTCGGTTTTTAAGGGTTCTCTTTTGGAGAGTGGCACAGCGGGTGCAGGAGTCCGCCCGATGCTCCGGACCCAAACACTGCAAACACCAATTGTGTGGGTCAGTGAGGGAGATCGGGCGTGCACACCGCTGGCACTTTTTAAAACCGACCTGCGGGGGCATGAAGGGGAAGACGGCCTCCGCAAAATCGAACCCCGAGGCCTGTATAATGGCAACAGGCCCCGCCGGGGCAAAACGAAAAAAGGGGAAAAAAAGCAAAGTTTTTTTTTTTTTTTTTTTACAAAGCAAAGAAAAAAGAAACCCGAAGGCAAGGAAGATAAAAAAATGGAAAAAAGCGCGAGCGGGAAGGCAAAAAGTGGTTTCAACGGCCGTTGAAAAAACACACGCGTCTTCTTCGCTCCGCGGAAACGAAGAAACTGGGGACCACGCACTCCTCCGTCGGGCGGGAAGGCACTCGCGCACGCGCGGTGCGGCCAACTAGAAACTTCTAGTTAAAAAGGTCCGTACTGAGGGCTCCGTCGGTGACGTCACCCATGTGTTAAGAATATGCTGCCTGCTTGTCCTGGGATAAGAAAAAGATTGCCAAGGCAACGCGATCAACTCACATTGCCTTTGCGATCTACTGGTCGATCGCGCTCGACCATTTGGGTACCCCTGCTGTTATGGTATCCTGTCCTGACTGAGGAAAGGGGTTTAGTCTCAAAAAACTGCCTTATTTCTATTTCCTATTTATAAACTTTAATCAATAGATACAATACTACTTGATTCTACGTAAAGCAACAAAACAATTTTTTCTACCTTTTGTCGTTTTTGCTTTAATCATCTTGTCTTCACTCTTCTTTCTAGCCAGCATCTGTCCGCTCTGTCTTCCATACAGCATCAGCCCCTTCCATCCACTGTCCGCCCTCTCCCCGTTCCATATGGCATCTTCCCTCTTTTTATGCTCCTTCAATAAACTGTCTATCCTGTGCCCCTTCTCTTCTCCTTTGTACATGATTGATTTCAGCTCTGCCACCTCTCCATTTTTCTCTCTCTGTCACCACCCCATCCCCTATGCTCTGGCATCTCTCTCTTCTCCTTTCTTTCCTTCGCACCCCACAGACTGGTATCTTCCCTTCCCTGATTCTCTAGCATCGCACTCCTTTCCTTTTCTTCCATCTCCCCCTCCCCCTCCATGCTCTGACATCTCCTCCTTCCTTTTCCCCTTCCTTTTCCCTTGGTCTGGCATACTTTCCTCCTTCCCTCCATGCCCTGGCATCTCTTCCTCCCTCCCTTCCCTCCAATCCCTAGCATCTCGTTTCATTCCCTCCCTCATCTTCTTTCTCCCTCCAGTTGGGTGCAGCAAGTCTCTCCCCCTCTGCTCCCTTTCCTCCATCTGTCACCCATGACCTGGCGTCATGAATTTCTTCAGGCAGCAGCATTCACAATTCGCTGCTGTTGCCAGCTTCGGGCCTTCTTCTCTGTCGGGTCCTGCCTTCATGGAAACAGAAGTAGGCAGGACCCGGCAGAGAGGAAGGCCTGAAGCTGGCAACAGCAGTGAATTGTAAATGCTGATGCTAGCCGAAGAAGTTCATGATGCCAGGTCGAACACCCGGGGCAGACTGCTACTCTCCCCCCCACGACCCTCCTATCTCTCCCTCCCTCCCTTCACGAGACTCTAAACAGCAGTGCTCTACTCTAAGCAGGCTGCTTCAGGGCTTTCTCCTGCCGTGATTCCCTCTGGCACGTCACTGATGAGGGAAGGAGGGAGAGATAGGAGGGTCGGATCGGGTTGGGGGTCGCCCGGGATGATGATGAGGCTGCTGCTGCTGCCAGCGAATCCAGCAAGGGTGAGGCCCCAAAGCACAGCACTGGCAGGCCCCCCCTGACTATTTCGGGCCCTAGGCCTGTGCCTACTGGGCCTATACTTTAATCTGGCCCTGTTTCCCCCCCATATGCCCTGACATCTCTCTCTTCCACTCCATGGTATGGTATCTCCTTTCCCTCCCTCCCATGGTCTTTGCATCTCTTTCCTCCTTTTCCTGATCTTCCTTCTCCCTCCTTCCCTCTCTCTCCCCAATTGGGTATAGCAGTATTTCTCTTCCCCCTCCCCCCACTGGGTACAGCAGTATCATCAGCATTTCTCTCCCCCCCCCAATTGGGTACAGCAGAAGCAGCATTTCTCTTCCCCCTCCCCCCTAATTGGGTGCAGCAGCATTACTCCTCCCATTCCTCCCCCCCCATCTCACACACCAGGCAGATTCGCTACAGACAAAGGCAAGTTGCAAGTTTCCCTTGGTCGCTGACCTATCTCCCAAAGGGCAGCGACAGAGGGAAGTTTACAACTTGCTGCTCTTGCTTACTTCGGGCCTTTCTCGTTGCCGGGTCCTGCCTTCATGGAAACAGAAAGTAGGCAGACCCGGCAGCGAGAAAGGCCCGAAGTAAGCAAGAGCAAGTAAGCTTCCCTCCGTGGCTAGCCTATCTCCCGCATGCTCCGGGGGTCTAATGGTCCGTGCCGGCTTCTCTTCTCTACCCCCCCCCCCCCGACGTAACTTCCGGTTTCGGAGGGAAGCCGGGTTCGAGTCGCTTGCTGGGGTTTTTTTTTTGTTTGTTTAAAGTCCGGCAGGTTTTTTGGCGGCTCTTCAGGCTGCGCATTAAGCAGTGGCGGCAGCAGGATTCGGCAGATGACAGCCGGGCGGGCATCTAAATTTGCTGGGCATTGCGCCCGGCTGAAAAGTGCTGGGGAGAACATTGGGGAGCCCGGGCCCCCTGTCAGCTCCGGGCCCCTGAATGCAGGACTGGTAGTACTGCCCTGATGGCGGCCCTGCTCAGGAGTCTATTGGTGGAGTGATGTGATATCTAATATCTTCCTAAGAAGTCTATTGGTGGAGTGATGTGATATCTAATATCTTCCTAAGAAATGTACAAATATCTCTCTTTTACAGCATAGCAAATGGCTCAGTAAGCTGGTGCAGTGTTTCTAAAAAATGCTTGCCCCATATCTGAAAAATGGACCTTAGAGGATAGTGCATTTTTCAGATACGGGGCCAAGCATTTTTCAGAAACACTGCACCGGCTTATTGAGCCATTTGCTATGCTGTAAAAGAGAGATATTTGTATATTTCTTAGGAAGATATTAGATATCACATCACTCCACCAATAGACTCCTGAGGCAGACTCAGTTGGGCTGCAACACGATCGTGTCGGGTCACAACATATTAATAAAAAGATATCGAGCACCAGAGTCTTCCTTCACTGTTTTCTACGTAAAACCTGGGCATATACGCACTCTTGTCCAAGCTTCACTGGCTTCCAGTACACTCCAGAGTCCTCTTTAAATGTGCCTGCTTAGCCTTCAAGATCCTACATGGCATCCTTCCTCCCGTTATCCCACTCTTCTGGAATTCCTCAAACCCTAACTCCACCAGATCCTCCCCAAAACTGAAACTATCATTCCCCTCTATCCCGTGCAGGAAAACTAGGAACATCCCTCCCCTTTAGAACCACAGAACTCTGGAACAACCTCACATCCCCGCTCAGAAATTCAAGCTCCCTCCAATCCTTCCGCAAACACCTGAAAACTTGGCTCTTTTCAAAAATCTAATACCTCCCGCTCTCTGGTACTATGTCCCTCTCTATCTTCCTAGTTCCTTTCCTATAACCCTTCATTGTAGTTCTTTTCTACCCTAACTCTGTAAACCATCTACGCTTGCGGAGATGGCGCGGTATACAAACCTAACTCTGTAAACCATCTACGCTTGCGGAGATGGCGCGGTATACAAACCTAAGGTTTAGTTTAGTTTAGCTTGGATACTCTGGTAAGGTTTAATGAAAAGTATTCATTCATAGGCCTGGGCCTATTCCTTCACAGGCTCAGAGAAGGCAAAAAATACACTCTTAACTTCTCTCTCTCAATCTAGTTAACTGCCTTTACTCCTTAGGCAGTTAACAGAATCTCACATCCAATTCAGCAATTGTTAGTCTTTGGTCAATTAACCAGTTCAAACAGTATTCTAATCGTACACAGGCTGTATCCAATATATATTTAAAAAATAATAATTTAACTAAAATCAGTTAAACTAATTTTAGTGATAAAGTGCTGTGCTCAGATCTGCTTACCAAAGTGCTCTAATAAACTTGTGAGCAGTGGTAGCTGGCTGGGACCATCATGACAGCAACTAGTCCCAAAGTATAGAAATGTAGTTTACTGTCATTTTCAAATATAACATAATGAGATTATAGCAGGATATATTTTAGAAGCATTTAGTTAGTGAACAAGGTCTGTTCAGACACACGAACAAGTTTTATCATTGTTAATAGTAATTGTAGTTACTTTTTTGTAGCATACTCCCTCCTGATGATGCAATAGCAAAACTCGAGTCGAGGGACCGGGTTTTGGTCATTTTCGGGTGTTTACATTATATTTGATTTTTTTTTATCACTAGCAGTGGAAGCTGTATGGAGAGATCTGCCTCGCCTTCAGATAAGTAAAATACTTACCTGTTATTGCTAGTATTTAGATGGTGGCACTTTGGGACTAGTTGCTGTCATGATGGTCCCAGCCAGCTACCACTGCTCACAAGTTTATTAGAGCACTTTGGTAAGCGGATCTGAGCACAGCACTTATAGCACTAAAATTAGTCTAACTGATTTTAGTTAAATTATTTTTAAATATATATATATATATTGGATACAGCCTGTGTACGATTAGAATACTGATTTACGAGCACAGGGAAGTTTAAATAATATACTCCCTATTGTTTGGTTTGATTTTTCAAACAGCATTTAGGTAAAATGATTGGCTTACCTCAGCCAACACAGACTACAATCATCACCTGGATACTCTCATTCACTCTCTATTCCTTCCAAGGGCTCTGCCTCAGCCCACAGCTAGAGAAATCTCTGTTGTGGAAGTCTCTTCCTTGTGAGACTCTCTTTCTGTGATCTCTCCCTTGGGAACCCAGTCTGGATCTGAAGTACTCTTCCTTACCTGTCCCTCTGACTCAGCTAGGTTGTAATACTTGCCTCAATGTAACTTACTCCTATGTTAGTGCCCCCTGCTGTCCAGTGATATAACTGCTGATTCCTGACAAAGATAAGTAACTTTTTTGTTGCTATTTGGACCTTTCTGAATATTTTCATTTGTATTGCACAGAGCACTTTTCAAGCAAAATTAAGGAGGTTTTTTTATGCCCATGAGGTATCATTTAACCTTGCTTTAAAGCTGTTTTCATGGCTGGCTTGTGCGACATAGTCTAAGGCTTTTTCCTCCTTTCATGTTTGATTGGCTCATGTATATGCAAATGGAATGATAGAAAATAGTGAAATTTAGATTTATGCACTTAATTGTGAAAGAGTTGTTGATTGGATGGGAAAGAAACTGGGCTAGTAGGACAATGATTCTGTATGAAATAACTTGAATGCATCGGAGACCCAAATTCTTCATGTTAAGTAAATGAGAAGGTTTGGGTGAATAGCCACGTCTTGAGGGCAACTTTGAATTCCTTAAGAGAGAGAATACTGTGGATATACAGTAGAGAGGAAGAGAATTCCAAGAAGATTTGGTCTTTATCTGACGTCATATTTCTATGAAAGGAAACTCTGCAATGAGAGGGCATAGGATGAAGTTAAGAGGGGATAGGCTCCGGAGTAATCTGAGGAAATACTTTTTTACAGAAAGGGTGGTAGATGCGTGAACAGTCTCCCGGAAGAGGTGGTGAAAACAGTGACTGTGTCTGAATTCAAGAGGGCCTGGGATAGGCATGTGGGATCTCTCAGAGAGAGAAAGAGATAATGGTTACTGCGGATGGGCAGACTAGATGGGCCATTTGGCCTTTATCTGCTGTCATGTTTCTATGGGCCTGTAAAGTAGAATGCCTGATGATGTGTGGACTGAAGTTGTACCTTACATGGTCCAACTGACTATTCCTTTATTTTCTTATTTTATTTATTCAATTTTCTATACTGTTCTCCCAGGGGAGCTCAGAACGGTTTACATGCATTTATTCAGGTACTCAAGCAGTTTAAATGTGGTAAATTATGTAAAATGTTTCTGGTTGTTGGTTTTATTTTTTGTGGTTTTATAATGCAGGCCCGCTCTTACTATAGGAAGCTAAGCAGGGCGGGGCTGGCTAGTACTTGGATGGGAGACCACCTGGAAATACCAGGTGCTGTAGACTGAGGAGCACTATGTTGAGCAGCAGTGACATAGTGGAGAAGGCAATGGCAAACCATTCCTCTACTCTGCAGTGAAACATCACAGGGTGGATTCCTCACTGTATGTGTTGCCATGAGTCAGTGGCTGACTTGGTGGCATGAACCATCTATCATTATTGAAATTTCAATTAAAAAAAAAAAAAGAGACATGAAAAGCAGTTCATTTACAGTGCGTGTCTCTTGCATATGAAAATTTACAGAATGCTAGCATTTTTACTGGTAACTGTGCATTTAAGTGCATAAGTGCTCATAAAACAACATAGTACTATTCTGTAACAGCATGTAAGTGGCTCTTTGTGTAAATTTAAGGTGAGTATTGACAGTTGTGGAGCATGGGAGATGTCAAACTATGTTATCCCAGGACAAGCAGGCAGCATATTCTCTCATATGTGGGGTGGTGTAATCCAAAGAGCCCGGTATACTTCAGAGTCTGAAGACTACCCATACTGCATATGTGCAAGCGCCTTGCCGCTCGACGTCAACTCCTTCAGTTTTTCATTTTCCACAGAACGGAGAAGTTGTCTCCAATTTTTCTCAGGATTTCTATTATGCATGTGTATTTTTTAATGTATATTTTAGACGTTTTTTTTTTTGTTCCTTCCCATCACTTTCGTCTAATAAAAGAAATTTTCAATTTTAAATAAATTTTCTTTTCAGGCCTGAGGGCTCCTCTAAGCTCTTTTTAGGCTGGGAGTGTCATCTCATTTTCAGCATAACATCTACCCGACCTTTGATCGTGTGTCAGCAGTTTGTACATCCATGAGCAAGACTTTTAGCAGCTTCAAGAGGTACGCTTGATGGATTATTTCAGGCAGTATCCACATAACTGGTGTATCCAGTACCTTGGCTACAGTAGAGCCTAATGGGTTGAATGCTGAGGTGGAATGGGGTTCATCGATTGGCTAGGCTCCTACCAATGAGGGGACATGGGAGTGTAGTTGGGCATTTTGAAATTTGCATAAATTCGTTAGCGTGAGGACGCTGCGGCCATCTTTGCTTTCATAAACTGATGCCAGCCCTAATGGTAAGAAAGGTTAGAAGTTTTAAGATTAGTTTATAAGTTGATGGGTGCTTAGGGCTTGGTTTTTAGAATGTTTTGATAAGTTTACAAGTACTGATTGATAGTTATATTTTGTAGGGAGGACCCTTGAAAAAGCAGGACGCGAAATATGTTGGGTCCAACCCTCCCAAATTGCACTTTAAAAAGCTGGAGTTATACATAAAGAAGAATTTCATTAAGATAAATCCATGGTTACAATTAAATTGGACATGAATTTTTCAAAACTTATTTATTTATTATGAAAAGATTAAGCATCAAGCACTGAGCACTTTAGAATTAACTGAGCACTTTAAAGTGAATGGAGTAATAATACTAGTTAGTATATAAAAGAATACAAAATTTATACTGAGCCAGTGACGATACTACCACGTAAAGCTCACCACTATGAAAGTTTATTGATGCTGTGGAGTGGTGGGGCTGAGGCTCAGAATAAGAATAAAAACAGAAAGATAAAAGGCTAGCTATTATAGTTGGCTGCACAACTAGTAGATTTTTTTAGAGGTGTTTTTGAGAAGATTGTGAAGTAATTGCCTATAAGAAAAAGAAAAATCTAAACTACTTCTTCGGGTAAATTATATAAGCAAGCATGCAAATGAATGTATTTTATAATCTACATGTGTACTTGCAAGCTTCACCCATGTTCCACTGAAACTCTGTTCTATACACATAACACAGCACAGTGCTTGTTTCATATAAAGGAGGTTTTTTGCCAATAAAGTGAACGCCTAACCACCGTTATACCACCATTTGTGGAGGTGGGAAGGCCCTTGTCTGAGGCTTTTTCCTCCATTTATAAATGGTTATATAGCCTGGACTGTGTTATTAACACATCACTTGACATTGTGCATCTTTTTTAGTGAAAGTGTTTTGATGTTTTAAATTTTTTATTCTTTTATTATAACAGGAAATAACATTTAAATTGTAAAACATCACTTGATTTGCTATAATATCATCTGGAAATCCTGAAATTTAACCACCCTTTCCATCCCTAATACATCAAAAATATTCATATATTATTTTATACATTATGGGGCTCATAATCGAAAGAGAAAAACGTCCAAAAACTGGCCTAAGTCGGCACTTAGACGAACATTTCTCAAAAACGTCCAAGCGCCGAAAATAAAAATGGGTTTTGGACATATTTCTAAACGACCTAGGCCTTCATAGTGCCGCTCAACATCCAACGCTAAATGGGGCGTTTTGGGAGGCGTGTCGAGGGCGGGAGTTGGGCGGGACGTGGGCTGGCTTAGACTTACTCGTACAGCATGTATAACCGAAAGTTATACAGCCCAGGATCGACGGAACTTGGACGTTGTGACTTAGACCATGTAAAAGATAATTCTAGACTAGACCAAAAAGATAATTCTTACCCAGTGACCTAAATTTTACATAAGAAAGCTCAGAGCGAATCTCAACTGGAAGAGAATTCCATAAACTAAGAACAGATGCAAAAAAAGCAGAGTTACATGTTGAAGCCAATTGCACCAAATGAACTGGAGGCAAAGTCAGTTGATGAGCAGATACGAAGAGGTTGTCATCATGCATTAATTGTTAGAGATTTAGCTATTTGCATTCCACAGTATCAGCTGTGCTGTTAATGGTAGCAATCACTGCTCCACATTAACTCTATGGCTGCCTTCAACGCAGTGCTGGGAATTCCCCCCACCAGTTATTATAGAAGAGCTACATATAACTCACCTTAACTTTGGCTATTAATGCCAATTAGGTGCAAAACAGTGCAATTAATACCAATAACTGGTTGTTAGCACTCAATTATTGATAGCGGATGGCTCGTTAGGCAATTAAATTGTGTGTGCATCTCAACAGCGTGCACAAATTTGGTTGCTTTATATAGAATTTGGGTGTATGTACAAAAAAGATGCACTATGGCCTGGATTCTGTATAGGACGCTTGGGATGGGCATCCTATACTGAATCGGACCTATACCTGCCTAAAATAAACCCGATTCTGTAACCCCCCCCCCACGATTGCCGGCAGGAGGGTGCCCAACCCTTCCTGCCGGAAGAACCCCCGTCCCCCACTATGATTGCAGGCAGGAGGGTGCCCAACTCCTCCTGCCGGGAGAGCCCCCCATGCGTGGACACCCACCCAGGCCCCCCCACAATAACCCCCCCACCCCCGGACCCCCCCCACTAACTGTCTTCCAACCGGCCGGCCGACAGGCCTGCCTCTATCTGAATGAGGCGGGCCTGTTTCTGTCCGGGCCATCCCACAAGATCCTAGGGCCTGATTGGCCCAGGCGCCTGGACGGGCCTTAGGTGCCTGGGCCAATCAGGCCTTAGGATCTTGGGTGTGCTGGTGGATGCATCACTGAAGCCATCTGCACAGTGCGCAGCAGCCTCGAAAAAAGCCAACAGGATGCTGGGCATCATAAAGAAGGGCATAACAACCAGAACACGGGAAGTCATCATGCCATTGTATCGAGCGATGGTACGTCCGCATCTGGAATACTGCGTTCAGTATTGGTCACCGCACCTCAAGAAGGACATGGCGGTACTTGAGAGAGTCCAAAGGAGAGCAACAAAAATGGTAAAAGGGCTGGAACACTGCTCGTACGCCGAGAGGCTGGATAGGCTGGGGCTCTTCTCTCTGGAGAAAAGGAGACTCAGGGGAGATATGATAGAGACCTTCAAGATCATGAGGGGCATAGAGAGGGTGGATAGGGACAGATTCTTCAGACTGAAGGGGACTGCAAATACGAGGGGGCATTCTGAGAAACTGAAGGGAGAGAGATTCAAAACAAATGCAAGGAAGTTCTTTTTCACCCAAAGGGTAGTGGACACTTGGAATGCGCTACCGGAGGAAGTGATCAGGCAGAGTACGGTACAGGGATTCAAGCAGGGATTGGATGGATTCCTGAGGGATAGAGGGATCGTGGGGTACTGAGTAAACCAACCTGGTCGTGCATCTGCAAGACCGGAGGGCTATGACTTCGATAGGAGGGCAGAACTTAAATGGGAAACCAAGGTAGCAGGGGAGCCCCTTCTGATGATTCAGACAGGCCTTGACCTGTTTTTGGCCACCGCGGGAGCGGACTGCTGGGCAGGATGGACCTGTGGTCTGACCCGGCAGAGGCACTGCTTATGTTCTTATGTTCTTATGAACCCGAGGTGGGCCTGCTGGCCAAACGGTTAGAAGACCCAGATGGCCAAAATTTCATGGTTAATGGGGGGGGTTAATGCGGGGGGGGGAGGGGGTCCGGGGAGTCAGCATGTGGGGGGGCTCTCCTGACAAGAGGAGTTGGGCCGCCTCCTGCTGGCGATCGTAGTGGGAGGAGTGAGGGCTCTCCCGGCAGGAGGGGTTGGGCACCCTCCTGCTGGCGATCGTACTGAGAGTAGGGTGCTCTCCTGGCAGGAGGGGTTTGGCACCCTCTTGCCTCATTCATTCGGAGGGAGGGGGGGAGACTGGCAGCCGTGGCCACTATATTAATCACGGCAGGGAGATCCTTTGCAGCGATAAATATAGCGGCACGTCTACTGCAATGTAGTCCAGCATTTTGCTGGCCTACATTGTAAGCGTCTCCCACTCTACTAGGGAGATGTGTAGGGCCACCTAGGTTCGCCTAAGGCTACCACCTAGCCTTAGGCGGGCTTGCGGGCCTCCCTAAGCTCCCGGAGAGCCTGGGGAGCATTTTTTAAAAAAATGTGCTTCCTGTTTGGCTGATAAAACAGCTGTAGGACACCTACAGCTGCCTACAATCGGGACGCAGTTTACAGAATCTGGGCCTATGTGCACATACCTCCTAATTCTATATATGGTACTCAAAACTGTGTGTATAAATTTGAGCGCATGTCCAATTTGTTTGTGCAATTTAATTGCATAAGAAGCAATTAGCACTGATAATTAGCACTATCAATCAATTACTCCCCCGAAATTCACAGGGGTTCCTGAAACAGCAAATATGTTTTTTATTGGCAGGAGAGAGAAGCTGGGGCACCGAGGCAGGAGAGAGCAGCTGGGGTGCTGGCGGGTGCAAAATCACTCCAACCGCCTCTTCCTGTTGCTAAAGTCAGGCTACACCAATCAGGAGCTGCTTTGACCTGCAGCTCCTGATTGGTGTTTTCTGAATTTAATACAGGAAGAGGCTGTCGGAGAATACTACGAATTAGTGAGTCTGCAATTCGTGAACCGCAAATTCGCGGGGGAACACTGTATTGGTAATTTGAATTTATGCACACATCTTTATAGTTACTATTCTATACAGATGGCCATATAAATCTTTACAGATGGCTCTGAAAAGGGGGCATGGCCATGAGAAGGGCATGAGTAGTGTCAGCACCATTCCTGGAATTTGCATGCAGTGTTAGAGAATAAGGCAAATCTGTGACTAATTTAGGTGCAGATTCTGGTACCAAATGCAATTGTATAAATGGCTGCCAACTTGGAGCGCTGTTTCTTGAATAGTGCTAATTTTTTCAGTGCTGATTTTTTGGGCACCATAAACAGAATGTAGCCTATAACGTATACTCTTTAAGAAAAGGGTGAACTATTATTATTATTTGCTGAAAACAAACAAAATAACATAAAAATGTTCTAGATGTCCATCCCTAATAAGTGTTCCCTTATATTTTTAGGGATAGAAATTTTGTGTTAATTGTCATAGCATGTTTTGCAATATATGAAATCAATAAGTACAATTAAAAATACTAAAATAAAGACTTCTGTTGAAATAAAAAATTGCTACTATATTAAAATAGCAGATTTAATCAGCTTACCTTAATGTAATATTTCAGTGATCCTCGATACATATATGCTCTGACACTATCAGGCTTGATTTTGATCGCCTCATTACAGTTCAGAATTGCCTTAACGTATCTTCTTTTTGAACCATAAAAGGCAGCACGACTCAGATAAGCCTTTATAAAATATAACTCGTTAGTACAGGGCCCACTTAAGGGAGAGAAATATTAAGTTGACTAAAAGGTTCTAGAATAACATAAAGAAATGTTTCCTTACTGAAAGTGTGGTACATACATGGCATGCTCTCCCAGGAGAAACTTTGAACATGTAACGTATACAAATCTAATTATTGCTGCAATCTTGAAAGTAAATAAGCCTGTCTGAAATTAGCCCTTCTGAAAGTGGCCAAAAGTACATATAAGGCTCACAAAATATGTACTTTGGACTGCTTTAAAGAGATGCATTCCCAGTGGAATTATAAAACAAGAGGAGTAAAGTACGTATGCAAAATGGTATGTTGTTGGACTATGTTATTATGTTGTTCTCTGCTAGGTTGAATGATGATCAATGACTGACATCTGGCTACAATCTAGGTACCTCTAGAAGTCATTGATTATCTTATACTACATATTTGTCTATCACTTTTCCTAGACATAGCTTATAAGCACCGTTCAAATATGTGTACATATTAATTCATGACAAAAGATGCATGTGAGAGGATTGCTGAAATAGTGCCCCTGAGGCAATGGTTCTGTCAGGTATGGATGTGTGTGTTTATTGTGAATAAGCTTTAAACAGATTAAGCTACTGTTTATACAACTACAGAAAAGTTGGTATATTTTTGAATATTTGTATTCAGCATGGGAAATCTAAAAGTGATAGACTATTGAAAGGTTATATAAACCATCAATACAGTATTAAGTACATACAGGCTGACAAATCTTGAACCCTGGGAAAAAATGACTAAAGTGCTGACATATATTTAAGAAAAATGACAAAAACAATTTTATACAAGCTGAATATCTAAAAAATATAGATCCACCAAAAGATATTCATATAATAAATTCAAAACCCAGAGACGTTTGGAAAGTTAGTTTCCTAGACAATATGGAGAAAAAACCACAGTGTTTCCCAGGAATAATCCCAGGAAACTTCTATGACAAGTATACAGTTGCCATAGAGAAGCACATCCTTGGTCTAAGAAAAACTCCGTTTAGAGTTTTTAAAAAGTTAAATAAGTTAAATAGTCAGTAATTCAAACATATACTTCAAATGTTCTTGTAAAGATAGGAAACCAGCACTTCTCCACAATTGCTTATATAGCTTAGATAAATCTCACATACCATCAAATTATGGATATAATTCTATAAAATGGTGCTTAGGCGTATATGGTACTTGCTTCATAGGCGCCAATAATTGGTAGTTATGCACAAATGTGCACTACAGTGCTGTTCTTTAAGGTAGTCATCAAGAAAAAAGGGGGGTTATAAAGGATAATTGTACAAAATCTAATTCAATAAATTCATTTACTACACATCGGTGTCTAGTTACTTTTTCATAAATTATCTATCATTACTAAAACCCATTTTTTATCATATAGAGAGCAATTGTTTTATTAACATATTTATCCCATTGTATAAATTAAGAGGCTGAAGTATCATAAAGGATGCATGGTGCTCAGTAAAGAGACCTCTTATAACTTAGATGTTATTTCAAGTCTTCATCCTGAATGCGTGTAATGTAATCATTTACTTCAGACCTCCTTCCTACCTCAAAAAACTTTTTTATTATTATGTCATTTAATTAAGTTAAAAAAATTATTAAATAATTGATTATGTAAGAGTGCAAAGTCTATCCCTATCTTTATTTAAATTAATTAATAAATATATTGTATGTTGTTAACTTAATTTAATTTAATGTCCTAACTTAAAATCATGTAATTCAACTTATCATCATTATAATATTACAACTTGAAGTCGTTTTATTCAACTTATCAATTTACTAATAAATTTAATAATAAATTCTATCATTCAAATTGATTCATTCAATCTATCAAATATGATTCAGCAGGTCATTTATGAAAATATCAAATAAGATGGGTCCAAGTACCGAGCCCTGGGGTATAACACTAGTCACTTTTTTCCATTCTGAGAACTTCCCATTTATGCCCACTCTCTGTTTTCTGTTCTCTAGCCATTTGCCTATCCATCTTAGTATATCTCCCTCTATTCTATGGCCTTGCAATTTCCTGAGAAGTCTTATATGTGGAAACTTGTCGAACGCTTTCTGAAAGTCCAAGTATACAATATCCACCGGTTCTCCACTATCAATTTATCTGTTCACTGTCTCAAAAAATTGATTTCCCTTTCCTGAACCCATGTTGACTGGCTCTCATCAGGTCGTGTGTGTGTAGGTGCCGGACTATGCTATCTTTGATCAGCGCCTCAACCATCTTTCCAGGGACAGATGTGAGACTCACAGGTCTGTAGTTGCCTGGCACTTTTTTAAATATCGGCATGACGTTCGCTATCTTCCAGTCATCCGGTATCTGTTCTGTTTTGATTGACAGGTTGGCAAGTTTTTGCAATAGTTCTCCGATTTCAAATTTCAGTTCTTTTAGGACTCTCAGATGAATTCAGGAGATTTATCACTTTTAAATTTGTCGATCTGGTGGTAAATCTGATCCAAGTCCACTTCTACTGTGGTGAGACTGTCCTGTACAACTCCCTTGAAAACTTTCACTGTGTCAGGTATTGCTGTGGTGTCTTCCTATGTAAAGACAAGACGCAAAGAAGGAATTCAGTCTGTCTGCAATTTGTTTGTCATCCTTGACGCACCCTTTTCCTTCCAGGTCGTCCAGCGGGTTTTTTCCCTTTTACATATCTAAAAAAGGGCTTGAAATTTTTGGCCTCTCGCGCTATTTTCTCCTCGTAGACCTTTTTGGCAACTCTCACCGCCTTGTGACATTTTTTTGTGATCATCTCTATGTTTGTTCCAAGCTTCAGATGTTTTCGTGCGTTTCCACATCTTAAAGGAGTCCTTCTTTTCATTTATGGCTTCCTTCACCTCTTTGGTAAGCCACGCCGGCTCTCTTTTGCCTTTGGTTTTCTTTACTTTGGACATCTGCAGAATGTAGAGGTTTTGTGCTTCCATGATAGTATTTTTCAGTAGGTACCATGCCTGTTCCACCATTATGACTTTGCCCATCTTTTTCTTGATCCGTTTTTTCACCATGGCTCTCATGCTGTCGTATCTTCTCTTTTTAAAGTTTAAAGTCGTGGTTGAGGTTTTGGTACCTTTCCCTTTTCCGATATCAAGTTTGAAGTTGATCATGTTATGATCGCTCATCTCCAGCGGGACCGTGACTTCTACTTCCTTTGCTGGACCCGTAATGCCATTTAGGACCAAGTCCAAGGTGACGTTTCCTTTCGTCGGCTCTCCTACCATCTGTTCCAGGAAGCAGTCCCCTAGCACTTCCAGGAACTTTGCCTCCTTGCCACAGTTGGAGGTTCCCAGGTCTCAGTCTATCCCCGGGAAATTGAAATCCCCCAAGATTATGACATTACCTGTCTTACATTCTTGTTTAATTTCCTCTATCATTTCCGAGTCTGTCTCCTCCCTCTGTCCCGGCGGTCGGTAGTAAAGGCCAATGTCAGCATTGTTGTGTCTGGGAATCCTGATCCAGAGGGATTCCAGCTTCTCTTTCGCCATAGTCTCTCTCATGGATTCTAATCCTTCCCGAACATATAGGGCAATACCTCCACCTTTCTGCCCCACTCTATCTTTTATGTACAGTTTGTATCCCTGTAGTACTGTGTCCCATTCGTCATTCCACTATGTTTCTGATATGCCAATGATTTCCAGTTCGTCGTTTTTTGCTATTGTCTCTACATTCGTATACATACATTTGAGTTCCCTTTGTGTTACCTTCTTGGACTTTTTAAGCTTAGCAGTATCTACTGTTTCTTCTACGGTATCCTTTTCTGCTGCTGTGTTGTCTTCCTAATTTGCTTTGTGATCGACCCCTCCCGTGTCTGAGTAGTTGTCCGTAATTCCTTCTAAGGGGCATCCTGTCGCCCGGGCCATCGACTGGTGGTCGACTGTCAGCTTTCCCCTGCCTTTAGTTTAAAGCCTTCTCTAGGGCCCTCTTCATGTTGCCTGCCAGTACTCTTACTCCTTCCTTGTTGAGGTACAGTCCGTCTTTTTTGCAGTACTTGTACTGTGTTCATTGTTCTTTTTGGTTTGTTCAATAAAAATCGTTTCAAATATAAAATCTTTAATTAAGCTCCATCAGACCAGCTTAAACCATTTCAGCACCTGGTCAGAAATTTTTTGGAGACCAAGAAATATATGGTTAGATTCACATTTGATGCCTTTGATGTCACCTCAAGGACTTCAGCAATGTCCACTGCAATATATAGGCAGTTTTAGCTCCAAATTTCTGATTTAGACACCTCAGTCCAAGATCACCTTTCCAACATCCCGTGCATAGGCAATGATCTTTTTGGAGATTACATTGAGGAGGCTACAGAAAAGATTAGAATGATTGCATGACAACTTTATCTAAAGTCTAGTCTTTGCAACAGAACAGTCATCTTATAGCAGCGATGGCGAACCTATGGCACGCGTGCCAACTGTGGCACGCGAAGGCCTTGCAGCTGGCACGCGCAGGGCCGCCATCAGGGCAGTACTACCAGGGGAGAGAGCTGAACTGGGACGATGGGGGACCCGCGGGGTTAAATATAACTCGAGCCGCGAGGCTCGTCTTCTACTCCGACTGCCCTGCCGCTCACACAGCCGATCGGAAATCTTCCCCGACGTCAGCGCTGACGTCGGAGGGAGGGCTTAAGCAAAGCCCGCCCTCCGACGTCAGCGCTGACGTCGGGGAAGATTTCCGATCGGCTATGTGTGCGCGGCGGGACAGGCAGGAAATAGAAGACAAGCCTACGCGGCTCGAGCTACATTTTGCTGAGAAAGTTGCTAAGATGGGCTGGGAGACAAACGAGGAACACAAAAGGGGGAGGGAGTGCATTTTGGACACAAGGCATGAACTTGGGAGAAAGGAAGGGAGGGAAAGAGATGCTGAGGTGGGGGAGGGAATTGGTTTTTGAACACAGAAGGCATGAACTTGGGAGAGAGGAAGGGAGGGAAAGAGATGCTGAGGTGGGGGATGGAATGGGTTTTTGGACACAGAAAGCATGAACTTGGGAGAGAGGAAAGGAGGGAAAGAGATGCTGAGGTGGGGGAGGGAATGGGTTTTTGGACACAGAAGGCATGGACTTGGGAGAGAGGAAGGGAGGGAAAGAGATGCTGAGGTGGGGGAGGGAATGGGTTTTTGGACACAGAAAGCATGAACTTGGGAGAGAGGAAGGGAGGGAAAGAGATGCTGAGGTGGGGGATGGAATGGGTTTTTTGACACAGAAAGCATGAACTTGGGAGAGAGGAAAGGAGGGAAAGAGATGCTGAGGTGGGGGAGGGAATGGGTTTTTGCACACAGAAGGCATGGACTTGGGAGAGAGGAAGGGAGGGAAAGAGATGCTGAGGTGGGGGAGGGAATGTGTTTTTGGACACAGAAGGCAAGGACTTGGGAGAGAGGAAGGGAGGGAAAGAGATGGTTGTGTACACGGGGAATAGAAGAAAGGAGAATTTTTGGTCATAGGGAGGGAGTGAGGTACAGACAGTGGCATACCAAGGTGGGGGTGGGGGCGGTCTGCCCCGGTTTTACGCCCCAAGGCGGTGCACAGCTGGCCACCCTCCAGTGTTCTCCCTAGGCTGGCAAACTGCGTCTCTTTAGCCACTTGAGTGCCACCGCCGCCATTGGGAACAGGCCGGTGCCAAGTTCTCCCTGCTTTTCCCTGTGGGGCTGACCAACTCTCGCCACCCGCGTCAATTCTGATGTCGGAGAGGACGTTCTGGGCCAGCCAATCGCTGCCTGGCTGGCCCAGAACGTCCTCTCCGATGTTAGAATTGACGTCGAGTGGCGAGAGTTGGTCGGCCCCGTGGGGAAGAGAAGCAGGGCGAACTCGGCGCCGGCCTGTTCCCGATAGCGGCAGTGGCAGCCTATTCCCCAGTGGCGGTGGCAGCATTTTCCCAATGGTGGTGGCATAGGGGAGGGCAAGGAGAAAGAAAGAAAGGGGGGGACAGGGAGCCAAAAAAAAAAAAAAAAGAAAGAGGGCTGGGTGAAACAAAGAAAAATGGGGCATGGAGAGAGAGAGAAAGACAGACATACAGAATGAAAGGGGGTATGGAGAGAGAGAAAAAGAAAGAAGGGGGCAGGGTGAAACAAAGAAAAAGTTTGGGGAGGGAATGAGGTCTGGAGGAGAGAAAGCATATAGGAGGCTGAAAAAAGGGAAGAAATATTGGATGCACAGTCAGAAGAATAAAGTGCAACCAGAGACTGATGAAATTACCAAAGGTAGGAAAATGATTTTATTTTCAATTTAGTGATCAAAATGTGTCTGTTTTGAGAATTTATATATGCTGTCTATATTTTGCACTATGGCCCCCTTTTACTAAACCGCAATAGCGTTTTTTAGCGCAGGGAGCCTATGAGCTTCAAGAGCAGCGTGGGGCATTCAGCGCAGGTCCCTGCGCTAAAAACCGCTATCGCGGTTTAGTAAAAAGGGAGGGGGAATATTTGTCTATTTTTGTATAGTTGTTACTGAGGTGACATTGCATAAAGACATCTGCCTTGACCTCTTTGAAAACCCGCAGAATATAAATGATAATTAACATTTTCTCTGCGTACAGCGTGCTTTGTGTTTTTAAAATTTTATTGTTGGTAGATCATTTTGACTTGGCCACAAAGGTAAGGGGGAGGGAGGGGAGCTGCTGAAAGAGTCTACCTTGACGTGGTTGCAGGCTTACAAATCTTTTGGTCAAAGAGTGCAGCAACAGAGAAAAGTATGTGTGTATTCGGCCCATGAATGAAATCATTAAAACATTATAAATTGCCAATAAATTGAAATGAAAACCAAAGGATTGTGAATCAAATTGATTCTCTGACAATACAAAGATTCCAACCTTTAAAAATGATGTTACATAGTTCAGGCAACTTTATAAAGAGTTTTTAGATACTAAAATCTTGTTATTAAGGTTTAATTGACGTGCTGGCACTTTGAGGAAATTCTTTGGTTTTGTGCGGCAGTTTGGGCATTCGGGCTCGAAAAGGTTAGCCATCACTGTCTTATAGCAATACTTCTAAATGCTTCTCTTACTAGTTTCATGTGTCATTATAGTTAGCCTTTCACATCCCTTCATCCTTCTACCCAGAGGCATCCTAGACAACAGAGAAAACAAAAATCTCAGTCACAATCTCAGTCCAAGCCACAGCAGTCCTTTTGACTTCCTGATAGAGAGCATTTCCAACCTCTCTCTCTCCCACCAGATCTCCCAATAGGGGGCAGGATCTACCACTCTTACCATTGTTGGACCCTCTTAACATCAGAACAATATGTTCACCAGGTGGTTATGTCCTTTGCTTACTTCAAAAGTCTATGAACCACTCTCCAAGACAGTCTCTTTCAACTACCACCAGAAGACCCTCCTCTATAAAGTACTCTCATCTCTTCTCCAGCTCAATGCAATAGAAAAAGTACCTCTGCATGAGAGGGGCTTAGGGTTATACTTCAAGTATTTCCTGATACTGAAAAGACTGGAGGTCTCCTCCCAATTCTAGACTTCCATGCTCTCAACAAATATTCAGTGAAGGAGGAATTTTGTATAGTTTCTCTGGGATCTCTATTACATCTATTAGAGAAGGATGATTGGATTTGCTCTTTAGATCTCAACAAAGTGTATACTCATATTCCAATCCTACTTGCCCACTGGAAATATCTCCACTTTTGAGTGGGTTCTCTCTGTTCTCTCTACCTACAGGGTTTTACCCTTTGCCCTAGCATCGGTTCTGAGAGTGTTCATGAAATGCCTGGTAATAGTAGCTGCAGCCCTTCACTCATGGGGGTTTCACATGTTTTGTTACCTACAGTAGATGACTGGTAGATAAAGGTTTCTTTATCGCAGCAAGCTCTGCATGCCATTAAATTCACAGTTTGTCTACTAGAGCTACTGGGGTTTTCAGTGAACTACCAGAAGTCACATTTCCAACCCATGCAGACCTTAGAGCTCATAGTAGCTCTTCTAGACACTACTCAGAGTTGAGCTTTCCTACCTCAGCAGAGAGTCAACAATCTTACCCACCTGTGTCAGAAAATCTCCACCCTGTCATGCATCTCTGCACGTCAGATGTTACATCTTCTGGATCACATGGCCTACACATTACACATCACTCTGTTTGCATGTCTGCACCTCAGAGTTCCACAATGGACTTTCTCCTCCCAGTGGTCTCAAGCCACTGTATCGCTATCTGCACAAATAGAGATGACCTCAACTCTTCATCACTCCCTCCAGTGGTGGATGCTAATGTCCAATCTCTTTGGAGACTTTCTCTTTTAGCCTCTTCCTCACCAGAAGCTCCTTACAACAGATTCTTCCATGCTAGGCTGGAGAGCCCATCTTGATGGCCTCCACACTCAGGGAGTCTGGAATACTCATGAGAAAATCACTTGCCATGAGGAGTTTTGATCCAAGATGGCCGCTGGATAGGTTTGCTGAGAGACACGCTCCTGAGAGTTTGCTCTAGAAACTTGTTTTTGGCATTACCATTTGATATTTCTTATCTAAACATTGCAAAAGAGGAGAAGAAGAAGCGCCGCTGATGCCTCATGACGCTTCAGGAGTGATGTCTTCGGAAATATAGAGGAACTCATGAGGTGCATGCAGGGCATGCTGGCATTGTCAGTGACTTCCCCACTGGCGACACTGCAGAGAAGTGGGGCTGGAAACAACTTTGAGCTCTGACATAAGAGCACCGCCCCCACATCCTCAAACCACCAGTTCCCTGTGGGTTGAGGAGCTTCCAGAAGTTGAAATGCAACCTCTCCTGGAGCAGAGTACTTTACATTTGCAATTTCCTCAATTTCAAAAACATTAGACACCCTTTGGGATCTAGTTGCTAATTTGGCTAAGACCATTAATCCTCAATTTCAACAGATAGAAGGGAGGCAGGCAAAGAGGAGCTGAGAGAGAGGAGTCAGAAGGAATCGGAGAAGCAGGGCAGGCAAGAGTGAGGGGCAGTGGCGAGAGATAGCTCCACCCACCCCTCTGATGTCAGCCAGGCACCGATCCGAAGTTCCCCCTTAAAAGGGGAGGAGCCAATGGTGAGATAACTTCGAAGCCCAGTGAGCAGGGCAGGCAGGAGCAAGTCGGGAGGCAGGCGAAGAGGAGCTGAGGGAGGGGAGTTTGGAGACATCTTTGCTCTCAGTGGATTCGAGAGGGAGGTTGATATCTCCAAGGATGAGCAGTTTGGTGTAATGGTATGCCAGGTTCGTTATTATTTCAATTATTTTCGGGACAGAATTTGATTGAGAGTTGGAAGGTCTGTATATTAGTAGGATTACAAAGTTGTTCAGTGTGGAGTTGGGCAAGTCTTCGGGTTTGCAAGCAAGGTATTCTAGATCTGGGTATGTTGCTTAGTCTAATTCCGTGATGATATAAGAGCTTTTGTATATTATTGCTAGGCCGCCTCCTCTCTAGTGCTTCCTTGGGAATTGAAGTATGTTGTATCCTTGCGGGCATAGGTGGGGGATTTCTGGGCTGTCTAGGTCTTTTAGTCATGTTTCCGCTATGAATGAGAGGTCTAGGTTGTTGGTTGTGATTAGGTCATTTAGGAGGAATAATTTGTTTACTACTGATCTTGCGTTGATATACATGCAGTGGATGGGGGAGGGGTTCTTCCTATTATTTGATGCTGTTGATGGAATTGCAGATTGTGATTTTGTGTATGGTTTTTTTAAGTTCATGAAAATTTTTTATTAAATTTTGGTAGCAGAACATAAAAATACCTTATCATACTCCACCATTGTTGCTGGAAGTTATGCATCTTCACTTCTGTTAACGAAGGAAGCGGATAATCTATTGCATTTATTATTGCTCATTGCGATTTCATGTATGGTTTGATGAGAGGAAGCTATCTCTGTCTTTTGTTGTTGCTGTTTTTGTTCCAAAGTATAGGGATGGTGTTTCGGTGGGTTTCGACGCTCTTTGAAGTGGTGTTGTGGGGGGGTCTAGGGTGCCAAAAGGAGTGGGGGCTGTTATTGGAGGGTGTGTAGTGTATTACTACTAGGCTGGAGAGGCAAAGTATAGAGAGGAACTGGGCGAGCAGAAGTTTCATTTTGAGGGTTTGAAGATCTTAAGATGGTGCCTAGAAGAGATGAGGAGTCTTTTTTTTTAATTGTATTTTTATTTAATTACTTTTTTTTTGAGAGGGTGAAGGTGCAGGAGGGGGAGGGAGCTGGGTGGGAGGCTGCTAGCTGCTTGAGGTGAGAGGTACTACTGGACTGTAGAGAGAGTTTGATTGAAAGGGGTGAAGGTATTGTTTGAGGATTAGATGTTTAGTTTCTCTGGCTGTAAGTTGCTGCTCTCAGTTGCTGCGCACAGGCGCACGTCACTCTCATTGGTTGCGCTCCACTAGGGATGTTGGGAGGCAGAGCTCGTCTCCCACACCGGCCCGACCAAAATCCCTGTGGCGGAAGTGCTTCTGAGGCACTGGGGCAGCTCCCATTAGTAGTGGAGCTGTCCTAAGGAGATTTCTTTCAAAGTTTAGCACCACTAGGAACATCGGGAGGCGGAGCTCATCTCCCACACTGGTCCAACCAAAATCTCTGCGGCGGAAAAGCTGCTGCAGCGCTGGGGAAGCTCCTGTTGGTAGTGGAGCTGTCCTAAGGAGATTTCTTTAAAAGTTTAGCGCCATTAGGGACGTCAGGAGGCGGAGCTCATCTCCCACACAGGCCCAATCAAAATCCCTGTTTATTCTATAATTTTGTTAGGGCTGCATTTCAATTAAAATTTGTATTTGCATGATTGAAAGTATGGGGTTTCTTTTTCCCATTGCAGCTCCTTGTGATTATGGCTAATAGAAGGTTAAGTGACTTGCCCAGAGTTACAAGGAACTACAATGGGAAGGGGAGTGAAAGCCACACCTTTAATCATGGAATTAATAGTGATTAAAATTTTAATCAAAATACAGCCCTAGTTTCAACTCTAATATAGATGCAGCAGTTTAGTGTCTCAAACAGGACTTAAAGACATTGGCTTTCTCTTGCATTACAAAACATAATTTTACTGCTTTGACACCTTCATATCACCCTTCCTTATTTCCCTGTCTCCCATCCTCCCCTCCCTCTTCCTGTAAGACTGTCATTTGAATTTTTTTATGTTTTACTCATATATACTGATAGCTGTCTTCATTTGTTTATCTTTGATCTGAAGAAGGAGTAGCTTCCAGAGCTAATCTACCAGGCTCTAGTTAGTCCAATAAAAAAGGTATCACTTGGATTCTTTTTATTTCTACATATCTTTAAGAATGGACTAACATGGCTGCCATACCATGTCTTAGGCAAACATGCTGCAATATGGTATTAAATAATAAAACTATAGAAAAAAAGGGGGTGGGAAAGACTTCAGGACTTGTCAGCCTCTATGTATTTAATACTGTATTGATGGTTTAAAACCAATCATCACAGGTTATAAAAAAAACAACAACCAAGCTTTATATCATCAGATATAGCACATAACTGTATAGTGGGGGCATATACATGGGCAGGCCAAGGTCTTGGTTTCAAATGTTATACATAACTGATAGAATACGGTCAGCTATGTGGATTATTTGGTGTAAGTAAGGTGGCCCATTTACACTAGAGGTCTGCACAGGAATGGGGATCACGGGGATCCCACGGGGATGCCCCCTTCAACCCACAGGACTCCCACAGGGAATGGAAGAAAGAGGAGAATTTTTGGTCATAGGGAGGGAGGTACAGAATACAATAGAGAAGACAAAGATGAGAGTGAGAAATGTGGTGGCAAGGGAACAGTGGGACAGATTGAAAGGGATGCAAGAGGGATGAATGCTGGACAGTGGTGAAGAGAATGGAGGGATAAATGTGGCATGGTGCTGGAGAGGGGTGATAGAACAGAAGGAGAAATGTTGAACATGGGGCTGGTGGGCAGGCACGAAAGATGAGAAAGGGATAAATTCTGGACCATGGTAGGAGGAACCAATGGACAACGGAAGAATTTACAGAAGATGGGAAAGTGGAAAAAAGAAACTGGGACCAACTTGATGGAAAAATAAGTTTCTAGACAACAAAGGTAAAAAATGGAATTTATTGACTAAAATATGTTAACTTTAGGAAATGTATATAGCAGATGTCTTTGTATTATGTTCAAAAGAAAAGGAAATGCATTTCTGGTTTTATTTCTACAGTGTTGAAGTACTTGCTGACCCTTGCTGTGACTGGTGGAGATCCCCAAGCACCGCCAGCAGAGGACCTCCTCTAGAGATGGCTAGAATTTCCCACTAGCAGCTTTCTTGAGTCACTGAGGTGCCAGCATCTGTGATTCAGGGATGCTGTTGCTGCCTGCCAAGCTTGGCAAAAAGGACCCCCTGCCAACTGCAGAGGAAGTCCTCAGCTGAAAGCTTGGGGGTCCTCTCATCAGCTGAATATTTCTATTTTATATTTACATTAGAGGCTCTGGTAGAAACCCGTTTACAAAGAATGTATTCTTCCCAATTAATATTTCCAAATTAATAAAGTGTCTTTGCTTATTTGTAAATGGGTCTCTACCAGAACCTTTAATTCAGTAGCATAATTAAATGAAATAGCTATTTATGAGTTTATAGGGATGGGCGAACCCAGAGGGGATTCCTCGCAGGGATGGGTGGGGACGGAGGGATTCCTCATAGGGACAGGTGGGGACAGAGGGATTCCTCACAGGGACGGGTAGGGATGGGTGGGATTTTGGCAGGGGCGGGTGGGGACAGGTGGGATTTCTGTCCCCGCGCAACTGTCTAATTTACACCTGAAATGGTCACACCTAAATTTAGGCACATCCTTGCTGATTTATGCTATAACAGCATCCTGATGCAAAGATGCATTTATAGAACTGGCGCCCAACATTTAGCATCAGGGCACCTAAATAAAGGTACTAATTTATTAAAATCACCTCCTATAAACATGTATACTATACCTGAAAGAAATCGGGATTGATTTCAAGTGTTTCATTGAAGTCAGCCATACACAAATCCTGTTGGAGACGCATCCTGCACAGCCCTCTTTGATAATATGCATCAGCAAAATCAGGAAAAATCGTAACAATTTTGGTGAATGCTGTAAGGGCCTAACAAACCACAATGCATTAGAAAGATTTCTCATAAGTATGCAGGATCTCCAATTTTAATTTGAAGGAAAATACAGTGGTACCTTGGATTACGAGCATAATCCGTTCCAGGAGCATGCTCGTAATCCAAAATGCTCGTTTATCAAAGCGAGTTTCCCCATAGGAAATAATGGAAACTCGCTTTGATGCGTTCTCCCCCCCTCCCCCCCGAGAACCAGCATTGCTCCCCACAAAGCCCCCCCCCGCGATCAGGAACCCCCCCTGCGATCTGGCACCCCCCCGCCACGATCTGACTCCCCCCCTCCACGATTGGGCACCCCCCACCACTTCTTACCCTCATCTGGGCACTCTTGAAAATCGGCCTCCTCCTCTGCTGGGCCTTGAGCATCTGAGCATGCTCAAAGCCTGCGAGTTCACGTTCACGTTCAGAACGTGAACTCGCGCCCAGCAGAGGAGAAGACCGATTTTCAAGAGTGCCCAGATGAGGGTAAGAAGTGGCAGGGGGTGCCAAATTGTGTCGGGGAGGGGGGTCGGATCGTGTCAGGGGGGTGCCCAATCGTGGCGGGGAGGGTCGGATCGTGGCGGGGGGGGGGGTGCCGGTTCGAGGCAGGGGGGTGTGCCGGATCGCAGGGGGGGGTGCCGGATTGCGGGGGGGAGGGGGTGCTTGTAAATCGAGCCATGCTCGGTTTCCGAGGCACCGATTTTGCAAATGTTTTGCTCGTCTTGCAAAACACTCGCAAACCGGTGCACTTGTAAACCGAGGTACCACTGTATTAGGTTCTTACCTTGGTAATCTTCTTTCTAGTATACAGATACATTATTCCTAAACCTTATATTCAATCTATTCCCATGAGAATTCTTTGTAGAAAGACTCATTAGCATTCTTTTGCTCCACCTCCCATTGCTCTGGGCTGTCCTCCAAATTCTCACTTTGTACCAAAGCAGATGGTCAGTCCTAGATAAGAAACAAAATAGGGAGGGGTAAGGGGATTCTCCCAGATCTGCTCAAATCATTAACACATAACAGATGAAACAAAACTTAACCATTTGTAATACATAACAAGGTGAAAATAAACAAATAACCTGCACTAAGGCTGTGGGAGATTCAAAAAATACTCCCTAGGTTCTTCAATGTGGCAGTCTTGTCCTCTATCCTTGAGGCTGGATAAAGGAAAGAAACATAATGTCCAGATTCCCCAGCACATTCAAGGCATAAGCAGGCAATAAACACCTGACAGGGCAGGCTTCAGGAATAATGTGTCTGTCTACTAGAAAGAAGATTACCAAGGTAAGAACCTAATCTTTCCTTCTAGTAGGACAAACACATTTTTCCTGAACCTTTGGGACTTATCTAGGATGAGGGAAATGAGCCTGCTGACAGTACGGATTATCCAAATGCGAAGTCCATTTTGGCTGCTATGTCCACCTTGTAAAACTTTGGGAATGTATGTAGAGAGGACTATGTGGCTACTCTACAGATTTTTTTCCAGAGACACCGCTGAATATTTTGCTCACACGGAAGCCACGCTTCTAGTGGAGTGCACCTTTACAGATATAGGCAGATGCTTTCCACTTCCGATACAGGGTGAAGAAATGACCATATGGGTCCATCTTGAAATAGTCATTTTCTTTTTTTTTTTTTTAATTCTTTATTCATTTTATAATTCACAAGTGTACAGTAAATATCAAACAATTAGAATACAATATCACTTGAAAATCTACCATATCATACAACAAAAAGATATAACCCCCAACCCCTCCCACTTCCATATATAACAAAAAATATACCACATGAATATAATATCTTATCATTCATATATATTATTAATAGAAATCCAACCCCCCCCGATCCACATGTAAGAATTAAAATTGGGAAAAGTGTAAATTATTCATTAGAGTAATTTAAAAATGTCCCCCACACATCCTTAAATTTATTATAGTAACCTTTTTGAACTGCCAACGCTCTTTCAATTTTAAACACATGACATACTGAATTCCACCAGAAACAATAATTCAACCTTGTACAATCTTTCCAGTTATACGTTATTTGTTGAATGGCAACTCCTGTCAATATCATCAAAAGCTTATTATTATTAGCAGATATTTGAGGCTTAGCTCTCATCAGTCATTTTCAAGGCTGTTTGGCCTTTATAAGCAGTATCTACCAGTATGAAAAGATGATCTGACTGTTGAAATTCATTCATAACCTCATGATACTGCAGTAACATTCTGCACACATCCAACAATTTTATCACTTTATCACTCTTCCTCAATCCCAAGGGCATGAAGGCTTGTAATCACACTTCTTGATCGATATGAAAGCTGGAAACCACTTTCGGTAAAGAAAGATGGAATCTGAAATTTTGAGGAAGAGATCTCTGCACAACAATGTCTGCAGGCAAGTACCACAGATATCAG
This sequence comes from Geotrypetes seraphini, assembly GCF_902459505.1. Taxonomy (NCBI): domain Eukaryota; kingdom Metazoa; phylum Chordata; class Amphibia; order Gymnophiona; family Dermophiidae; genus Geotrypetes; species Geotrypetes seraphini. The sequence goes on along the minus strand of NC_047090.1, from coordinate 93,525,748 downwards.
GGCCGAGTTCAGGTCCTCACTCCTCTAAACATACCAAGTTTGGAAAAACTTCCAGGCTTTCGCATATGCTGCTTGAATCACTTTCCTTTTATATCATAGAAGGGTAGGCACCACTTTGTCTAAATAGCCTTTACGTGCTAGCGTCGTGTGCTCAAGAGCCATGCTGTAAAACCAAAGTATTGGGCAGATGCAGAGGATATGGAAGTCAAGTCAGACCTTGGTCCCTTTGAAGACAGATCAGAGCTGCAAATCATGGTTGCCTCAGCCAGCTACTAGAATGACCAGCCCTTGGTGCGTCATGATCCTGCACAGAAGTCTGCCTCTTATGGGCCATGGAGGAGGGACATAAAGAAGTCCTGCAGGTACCACTGGGAGAGGAGCATATTCTAGAGCAGACACAAGTGCACCTTTGCCCAGGGAACCACATCCATGGTTGCAACCATTGATCCCAGGCACCTGCAAATAATGCCAGGCTATGAGAGCTATCTCACTTCAAAACTCCTGTTTCTTACGCAGGAGCTTCTATCTGTGGGCTTCCGGGCGGAACACCTTGTTCTTTCTTGTGTTGAACCGAACTCCTAGATACTCCAAGATCTGCATTGGCTCCAGGTGGCTTTTCCAAAAGTTGTGAACTACAAAAATGTGGGGTGAAACAATCAATATAAAAAAATCATAAATCATTAATTCTTCAAGGTGCTCAATAATGCGGTCCTTAATTAGCTCCTCTACCATCTTTCTCGGTACGGAGGTCAGACTCACCAGTCTGTAGTTTCCTGGATCACCCCTCGAACCTTTCTTGAAGATCGACGTAACATTCGCCACCTTCTTGATTTGATCGACAGATTGGCTATTGGTTGAAGCAGTTCAGCTATAGTCCCTTTCAATTCCTTGATTACCCTCGGATGGATGCCATCCGGTCCCGGGGATTTATCATTTTTAAGCCTATCAATCTGCTTGCATACCTCTTCTAGACTGACCGTTAACCCTGTCAGTTTTCCATCTTCGTTTCCCGCGTATAGCCTGTCGGCTTCCAGTATGTTAAGTATATCCTCTTCGGTAAACACAGACGTAAAAAATGTATTCAGTTGTCGGCAATGGCTTTGTCCTCCTTTAGCACTCCCTTTATTCCATGGTCATCCAACGGCCCCACCTCTTCCTTCGCGGGTCGTTTCCCCTTAATATATTGAAAGAAGGGCTTGAAGTTTTTCGACTCCTTGGTTATTTTTTCCTCTTAGTCTATTTTGGCCCCTCTTACCACCTTATGGCACCTGCTTTGATGCTGTTTATGCTTTTTCCAGTTTTTGACCTTTTCCATTCTTTAAATGAAGTCTTCTTGTCTCTGATAGCTTCTTTCACCATTACAGTGAGCCACGCAGGTTCCTTGTTCTTTTTCCTCTGGGATTCCTTGCCGATACGTGGTACATATAGATTTTGCGCCTCGGTGACTGTGTCCTTAAAAAGGGACCATGCTTGTTCTAGTGTCTTTACAGTGCTTATCCTCTTCTTAATCTTCTTCCCCACCATGATTCTCATCCCTTTGTAATTCCCCTTTTGGAAGTTCAGCACCATGCCCATCATTCTGGATGTTTCGCCCCTGTGTCCAGGTCGAAATGGATCATATTGTGATCACTGGTTCCCAGCGTCCCCTCTACTTTTACACCTGTTGAATGGAAGATATTTTTTTTGAGATGTGAGATGAATAGGGTGCTGATTGGTGCTCAGTGACTGAATGTTGATTAGAAGAGAGGCTAAGTTCCACATTTACAATGTTTACAGAATATTTATAATATTTAATGTTTTAATTAGACAAAATATCATATTATGGTTGGAGGTGGTGATTTACCCATGATTGAGAATAAATCCCCCGATTAGTTTAGGCTGCCTTATAATGAGTTGGGGAATGAATTTCTGAGGTCTCACCACAAATGAGTTTCATATTTTGAACATATGTTCAGTCGTACCATTTTTCTTAACATTGAAAAATTAAATATTTATGATTTTTGATACTGATTGTTTCACCCCACTTTTTATAGTTCATTATTTTTGATTTTGTAGTGGGGTTTGTGTCATTTTTTTTCCAAAAGTTGACCATCCAGCCCATCTTCTACAGCAGCTGAATCACTTTGCAAAGGCATTCTGCCTTCAGATTTGGACTGGGCTTTTATCAGTCAGTCGTCCAGATACAGATGTACTTGTATACCCACTCTGTGCAGGTATGCTACAACTACAACCATCACCTTGGTGAAGTTGTGTGGCGCCATGGCCAGCCCAAAGCACAAGGCTGCAAACTGGAAGTGTTGCTCCAGCATATGGAAACGAAAAAACTTCCTGTGCTACAGAAATATGGGAATGTGCAGATAGAGCTCCATCAAATCCAGCAAGGCGAGGAATGCCTCAGGCGCCACCAAAGCAATTACCAACATCACAGTCTCGATCCAAAACATGGTATCATGAGGGTCACATTGATCACCTTGAAGTCTAGAATCAGTCTTCAATCTTCTGAACCTCTCTTGTACACTGTGACAGACTGATACCCCTCCCTCTGGTTTGGGGATGTAAAGTTTGTGCACACACACTCTGGACACACTTTTAACTGTCACAAAACCTTTATATATTTACAAAACCCCTGAGTCTGTTCCCTCACAGCCCAGGGAGAAAATTATTCTCAGTTCAGCAAAACAGTCTCAGCCAGACCCAGGAATATATTTCACAATGTTCAGAGCAAGAAGTTTGGCTTACCTCAGCCAAGCTACCAACAACTGTTTCACCTGGTACAGTCCAACTTTCTCTCTTTTAAGTGCCATCAGGTCCCTTGGGGCTACTGCCTAGCCACACTGAGGTATTTTGAAGCAGATAAGGCTTTTAATTTTAAATTGGGAAATCCAAGATGGCCACCCCAGCAGCGATTTTAGCATTAAAAATGGCCCATAAGAGCTACATTGGAGTCCAAATACTAGCTCTCTGGGGATTTTAGAGGTAGAGGACCTTGGCCTAACCCCCAAAACACAAAAAAGCCCCCCTTTTAAAGACCCCCCCCAAAAAAATTCTTATGGTTGTCATCCTGTTACTCACTATACCATGCTGTGTGGAGCTGCAGACAGCTTACAGGGAGTACTTCTGCTTTAAACATGCCTGGAATCTGGACTGCTTTTTCTTCAAACTGTGTCTTGGGCCCTAAGAAACAGCTGAAGACCTCGACACCCACTGGAACCTCACTCACACAGACATGGGTGGGTGCGAGGGGGATAGGGGGAAGCAGTTGGCCCTGATCCTGGAAAAACCACCACAGAGCCACTCAGCCCTCGCTCAAGTCCACTGCGGATAGAACCTGAGGTGAGCCTTGCTCCAAAGGGATCAGTCCCTGAGCACCCAAACTGTTAGTGCCCACTGTCCAGGTGGGTGTACTACAAAGTGGTCTGCCCCTTGGAAGCAGACTTCCGACCTTAGAGTCTGCGTTCTCCTGCAGCCAGAAATGCCCCAAGACTGGGATCCTCTGTAGCACCAGCCTTGCATACGGTAAGCAAAAACCAAATTTAATGAAACTATAAACATGAGCAGAAAAGATAGGCTCCTACCATCTCACTTGTAGAGAGACAACAGGGAAATTGGAGGACAGCCAGAAGATTAGGAGGCAGAGCAAAATACTAATGAGGCTCTCTACAAGAATTCTCATGGGAAAGCACGTAACGGGTGTTATCCAGTGACAGCAGGCAGATATTCTCACTTGTGGGTGAGGTCGTCCACAGAGCCTCGGCATGGACAGTATTAAAAGTATATCACCACTGTTTTTAGAAACTTCGCAACTATCCACACCACACATGCATGAGTGCCTTCCCTTTCGACGTAAGCTTGTGGTTCCTCAGTTCCATAAGCAAGCAAAGAAGCCAACCAGGGAAGGAGGGTGGGTTGTGAGAATATCTGCCTGCTGTCCCTGGATAACACCCATTACGGTACGTAACTGTGCTTTATCCCAGGACAAGCAGGCAACATATTCTCACATGTGGGACTCCCTAGCTTACTACAATGAGATGGAGGGAATGTTGGCCATTTAAAGAATACATTTTGTATTACTGCTTGGCTGAAGTAACCATCCCATCTGGAATAAGATTCCAGACAGTAGTGAGATCTGAATGTGTGAACTGAGGACCAAGTAGCAGCTTTACAGATCTCAGCAATGGGAGTGGAACGTAAGAAAGCAACTGAAGCTGCCTTAGTTTGGATCTTATGTGCTGTTACACGACCCCCAGCCTGAGAATAGCAAAAGGCAATACAGGCTGCCAACCACGTGGAAATAGTTCTCTTGGTCACCCAATCCAACCATAAATGTCTTACTTACTATCAACAACTTGGATTTCTCTTCCCATCCTCTCCTTTTGTTTCAATATGTTTTTGTTAGGTTAGTTCTAAGTGTTTGTTCTGTTTCACCCTAAAATTCTGTAATTTTATTGATTTGTACATCGCTTAGAATTTTTGAATAAGCGATTAATCAAATTTATAATAAACTTGAAACAAGATGAACAGTTGAGAAGATGTTCTATGTGACTTAGTCCGTTGTAAGTAATAAGCAAAAGCTCATTTGCAGTCCAAAGTATGAAAAGTTGTTTCTCCAGGGTGAGAATGAGGCTTAGGAAAGAACACTGGAAGCACAATTGATTGGTTCAAATGAAATTCTGTGATTACTTTCGGTAGGAATCTAAGATAGGTGCAGAGAACTACTTTATCGTGGTGGAAATCTATAAAAGGCGAGTCCACCACCAACTCTTGAAGCTCACTCACTCGATGAGCAGAAGTGATGGAGATTAGAAATACCACTTTCCAAGTGAGATATTTATGATGAGCTGAAGACATTGGTTCAAATGGAGGCTTCATCAGTCTAGTGAGAACACTGAGATCCCAAACCACTGGAGGTGGTTTGATAATGAAAAGTCCTTTCATGAATCTGGAAACAAAGGGATGAGCAGTCAGAGATTTATCGTGCACTGATAGCACTAAGATAAACTCTGACTGAAGTGGTTTTAAGGCCCGAGTTGGATAAGTGTAGAAGTTAATCCAATACTGAAGCTATAGAAGAGGATGAAGCATCCTGATGATGAAGATTACACCATGTTGAAAACTGTGTCCACTTCTGCTGGTAACACTGCTGTGTAGACGGTTTTCTGGATGCAAGTAAGACAAGTTTGACAGAATCAGAATGATCAGTGTCAACTGAGGCATCCCGAGATGTACCAAGCTGTCAGGTGCAACGACTGAAGATTGGAATGTAAGAAAGACCCTTGATTCTGCGTGAGAAGAGATGGAAAAATCTGCAGAGGAAATGGATCTTTGACATTGAGTTGAAGGAGAAGGGAAAACCACAGTTGTCTGGGCCATCAAGGAGCTATGAGGATCATGGTGACCAACTGCTGCTTGAGCTTGACCAATGTCTTGAGTATAAGAGGAATCGGTGGAAACACATACAGAACATGTGTATCCAATCCAGGAGAAAGGCATCTGCCTCTAGGCAATGTCTGGAACAGAATTGAGGCAGCTTGTGATTGAGAGGGGACGCAAACAGGTCTATCTGAGGAGTCCTCCAAAGAGAATATTTGATGTAGTATTGAGGAGTGACGTGACCACTCGTGTGGTTGAAGAAACCTGCTGAGTTTGTCGGCAAGAGTATTCTTCTCTCCTTGGACATAGACCGCTTTGAGGAATATGTTGTGAGCAATAGCCCAGTTCCAAATATTCTCAACCTCTTAAGAACATAAGAATTGCTGCTGCTGGGTCATACCAGTGGTCCATCGTGCCAAGCGGTCCTCTCACGCGACGGTCCCCAGGTCAAAAAACAGTGCTCTAAATGAGTCCAACCTCACCTGTGTAAGTTCCAGTTTAGCAGGAACTTGTCCAACTTTGTCTTGAATCCCTGGAGGGTGTTTTCCCCTATAACAGACTCCAGAAGAGCGTTCCAGTTTTCTACCACTCTCTGGGTGACGAAGAAATCCTTAAGTTTGTACGAAATCTATCCCCTTTCAACTTTAGAGAATGACCTCTCCTTCTCCCTACCTTGGAGAGGGTAAACAATCAGTCTTTATCTGCTAAGTCTATTCCCTTCAGTATTTTGAATGTTTTGATCATGCCCCCTCTCAGTCTTCTCTTTTCAAGGGAGAAGAGGCCCAGTTTCTCCAATCTCTCACTGTACGGCAACTCCTCTAGCCCCTTAACCATTTTAGTCGCTCTTCTCTGGATCCTTTCGAGTAGTACCTGAAGAAGGCCTGGTTTACGCAGAAGCGTTAGCAGGGCATGAAAGAGACCTTCCTAGTCCTGATCAGAGGGTCTTATATACATGCAAACACATTTAAAACTTTGAAAAAGTCAGGATAATAAACAAAAGACCAGGAAACCAATATATAGCATAGGAAAAGGGGAATTCACTATTTGTGTGAGGTGTTAGGTGGGGCAAGATCATGAAGGAAATCCGGTATAGATATACATAATACATACATAGAGATATTAATGACTCCATCTTGTTTTAATGACTCTATTTTGGGTTTCTGTCTTTCTGTGTCTCCTCTTCTTCTTGAGGTAAAACATACTGCAGTTTTCTCGCTTTGAGCTTCATGGCTCTAATTAATACCAGACCTCTCAGTCTGGTTTGTGGAAGATATAGGGTTTCACATTTTTGAATACAGATAGTTATATGTATCTTATGAATGCAATATACCGTGTTATGGGTGTGTGATGGGATCCCATGAGTGATTATGTGCGTGAATGTATATTGAACATGAGAATTGGTTTTGAAAAACATATTTCATATATTTTAAACCTGAGGAAATTCTGAAAAGTATCACATCTGGAATTTAACCTCTCTGACCTTTAAGCTAAGCAACTCTCTACTCTGTGGGGGGAATAGCCCTTCTTCCTTCTTCTGTGCTGACAGGAACACAAACTTCTCAGCAGATGCTGAAAAATAGAAATGCAGGCTGGCTTAACAGACAAACTGTTTGATTTAAGTTTTGAGAATGACAAAAAGAATATTGGATATGTAATGTAATAATGTTTTATGCATATTTAGAAATTAATGTAAACAAAAATTTGATTTGTGAAACTTTTTCTCTATGTCAAAAGGAATGTTCTTTGTTCAAGCCTAAGGACAGCCTTTGTCGGTCGATTGGTTGACAAGTAATCATATCATGCTGTTCATGTAGATATATATTGGTGAACGACAATTATAGGTTGGAATTCTTTGCTAGGAATGCCAGCTTTTGACTTCTGTAAAAAAATTTCCATGACGCAAATAACCTTTTGATAATTGCTATGGAAATTAATAAACACAATAACATTTTATGGAAAACATTTGCATCATTTACCATTATTTCTGTATACTTTGCACACCTAAGAACAAAGCTAGCTGCTCATACCGTGTCCTTCTTCGTGTATGGCAACCAGTGCTGGACGCAGAACTCCAGGTGAGGGTGCACCATGGCCCGGTACAGCGGCATGATGTTCGTAATCCCCTTCTTAATCATTCCTAGCATTCTGTTCGCCCTTTTCACCGCCAACGCGCATTTCATGGACAGCTTCATCGACTTGTCAATCAGAACTCCCAAGTCTCTTTCCTAGGAGGTCTCTCCAAGTACCGACCTGGACATCCTGTTTGTTGATGTAATACATTGCAACTTGATTGTGTGTATTAGTAAGACTTGATTGGATATAATGTGTTAAAAAGTCTTGAGAGCACTGCAAATGGCCTGAATTCCATCAGATTGATGTGATATTGTTGCTCTTAGGCACACCAGTGACCCTGTGTGTGAAAACTGTCCAGATGAGCTCCCCAAGCATATTTGGACAAGTCTGTGGTCAGAACCATTTGATATGGAGGGATTTGAAACATGAGCCCTTTGGAAAGATTGGAGGAATTCATCCACCACTGCAGAGATTGATGAAGTTATGATGTAACTGTAATCTCTTGTGAGAGTGGGTCGAGAGCTTGAGACCACTGAGATGCCAAGGACCACTGAGGTGTCCTGAGATGAAGCCTCACAAAGGGGGTAACATGGACTGTGGACACCATGTGACCTAATAGGATCATCATTTGTCTGGCTGAGATAGACGGAAGATGATAAACTTGATTGCAAAGTTTAATCAAATTGTCTTGTCTTTGCTGAGGTAGAAACACCGTGAGTTGAATCATGTCTTGCAGGGCTCCTATGAATTGAAGAGTCTGAGAGGGTTGAAGTTGAGATTTGGGAAAATTGACTTCGAACTCCAAATGCTGAAGAAACAGAATCATTGACTGTGTTGCGGCGAACACTCCTTGATGAGAAGCATCTTTTATGAGCCAATCATCGAGATAAGGAAAAACTTGGAGTCTTTGAGCCCTTAAAGCTGCTGCCACTACTACTAGGCACTTGGTGCATACTCTGGGCGAAGATGCCAAGCTGAATGACAGAACTTTGTACTGAAAGTGATGATGGGCTACCTGAAACCTTAGAAATTTTCTGTGGGCAGAATGAATTTGTATGTGGATATAAGCTTCTTTTAGATCCAGAGATCATAACCAATCATTTTGATCTAAGAGTGGATATACTGTAGAGTCGCTAAGAAACAACATGCAAAACTTTTCTTTTATTAAGAATTTGTTCAAGTCTCTGAGGTCTAGAATTTGACGAAGACCTCCCATCTTCTTTGGGATGAGAAAATACTGGGAGTAGAAGCCCTGATTCTTTTGAGCAGGGGGTATTATCTCTATAGCATTCAGATGGAGTAGCGATTTTATTTCCTGAGGAAGAAGGGACATCTGCTGAGGGTTGAAAGAGGACTCTCTTGGAGGATGATTTGGAGTTGTAGTTACGAAATGAAGAGAGTAACCTTCTTGAATGATTTTGAGAACCCACAAATCGGTTGTTATCAGCATCCGTTGATAGTATAACTGGAGCCAATCTCCAATTGGCTGAGGAAGAGGCTGAGAGAGAGGGACAGCGGCTATGCTCTCCATGAGTACATCAAAAAGACTGAGCAGGTATTTGAGGAGCTGTTAGCTGAGATTTTTGAGGCCACTGTTGCTCTTGTTTCTTCTGATGAGGGGCAGAAGGTTTAGCAGAATATTGCCTCTGATATGACTGTGAAGCCGATGAAGGCTTAGTCTTCATTCTGACCAAAGAATTCTAGTTCTTTTCATGTTGAGTCAACTTTACTGTAGCTATTTCAATAGAATCACCAAAAAGTTCTTCTCCCAAACATGGAATGATTGCTAATCTGTTTTTGAGGTTGATGTCCATATCTGAGACTCTCAACCATGCTAGGCATCTCATAGCCACTGACATAGCAGATGCTCTTGATTACAATGCGAAGGTATCATAAGCTGATCTCGCTTTCTAGTTTAGGAAAGAGAGTGAAAGATGTCATGAAATTCCTGAAGATGTTGTGCAGGAATATATTTGTCAAAGGTGAGTAATTTTCTTACCAGATGCTTAAGATAACAAGACATGTAGAAATTGTAATTAATGACCCTGTTTGCCAACATAGAATATTGCTAAAGGCAACATCCAAATCTGTCCGTAGTCCAGCCTTCTCGCCCTGGTGGTGCTGAGGCATAGACCCTTGAAGACTTTTTCAAGGTTGATTCCACAAGTAAAGCTGTGGTTTATCAAACCCCAGAGAAGTAATGATTCTGTAAATGGAATCAAGTTTTCTTGGAGCTACTGTGACAGTGAGATGTGTTTCCCAATTTTTAAGGAGAGTCTTTTTGAGAATGCCATGCAGTGGTAATTTGAGGAGCTCTTTTGGAGGCTCATTATAGTCCAAAGCTTCCAAGTATTCAGCACTGAAGCCAGAGTCAGCTTCCAATTAGACAAGTAAATCTTTGCCTAACTGTAGGAGATCTTGTTTTTGGAGGAGTTTTCTGTGGAGATGGTTCTTAAGGGGTGTCATAAGCCTCAGTTGCAGAACCAGTGAGGTCACTTTCTGTTCAGAATGTAAGTCATAATTATATAGAAGCTTTGGAAAGCTGTGCGTTGAGGAGATCAATGCTTACGACGTCTTCGGTACCAATCTGAGGAAGAGGATCAGTGAATAGCTCTTTTGCGCTTTGAAGTACGCGATGAAGATCAATGCTTCCTTGATCTCAAGGATTGTGTAGAAGAAGAATGTCGATGTCTCGAAGCACTGCATGGATAAACCAATAGAGAGCAGGACCTTTGATACGATGATCGAAGCTGGGGAGTAGAACGTTGAGCTGAAGATCGTCTCGGTGAAGATCATGTCGACGTTCTGAGGTGAGCTATGGTACCGTGGGGGTCTCATGGCACTATACTCAGACTGGGTCAGTACCGAGGGAGTCATGTAAGCACTGGTGCTCTGTGCAGTTTGAAAAGATCATCAAGCTCCCTCAGGAAGAACTCACTGAGCCTCTCCTTAAATGAAAGCACTGGTACTGTTGGCTTATCTGCCGGTACCATCAGTGCAGCAGCTTACCTCGGAGGTGACCTCAACTAGGATGCATATCATGAAGGAGAGACAAGCCGCAATAATAGTAAACGTTGGTGTCATGTTTGGTCTGCATCAAGGGACTCAATGCTGTTACGACCTGCGATGCTGATTAGGAAGTGGATGGCTTCTTAGCTGGCTTCCCCGATGGTGCAAGATCTGTAGGTAGATTTATGGGTATAACAAATGATTACTACACGAACAAATCACGTGCATACTAGTTGCTAGGGCAATCCATAAACATCTTTTCAGATTCGGTAATTTTTGCCTACTTATATGAATACAGAGACCAGAGCTTTATGAAAGACTTTTATTATAGATATAAAAATATAATTCATAAGCCAGCAGCAAATAATAACTAAATATTGTTCACAAAATATCTGAATACATATATGAAACTCAGTGCATAATTATCACACAATACTTGCTAAGTAAATGAGTAAATATAACTAATTCTTACACACTAGGTAATTCCTTATAAAATAAGTCCTGATTATAGCAGCAATCTATTACAGTTTATCACCAAGAGTAATTAAAATCTCCTCTCATGAAACCAATCAGAGATCTATCTAGCCCTGCTGAAAAGAAAATATGATTCCTTTCTCACTATCCTTCAGGTCAAGCCTCCTTCGATCAGGGAGATGGAATTCAACCGTTTTCCTCGCGTAGCAAGTTGTAGAAGTTCCTCCGGCCAGCAAGAGTCCGTTATTTACTGAAGTGAGCTGTAAAAGTCTGTCAGCAACAGTTCCTTATGTGAAAAAAAACCCAGATCTGTATAAAGAGTTCTGTTTTCTCCAATCTCTAGAAGAGAGCTAGTCACAAGAGGTAAATTATCAGGTCTTAATTATTAGAAGGTGTGTGTAGAGAAGATATGCATGGGTCCGAGCTTCCTCACATCCAAGCATAAACTACTAATTAGACACCTTCTCCTTAGTTTTCGTCAGATGACCTCCTTGGACCAATCCAGAAACAGAACTTAGATCAATAGCCTTTCTGTGTAAAGTCCCATACAGGCCTTGAGAGAGAGGCACCTTCGTTAGATAAGAAGCACAGAAGCTCATGTCTCCCCCAGATTCACATGGGCTGAGCATGTAGGCATAGTCAGATGTCCTTGACTGGAGAAACACATAGTTCTGGTGAACAAACCCAGAATGCATCTGGCAGGCAGCAGGCAACAAAGATGATTTCTTCTTTTTCTCTTCTTGCAGACAATGGTTCATGCTGGAAAGATTGTTCAGGCTTTATGACATCAGAGAGAGGCCTAACCTTCAAGTGTGAGGAAGGAACCACCCCTACAGATCTCCCGATACCAATATCAATGGCTGTGAGATCTTGTCGATGTCCATGGCCGTGCCAAACAACTTCTCCTGCTGAAAGTAACGCGCTTTGAAAAGAGTGCTTCTGTAAGGTGGAACACCAGATACAAATTTCCACCCAGTGCTCAGGGCCTAAACAATGCAAACAGCAACTATGAGGGTCGGTGACAGAAATAGGCCGCTGACACCTACAGCACTTTTTAAAGCCCATTAATGGTTTCGACATGGAGGGAAAGGAGAAATTAGGTTCTTACCTGCTAATTTACTTTCTTTTAGCTTCTCCAGACAAGTAGAGGTTAATCTTTACGAATGGGTATATATCCAATCATGACCAGCAGGTGGAGACTGAAAACAAAACTTTGGGACAGTATATACTATCCTCCCTTCTCTATTTCCCTCAGTCTGCCGAATAGCCAAGCAGAACCAAGAACTGGAAAACAGAAAGAAAACAATACTCCGAACAGGAGTAACAAATAACATACCCAAATGCTGTTGGAAAATGCAGAGGAGAAATACCCGAAGGAAAATGTCCCCACAGCTCGTCAGCTAAGCCAGCCGAGCCACAGCCGCTGTTCTTTAATTCTCCCCGGCCCTAGAAAAATACTAGAACCCGCAGCAAAAAACAAAAAACTGCCCGCGAAACAACCCCAACAACAACAACAACAGACAGGGTGGGGACCTCTACTGGTCTGGAGAAGCTAAAAGAAAGTAAATTAGCAGGTAAGAACCTAATTTCTCCTTCTTTAGCACTCTCCAGACCAGTAGAGGTTAATCTTTACGAATGGGACGTACCAAAGCAGTCCCTCTCACGGGCGGGACCCCTGAAGGGCCGATACCAGAACACGCTCACCGAACACCGCGTCCCGACGCGCCTGAACATCTACCCGATAATGCCTAACAAATGAATGCAAGGAGGACCAAACCGCAGCCTTACAAATATCCACCGGAGGCACGAGCGACGACTCAGCCCAAGAAGCCGCCTGACCCCGAGTGGAATGAGCCTTGAGAAACTCCGGAACCGGCTTCTGACTCAGAAGATAAGCGGAAGCAATCGTCTCCTTGATCCAGCGCGCAATAGTAGCCTTAGAAGCTCCAGCCCCCCGACGAGGACCCGCCAGAAGGACAAAGAGATGATCGGAGCTCCGAAAATCCCGGGTCCGCTGCACATAAGCGCGGAGGACCCGACCGACATCCAACTTGCGCAGCTGCCGTTGCTCAGAAGAACCCTCCCGACTACCCAAGACCGGGAGGACCACCGATTGATTGACATGAAAAGGAGAAACTACTTTCGGCAGAAAGGAAGGAACAGGCCGCAAAACAACCCGCTCCCTCGAAAATTCCAGGAAGGGAGCCCTACAAGAGAAAGCCTGTAGCTCAGAAACCCGCCTAGCGGAAGTAATGGCCACCAAAAAGACCGACTTCAGTGTAAGGTCCTTCAAAGAACAGCCATCCAACGGCTCGAAAGGCGGGCGCACCAGAACCGAGAGAACCAGATTGAGATCCCAAGAGGGAATCGAGGGCCTTATGGGAGGCCTGAGCAACTTGGCCGCCCGAAGAAAATGAATCACATCAGGAATGGCCGACAAACGCTGACCTGTCACCAGCCCCCGAAAAGCCGACAGGGCCGCCAGTTGAACCCGGAGAGAAGACCAAGCCAGGCCTCTATCCAGGCCATCCTGCAAGAACTCTAGAATGTTAGGCAGGGAAGCGCGAAAAGAGACCACTCCCCGCGCCCGGCACCATTCCTCAAAAAGACGCCAAACCCGCACATAAGCCCGAGAGGTAGAAAGCCTCCGGGATCCCAAAAGTGTAGAGATCACCTTATCTGAATATCCCTTCTTACTCAGGCGGCCCCTTTCAAGAGCCAAGCCGTAAGACAAAAGGGAGACGGGTCGAACATGGGAATGGGACCCTGCGTCAGAAGATCGCACACGAGAGGCTGAGGAAGAGGATCCGCCACCAGATGCCTCACCAGATCCGCATACCACGGACGACGAGGCCAATAAGGAGCCACCAAAACCACCAGCCCCGGGTGGCGAACAATGCGAAGCAGTACTCTGCCCACTAATGGCCAAGGAGGGAACACATACAACAGCCCCTCCGTCGGCCACGGTTGGACCAGAGCATCCAGACCCTCGGCCAGACCGTCCCTGCGACGACTGAAGAAGCGGGGTACTTTGGCGTTGCCACTTGTGGCCATCAGATCCATCAGGGGCTGCCCCCAAGCCCGCACTATCAACTGAAAAGCCACGGCGCCGAGACACCACTCTCCTGGATCCAAGAAGTGACGACTGAGGAAGTCCGCCTGAACGTTTTCTACCCCGGCAATGTGAGAGGCCGAGAGGTCCAGAAGATGCGACCGCCCAAACCATGAGCCGAGCCGCCTCCTGCGCCACCTGAGTGCTCTTGGTGCCCCCCTGACGATTGACATAAGCCACCGCCGTGGCATTGTCCGACAGGACTCTGACCGACTTGCCCAACAAAAGGGAGTGGAAAGCCAACAGCGCCAGCCGGACCGCTCTGGTCTCCAACACGTTGATCGACAAGGAGGCCTCCTCCGCGGACCAGGTACCCTGAGCTGAGTGACCCAGACACTGAGCCCCCCAACCCAGGAGACTCGCATCCGTAAGGAGCACCGTCCACTGCGGAAGATCCAGACCCACCCCCTGAACTAGGTGAGGGGTCTGGAGCCACCAACGCAGACTGCAGCGCGCCAAGCCTCGCAGGGGAACCGGAACCTCCATCCCGTGCCTCTGGGGAGACCACCTCCGGAGCAGAGCATACTGGAGAGGACGCATGTGGGCCCGCGCCCACCTCACCACGTCCAGGGACGCCGCCATTGACCCCAAAACCTGGAGGAAATCTCGCGCCCGAGGACACCGGGACGCCAAAAGCAGGCGAATCTGAGATTGCAATTTGCTCACCCGGGCCTCTGGGAGGAAGACCTTCCCCAAGGAGGTGTCGAACAGCACCCCTAGGTACTCCAGACGCTGAGCCGGGACCAACCGGCTCTTGGAAAGGTTGACCACCCAGCCCAGCGACCGGAGAAACTCCACCACCCGAGCCGTAACCCGGGAGCTTTCCTGCAACGACTTTGCCCGAATTAACCAGTCGTCCAGGTAGAGGTGTACCAGGATGCCCTCCGACCGCAAGGCTGCCGCGACGACCACCATCACCTTGGTGAACGTCCGGGGAGCCGTGGCCAGCCCAAAGGGAAGCGCACAGAACTGATAGTGCCGACCCAAGATCGCAAAGCGCAGGAAACGCTGATGAGAGGCCCGAATGGGAACATGCAAGTAGGCCTCCGTCAGATCGAGAGAAGTGAGAAACTCCCCCGGCTGAACCGCCAGAATGACCGACCGCAGAGTTTCCATACGGAAAGAGGGAATCTTGAGAGCCCTGTTGACCCCTTTCAAATCGAGGATGGGCCGAAAGGTCCCCTCCTTCTTGGGCACCACAAAGTAAATGGAGTACCTGCCCGTGCCCCACTCCGGAGGGGGCACTGGAACAACTGCCCTGAGATCTAGCAAGCGCTGAAGGGTCTGGCGAAAAGCCTGCGTCTTCCCAGGAGTCTGACATGGAGAAGCGAGGAAAAAGTCCGGCAGAGGGCGGGCGAACTCCAGGGCATAACCGTCCCGCACCACCTCCAGGACCCACTGATCGGACGTGATCTCGGCCCATTTGGGGAAAAAGTCGCGCAGCCGGGCCCCCACCGGAACCAAAGGGGGCGCCGGCAAGGCGTCATTGTGCAGGACGGGAAGCGGGGGAACCGGCGGAGGGATTCCCTACCCCCCGACAGGCCCCCCGAAAGGGCTGCATGCGCTGGAAGAACCGACCCCGGGAAAACCCCGGAGACTGGAAAGAAGCAGCCCCACGCCCAGGGCGATACTTGCGAAATTCCCGCAAACGCCCCCGGGCCGCACCACCCCGAGACGCAGGGCGGGCACGGTCCTCCGGCAGACGGGGAACTTTCGAGTCCGACAGAGTCTGAACTTATCCAAGTCCTCTCCAAATAAAAACGACCCCCGAAAGGGAAATTTAGTAAGCTTAGCTTTGGACGCAGCATCCGCCGCCCAAGCGCGCAGCCACAACACACGCCTTGCGGCCATGCCAAAAGCCATAGACTTAGCCGAGATCCGCACCAAGTCATATAGAGCATCTGAGAGGAAGGAGGCAGCCATCTCAATCTTCGCTACCTCCTGATCCACCAGAGACCAGTCATCAGACTCTCGATACAAGACACGCTCCGCCCACCGAAACACGGCGCGAGCGACCAGTCCCCCACAAATAGCCGCCTGGACCCCAAAGGCAGAGACCTGAAAATTTTGCTTAAGGATGTTCTCCAACTTGCGCTCCTCAGAGTCCCGCAAGGCAGAACCGCCCTCAACAGGCACGGTATGCCGCTTGGAAATTGCCGAGACCACCGCATCTACGACTGGCGAAGCTAACGTAGCCTGATCCCCTTCAGGAATGGGATACAGGCGAGCCATGCTGCGCGCCAGCCGAAAAGGCGTCTCCGGCGTTTTCCACTGCTCCAGAATAATATCCCGAATATCCTGATGCATAGGAAAAGAGCGGGAAACGGAACGGATCCCCCGTAACAGAGGGTCCCCCACACGCGGAGTCTCCGGCGGCGCGTCCTCAAAACGCAAAACCGAAGAAACCTGTTGAAAAAGGTCAGGCAGCTCATCTCTCTGAAAAAGGCGCACCACGGATGCCTCCTCACTGGAGAACGGGAAACCCGACAACCCGCCGCCAGCTTCCGTCCCCTCCAGAGGGTCCTGGAATTCCTCAGAAGGGTCCAGGTCCTCCTCCAGACCGACACGTTCCTCCGACCACAAATCCTCGTCCCACGACACCCGCGGACGCTTGGACAAGGGAGGCGGCGGAGGGGACGTCACGCCAGACGAGAGAGGCAAAGACGCAGGGAGCGCGGAGGAAACCCCACCCCCCGAAACCCCCTGGGCGCAACCGGGACCCCCAGCTGCCTGAAAACAGGCTCTGCATAAAGAAAAAAAGAAATCAGGAGAAAAAACCCCCGAGGGTCCCAAGGGACTCCCTGCCACAGCAGGGGACCCAGCAGAAACCTGCCCCTGCATAGTCAAAACAGGGGGAAGGTCACCTGAGGTGGAAGACAAAATGGAGGGGCCAGACAGAGAAGATGGCGGTTTTCCCGCCAAAAAAGCTCCCTCCATAGCCTGCAGCGGCTGAGAAACCTGAACAGTCTCAGCCGCTAAAGCAGGCAAGCCGGCATCAGCTGTCAAAATATCAGCTGAGAGGGAATCCTCCAAAACCCGACCGTCGGCGGCTCGGGGAATCCCTCCGTGGGCGGATGGAGAAGACCGGGCTTCCCCACCGTTCCCTGCCGACTCGCGAGGCACCATCGGCGGGGAGCTCTGGGCGCCTGCAGCCGCTGCCGACGGAGCTCCTCCACCGCACCGGCCTGAACACCGCTTGCACAGGCCGGCCGCGAGTGCCTCGCGTCTGGAGCACAATGAGCACTTTTTCCCTTTAGAAGTGCTCATTGCTCCATACGCGACCTAGCTGTAAAAAAGTGCCGGTTAGTTGAAAAAATACAGTAAAATACAGTTTTCTTAAAGGGAAACAACCCTCCAGACCAGCACTATCTCAGGATTTTTTTTTTTTTTTTTTACAGAACAGACTCCACAGGCTCTCTAAGCAATATGCCTTGCTTGATTTAGGGGGCAAGGCTTACTGCTGAGGCTCCTCTAAAAAAATGTGGGGAGGTGGAGGAAGTGGGGGGAGGGACCCCGCTCGAGACCCGCCGGGTTTGACACCCCCGAGGTCGGACGAATCCCCAAACAGAGTCCGCCCAAGCTCCGTCCGGCCAAAAACAGGGACAATAAACCCCCTAAACAAATTCCAACAGCCCTACCAAGGGAGATGGGTACAGATCACATCAACACCTGCTGGAGACTGAAAGAAGACTGAGGGAAATAGAGAAGGGAGGATAGAATATACTGTCCCAAAGTTTTGTTTTCAGTCTCCACCTGCTGGTCATGATTGGATATATACCCATTCGTAAAGATTAACCTCTACTGGTCTGGAGAGTGCTAAAGAATATGGCTTCAGCGAAATTAAACTCAATTTTGGCCCAAGGGAAAACCCCCAAAGGCCAAAGCTGATGAGAAAAGAAAAAATTTACCTTTCTTTTCTACAGTTGTTTTTTTTTCCGAAGAAAAAAAAATAAGACAAAGAGAAAAAAAATCAGTAGAAAAATTAGTCAGAAAAAAACATGAAGCGGGAAGGTAACACGGACTGACAGAGTTCAGTCAGAAAAGTACTTCTTTGCTCCTTGGAAAACAAAGAACTGAGGAACCACGAGTCTACGTCAAGCAGGAAGGAACTCATGCATGCATGGTGCGGGCAGTCGCAAAGTTTCTAAAAACTTAAAGTGATGATACACTTTTAATACTGTCTGTACCGGGACTCCGTGGATGACATCATCCACATGTGAGAATATACTGCCTGCTTGTCCTGGGACAATAGGTTGACTACCTGAAGGCTGAGGAATAATGTGTCTGTCGCAGTAGAAATGGAAATATTGCTTCAGTGTGACCCCTAAAAGTTAGCAAACTATAAAACACTTTTAATACAAAATATTAAGGATATATTTGAATTAACCATGACAGAAAGCAAAGAATATAACTAAATCAATCAAACATAAGAAGGCCAATATTCCAATATTTAACATAGGGCTCCTTTTACGAAGCCGCGTTAGTGGGTTTAACGCGTGCGACTTTTCATCACGCGCTAGCCCCCACGCTGGCCGAAAAACTACCGCCTGCTCCAAAGGAGGCGGTAGCGGCTAGCACATTGGCCGGTTTAGCACGCGCTATTACGTGCATTAAACCGCTAACGCGCCTTCATAAAAGGAGCCCATAGTGATGAGTGCTTAAAAATATACAGATAAATTATCCATATATCTTTATGTGAACTTTCAGTGAGCTTATGTTTATATTTGTAACAGTATATTTTTAAAGGTAAAGCACTGCCTTGAGATAGTGAGACCTGGAGATAAAGGAATCATAGTAGAATTTGACATGTGAACTTTTTTAACCCCTTAACTCAATTTGTAAGTTTGGCTGTGATCACATCTAAAGAAAATGCTAATAAATTTGCAATAGGCTTGTAACTATTAGCAATGAACTAAAACTACTTCCTTCAGAATAGAGAGCTGCACGAAACGGGGACGACGGGAATCCCGCGGGATCCATGGGGATCCTGCGGGTTCCCTCTTTGGGTCGCGGGGATCCCGTGGGGATGCCCCCTAGGGTCGCGGGGATCCCGTGGGGATGCCTCCTAGGGTTGCGGGGATCCCTTGGGACGCCTCCGAGGGTCGCGGGGATCCTGCGGGGTTGGATGGCACTCGAGCCGCGAAGCTAGTCTCCTTCTCCTTACCTGCCCTGCCGCAGCACACAGCCGAACGGAAGTCTTCCCGATGTCAGCGCTGACGTCGGAGGGAGGGCTTAAGCAACTCTCTACTTCAGAACCCTAAACTCAATCTGATGGAGATGCTTCAGGTCAGCATAATTGCAAATCAGTTTCTTATACTTTTTTCCCCATGAGAGCTACAGATACTTGTTTTACACACTGTCTCTACCCAGAAAAAGCTATGGAAATATACATACTGTACAATAATGGCTATAAAAATTGGGCTTACCTTGAATAAATCGCCTTGCTCTACATAACAAAGACCCAGGAAATACAAAATTTCTGCTGCCTCTGTTGAAGAAGGGTGATTGGGCTTTAAAGGACCCATCATGCTCAAGGCATTTTTAAAACTTTCTATAGCTTCCTGTAGTCATTAAAAAATACATATTTTCATCATTAATGTGCATGAAAGCAGGTACTTGGGACAAGAAAAAGGAGTTAGTTGCAGGAAAAATACTGTAAAAGTCAAATGCTAAGGATATTAGGGAAGGTATAATTCTGTCTCCTTATCGCCCCCCCGGCTGAATAAGCTTTACTGAAGACAGCAACAAAAGCCTTGGCTGTTTAGCACTATTTCCTCCTAAGGATCTTGCCTTCCAACATTACTCCTAAGAATTCTGCGCACTGCAAAATTTACACAGAATTCCTCCTCCTGCAGAATTTTCAAGTGTAGCACAGAATTTGGCCAGCTGCTGGGATCACAGAATATAAAATCAACAGGGCTCCTTACCAGTTCCTTTTTTTAGTTTTCCCATTTCCTCTCTGCAGGGCTTCTTTTTCCTGCAGGGAATGGCTCTCAGTTTGAGCAGTGATTGTAGTCTCCTGCTGTTCTCGTGAGAATAAAAAGAGAGCTCAGCTGTAGAAACTATAGATAATGCATGGATGTAACAGTGAGAGCCCTATGGAGCCTGAATCTGAGCCATTCGGTGCACTAAAGAGGGCATGCTGCAGAGAGAGGAAAGCAGATGAACTGGTGAGCAGTCCTGGGGCTTTTACACTCTGATTCTAGGAACTGGCAGGGAACTGCCTGCTTTTTTGGGGTGGAGGGAAGGTGCCTCTTCCTGACATGTGATATGATACCTTAGGTTGTAGATAAAGGGGATATTCTAAATCTCCCGTGAAATACCTTGTATCAACAATTAGATTTTTTTGTTAATCTTCACGGCCTTCAGAGATGCCACCACGGGTTCAAAAAAGATCATAACCCATGGCTTTATGCACCTAATCGTCACTGGGTCGATTTTAATACATGGAACTAGTTAAGTCTTAAATTAGTTTAATAACTTAAAGTTAATATCATATGTTAGCTAAGAAATTCAAGTCAATACTTAGCTTAACCGAGATGGTAGTTGACAAGGGATATAAAAGCCAACATGTTTCACCCGTAAAGGGAGTTTCCTCAGGGCTACTATCCCTGGATATTTAAAGACTGCTATACCACGCCGCGGCCATCTTAAGAACTTCTATCGGGTGGTTGCGTCGTGAGAAGCCAGTACTAAAAAGGTATGGTTTTACTGCTAGTGGGTACTTAGTAATATATGGTTATAACTAGTCGTTAAGCCCGTTACATTAACGGGTGCTAGAATTTATGTCTGTCTGTATTTTTCTTTCTGTCTCTTTCCTCCCTCCATTTCCCTGTGTAGCGCTGTCTCTGCTTTCTTCCTCAGTCTGCACTCTCAAGCTGTAACATTACTGCTTAGCTTTTTCTCCCTGCAAGCATCTCTGCTCTCTTTCTCATCCCCAGTCTCTTTGCTATTTTTCTCTTCTTGCAGGGGTCTCTGCTCTCCTTTCTCTATATGTTCCTGATTCCTGCAAACTTCTGTTTTCTCTGTATGCTCTTGATCCTGTGTTTCCCTGTAGGTGTGTTTTCCCTTTTTTTTTTTTTTTTTATTCCTTTTTCATGTATGGTTGATTTATTAAAAGTTTTTTTATTTTTCCTATTTGTTGCATGCCTGTCTCCTTGGCCGCTGTATGTTTCTAATTTTTTGCTTTGTGTGTTTGTTTGTGTTTTTTTGCTGAATGTCTACTTGGTCGCTGTCAGTCTGTCTGTCTCATTGGCTGCTGTATGTCTGTATGCCTTTTTTTCAGTCTAACTCCTTGGCCACTGTATGTCTGGAAGGTTTTTTTTCCTGAATTTATCCTTGGGCATTGTAATTTTTATTTTTTTCTGTTTGTCTCCTTGGCTGTTTGTATTTTTTTGCTGTCTCTCTGTCTGTCTACTTGGACGCTGTATGTAAGTATGTCTGTCTCCTTGGCTGCTGTATGTCTGTTTGTCATTTTTTTTCCTGTGTCTCTCTCTCCTTGTCCTCTGTGTTTTGTTATTTTTCAATCTGTCTCTTTAGCCCCCTGTCCTTCTGTGAGTGTCTGTGTCACTCTCTCTCCTTGTCCTCTGTGTTTTGTTATTTTTTCAATCTGTGTCTTTAGCCCCCTGTCCTTCTGTGACTGTCTGTGTGTCTCTCTCTACTTGTGCACTGTTGTTTGTTTGTTTTTTTCAATCTCTCTTTAGCTCCTGATCCCCTCTCACTGACCCTTGATCCCCTCTCACTGACCCTTGCGCGACTGCATGTAATTCCGGTTAGGTTTCCATGGCAACCCTGCTCGCGGGTCTGTGAGTGTAGGGCCGTTTTGTCGGGTCTGGCGGCGCCGGGTTGGGAAGAGTCCTGGCTCCTTTTTTGGTTTGGGCCCGTGCAGAGGGGCTCAACAGCGCACAACCAACTTTCCTTCCCTCCCTCCATCAGGTGCAGTGCAGCTCCACCAATGTTAAAAGCAGCCGCGTCGAAATCGGAGCCTTGCCACTGCCGTAGCACTTTCCCCTCTGCCTTGGTCCCGCCCCTTCTCTGACATATGGGACCGCGGCAGAGGGAACTTGTTACGGTAGCGGCAGGGCTCCAATTTCAAAGCAGCTGCTTTTAACATAGGCAGAGCTGAACTGTACCTGATGGAGGAAGGGAAGGAACGGTGGGGCAAATTTGGTCAACGGCAGGAATTGTTTGGCGGACCAAGCACCGTGAAACCGTGAGGAAGGCCGCCGCAGCCTCGCAGCTAGGTAGGGGGACAACAATGGCGCTTATGCTCAAGCCCCCGCCGCAGCTCCTCTCTCGATCCTGGTGCGGTTCGAGAGAGGATTCGTGGCGGCGGCTTGAGCATAAGCGCGATTGTTGTCCAAGTTGCCGAGTTTGGTGACGTAAACCCGCGCATGCGCACTAAAAAAAAACGGGACGGATCAGGGAACACGTTTTTTTTAGTGCGCATGCGCGGCCTAGCATTTTATTATATTAGATACTATGCTTAACGTTCCTGTTATTAAAGCTAGTTTTTTATTGCAGGGATAGTAGCCCTGAGGAAACCCCTCTACGGGTGAAACATGTTGGCTTTTATATCCCTTGTCAACTACCATCCCGGTTAAGCTAAGTATTGACTTGAATTTCTTAGCTAACATATGATATTAACTTTAAGTTATTAAACTAATTTAAGACTTAACTAGTTCCATGTATTAAAATCGACCCAGTGACGATTAGGTGCATAAAGCCATGGGTTATGATCTTTTTTGAACCCATGGTGGCATCTCTGAGGGCCGTGAAGATTAACAAAAAAATCTAATTGTTGATACAAGGTATTTCATGGGAGATTTAGAATATCTCCTTTATCTACAATTTGTATCTCTACCTTTTACTTACCATCAGTTAAGCCTACTACCTAATTCATGATACCTTAGGTATCATATCACGTCAGAAAGAGGCACCTGAATGGAAGCTGCAGTGGTTCAATGGGTAAAAGCCCTGTTCTTATCTTCTAAAGGTCATGGGTTTGAATCCCAAGTATGGTGAGCTCCCCTAGCACATATTCCTATTTTATTAGTGGAATTCTACCTTCCAGGTGCACCTTGATAATCTCACAATGAGGTCACCATTGTGCAGCAAGAGATGACCATTTGCTCTGAACTAGAAGCCATGGTGAGGTCTGTATCTATTTTTTCTGTTCTTAACCTTTAGGAAATGAAGTTATCTATGCAATATATATATTTTTCATGAGCCTTGCTTGCTTAATACAGCTCTTTCAAGACTTTGCACATTGCAGCACTATTTACTCAGAAAAAGTGCTTCATAAGTAAATAATATCAAGATATTTTTTTCATGAACTGTGCTTGTTAATGGATCTTTTTCTATAATTGGCAAATATCATTGCTGTTTGCCCACAAAAATAGAATATTTTGCATGCAATATATCTGTATTCATGTGCCCTGTTTATATGGTACATTACTAAATGTAATTTGAGCTTAATAAAGAAAAAATAAAAGCCCCATAAACCTATTTAGCAGAACACATTGGAGACATCCAAAGCCCAAGAAAAAATAAAAGCCCCATAAACCTATTTAGCAGAACGCATTGGAGACGTCCAAAGCCCACCTAAGTCCCGTCCACCTAACTCATGTTTATCGATCGCCCAAACCACGTTCAAAAGTAGACCTGCTTTACAATGCCTATAAGACCTAGTTTTACAATTGCTATGCAGCTTGCTAGCTCACTCTATGGCACACAGCCTTCCACCCTGACGTTGCTGGTTCGAATCCCATTCACTCCCTGTGACAGAAAAGAAATAAAAAAAAGATTAAAATATTTTTAAAAATCTGATTAAAAAATAAACTATAGTGGTGCCAATATTTCACTGCTTACAATTTTAATGAAAAACAGCATAAAATCGCCATTCTAATAATGTTATAATAATAAAACATTATAACGTTAAGGACACTGGGTGGATATTTAACTTCCACCTAAAAAGTGATTCTCTAAAGGACGTCTAAAAATGTGGACGTCTAACTGACACTGAGCGCCACTGAGAACGATTCTAACCTTTGTAGAATCGCGTTTAGCTGGATGCTTAAATGACGCCTAACTTTAGACACACTTTACAGAATTTGGACCTGTGGATACACATTTTTGAAGATGCTCCCTTCTGAGCTCTAATCCCCTTATTATAAGAACTCGGAGCCTTCTTAAAGGTATTCCTTTTTAAATCAATAAAGGCTGCTTTGTTTTTGCTTTTGGTTTGTTTATATCTGCTCTGGCTTGTGAACAGAACTGTGTTGTCTTAGGTAAAGTAGGTTATATTTAAATAGCATTTGTAATCATATGAAAATGTTTTTATCCTTAATTTGAAAATATTCACAAAGAAATACTCTTACCTCTGTGTTTTTGGCTTTCATTAGGGTTTTCCCAAGCAGATTAAATATATAAGGGGAAGGATTAATTTGAGACTCTAATCTTAAAGTCTCGATGGATTCGCTGTAGTCCTGAAGAAATGCCTGTGCAAAGGCTTTCTTTGAAGCAGAATCTAAAAGTGATCAAAGAGGTATAAATAAGTACCTTGAAGAAACCTGATCTTGTAAGCAACATTTTGAGGGCAATTTTATAATTGATCATATATGAAAATACAATGTATATAACTTTTCCTTATGGGTACCAGGAAAGTTTTAAAATAAAAGTATGTACAGCACCCTTGTTTTGAAAATTATCTCTGGGAATTTATGCCCTTACATTTACATTTAATGTTTATGTTTCACCACAAAATATTTTGGGTTAATTTATATACATACATACTTTTCAAGTATGAAGGAACTAAACTAAATATGAAATTATAACAAACACATCCCAATTTGAATAATACCCTAGCCTGTATTGGGAGCCAATGTAATTTCAGGTTAAAAAAAGATCACATTTTTTCAGATTAAGGGCTCCTTTTACTAAGCTGTGCTAGCGGTTTTAGTGTGCGCTGCATTGCTGCGTGCGCTAGACGCTAACGCCAGCATTGATCTGGCGTTAGTTCTTGGCATGTAGCATGGGGTTAGCGCACACAGCAATGCAGCGTGCGCTAAAAACATTAGCGCATCTTAGTAAAAGGAGCCCTAAATATCAGATGCAGTGCGGAATTTTGGATAATTTGTAACTTTTGGAAATTTTTATAGGAACTTGCTAAATATATTACATTGCAATAATATAGGATACTTAATAAAAGAGATTATACCAAAAGTTGAAACAGATAAGGTTCAAAATAAGAACGAATGGTCTTTAACTTCCACAGTGTTACAAATCCTTTTCGAACTACCAAATCCACTTGTGATTTCATTAATAAATTCCAATCTAACTGGACACCTAAAATTTTTTATTGTTGGAATGATGATGTAATTAATCACATTTAATTGTAACTTTTTTCCCATCTGCCAAGAAAACTCTAGTTTTTTCTTTATTTAATTTTATCTTAAAACTGGCCATTCAATCATGTATCAATAATAAAACTTTTTCTATCCAAGATACTTCTAATGGGAAATATAAGGAAACAGGGAATATCAAGGTAATATTATCTGCATAAATATAGTGTAAGACTTGTAAATCAGTTAATTCTTTATTTTCAGTGTCATATTTTGTGAGGTCTTTAATATTCTTCTTCTAGCAAAGCTTTTCTTTGATCTTGCATGTCAAAAGCTTATGGTCACTTCCACAATCAGCTTCTGTTTTAGTCCTTACAGTCGAAATTGCAGATTTCCATCTTTCTCCTATGCAGATGTAGTCAATTTGATTTTGATATATGCTATGTGTGCTGGTGATGTTTGTGGTGTTGGAAATACGTATTCATGATTGACAGTTGGTTTGTTTTGCAAAACTATATTATCACCAGCTTCATTTCTTTCTCCTATTCCATGCTTTTCAACTTTGTATCTTCAGGTGTACTTCCTGCTTTTGCATTGAAGTTCCCCATAAGGATCAATAGATCTTATTTCGGTATTTGATCTATTTCATTTTGAAGTTGTTCATAGAACAACTCTACATCTTCATCTTCCATGTCTGTCATTGGAGAATATACTTGGACCAGGGTGACACTGATCGGCTTTCCCTGTAGATGGATAGACATGACTATCACCAATAACATTGCACCTACTACTCGAATAAAATAGGATCCCCCACTATCAACAGTAAAGAGCTCTTCAAACTAATCAACACTTTATTCGATGTCAACCAACACAAAAGAGCCCCCTCCACCCAACTTCCATCTGCAGAGACCTTTGCATCCCACTTCAAATCAAAAATCCTCCTACTAAGGTCATCCTTCCAAAACTCCTCCTCCCTCCCAATCACCCCTTCACCTCTACGTGCCCCTGACTTGACTCAATCCCAGCCAACATGTACTGGGACCGTTTCGAAACCCCCAACTGGTTCCAATTCCTCCAACTATACAACAAATATGCCAACTCCTATTGCCGCCTTGATAGCTGCCCACCTAGCATCATGAAACCAGTCCCACACCTTTCAAAGTACTGCTCTACGATTGGACATCACAACAAATGATCAATGGTAATTTCCCAACTGATCTCGGCCATATACTCATCACTCCCATCATCAAAACCCATAAAGATCCAATTTCCCTACCCTCCAACTGCAGACCAGTAGCCAACATCCCCTTTACCAAATTGATGGAAAGACTGATCAACACTGCCCTGGCAAACTACCTACACTAGTGCTGCCCGATTCAGGAAAAAAAATTTTGATTCGATTCAATTCAGCCTATTGAATTGTTTTTTGATTCAATTCGATTTTCCTGCCCAATTGGGTGTTTTTTTCAAACATCCTGGTGGGTTTATTTTATAGCTTCTTCATCCCTTTTGCCTTCTCCTAACCACACTGGCACTGTGGTGTAAACAAAATAAAGAAACAAAAAGGACTTTTCTTCTCTCTGTTAAATCCTAGCTCATGTTTGTGGTCTAACACCAGCTCTGGCAGGATACACATTTCAAATCTGACATATTATAATCACAAAACAGAAAATAAAATTAGTTTTTCTACCTTTTGTTGTCTGGTCATTATTCAAAACTTGTTGGTCCCAGGCTCTGATTGTCTTCTGATAACTTGCTTTCCAGGGTCTTCTTCTTTCTTCTTTCTCCATGCTAACCATCCATCTGCCATCTCTGTCCTCCCCTTCCATTTCCCTTTCCTCCCTGGAGGTCTGGCATCTTTCCTTTTTTTCATCTCCATCCACAGATCCACCTTTTCTTAACTACCCTTTCATCCAGCATCTCTCCCTTCTTCCCCACCACCCCAGGGTCCATGTGATGGGGTGTATGTCCCATCATGTGAGAGAGTGCCGCCCCAAGGGAAGGCTACATCAGAGTCGACCTCTCCCCAGAGTACCCCGGGGTTAAACAGGGAATAGCTGGGTTCAACTAGTTCCTAATGGGGTGGTTCTAGTCATAGTGGAAAACTAGGTGGGTAGTGTTAGGAACCAGCTACCTCTATTGCTCCGGAGTATTCTGTTGCTCAGTAGTAAAGACTGAATAACCTTGCCATTGGACTTAAATAACTAATTTGCATAAGAATCAAGTGGCAGAGAAAAGTGGTGATTTGTACAGAAAAGAGACTCCTAGAACCTTAAACTGGACTCCTGATAGGGAGAGAAGTTCTGACTTGGATCCCTCAATCCTTGGGGGGGGGGGGACATTTTGAGAGGTCAAGAGGGACCTCACCCTGAACTGACAAGGGGGTTCATTAATGGACTCCCAGCAGAAAGGAGCATAGAGAGAGTTCCTGGAAACAGGAGCTCCTGGGCGACTCTTGAGGGGAGGAATGTGGGCCTGGTGCCTAACCCTCGTTAAGCCCAAAATCCTCTCTGAGCATAAGAGCTCCAGTGACTGGACACTTGGCCTAGCCCCCGATAGACGGTGAACGGACACTCGGCCTACGCCTTGGTAGGCGGTGGGCGGACACTCGGCCTATCCCTTCAGGTAGGCAGTGCCAGGATTGTAACAAGGGACACTCGGCCTACGCCTCGGTAGGCGGTGGGTGGATATTTGGCCTAGCCCTTTGGGTAGGCGGTGCCAGGATTGTGACAGTCCACCATCTCTCCCTTTCTTTTCCCAACTACCCTCCTATCCAGTATCTCTATCCCCCCTCCACACCATCCCTTGTGTCCAACTTATCTACCTTTCTGTTCCTTCCCTCCCTAAATCTCATTGTCCATCATCTCTCTCCCTCTCCTCTATTTTTAGACCCATTATTTCTTCCCCCCAAAGTCCGGCATATGCATGTCTCTTTTAACCCCCTTCCCTCCCTCCCTCCCTCCCTCCGTGTACTTCTACACCAGGGCCCCCCTCCCCTGAAGGTTTGTCCCCCCTGAAGGCCTGCACCCCACCCCTGAAGGCCTGCCCCCCCCCTTGAAGGCATGTCCCCTCCCCCCTGAAGGCCTGCATGCCTCTACCCCCTGAAGGCCTGTCCCACCCCCATCCCGAAGGACTACTCACACACACACCCCCGGAAGGCCTGCGTGTTCCCCCTGGCCTCCCACTGGTGTCCAGCTTCCTTCCTGTCCTCCCCGCACCATTTACCTTATAAAAGCAGCCTGCAGAGAAGATCGCGGTACTAGTGATCTTTGCAAACTGCTTCGAGCTGTTTCCTCTGCAGCAGTCCCGCCCCTCCTCTGACATCAGAGGCAGGATCACGGAGGA
This sequence comes from Geotrypetes seraphini, assembly GCF_902459505.1. NCBI lineage: Eukaryota > Metazoa > Chordata > Amphibia > Gymnophiona > Dermophiidae > Geotrypetes > Geotrypetes seraphini. The sequence goes on along the minus strand of NC_047090.1, from coordinate 93,497,023 downwards.
GGAAGTAGCTCTGAAGCAGTTTGCAAAGATCGCTAGTACCGCGATCTTCTCTGCAGGCTGCTCCTATAAGATAAACGGTGCGGGAAGGCCGGGGGGAAGTGGGAGGCCAGGGGGGAAGTCAGACACCAAGGGGGGAAACCAGATGCCGGGGGGAACCGGACGCCGGGGGGACCGGACAGCAGCACTTCATTACTGTCCCTCCCTCCTCGCCCTCTAAAGCAGGTGCGGCAGTGGCCGGCCAGCAAGAGCTTTAGGGGGCGAGGGGGGAGGGTCAGCCGAATCGGGAAGCCGATTTTTTATTTGTTTTAAATCGATTTGAATCAATTCACCCAAAGTGAATCAGTGAACTGATTAGAATCAGGCAGCACTAACCTGGACAAATTCTCAACACTACACAAATTCCAATCAGACTTCTGTACACACCACTGCACTGAAACCGCCATAGCCTTCATCGTAGATCACATTTCCCATATATTTAGCATTGGGAAGCAAGCACTAGTACTCCAATTCGATTTGAGCAGTACTTTCGACCTGGTGGACCATGATATCTTACTCAGCTGCCTAGATGCTATCGGCATTACGGGCCAAGTACTAAACTGGTTCAAAGGCTTCCTGAAGTACCGATCCTATCAAGTTTTCAATTAACAAGCCTACTCACAACCATGGACCAACCCCTGCGGCGTCCCACAAGGTTCACCTCTCTCTCCCACCCTCTTCAACCTCTACATGGCCTCTCTTGGACACAATCTATCAAATCTGAACCTCAAATCATACATATACATGGACAATATCACAGTCATCATCCCCATCTCTACCCTTTTGTCCGAAATTAGAGACTTCATTGCATCAGTCATCAACCAGGTAGCGCAATGAACAATTTTAAACTTAAATTAAATCCAGAAAACACCAAATTCTTCATGACCTCCCTGATCACCAAAAACACAAAACCCTCACTTGACATAAATAGAAGCATCTTCCCAATCAACTCCACGATAAAAATCTTAGGCATTACCATCGACCAACAGCTCACATTTGAGGCCCATACCAGCATCCTAATCAAAAATGCTTTAACCTTCTATAGAAACTATGCACACTAAAACCGTTCTTCAATTTTACAGTGTTTAGACTTCTAGGCCAGTCTCTGATTCTAAGTTCACTGGACTACTGCAACATTGTATACCTAGGATCTCATTTTTAAAAAAATAAAAAGACTAAAAATGATCCAAAACATGGCATTGTGCCTGATCTTCAGCCTGAAAAAATCCGATTATATATCCCCGTATTACAGAAAACTACATTGGTTGCCGATTGAGGCCAGAATCATCTTTAAATTTGGTTGCCTTTGCTAGAAGACACTATTCAGCACCTCACCCACCTACCTCCTGAATCCCTCCCGCAAAACATTGATATTCTCATTCCCAGCTCCCAAGAGATGCCACTACAAAAGATTCCTTGACAGAATACTCTCCTTCCAAGCAGGCATAGAAACATAGAAATAGACGGCAGATAAGGGCCACGGCCCATCCAGTCTGCCCACCCCAAAGACCCTCCCCTACCTTTCTTTGTGAATAGATCCCACGTGTCTGTACCATTTGGCCTTAAAATTAGGCACGCTGCTGGCCTCAATAACCTGAAGTGGAAGACTATTCCAGCGATCAACCACCCTTTCAGTGAAAAAGAATTTCCTGGTGTCCCCATGCAGTTTTCCGCCCCTAATTTTCCACGGATGCCCCCTTGTTGCCGCTGGACCCTTGAAGAAGAAGATATCTTCTTCCATCTCGATGCGGCCCATGAGATACTTGAATGTCTCGATCATGTCACCCCTCTCTCTGCGCTGCAATTTATCCAGCCTTTCTTCGTACGGGAGTCCCGAGACCATCCGGGTGGTCATTCTCTGGACCGATTCCAGTCTCAGCACATCCTTGCGATAATGCGGCCTCCAGAATTGCACACAGTATTCCAGGTGGGGCCTCACCATTGATCTATACAATGCCATAATGACTTACGGCTTACGGCTGACGAAACCCCTCCGTATGCAACCCATGATTTGTCTTGCCTTGGATGAAGCTTGCTCCACTTGATTGGCAGCTTTCATGTCCTCACTGATGATCACCCCTAAGTCTCGTTCTGCTACCGTTCTTGTTAGGATCTCGCCATTAAGGGTGTAAGTCTTACATGGGTTATGGCCGCCCAGGTGCATAACTTTGCATTTTTTGGCATTGAAGCTGAGTTGCCAGTTCCTAGACCAGCGCTCCAGGAGGAGCAGGTCGTGCATCATGTTGTCCGGCATTGAATCTTCGTCCGCTGTGTTAATGCCCACAACATTGCCCAGTTTGGCGTCATCGGCAAATAATGTCATTTTACCTCACAGCCCTTCTGCTAAGTCACTTATAAAGATGTTGAATAGGATCGGGCCCAGGACCGAGCCCTGCGGCACCCCACTGATCACCTCCGTCATTTCTGAGGGAGTGCCGCTCACCACCACCCTCTGAAGCCTACCTCCAAGCCAGTTCCCAACCCATTTCGTCAATGTATCGCCCAATCCCATAGAACTCATCTTGCTTAGTAACCTGCGGTGTGGCATCTGGAACAACACCCTTAGCAACCTCATCTTGAACTCCCCCACTTACCAAGCTCTCAGAGCACTGAAAACCCACTAATTCGACAAGTTCATTTGATCCTCCAAGCCCATGACCCTTTCTAAAAACCCTCTGCCCCTCTCTTTCCGCTTCACTTCCCCTTTTCCCCCTCTACTTCCTCCTCTTTCTCTCTTCCCCCTACCCCTTTGACAACTGTTCCCTCTTTGTAACTATCAACTTCTGTATATTGTCTAGAACCAAAAAGGTTCGTTATTCACTTTGTACTTTTCTGCTACTGTATACCGTCTAGAACTGAAAAGGTATGACGGGACATAAATAAAGCTTTATTATTATCTTTGAAAGGTTATTGTTGAGGATGAATGCCACACCATTTTTCCTGTGTGTTTCATGACCAGAATAGCAGATCCAATGCTAGTTTGATTGAAAATGGCCATCCTGTCCATTGGAGTTCACCGATCCCTATCAAATCAATTTTGGTCTTACTAAGGTGATATAAAAACTGCTTAATTTAAACAATTTTTTTATTAAGAAACAGCAAACAAACAACAAATTATACACAGCATCCACAAGAAGAGCAATATACTGAGCAAAAACCCCACAACAATACCCTCACCCAAGGAAGGAAAACCTACAACAGACAATCCAAATAAACAAATGGCATGAGAGGGTGGTACTCTTACACCCGCCCCCTAGTGCAAAAAACAGAATAAGCTCTCCAGCAGTAGAACACCCCCCCCCAAGTCAACCCTTGACCCCAGACATCATATACTATCTGATATCCCTACAAAATCACAACATATGATGCCCCGTCTCCCCAGCCCTCGCCCCCAAGAAGAAAGAAGGAGGAGAGAAAAAAGAAGGAAGAGAAGAAAAAAAAAGGGAGGGGGGAAACCTGCACACTCGCACCTCCGGCACCTCATTGCGGTGCCTCCCAATAAGGTCAATTCAAAGGGAATTTAAAATGGCACTGCGAGCTCGAGGAGACAAGGATTGAACATAAGAATCCCAAACAGTAAGAAAATGTCTTTTACGTTTAGCACTAATATGAGCCTCTACATTCTAATAACATAAATGCATGCAAGCAGTTCTGCCAAGCCCAATAAGATGGTGGAGTAGGATCAACCCAAGCCGCAAGGATCACTTTCTTTCCAAGGGCTCTAATCTTCCGAATATACTGATGGTGACCCCGCTGAGGAAGCCGAAAGGCTTCATATTTATCTAGCAGAAAACCGGCCACCGACAGTGACACCAGATGAGCAAAGAGGGTCTCCAAATAAATCAAGAGCTGTCTCCAAAAAGACTTAACTTTAGGACAGCCCCAAAAAGCATGAAAGAAGGAATGTGGCTGTAAAGCGCACTTCTGACAAAGGAGGGATTCAGCATAATCTGCATAATATAGTTGACTGCGCGCAAGATAGCCACGATGTATAACCCAAAATTGACATTCGCGGAGCTCAGCGCTCACAGAGATGCTAGGAATTCTCTGAATCAGAGCAACAAGATCCAAAGAATCCACAGGGAGGCCCAGATCCTGTATCCAGCGAGCATGTAACGCTTCCCAGTCTGTAGGAGCACCTAAATGTTGCAGATCTTTATACAATCTTGAAATGGTAAACCCATCAGCCAAGTAAGGCGCAATAAGGCCCCCGATCCTAACATCGATATCAAAAGCAAAGCCCGCAGGATCCAGGGTGCGTATGTAATACTGCAATTGGTAAAATGCCAGAAAATCACCCATACACAGCTGACCATCACGCTGAAGATCCATTCACGACCGCATAGAGCCATCATCACGCAAGACATGAGTAAGCAAAACTGTTTAATAAAGTTTGTTATAACATCAAACAGGGCTTTATACATTTTGCAGTAACTGATATGTATTGAGGTGCAAGAAGAGCCTGTTGATCTTGTAACTCCCAATCTCATGAGACAGCAAAATCAATAAGGTCTCTGGGAGAGAACTTGCCCAGAGTGGCTGAGGGTGGGATGTGTGAGTGTGAAAGGACTTGCCCAGAGTGGCTGAGAACCGGTTGTTTGTGTGAGAGATATTGCCCAGAGTGTCCAATCACATTTAATATATTGGTCACTAACGGCAACTATTGTGGAAGTCTTCCTTTTCTCCTGTCCTTATAAATAGGTCCTGCATAGACCCAGTTTATATGAGACTGAAATATAACAGATCATGCCACATATGTATTGGTCTATATGCCAGTTGCAGTGACCTGTATTTGTTATGTATGTTGCTTAGTTAACAATAAAAAGTCCAATAAAATATCAACTGTGTGAAGAAAAAACTGAAGAGGGCAGCAGAGCCCTAGGAAGAGTTGTTGAAAACCTGGAGTGGATTCCTTCTACCTGGCTCACGAGTATGGGAAGAATACCCTACAGTCCAAAATGACACACCTATTGTACTAGAATGTCCATTTCTAAATATCTGCTGCTTGGAGCTCAGAGGTATTCAGTTGAAAACTTTTCAGTCTAGGGGGTACAGTGGTACCTCAGTTTACTAGTGCACCGGTTTGCGAGTGTTTTGCAATACGAGAAAAACATTCGCAAAATTGGCGCCTCGGAACCAAGCGCACCTCGATTTGCGACCACCCCCCCCCCCCGTGAACTGGCACCCTCCCCCCTGCGATCCAGCATCCCCTGCCGTGACCTGAGGTCCCCCCAACCCACCCGAACCCTCTTCTTACTTTAGTGTAGCCTCCGCACCGGCACCAGCACCAGCATGTCCTGTGCGTTGGTGCCAGTGCCCGAAGATCTGCCTCCTGTGCTGGGCCTTGAGCATGTGCGCATGCTCAAGGCCTGAGAGTTCACCCCCGCCGCCATCGGGCACCCCTCCACCGTGACCTGAGGTCCCACCAACCCACCCGAACCCTCTTCTTACTTTAGTGTAGCCTCCGCACCGGCACCAGCACCAGCACCAGCATGTCCTGTGCGTTGGTGCCAGTGCCCGAAGATCTGCCTCCTGTGCTGGGCCTTGAGCATGTGCGCATGCTCAAGGCCTGAGAGTTCACCCCCGCCGCCATCGGGCACCCCTCCACCGTGACCTGAGGTCCCACCAACCCACCCGAACCCTCTTCTTACTTTAGTGTAGCCTCCGCACCGGCACCAGCACCAGCATGTCCTGTGCATTGGTGCCGGTGCCCGAAGATCTGCCTCCTGTGCTGGGCCTTGAGCATGTGCGCATGCTAAAGGCCTGAGAGTTCACCCCCGCCGCCATCGGGCACCCTCCTGCCGCGACCTGAGGTCTCCCCAACCCACCCGAATCCTCTTCTTACTTTAGTGTAGCCTCCGCACCGGCACCAGCACCAACATGTCCTGTGCGTTGGTGCCGGTGCCCGAAGATCTGCCTCCTGTGCTGGGCCTTGAGCATGTGCGCATGCTCAGGGCCTGAGAGTTCATGTTCTCTAAACTCTCAGGCCTTGAGCATGCGCACATGCTCAAGCCCAGCACAGGAGGCAGATCTTCGGGCACCGGCACCAATGCACAGGACATGCTGGTGCCAGTGCCGGTGCGGAAGCTACACTAAAGTAAGAAGAGGGTTCGGGTGGGTTGGAGGGACCTCAGGTCGCGGCGGGGGTTGCACGATGGCGGCGGGGGGGCCTTCGGGGGGAGCAATGCCGGTTCTCATGGGGGGGAGCAGCGCTGCTGGCCTCAGGGGGGAAGGGTGGGAACATATCAAAGCGAGTTTCCATTATTTCCTATGGGGAAACTCGCTTTGATAAACAAGCATTTTGGATTACGAGCAAGCTCCTGGAACGGATTATGCTCGTAATCCAAGGTACCGCTGTACTTGGCTTGAAGAAATTAGGAGACACTGATGTAGACTTCTAGAACAGACATTGGGTTTCTTTTGAGTGGCTGCCAGCACCAATTGGAAGTTTGTGAGAAATGGGAAGAAACTAGATGATGTCCTGCAAGTTAGGGCCTTGAAGAGAAAGTATTCATCTCACATTAATCAGGATCCAAGACCCAAGGAGAGGTCTCCCCCTCTCTATACACCTGTAACCCTCATACACCACCCCAAACCATCTATACTCAGTTTTATACTCCATTGCTTTTAAAATATTCCCTAGCCTACTATTTGCTTTTATCTTTTGGCAGAAAATGGAAAATCATTCTGAAGATATATAGTTGCCTGGGGGAGGGTATTGTGATTGCTAATCCTATGTGTGTTCCAAGGCAGTCATTTTATTTGGGGGAAGGGGAGGGAAGAGGGAAGGGTTTTTCTTAAATATGGGTTTGGATGTGCAAGGGGAAAACAATTTTACGGATGTAATGAAAGATATTGAGATGCATGGGAAATATGATCTATATAGATTATTTGATGATTTGTGGTATTTCTTACAGTCCCTTTTTATTACAATATTATAATGGAGGTGAAAATTTTTTCAATGAATGTTAATGGCCTCAACCATCCAATAAAGAAAAAGAAAATACTTTTCTGAAACAACAAAATGCAGATATATACTATATTCAAGAGACACACTTGGCGGCCATAGAAGCTAAGAAACTGGAAAATGGTTGGGTAAAGCATTGCTTTTTTGCCCCGGCAAAAGGGAAAAAGGTAGGAGTAACCATTTTGGTGAATAAAAAATGCTCAGCTACTTTTAAAATGATAGATTCAGATCCTTTAGGAAGATGGGTACATGTAGAAATGAGCCTGGGAAATATTATGTTGGCGCTATTTAATGTATATGCCCCAAATTCGAAGCAAAGTGAATTTTTTAAAACTCTGCAACAGTTGATACTACCACTGGCCATTTCTAATTTAGTAATGGTGGGGGATTTTAACGCTGTTATGGATCCATTGATGACCAAAAAGCTAGCAAAATTATGAAATCATTAGGTTTAGATAATTTGGTACAAACTTGTGATTTAAAAGATATATGGCGGATACTTCATTTTAATGAACGGTAATTTTCTTTTTGTTCTCAGGTTCACAAATCCTTTTCAAGAATAGATTATATTTTCGTTTCAACTCAGTTAACACAGCAAGTAACACAAGCCTCCATAGATCCAATTATTTTGTCTGATCATGAAGGGGTGTGGATTGAATTTAATTTTGCTGAACAGGAAAATGGTAGATCATTATGGAGATTCGATAATGCATTCTTAGAGGATTCAAATTTTCTTGAAGAATTCCAATTAAAAATGAATGAATTTTTCCAAATTAACGAGTCACAAGAAATCTCAATGGTAACTTTATGGGATGCGTTTAAGGCCACTATGAGAGGTCAAATTATATCATATTCAGTATATGTTAGGAAAAAACTTTAAAAACAATTTTATAATTTGGAACAGGAAATTAAGGTTTTAGAATCAAAATTGGTTGAAAAATGGGAACAAAATACTCTACAGGCTCTTTTAAAAATAAAATGTAAATATAATGAGATTTCTTCACAATTTTCAAGGAAAGATTTGTTTTCTCAACAGACTATGTATTATGGAAGCTTGAATAAGGTGGGAAGATTATTGGCAAATTATTTTAAAGCAAAGAAAAGAAGAACAAAAATTATTGCAATAAAAGATGAAAAGGGTGATTCCCATTCTCAAATTGGACCTATTTTAAAGCAATTCTTAAGTTTTTATAAAGCTTTGTATTCTTCTGAGCCTTATTCAGATAAAGAAAAAGATGGTTCAGAGTTTTTTTAATTAATTAGTGGTCCAAAAGTTCCGGATCATTTAAAAAGAAGCTTAGAAGCGCCTATATCATTAAAAGAATTGCAATCAGCGTTGAAGTCCCTTAGAATTGGATCCGTTCCAGGTGGAGATGGTTTCACAGTAGAATTTTATAAAACATTTCAAAATACCCTTTTAGTTCATTTATTAAATTTATATTAGTCCCAACTAAATAATGGTTGTATTACAGGTACTATGGCAGAATCTGTTACTATAGTCTTGCCGAAGCCAAATGGTTTCAAATTACAGGCCTATTTCTTTAATCAATGTAAATGGTAAACTTTTAGCTAAGACTTTGGCCTTATGCTTGGCTAAGGCTCTCCCTTTTATTATTGGTATGCACCAAACAGAATTTGTTGCTCAGAGACATTCCTCCAACAACACCAGACTGGCTTTTCATATGTTAAATTTAGCAAAAGCCATGAAAGATCCAGCCTTCTCTGTATCTTTAAATGCAGAAAAAGCTTTTGATAGGGTGGAATGGACCTTCATGTATCAAGCAATGGATTGGTTTGGAATAGGTTCAGGATTTATACAAATGATTCAATCCTTGTATAGTTCCCCTTCGGCTAGACTATACAGTGGTGCCTCACACAACGAACTTAATTCGTTCCAGGAGCAAGTTTGTTATGCGAAAAGTTCGTTATGTGAAACGCGTTTTCCCATAACAATACATGTAAAAAAAAATAATTCGTTCTGTAGCATAAAATATGCTAAGATGACATAAAAAAAGATAAATTTATCTTGTTAGAGCTGTTAGCATGATATAGAGGGGATATATGTGAAGGGGAGGGGAGACAGGGGTTTTGTTGATCCTTGCTGTGTATTATAATCACCCCCCACATACTCCCCAGTACCTTTTTTAATTCCTCCCATCTTTCCCAGCCAGTGGCGTACAGGCCAGAAGCGCAGAGATCAGGAGCAATTCCTCTGCACGCCTGTGTGGGCCCATGCCGATCTCCGAATGGCTGCAGTTAGTTCTTGTGAGTCCCGTGAGAGCTGGCTGCAGTTAGTTCTTGTGAGTCCCGCGAGAGCTGACTGCAGCCATTCAGAGATCAGCGCAGGCCCAGGCGGCGGGGGGAGGTTTAAAAATATGCGGTGGCGGCGGGGGGAGGTTTAAAAATATGCGGTGGCGGCGGGGGGAGGTTTAAAAATATGCGGTGGCGGCGGGGGGGAGGTTTAAAAATATGCGGTGGAGGCGGGGGGAGGTTTAAAAATATGCGGTGGCGGCAGGGGGAGGTTTAAAATATGTAGCGCCACTGCACAGGGAGCCAGGCGGAGAGAGGGCAGTTAAGCGATGCAGCTCGGGCGACTTCGTTGTGTGAAACGAAGTCCGTTGTACGAATCAAGACAAGAAGTTCGTTGTGCGCAGCGTTCGCTGTGCGAGGCGTCCGTTATGCGAGGCACCACTGTATATTAATAAATTTGCCTGCCTCTGCTTCAAAACCTTAGCAGGCTCTTCTCCAATCTACCTATCTAAGCACCTTGAAATTGCAGGCCCCTCTTGTACACGAAACACTTACCTGTTTTCCTTTCTTTCCCTGAAGGGCTGCCTCTACAAGAAATTCCTCGATATATCCCTAGCATTCCAAGCGGGCAAATGGAACAAATGCCTTACCGCCCTCATCTCCAATTCCCCCCCCCCTATCAAATGTTCAGGAAGTCACTCAAAACCTACCTTTTTGACAAATTCCTCTAAATTCTCCCCCCTTTTTTCCTTGCCTCCTTCTCTGACCTCGACATACCTCCAGACTCTTCGACTCCTCCAATCTTGTTAGCCACTATATGGCTTAACAAATGGCTAAACATAATCTAACTAATTATCCTGTCTTCGATACTCCTCATACTAATTGCCTTTGCCCTGCCATACCGATCATCGCTGTATGTAACACCGCTGTATGTAACACCATGGTATGTAACTTGCAGTAAATGTAACTTCACTGTAAATGTAACTTTGCTGTAAAAATAACTTTGCTGTAAATGTAGCATCGCTGTAAATGTAACTTCGCTGTAAATGTACAGTCTCTTCATCTGTTAACCACATAGAACTTCCATGGTATTGCGGTATACAAGAATAAAGTTATTATTATTATTATTATTATTATTAATAATCTCTCTGAAAGTTTTAGGTTGCGGAGGGGAGTTAGACAGGGATGTCCCATGTCTCCTTTGCTTTTTGATATTGTATTAGAACCCTTGTTATTAGCTATTCAACAAGCGAAGGAGATACAGGGTATTCCTTATTCAGATCGGGAATATAAGGTCTCTGCTTATGCAGATGATATATTGCTTCATTTGAGGAATCCTGAAACAACCATTCCATGCTTACTTGATGTAATAGAGAAATTGGAAAATTTTCAGAATACAAAATAAATTGGAGCAAATGAGAAGTTCTTCCTATTAATGTTCATTGCACAAAAGGATTATTTGAAAAATTCTTCTTTCTATGGAAAGAGGATGGAATAAAATATTTACGCATTTGGATAAAGAACACACTGGATGAAACAATGAAAGTGAATGAAAAATTTTTATTACAGAAGGTAACAGAAATGTGTGAGCAATGGAATCCTTTACATCTTTTCTGGTGGGGGAGAGTTCAAATTATTAAAATGATATTGCCTGTATCAAATGGGAATGTTACCAGTTTTTTTCAGGAGTCCTTCTATAAAAAGTTAAATAGCATTCTCACACAATATATTTGGCTGGGTAAGACTCCTAGAATTAGCCCTATATTTTTATAAAAACAATTACGGAGGGAGGGGTAAATTTTCCCAATTTTTATAGGTATCATTAAGCCTATATTTTGCGCCAAGGTATGTATTGGATCCTCCCAGAGCCCATTGAAAATATCCCAGATTGGTTATGGTTGGAATGGCAACTCATATTACCTCTGCGATTATGCCATGTTCTCAGTATCAAAATGCCTAGATTATATAAAGAAAACAGAATTCTAGTAGATACATGGAAAACAGTATGATATGTCAATAATTTAACACCTATTCCAATTCACAAATCAACCCATTTGGCTAAACTCCAAGATTCAAATTGGCATATTTAAGGTCATCTGGAAGCATTGGATGATAGCAGGAATACGTACTTTAGAGGATGTTATATCTAATGGTAAGCTGCTTGACTTTTCACAGTTGCAACATAAATTTGGACTTAATAAATCACAAAGTTTAGATGGTTGCAACTGAAGCAGGTCATTCAGGTTGGGTTCCCTGAATGGAAAAATTTAAATAATCAATATAGTTTGGAATTATTTTGCTTTCAGGTGGACTTCCTGGGATATCAGGCCGCACAGTAGTATAAATTGATAGCTGGATTTATAAACAAGAAACCAAAAACTGGACTTAGGGACATTTGGAGTATTGAGATTAAGCACCAAATTTCTGCATCTCAATGGCCATGAATTTGGACTTAGAGGTTGAGATGTACAATGTCAGCATCTATGAGACAAACTTGTTTTTTTCTGTTACATAGAGCATTATGGACCCCTGTTCGGTTACAAAAGTTAGATAGCTCTAAGTCAAATAAATGTTGTCATTGTCATCTCGAAGTAGGGACTTTAGATCATTTATTGTTCTATTGTCCACTTATTTTGGCTTTTTGGAAATCAATATGGGACCAAATAAATTGTTTATTGGAAAATCATGTGGCATTATCCTACGATACTATGCTATTTGGTGTATCAATGAGAGCTAAAAGTCAAATATCAGCTAAGAACAACAGGCTTTTATTAATAATGACAGGAGTTGCCATACAAATTACGAGCAATTGGAAGGAATTGGAAAAGGCTTAACTATAGTTTTTGGTGGAGTTCATTGTGTCATATATATAAAATGGAAAGAACATTAACCATTCAGAAAGGAAATTTTAAAAAATTTCAAGATGTGTGGGAGCCATTAGCAAATTATTGTAACGTCTAATATTGTTTTCCCTTATAAATATGCACATCCGGGAGGGGGGCGGTTGGGGGTCTGATAGGATAATAAATTTGGATATATTAGAATGAGGGTCAATATAGAAATTTTATATGTTGAACATTGTGATTGTTTAGGAGGGAGGGGGAATTAATTCTGAAATAGATATTAATAGATATTAAGTGTGGTATTGAAAAAAATGTTGTATTTTATTGTTACACTTATTGTAAGTTTTGAAAATAATAAAGAATTGGGGGAAAAAAACATTCTGAAGGAAGCAAAGATTATTCATTATCCCTAAAGCATATATCTTCTATATATTGAAAATTCCATATCATACCTTCATTCACTTCAGCAGCATATTGTACACAGAAGCTTGCAAGATCATATTTCTTCATCTCATACAGATATTGTCCTCTATAAAAAACAAAAATAATATATATATATATATATATACCCTTTAAAAATCTCAAGATCTTCTAATGCTAAAGAAATGAACTATGATTTGGTCTGGATTTCAGTTCTGATATTTTCTCTAAAATGTATAGCATTTCAGAAAAGAACTCCATTTTTGTAACTCAGTCATAAAACTTATGGTTAGCCATCACATTATACTAATGACCCCAAACAATTGACTCCAAGCCTATCTGACTATGTATTCAGATGTATGCTAGTAGAATAAAGATACTTGAACTGAATGGTATAACTAACTGCTCTAGAAGTATTGATGATGTGTGTATGTGTCAAAAAGAGTAAAAGGAAAAAGAAAAGGGAAATTTTTCATTGAATTACACACTGATATACTGATTCCATTTTTTTCATCTGGCAATTTCCTCCTGTTCCATTACCCTTCCATGTTGATTAAAAGTTGGAATTTGGCATCTTGACCCTTCAATTACAAATACCCAAAGATAAACCCACCACCACTACCACAATTGTTTACCTCTCCCCTGCCCCAAAAGATGCACACTTTGGTCATTGCTGTGACACTCCTCAGCTGGGGGATGTGCATCAAAGTTCCTTCCAGAGCTCTGCAATTATGGGCCCTGTGTTCATCAATGATGATGATGATGATATTTGCAACATCCCCAGCTCCAGCTGACTTAGGACAGAACTACAGGATTGAACTACACATCTTTCACACAGCCTTTGGATTCTTTTGCTTCCAACAGATATGGATATTTTCCCAATAAAAACCTGATAATAGTAAATCAGATTTAAAAAAAGATTTTGTTCCATACTGATTACTGCCTCCAAAGCAAAAAAATGAACATAAATGGGAATATTCTCAGAAGACTGTGTTTATGAGGAGCTAGCTAAATTAAAAATAGACAAAGCGATGGGGCCTGACGGGATACATCCGAAGGTACTCAAGGAACATTGAGAGGTTCTGGTGGCTCTGTTGTCTCATCTTTTCAGTGCTTCCTTAGAGTCTGATATGGTCCCAATGTCAGAGGGAAGGCATTCGGGTCAGCTGCAGCCTGCACACAGGAACCGCGGCTGCAGCTTTGTGAAGAAAGCTGCGGCTAGGAAGGAAGGAGCTGGCCAGAACAGTAATGCGTACCAAGGGGGGAGGGCGGGAAGGGGGGGGGGGAGCGGTCCAACCCAGGTGCAGCATCGTGAACTTCTTCTGCCAGTGTCAAGCTTTCCTCTACCAGGTCCTGTCAGGAGAGGGGAGGGAAGGGGAGGGGGAGAGAAATGCTTCACCCAATTGGGGGGAGAGAGGGAGGGAGGGAGAATGAAGACCAGGGAAGGGAGAGGAGGGGAGAAGAAAGAGATGCCAAAGGAAGGAAGGGAGGGAGGGAAATGAAGGAAGGAAGGAAAAGAGATACCAGACCAGGGGTACAGAAGGGAATGAGGAGCATGAGGGGAAGCAAAGGGAAGGAGACAGAGATGCCAGAACAGGGGGAAGGAGGGAGGGAGGAAAAGGAAGGAAAGGAGATGCCAGATCATGGAGGGGGAGGGAGAGATAGAAGGGAAGGAGAGAGATGCCAGGGGAGGGGAGGGAAGGATGTCGATGTGATGATGTCACGCATATGCATGATGTTATCACGGCGACGTCCACGCATTTCCGGGTGCCTCGAGCTGTGGTTTGAGAGACACTGGTCTAGTCCAATGGTTAAGTTGGCCTTGGTAGGCACCTACATTCCTTTATAGAATACGCTTCAAATAGACACCCCTTTATAAAATTGCCTTTTAAAAGGTGTAATTTTATAAATGATTGTCCATACATAAAGTTCCTTTTATGCTTAACAGGGTTCATATAAAATATATCTTTGAAAAATAGGTGACCTGTTACCTTGCACAGGTCCATGTTATTTTATAACAAATAATTTCTACATATAAACTTTTTAATGTATGCAGATGCTTATATTAAGCCAAGCAGTATAGCAAATGTAATGAACTGTTACTGTTTAAAATATCCTCAAAATGTGCTACAACCAAACACTGCATGATTTTTATCACTATATATATATGAAAATAAAACTGATATTTCTACCTCAGGACATTTAGATGCAGTCCATCAGGCTGAAGGTGGATGGCTCGAGTTATATCTTTTAATGCATTGTTTAAATCATGTATCTATGGTTTGGAAAAGAAAAAAAAAAACATTTTCTTGCATCATTAAAAAGAAGTATAGTTTGAACATTAAAACATTATTTCCTACCTTTCCTTAAATTCACATCAAGTATAACATTAAGGGGTTCTTTTACTAAGCTGAACTAGTATCACTCTGCATTAGACTAGTGTTTCTCAACTCCGTCCTGGAGTACCCCCTTGCCAGTCAAGTTTTCAAGATATCCACAATGAATATGCATGAAAGAAATTTGCATATAATGGAGACAGTGTATGCAAATCAAGTTTATGCAAATTCAATGTGGATATCCTGAAAACCTGACTGGCAAGGTGGTACTCCAGGACTGAATTGAGAAACACTGCATTAGACATTAGTACGAACCTCTAATTCATGTTAAAACAGCCAGCGTGCCAAAATATCTGTGCTAGCTGCTTAATGCAATAGGTGGGTGTGGCACAGACATAGTAGAGGCCTGGCCAACAGTGACAGCTAGTGCATGGGTTCGCTGCATTACATCAGCTGTCATGACTGCCAACAGCACAAGCTGAAACCTATTGTCATCTCAGGAGTAGGCGGTAAGTGCACCATTATACTGATAGCTTGCAGTAAGGATATCCACTTCTCCACCAGATTCTCAACTGCATCAATGTGGGTCTTCCCCAATCCAATCCACCACATTGGCCCACCAAGATCACCCCCATCAGATCTGACCCCCTTGAAAGACTCCTCCAACATGACCTAAAGAGGAAGTGTCACAGTAGCCCTGACCCTTTTCACACCCCTCTCCCCTCATGCTCCCCCCAAAATTTACCTGGGGGATCCCTGGTGAGCTAGTAGGACAAGGCAGGATCACTCCCCCTCCACTCCCACCCTATATGACACTGGCAACAAAACAGCCACCATGACTTTTAGAAATAGTCTTACAGTAGTACCATGCTGGGGCATCCTGCCTTGCTCCGTTAATCTATGAAAAAATGCCCCTTGGATAATTCCTGAGGGTTCTGAATTAACAAGAGGGTCACTTTGCCATTAGGGGAGACAGAGGCAGGATTATTGTGATACTTTCTATTTGGGAGATGGGCTTTTGGGGATTGAATAAGGTAGGGGTCTTTCAGGACGTAATATGGGAGTAAGTCGGGAAAAGGAGATATGTTGAGAAGGGGTTGTGCCACTGAGGCAGTCCACCATTACTTAATAAAAGTGTTCCAATACCACATAACATGTAGTGCTCCTGTGCTGGCACTGCATGTGACACAGTGCTGTGAAGAAACTCTCTGCCCTGTGTGGTAAATTCAGGAAAGATTTGGGGCACACCCCTTGCATTTACCACACAGACTTTATGCGTACTGTACCTTATGTTTTGCATGTAAGGTACAGTAAGTACTAAAACTTAAATGCACTTTAGTAAAACATAGAAACATAGAAATAGACGGCAGATAAGGGCCCACGGCCCATCTAGTCTGCCCACCTTAATGTCCCTCCCCTACCTTTGCCCTGTGAATAGATCCCATGTGCCGATCCCATTTGGCCTTAAAATCAGGCACGCTGCTGGCCTCAATCACCTGTAGTGGAAGACTATTCCAGCGATCAACCACTCTTTCAGTGAAAAATAATTTCCTGGTGTCACCTCGTAGTTTCCCGCCCCTGATTTTCAACGGATGCCCTCTTGTTGTCGTGGGACCCTTGAAAAAGAAGATATCTTCCTCCGCCTCGATGCGGCCCGTAAGATACTTGAACGTCTCGATCATGTCCCCCCTCTCTCTGGAGGTCCACTAAGTGAAACTGCTCTTAACACTGCCTCACCAGAGCTGTTTAAGTATGCCTAAATAAATCTCTGTACTTAGGATACAAAATTAAACGTCGCTGTGGTCTTCCATGCTTTTTTTCCACATCTTTGACCTAACTAACCTAGCAATTAAAAGAATCCTGTTCATGGTTGAGCTAATGGTGAGGCACAAAAAGGAAGCGTAATCTAAGTAGTAAATGGAAGCTTAGATTAGATTAGTAAATAGGTTTTAGCACAGGGGCCCCCAAATGTTTCATACTAAAGAACCACATCACAGATTTCAGATCACCAAGAGGGCTGGAAGAAAATGGAATGAGGGCACCATATAAAGCCCTTCCATTGATTTGAAATAGTGAAGAATAGGGAAGGCCCCTGTGGCAGATAAATATATCCCATGTGCTTTCCCTTTTTCCTCAGTATCTGCCCCTGGAGAAGTGTGAAGTAGGAAGATGGCAGGGGAGAATATATGGCTGGTTCTAAGAGAGAGGTTGTACAGGCTCAGCATTAAAGATAGTGAACTACTGTCTGCCTTTGCTCACCCACTCCACCCCCACAGCTCACCCACTCCCTAGGCTCAAATTACTCTTATACTATTTTTAAATTACCCCTCTACATTTCCCCAGCTGATCTTAACAAGGACAATCTCCACAAACCTGAAACACCTATCCACCAAAACCTCTCACCAGATCTGAAAACTCGCCCTTATCCCCACACCTGAAGAGGCGCTGAGGGAGGATCTGCTCTAAGAAGAAGAAACATCCACTGGAATATCTTGCTTGCAGGCATTCAAACTTGGGAAAGGTAAACTTGGGTTTCAGTAGGTTATTTAATTGTACAGTAGTTCTCTTTTGTTTTAGCTCAGCAAAATCAGTTAGGCAATAGTATAGTCTTTAGATTCTCTGTTAGGGTTTCATGCAAAACAGTGTTTTAGTCTATATCAGTATTTTAAGTTGCATTCCAGGGCATAATATCAAATTAGGGAACAAATAGAGGTTGAGGAAAGTCTCTGATTGGTGTTAATTTAATTCCCTCCCACGCACCCAAAGGCTGAGCTTTTTGATTTATAGGCCCTTCAGCCAACCAGGTAGGATTTTTCTGTCCTTTATTCTTCCAGGTGTAAGTACTTCTGCAACCACAGTAAAGCTGGGAAACATCGTGTCACCACAGCTGCTGCTCAGGTTACAGCTTCTGTTTCTGTGCAGACAGAAAATGCTACTCAGGTAGAGGGAGTGATTCCATGTGCAAGCTGCTTTCAGCTTGAAACCCTCATGAAGGAAGTAAAAGAACTGAGAGAGGAGGTGGCAAAACTGAGAAGCATCCGTGAGAATGAGAGGTACATTGATGAAATGGTACATGAGGTGTCAAAGATTTCCAGCAATGGGGAAGAAGAGGCTCTGTTGAGGGAAGACAGCTAGACTCAGATTATGGAACCCTGCAAGATTGGTACAGTGACTCCATCTGCCCTTGAACTGAAGAACCAGTATGTTGCCTAGGAATTGGAGGAGATGAGAGCATACAAGGGAGAGGAAGGATCAATGCTTGAAATCCCCAAAATTACTGGATCTGTGACCACTAGCAGGTGTAAGGTAGTAGTGGTTGGTGATTCCCTTCTAAGAGGTACAGAAGCGCCTATCTGCAGATCAGACATGATGTCCTGGGAGGTATGCTGTCTGCCTGGTGCCAAAATCCAAGATGTTATGGAGAATATGCTGAGACTCCTCAAATCTGACTATTATCCAATGCTGCTTATCCACATTGGTACTAACTATACTGCCAGGTACGCCTGTGAACGTATCAAAAGTGACTTTGTGGCTCTGGGAGAGAAAGTGGTATTCTCGTCCATCCTCCCTGTTGAAGGTAAAGGCCATAGAAGAGAAGCTTGCATCCTGGATATGAATGTGTGACTACGTGGATGGTGTTGTCAAGAGCTTTTTGGCTTCCTGGACAATGAGATGATTTTCCAAGGGCTGCTGAGCAGGGATGGTGTGTAACTATCAAAGAAGGTAAGAAGTGTCTTTGGAAGCAGGCTGGCTAATCTACTGAAGAGGGCTTTCAACTAGAAGCGATGAGGCAGGGTGATCAAAGCACCTGGGTGAGTATAAGCTCTCAGCTAAGTAAATCACTGAATACCTGGGGACAATGTCTGGAAAGCGGTATATACTAATGCTCGAAGTATGGGAAACAAGATTTTGGATCTAGAAGCTGTGATGAAAGAACTTGCGGCAGCCTATCAAGGAGCGGTGCAGGGCTAGCCGGCAGCACGAAAAGCTCGCTGCTACGTGCCGGCCTGGGTGCGCCGCTGGCTACTTACCTTTATAATCTTCTGGAGGATTTCAGCGCAGGATACATGCTGGACCACCAAGGAACAAACAGGTATGCAAGAGAGGGAAGGCGGGAGGCTGGTAATTGTTAGTGTCGGCCAGGCAAGAGACGGGAGGGATCCCTCCTGTCCTGGCCTACTACTAGGTGGTTTAAGTTAAAGGGAATGGTTACTGGTAATCTGCTGGCTGGATTAGAGGGCAGAGGGGAGTATGGGACAATCAAGCCATTGTGACATCACTGATGAGGTTGGCTCTTTTTAGGTGGAAGAGGGTACAGGGAAGGAAGGTGGGACAATGTTCAGGGCCTGGCAGGGAGGGGGGGGGACAGTATTCAGAGCCTGGCAGGGAGGGGGGCTGAGTGCAGAACCTTGCAGGAGAGGGCATGATGGACGGGACACTGGGTGCAGATCCTGGCAAGGCATGGCACTTGAATATTAAGCCCACGACTTATATTCAAGTCAACCATTTTTCCTCCTTTTGGGGGGGAAAAATGGGGGTCTCGACTTATATTCGGATCAACTTATAGTTGAGCATATATGGTACTTTACATTTATAGTTAGTTATTTATTTATTTTTGTATTTATCACATAGTCACAGGGTAAATGTGGTAAATTACACAGAGCAGATATAAAAACAAAATAAAAGTGGCATTAGTATTAGGTTTACTGTATGCAAGCCACACGTTTGTTTGATGGTCACACTGCTAACATTGAAAACAATGATTTAAGATTACAAATAAATAGGAAAATAAAAAAAATTACCGTATGATATGCTTCAGCTCTGCATATGTAGGCTCTTACATACACAGGATTAGCTTTGATGGCATAGGTGAACTGATTAATAGCTTTATAATATTGATCCGTTTGTAACAGGAAAATCAAGCCAATATTTACATATGCCACAGCAATGCTTCTGGAAGTAAATCAAAGAGAATTATTTATATTTCTTAAGTTACTTGAATAAACTTTGTAGAATGCAGAAGCCTAATGGTTAGTGTAGTGGGCTGAATCGAGCCTGGAAAATTAGGGTCAATTCCCACTACAACTCTCTGGGCCACTTAATCCTCTATTGTTCCAGGTACAAAGCTTAAATTGTGAGCCCTCTAGAGACAGAGAGAGTACCTGCATATAATTATATGCAAACTGCTTTGGTTGTACTACAGAAGGCAGTATATCAAATCCATGACCCTTTGACCCTAGTGTAATATGTGTTTCCAACAAATGTTATAGGAATTTTTGTTTTTATATTTTGGTGATCTACATTTGCTGCCACAAACCTATGTATTTTCGAAGTACTACAGCTAGCTTTGTCAAATATTGAAATCCATAGACTTGAAACCTAAACCTTTACCACAGATAACAGAAGAGTTTGTATAGCTAAAGGATTTCTAGTAGTCATATACATTTAGTCTTGTTTGTACCTGTACCAAATATGTTGCTTCTCCTTTACAGGAATGAAAAACATTGTTTCCCCTTCTTAGTAATCTATCAGGCATATTGAGATAGTTTGTGATTATTCCATATTGGGCGAGGGTGTATCTCTGTTCTGTGTGTATGAAAAGGACATAGTTTTCAGTTGGCATTGACTATAGGATCAATTGACTGTGCGGGATCTGGCTTGTTTAGTTTTACAATGTATGTGTTGGTGTTCTAGTGCTCACTGCAGTGTTTAAGATGCTGCCTTTTCCTAGGTACACTCTTGTTGTGCGATATGTGGATTGTTACTAAAAAAATCATATTTTTTATATAGATGGGGATGTGTCAAAAATGATGGGCCCCGGGTGTCACATATGCTAGGTACGCCACTGGTAGCACATTTGACTTGGTAGACCATGAGATTCTATTGGGTTGTTTGGATGCTATGGGAATTTCTGGAAAAGTTTGAGACTGGTTTCAGGGTTTCTTGGAAAAAAGATCGTATCAAGTCTTTAGCAACAGTCAGTACTCCAATTCTTGGAGTAACCCTTGTGGGATACCTCAAGGTTCACCATTATCACCCACTTTGTTCAACATCTATGTTGCTTCCTTGGTCAATCTTTTACAAAGCTTAAATGTAATCTTTCACATTTATGCTGATGACATCACAATATTAATACCAGTCATTTCTCTTACCACTGAAATAAAAAATCAGATTACTTTTATCCTAACTCAGATTGAACAATGGACCATTGAATTTAAATTGAAATTAAACACTGAAAAAATACAGATTCTGTTTGGCTAGTCCCAATGATAAAATTACGGATAAAATTCTCTACTTAAGAGGACAAGAATATCCAATAGCCTAGTCTCTTAAAATTTTAGGAGTCATACTCGACCGCCACTTAACCCTGGGGGAGCATAATTATATGCTTGTAAAGAAATGTTGTGTTCCATCAAAAAATATTTTGACCCTACTTCTTTCAGATTATTAGTTCAAGCATTAATTTTATCTATTCTTGACTATTGCAATATAATCTATTTGAGAGCTTATAAAACCTTCTTGGGAAGATTAAGGCTAATCCAAAATACAGAGGTCTGTTTAATTTTCGGATTAAAAAACAGGAACATGTTAGCCCTTACTACCTTCAGCTGCACTGATTGCCAATGGAAGCAAGAGTACTTTTCAAATTTGCTTGTATTTGCTATAAGATGTTATTTGGATTAGCTCCGCTATATCTCCTCTTTCATTTTGAATGGTATTGTTCGACTAGGCCTACTCAGCATACTGGTTTACTTACTTTTTCTAATCCAAAAAATTGTTGTTATAAAAATTATTTTGATCGATCTTTGGCTTATCAAGCAGGTAAAGTTCAAGTATGGTTAGATTCAACAATCTGCATTTTATTGCACCTTTAGAAAATTGGTTAAGACCTATTTGTTCAAAAAATTTGTTACTTGATTGATGACTATGTCATAGTTTCTTATTGAATTTTTCACTATTGAAATATTGTACTGCTTTTCTGTGTGCTTTGTATCATCACTGGAATGTCCAGTCCTCTTATTCTCTTATACGTACAGCGCTGCATGCATCTGGTAGCACTATAGAAATAATAAGTAGTAGTAATAGTTTTTATATGTCTACATAATGGGTTTCCTTTTCTTTCTTTGTACTGTAAACTGCTGAATTTTCTGAAGAAAAATAAGATGGTATATAAAGTGAATAAACCTGTAACCTGTATCATTTTTGTGTTTAATCAAGAGAGTGCTAATTATACAGGCATGTACCTGTCCAGACTAATCACAGTTTCAAAATCGCAAATGGCTTCAGGCCATTTTCTTAAATCTGTGTATATAATCCCTCGATGCAAAAATGCTTTCAAATTTTCACGCCCATCATTGATCAACACTGAAAAGGAGAGAAGCAGAGGTATAAAATATATTCATTTTATAGGTTTCAACATTCATTTTATCACATTTATCATTTGTTCTTTTGGATTCTAATAGATACGTTTTCTATGACCCATTTGCAATTTAAGGCTTTTCTTGATAACTTCCAGAAATGGATAGGGGACTATAAGTAATGGGGCTTAGTTAATGGAAGGTATAGGAATGTAACTATCTAGGTATTGATATACTGATTGTATTTTTTCTACTGATTAAGCTTCTTTTCTTATACGATCTTCTCTAAAATTGTGGACTTATAGGACATTTAGGCCCGGATTCTGTAAAGGACGCCCATCCTGGGCGTTCTATACAGAATCGGACGTACACCCGCTCAAACTAAACCCGATTCTGTAACTGGCGTCCATTTTGCAGACGCTGATTACAGAATCGGGTTACTTTAGACGCGGCCGCTATACTTAATCGCGGCAAGGGATCTCCCTGCCACGATTAGTATTGCGGCTGCGGCTACAGCCACCAGTCTTCCCTCTCCCCCCCTCCTGACGATCGCGACCCCTCCTGCCCACAGAACCCATGATCGCCGGCAGGAAGGTGTGCAACCCTATGGCAGGAGGGCCCTTAGGCGCCTGGGCCAATCCGGCCCTAGGATCCTGTGGCTTGGGTAGGGAAGGGATGGGCCCACCTCATTTGGATGGAGGCCGGCTGCTGGCCGGACGGTGCAGGGACCCGTCTGGCCAACTTACGAGTAAGCCCAAGGGGGGGTTCCGAGGTGGGAGGTTTCATTGGGGGGGTCCTGGGAGGGGGGGTTGGGGCGTTTTGATGGGGGGTCATTGGAGGAGGTCCGGCAGGAGGGGTTGGGTACCCTCCTGCCGGCGATATTTGCAGGGCGGGGCCTACCAGCAGGAAGGGTTAAGCACCTTCCTGCCGGCATCGTGGGTTCTGTGGGCAAGAGGGGTTGGGCACCCACCTGCCACGATCGTCAGGGGTGGGGTGGGGGGTCTATCGGAAGGGAGGGTTGGGCACCTTCCTGCCAACAATTGTGGGTTCTGTGGGCAGGAGGGGTTGGGCACCCTTCTGCCGCGATCGTTGGGGGGGAGAGGGGAGACTGGCAACCATAACAGCGGCTGCTATATTAATCGCAGCTGGGAGATCCCTTGCCACGATTAAGTATAGTGGCTGCGTCTTATTTACCATGTAGGCCAGCATTTTGCTGGTCTACATTGTAAGCATCTCCTGCTCTACTAGGGACACGCGTAGGGCCGCCTAGGTTCACCTAAAGTTATCGTCTAGCCTTAGGCGAGCTTAGGTGGACTTGCGGGCCTCCCTAGGCTCCCAGAGGCATCTTAAATATAGGCGGCCTGTCTGGGGAGCATTTTTTTAGAAAATGTGCCTCCCGTTTGGCTGATTAGACGGATGCACTTTGCAGAATCGGGGCCTTAATGCTTTTCATTTTTCTGTGCAGATGTTTATTATATGCTGGATTTATTTTTCTTGTTAAATATGTATAATTCAGTTGAACGTTTTTGCTAATGCATGATATATGCTCGTATTATTTAAGATGCAACTAACATATTTAACAAGCCAGTTTTTAATAAATTTCTAAAATGTATATAAGAAGTAGAATTAACAAGCAGGGGGGCGAAATTCAGGGTCCCAAAGTGCTGCTTTTTAAGCAAGTTGTCTGCTAACATATCTTTTGTGTGAGCAACCTTTCACCAAAGGAAAAGCAAAGACACACTTTACTTTCTAAGCCTTCAGAAATATCACTCAGATATTAAACAGAACTGGTCCCTGAGGCACATCACTATTTACCTTTCTTTCTTCTCAGCAAATTCCACTCACACCATCCTCACCACCATTCTTTCTTCTCAGCAAATTCCACTTACCACCATTCCACTCACCACCATCCGCCTGTTAAGCAACTAATTTATAATCCAGGTCACCACTTTGAGTCCTAACTTCAGCCCGCTAAGTTTATTAATGAGTCTCCTACAAGGGACCATGTTAAAGGCTTTGCTAAAGTCCAGGTAGACCACATTTAGCACACCTCCTCTATCCAATTCTCTGGTCATCCAGTCAAAGAAGTCAATCAGATTCATTTGGCAAAATTTCTTCTTGGTGAAGCCATGTTGTCTCAGATCTTGTAGCCCATTCAATTCCAGGTAGTTCACTATCATTTCCTTCAGCAGAGCTTCCATTATCTCTCCAACCACAGAAGTAAGGTTCACTGGCCTGTAGTTTTCAACTTCTTCTCTGGTACCACTTTTGTGAAGAGG
Source organism: Geotrypetes seraphini (assembly GCF_902459505.1). Taxonomy (NCBI): domain Eukaryota; kingdom Metazoa; phylum Chordata; class Amphibia; order Gymnophiona; family Dermophiidae; genus Geotrypetes; species Geotrypetes seraphini. Next base: position 93,472,534 of record NC_047090.1, on the reverse strand, counting down.
GACCACATTCGCTCTACTCCAATCCCAAGGAACATCTCCTGTCTCCAAGGATTTATTGAACAAATCTGCAATTTGTCCCGCACGAATACCCTAAGGTGAATTTCATCCAGTCTCATGGCTTTGTCTATTTTTAGTTTTACCAGTTGTTCATAAACCCTTCAGTGAACAGTTTGATATCTACTCCACTCTCATATATACTCTTATCAGCCAAACATGGTCCTTCTCCAGACTTTTCTTCCATGAATACAGAACAGAAGTTCAGTAAAACCCTTGAATTGCAAGTAACTTTGTATACAAGTTGTGCGGGTAGCCAGCCAGCTTTAAAAAAAGGACACCAATCTTGTGCTCCTTAATTTTCCCAATACCTGCCCTGCACACCATATAAACAAAAAACCTGAGTGCCATCTCATCAGTGCATCCTGAGTGCCCATCTTATCAGTGCATCCTGCGTGTTCATTCCAGAAGCTGTGTGCCCAGAAGCTGTGTGCCCACCCCACCAAGCCGCCACTCTTACCTCCAGGTCCCTCTCGTGCCCAGCCCATCTCCTCTCCTCAGAGCTGCGGGCCCAAATTCCAGTGGCGCTCACGTGACAGTCTCGGCCAATGGCTCAGCGGTGCTCCAGTCCAGGCCATAGCAACAGGAGCTCGAGGGGGCGGTGGTGACCGCCGCCTGGTGTGCAAGGGTCCCGGCAGAGATGAGCCCTGGTTGCACTTGGCCAGGTGGAAATGAGGCTTTAGCCCACCCCTTTGCAATGACAGGTATGCACCCCTTTACTTGATTTGGAATAGGTGTTGGTGGCAAGGATGATGTAATTTGGGGGGAGAAGCCAGCACGCTAAAAACTGCGTATAGTCGAAACCACAGGAACCGAAACCGCAAATAAGGAGGGAGGAGTGTACGAGTATTTTGGATTACAAGCATGGTTTCGGAATGAATTATGCTCGCAAACCAAGGTTTTACTGTATTTGTTTAGCAAAGACACTTTTCCACATAGCAGTTCTCAGCATCTTCCTTTTTTCTCCATTATACCTGGAAAAGCCTTGTCTCCTCTTTTCACATCTCTAGCCATTTTTTCTTCAGCCTGCACTTTCGCCAATCGTATTTATCTCTTCACTATGAGTTGTATATAGTATTGTTTTCTGTGTTTGTCTTGCATTCTTTTGCATTCCTTGAATGCCGCTTCTTTTGCCTTTATTTTTTCAGCCGTTTTGAGAACCATAATGGTTTCCTTTTCTTCTTGCTTTTATTAATTTTCCTTTAGAATTCAGTAGCCATTTTTATAGTTTTTTCTTTAAGAACACCCTCATTTTACAGAAATCAGAACGCTTAGAATCCAGGACTTTGAGTTTTGTGTGTCCACAGTCCACTTTAGCTCTTATATCAAACCATACCGTAGGATGGTCACTGTTACCAAGGTGGACATTAGACACACGTTTTCCATTCATCCACATCAGATTCAGCATGGGTTCCATCACTATTTGTCTGAGCAAAGCGCTTTAAAGGGCATCCACAATCTCTTGGCTTTTTTCTGATTCTGCAGTTGACATTCCAGTCTTCATCAGGAAGGTTGAAATCTCCAAGTAGGAGCACCTCTCCTTTCAGACTCAGTTTTTGGATATCTGCAACCAGCTCTTTGTCCAGCTTCGCCATTTGTGCTGGAAGCCTATAGATGACTAATGTGTATATAGGAGTTCATCCTCGCTCTTCAAGCTGATTCATAACGCTTCCTCCATTTCCCCAGGACCCCTCTATTTCTACTGCTTTTATATCGTTTTTCACATATAGCGCCACACCGCCACCCTCTCAGCCATCTCTAGCATTTCTAAAAAGGTTATAGCCTGGTATGGTTACATCCCACTCATGGGAATCATTGAACCATGTTTCTGTGATAACAACAATATCCAAGACAGCTTCTATCATCAAGGCTTGCAGATCTTGAACTTTATTGCTTTCCAGCAACATTTTACTGGCATCCTCTGCATAGGTATTGCCTACTCTTCCCCCTTCCCCCCTTTGTTGATAATGGTGTTGAACTGACTTTCTCAACTGCTGTTGCAATTTTGCATTTTCTGGGGATAACCTTTTGATACCATCAACTACCCTTTGTCATCCCCCGCACTCTAGTTTAAATGCCTAGTAATATACTGCCTGAATTTTTTTGCAAGTAAATTTCTACCCCCCATAGAAAGATGTAGACCATCTCTGCGATATAGCCGTTTGGTTATATTTTCCCATCCTCAGATATATCTGAAACCTTCTTGTTGAATGGGATGTGTTAGATTATGACTGTAACTTGCTTGAATTTCTTGGAAATACAAGCAGGATATAAACGCTGTGAATAGAATAGAAAAAGAGTAAAGGACTGTTTCTAGTTTACCTGCAGTCTTGGTTTCTGGCTGAAGAGGCTTCAAATCTGAAATAATTACTGAACTGACTATGCTAGCTGAACACTTTAGTTGATAGAGCTACAGAATAACTATTGGGTTTTTTCTTTCTTAAGAGACTTGTGTTGCATATGGGACTAAAGCTCCAAAGTCAAACCTAATCTTGAAAGTCAAAGAATTTAGGAGGCTCTGGACAGAAAGTACATATGTCTGCTTGAACTGTTTGGTGCTTGGGAATTGTTATAACTGTGGATGTTACTTTCAACCTTAACAGCCTATTGGGAGGGATGAGGAAATCGCACCTGCTTTTAGAACAAGCCATCAGGAAGAAACTGAGGTATATAAGTTGTGTTTGATACCCTAGTTTTCCATTCCTGGCATTCTCTATAAATAGTTGCTGCATTAATATTTCTAATAGAGACTTGAGTTTAAAGAGCAACCTGAAAGCTGTCTGACCCTCTCAGTGTAAATAGGGAATCCACATTCTTATTATTAAAAAAAAAAACGCCCTGACAAACCACAATAATGTAGTGTGCTTGAGGTACAAGCATCAGAGGGAACCCTGTGGTGGCTCATCAGTCAGAGCATCCACCCATAGTCCCCAGGGCTCCCAGGCTAGAGCCAGTTCAAACCCCAGCTACTCCTCTGCAATGCAGTGCATTCTTATTATTAAAAATAAAAAATCAAACGCTCCTGACAAACCACTATAATTTAGTGTGCTTGCAGTGCCAGTGCTGGAGGGACCCCTGTGGTGGCTCATCAGTCAGAGCATCCACCCCGTAGTCCCCAGGGCTCCCAGGCTGGAGCATTTATTGTAGTAACAGATTACATTTTAAAGATCACCTTGCTTAACATATATTAGATAAGCGTACCAGAAACACTGAGATCCTGTAGAGCTCTGATTGGGTAGGACTTTCGCAGTAGGCACCCTCGGTAATAGAAAGCTGTCCAATTAAGGGGTTCCAAATGTATTGCAGCACAAAAGTCCTCAACTGCTCTTTGAAATAGGGATTGATTAATATAAGCTCTTCCTCGATATGTCCTGAGAAGAAAAAAATAATGTAGGTTTGTAATGAAAACTTAAAGTGTAATTCTTTAACAGGGTGCCAACCTCTGTGCATATCTTTGAGTTTGTAAATGTACAGAACACCTTTGCTTTGGAGGGTAGGTATATAGCACATGTGTACTTAGCAGCTAAGCACTATTCTATAATGTGAGTAGAACTTTCTTAGCACATAAATAAAAGTGGGTCATTCACATGATTAGAGCATGGGAGGAGCATCAGCAGTACTGCCACTTACATGTACCACATACGGAATACTAAAAAGTATGCACATCTTTGCTATATTTATACTCCTGCAGTTATGTCAGCTCTTTGGCTAGTGAAATTGTGGACTGCAAGATAACATAACATAATATAACATTGTGCTTATTAACCAAGTAGCCATAAGTTCAACGCGGTGTACAAAAGATTATTAACAGTAAACATAATCTGGAAGATACAATAGATTAATTAGTCAAGTACTTAGAAAAGAATGAACTGTAAGCAACAATGATCGAAATTCTTTATCGTGAGAAGCTGCCTGAAACACTAAAGTATGATTAAGAAATTTCTTACTTTTGCAACCCTGAACAGATGGAAAATTAAACAAAGCATGGGTTTTTCTACTGTGCTTGTATGAGGCTATGGAAAATCTGTTAACCAAGTATAAAGGGGCTGTGCCATGTAAAGTCTTATAACAAAATCAACCCAGCTAGAACAATACCCGAGCCTCCGTAGGCAACCAATACAACTCACAATAAAACAACGTAATATGGTCTTACCTCGATAATCTTCTTTCTAGTAGAAAGGTACACTAGGGCTTGACAAGTGGGTTTCTTCTCTTCACCCATGAGGTTTGCAGATGACATCATCTACATTTTTCAACACCAACTCCTTGTGTCACTGGGCAGTGCCTCAGTTCATACCAAAGAAATGGATAATCCCTAAAAAGGAGAAAGAACAAGTAGGGTGTGGGGAACTCCTGCTCTGCAACAAGAACAATTAAACCAATGGATATATATCATAAACAAAAGTGGAACCAAACAAGCCACTTGAGTGCAACCAGAACTAACATTTATGCAGCTCTTAAAGCTTCTCCCAAAGTTTTCACCATAGTGCTAACGGATAACTCTTCTTACTTGTTTAACAGAAGTAGATTAAACAACTTCTTTCTCTCTTGGCCGTTCACAGACAAAGCATCTGGATACACCCATATGTGTCAGAGGCAGAAAGCAGGCTAACTTAACATCTGACAGGATGGGCTGTCAAGCCAACTATATCATTCTACTAGAAAAAAGATCGACGTAAGAATCTAACCTTCCCTTCCACTGCAAAAGGCACAGTGGGTCATACCAAAGCAGTCCCCTGAGTCTAAGGCACGGCAGATGATCCTGCTGTGAGCACTAAGGATGAAAAAGCGGTGCCAATCTGTGCCATGTGTACACTAAAATTTTGTAAAAGTATGGAGGATGGGCCATGTAGCTGCTCTACAGATTTCCTTGGGAGGAACTGCCCAGGATTCTAACCATGAAGCAGCCATGCCTCTGGTGGAAAGCGCTTTCAAAGAAATCAATGGTTGTTTACCACAGCCAATGTACGCATGTAAGATAGCTATGCAAATCCATCTGGAGATGGACACCTTTGTTAAGGTTGGTTAACACAAAAAGATGATTGGAAAGACAAAATTCATTAGTCATATCGAGATAATGGAGAAGGACTCTCCTCAAGTCCAGTAACGTCAAGATTTTATCCTTTTACTTTATACCTGTGGAATGAAAAGCCAGAAGCCGGACTTCCTAATTTACATTGAAGGCCGAGACCACTTTTGTTAGAAAGGAAGGCGCAGTGCATAGACATACGTCCATCTCCATAAATCTGAGGAAGGGCTTCCTGCATGACAGAGCCTGGAGCTCCAAAACCCTTTTCACGGTGACAGCCACCAGGAAAACTGTCGTGACTGCAAGATCCATCAGTAACACATTCTGTAGGGATCATACAGAGGGCCCACAAAGCAATATTAAGATTCCATGTAGGGAATGGTTGTTACATGGGAGGATGTAGCCGCAACTCTTCCTTGAGGAATCTAGTGATGTCTGGATGGGAAGCTAGGGATCCTTTCTTCACTCAAGTTCTATAGCATGAGAGGATGGCTACCTTCACCTTAAGACAGCTGACCACTAGGCCCTTTTCAAGACCATCCTGAAGGAACAACAGGATTACGGATATGGGAGCTGTGTACTGCTCTACCTTTTGACCATTACACCAGCACCACCTTCTAAGCACCAATATTTGTTTTATCATTCCCTCTGTAATTCCCTTTCCTGCTAAGCCCCAATATTTGTCTTATTATTCCCTCTGTAATTCCCCCTCCTGCTAAGCACCAATATTTGTCTTATTATTCTCTCTGTAATTCCCCCACCTGAGCACTGTATACACCCTCTTGTCCAGTTTGTCTTGACTAGATTGTAAGCTCTTTTGAGCAGGGACTCTTTTTTCAATGTTTTGATGGACAACGCTGCACTATAGCACTATAGAAATGATTAGGAGGAGGAGCTGACCTCGCCAGGATTTCCAAAAGTTGGCATTTTAGCTTCAGTTTGCAATTTTTTGGAAGGAAAACACGGCCTTCTGCAATGTTAAACAGAATCCCCAGATACTCTAGGGATTGGGCCGGGTTCAGAAATTGACAATCCATCTCAGAACCTGCAGGATCTGTACAACTTGTGCCACTGCTTGGCAACCTTTGGCTTTGGATGAGGCTCTGATCAGCCAATCGGCCAAGTATGAATGAACCTGAATCTCTGCTTTGCGCAGGTGTGCTGAACCATCACCTTTGCCAACCAGAAAGGGAATGCTGGAATTTGGAAATGCCTTTCCAGTGCATGGAACCTGAGAAACCTTCTATGTTCAGGGAGAATGGGAATAAGTAAGGCTCCATCAAATCCAGTGAAGCTAGGAATTCCGCCAGTGCCACCAAGACTATGACCAAACACAGCGGCTCCATTCAGAATCTGGATACCTTCAGTGCCACATTGACAGACTTCAGATCCAGAATGGACCTCCAACTGTTTAAGTTTTTCTTGGCCATGATAAAGTATCTGCTCAAGTATCTGCCCAAGCTGAATTTTTCATCCAGTACTGACGCCACGGCTTAGATCTCCAAAAGCTGGTTTACCTTCGCTCTGACTTTGACTGCTTTCTCCAGTCTTCCTGTGGGAGAATCTACAAAAAATTCATCAAGAGGGTGAAAGAATTTGAGATTGTAGCCCTCTTGAAAGATGTCCAGCACCCATTTATATGAACAGATCTTCACCAAGGCTTCTGTAGGGCTGCCATTTTAGGCCTATGGCCTAAATTAGGCCAAAAAACATTTTCTTCCCACTTGCAGCATCTTGGAATTTTACAAGTTGTGTATGCTTAGACAAGGTCATCTTTACCAACACTGGGGCCCCCTTGCTTCCCCAGTGGAATGTGTGGAAGGGAGAGACTACATCTGCAAAACTTGGACAATTCTGACAGGCATGATTTGTGGGTCCATCTGACACTGACATGCAGGCTTCATGATTCTGCTATGTGACCAAAGAATGCCCCTGCAAGACGGACACCGTTTGGTCTATAGGGAGAATCCTCGGCAGAGGAGTAAGGAGAAGGGGGCACATTTTAGTTAGACAAAGAAAGGTGCTGGAGTTGTTGAGACCTGGGTGACTTCATGTGCTTCCCTTAAAACAAGATTGCCAAGAAAGTCTTCATGTGTGCTGCTCTGGGGGGGGAGGGGAGAGGAGAGAGAGAGAGAATTTCTGAATTTAGAATCTGTGAACTTTTCCTCTGAAAGACAAATGAAAGACTGACAGCTATTATGCTGACATTTATCATCCTGCAAGACCTGGTACATCAGCAGTATGGTGATCCATCTAAGACTAGCAGAATGTGGGCACACCTCTGACTAACTGCCCGGGAAGATAATTCCTTAGCACCCAATGGAGATGGCCCTCTACCAACTAATTGTGAGAACAGGAATTTTCTCTACTGTTCAGCTGGTTAGAAAGGGATACAGCAGTTGCCTGAGAAAGGAAAGTTTTATGGAATGTGGTAATTAGTTCAGTGATAAACCTTAGCTGTGTGCTTTGCTGACTATGAGATCTGTTTGTCTATGTATATTTTGTGACTTATCCAGATTTGCTAAGTATTTGTGCATGTTGTCTAGCAATGCTATATGTATACCTTACATAATACAAGGGCTAGTCACTGCTAAGGGCTAGTCACCCCCTGGTAATTTTCCCAGCGCAGTATTGAATGCAATTGACCCTCAGAAATGCCACCAGCCACTCAAATATGTTTCATAGTGGTTGGATTTATACATTATATCCTCACTGGGCCATTTTTGTTTTTAAATTTGTGAATATCTTAGTTTTTCATAAAGTGCAACAGTGCCAAAGTAAAACTTATTGTAGATAAGAGCTAATACTTTTTAAGTTATTTTTAAAACGGCTAAGATCCTTTTCCTCTCTTATATATTGAGGCAAAATGCTCCAAAGTTGCGGGGCCATCACTGAAAACATATCATGTCGTCGAGTTTCGGTAACTTTCAGGGAGGGGACTTCTATGAGCTTTTGGCTAGTACTCTGCAGAGAACGCGGTGTATTATAAGGAATAAGCATTCTATTGATAAATTGTGGTTCATTGGTGGAAAGAGTTTTAAATACTAAGAGTAGTGTTTTAAAGGTGATACGGTGGTTGATTGGAAGCCAGTGTGAGTTGATCAGAAAAGGAGTAACATGATCATATTTTTTACCGTTATGAATGAGTTTGACAGCTGTGTTCTGTATTATTTGAAGGTGCTTCTTTTCTTTTTGTGTGATGTTTATTAATAATGAATTGCAGTAATCGAGTTTAGCGATAATTAGGGAGTGCATTAGAATGTTTAGTGATTTTGGCTCAAGAAACTTAGAGATCGAGCGAATCATGCGTAACCTATAGAAGCAAAATTTAACGGTATTACTTATGTGTTCATGATAGGAGAATTTATCATCAATAATGACACCCAGTATTTTTAAAGATGTTACTAAGTCCAGATGAATGTTATCAAGAGTGAAAGGAATACTTAAGATTATTCCCTTTTTCCATGGGAAAAGTAAAGCTTTTGGATTTTGTATATTTAGAGCTAGTATGTTGGAATTAAGCCAGTCTTTGATTGTCTCAAGTTTTTTTTGTTAATCTCAAGTATTTCTTCTGTATTTTGTGGATTTAGGGGATGTAAAAGTTGAATGTCATTGGCATATGTGAAGGTAGTAAAGCCTATCGATTGACAAAGACTTAATAGAGGTGATAAAAAAATGTTAAACAATAATGGGGATAGAATGGATCCTTGGAGAATACCATAATTGAGAGTATAAGACTTTGATGTCGTGTTATTGAAACTAACTATGGATGATCGATCAGAGAAAAAAGAGATAAACCATTCTAGTATTTGGTCACAGACACCTATTGATTTTAGTCTATCAAGGAGTAAGGCATGATCGATAATATACCGCAAAACAAAGGTTCTTCAAATTATATGAGAAACACTTGATACAACGGCTACTCCATTGGATCCACTCACGTCTTTTTTGGTTACTTTATTACAATTTGTTTTAAAGAAAAACTTCTTTTTATTTCAGGATAAATATTTTTTGCAAATTAAAGGAACTGCAATAGGGGCTATGGTCGCTCCGGATGTTGCTAACATTTATTTTGGCGCATTCGAAAAACAATTTTTCCCATCTAATCCATGGAAAACAAATATACTTTTTGGGAAACGTTTCATTGATGACGTTTTTATTCTGTGGCAAGGCATAAGTGAGCAACTGAATTCCCTTTTGACATTGTGATCCAAATTTAAAATATACCTTCACATTTCATGACCAACAGATATATTTTTTGGATCTTAAAATAACATATGAGGAAGGGACTTTTTCATATTCAATTTTTAGAAAGCCCACAGATAGAAACACATTATTACACTACACAAGTCATCATCCATTACATCTGCGACGGAATATTCCAGTCGGTTAATTTCTTAGGCTGCAAAGGATCTATTCCACTATAGAAGAATTTGAATTACAGGCAGGGACATTGAAAGCGAGGTTTCTTGCATGTGGTTATCCGGTCTCAGTCATAAAACGGGCATATACACGAGCCAAATGGGCAGAAGGGACATATCTTTTACAATCACAACAGAAGGAAGCAACCACCCGTGTAACCTGTGTACTACCTTATGTCTCTGGTAATCAAAACACCAAGCGAAGCATCTTAAAGTTCTGGTATGTTGTCCAGCTGCATGAAGTTTATTAGAAGCACTACAATTTGCATATACAGTACTGCCCGATATTCACGGGGGTTCCGTTCTAGGAACCCCCGCGAATGTTTTAAAAATGCGAATATGGTTTTTAGCGGGGGAGATAGGAGAGGGCTGACAAGTGAAGGAAATCACTTGCGGTATGCTCCGACCACCTCTTCCTGTACTAAAGTCGGCCTCACCAATCAGGAGCTGCGTGTCAAAGCAGTTCCTGATTGGTGAGGCCTGACTTTAGTACAGGAAGAGGCGGTCGGAGCATACTACGAGTAATTTCCTTCACTCGCCAGGGCTCCAGCTGCCCTCTCCTGCCTTTCTGGCTGCCCTCTCCTGCCCGGTCATTCGCGGTCAGAAAATACTGCAAATGACCGGGACCGTGAATCGCGGACCGCGAATTCACAGGGGAGCACTGTACTAGAGGGAGAAAGTTAAAGGAATTTCTTTCACCATCCTTTCTGCCAAATCAAAATATTATTACAACTGTTGTTGGCCCCTTTAGGACATTACCCATGTGGCCAATGTAGCCTATGTAAATGTTCTTTCATAGGTCAGAGATTACTACTAAATGCACGCACTCTAGTTTTGAAACATCACTCGACCTGTACAACACAAGTGGTTTATGCCATTTGGTGCCCGTGTGGATTAGTATATGTTGGGGAGACCACATGGGCACTGAAATCTAGATTGATTGAGCACCACTCACATTTAAGACAGGGTGATACTGCTGCACCGATGGTGTCCTATTGCCTAGAATTTAAACATGTTTTGATGACCTGAAGTTTGTAGTATTAGAACGTGTGAGCAATTCAGTAAGAGGAGGCGATATTAATTCTGTTCTGTTGAAAAAGGAAAGGCGCTGGATTTTTTTATTTAAACCCTTACACCAGATGGACTTAATAGAGAATGGGATGCCTGAAAGACATTGAAAAGGGCTAAAAAATAGACCATTTGTATTGTAGCTTTTATCTGTAGGCATTACCTTCGACCCATAGGCATTCTAAATGAGGGTGATATATTTAAATACTATTGGGGTCGTATTAAACATTAATTAGTGACCTCATCACGTTGTGCACACCATTTTCTCTGTGGGACGCAATGATGTCATAGAGGTATGACCTTTGGAATGTAAATATAAATGCCGGCAGATTCGGTAGGCATTTCTGATCTGAGAATCGATGCAGCTTGCCGCGTGCTAGAAGGGGTATCAGGCCTGTGAGTAATTGTGCTGATTTGTGTGTGGGGGGGGGACACTTGTATTTGTTAGGTTGCTTGATATCAAGATCACCAAGCAAAGTTTTAACTAGCTGAGTAATGGAGTAATGCTCGATATAGATAGAAATGGTGTTTAGAAGTTGGGTATAAATCTTAGGGTTCTACTGTTCATTTGATGTGAATGCCTCATTTTTCAGTAATACAGCAACATTCACTTCCCCCGATGAAGGTCTGGTGACTGAAATTCTCGAGTAAAAACGGAGCATCAGGCAGATTAAGTTTTAAGTTCAACGTTGGATTAGCAGGATGCTATACAAGATAAGTGTTGCTGATAGTATCATTGAGCTATATTTTTTAGCAAAGAAACAGCACTAAATGTATAATTATTCATGGAGCAGTTTAATAATGAAATTGAAAATTACTGGGTAATGGTATACATTAATTTAATATTTTTAATATCAAGTTAGAGATATATATTAAAAAATAATCATAAAAATTAAAAATAATAGGAGAATTTTTTAAGTATTAAGGGAATTCCACCAGATCCACCCCAAAACTGAAACTTTCCTTTCCCTCTCTAAAAGGCGTCTCCCTTGTAGGAAAACTAGGTTCCTCCTTCCCTTTTAGAATCACTGAGCTCTGGAACAACCTTACCTCCCCTCTTAGGAATCTGAGCTCCCTCCAACTCTTCCGTAAACATCTGAAAACCTGGTTATTCTCAAAAATGTAACTCTTCCTCCCTCTCTGTTTATTCTAGTCCTCTAAATTTCCTCTTCATCTTTCCCTCCAGTGGAGTTCCTTTCTACCCTAATTCTTGTTAACCGTGTCGAGCTCTGTGAATGTAGAGATGATGCGGTATACAAACCTAAGGTTTAGTTTAGTTTAGTATAGGATATGGTATAGATGATTATTCACTTTGGACAGAATGTGGATTTGAGATAACATATGTTATGTGAGGTCCTTTGCACTGAGAACTGCCAATACTGTATAATATACCCTCCTTCTAGTTTACCACCTAAGGTATGATGAGGCTTTTAAACTAAAACCAGGAAATCCAAGATGACTGCTGCTGCAGCATTTTGGGTCCAGTAAAAGGCCCTTGAGAGCTTAATTAAAGGTCCAAAAATTCAGCAAAGAGGATTTTGGAGATGGGAGATCCTATATGAAACTCCAGATACCCTTAAAGCTTTGAATTGCAGAACAGGAAGGTGACTTGCCTGCATCAGCTCTCACTGTAGCTGGGTTATGGAGAATATATCTGCCTCAAACAAGCTTGTAGATTCCTCTTTGGGCTGCCTTTTAATCAGATCCCAAGTGTCTGAAATCCTCGACACCACTAGCTCTACATGCATTTTCAGAGGTGGGGATGCAGCCAGTACCTGCTACACAGTCCTCTGGACCAAAACAAACAACAAAAGGAAATCAAACAAAATCTGCAGTAAAAAAACATGAAAGCAAAACAAAGAAAAATTGCAGACAAACGTACAATGATACAGGCTAAATTTATTATATCAAATAATTGAGTGCAGTTAACATTACCACCTTAAAACAAACCAAGGGACCCGACACGGTACATGTTTCAGTTAGCACGCCTTCAACAGGGGTCCTAATAAACCAAATGGAGATAACTCAGGATATACATAAATTAGACAAAAAGTATATATATGGACCAACACACTCTGGTGCCTGAAAACACTGCACAACAAAGTTTTTGCTTCCTGAACACTGCTGGGTGTTTCTTATAGAATTTTGGGTGCTGATCATGAATATTACATCAAAAATTACCCATCACGTACCATTTCAGAGAAATCTTCAATTTTGTCGTGATTTTTTCTTATATTTGGATGCAAACAATTTTTTCTCCCATAAGTGTCTTATCAACAACGGTTTGTGCCGCCTGGGTATGTCCATGCATAAAATCTAGCCAGGTTGGAAGCTGTTTTATGGAAGATGACATCCTGGGCATGTCTGGGCAGGTCTGAACGAGCTTGCGCTGTCTCACCATGCTATAATGGTGGCTTCCATACACCGATCCTGCTCATTTGGTTAATATAGATAGTCCGTGTGTGTATATAGTATCAGTATAGTAAAGTATAGTAGTATAGTAGCTGTAGCAATATAACAGTAAGTAAGCTTGATGCTATAGACGTTTTGGTGTCGGGCAATATGTCTCGTCGGTGTCGTAACAGCCGCGACACATTCTGCTATATCTGTGGGGAATATACACTTACGCCTCAGAGACGTTCGATGACTGCCCTTGTAAAGAAAGCCTATCATCTGTATTTTGGCTGCAAAATAGGTGATCAAGACAAGCAATGGGCGCCTCACATTTGCTGTGCGACATGTGCTGTTAGTCTGAGAGCCTGGCTCAGAGGTACTCGAAAGACGATGCCATTTGCTGTTCCGATGATATGGCGAGAACAGAAAGACCATGTGACGGACTGTTATTTCTGTTTGACTAATGTGTCTGGTTTCTCTGCCAAAAACAAGAAGTCAATTGAATATCCTAATCTGCCTTCAGCAATGAGACCCATGCCACATGATGACAGTCTTCCAGTTCCGAAACCACCAGAGGATTGGACCTTAGACAAACCAGATGAAGAAACTGCAGTGCAGGGTTCTAACAGTGACATTGACCCGGATTTTGAACCATCCTCATCAGGCGATCCACATCTGATAACACAGTCCGAATTGAACGATTTGGTCAGAGATTTGGGTCTGTCAAAAGCAAAAGCTGAGCTGCTAGGTTCGAGACTGCAGGAATGGTGTTTGCTATCACCAGGTACGAAAATTTCTGTGTTTCGAGACCGGCATCATGATATAACCAAATTTTTTGCACAAGTCGACAGTCTCTGTTTCTGTTGTGACATTGAAGGATTGTTCTCGGTCTTTGGTTGTGATCACAACCCGGAAGAGTGGCGTCTTTTCATTGATTCGTCAATGTTAAGCCTGAAAGCTGTTCTGTTGCACAATGGCAACGAAATGTTACTAAAGTATGTCCAGTATACCAGGTATAACTGGAATATCTGTGGAGACCTCAAAGACGTTGCTCTGTTACTAGGACTGCAGCTTGGCTATACAAAGTACTGCTGTTTCATCTGCGAATGGGACAGCCGAGACAGAGAGTCGCACTATTCTAGAAAGAACTGGCCACTCCGTAAAAAGTTAGTTCCAGGACAGAAAAATGTAGCACATGAATCGCTTGTTGACCCGACAAAGATATTTTTGCCTCCTCTTCACATTAAACTGGGACTCATGAAGAATTTTGTGAAAGCAATGAACAAGGAAGGGGAAGGTTTTCGTTATTTAAGACAGATGTTCCCAAGAATAACTGATGCCAAGATCAAAGAGGGTATTTTTGTTGGCCCCCAGATCAGACATGTTATGAGTGACAAGCGATTTGAAGATCTGTTAGTTGGGCCGGAAAAAATTGGCTGGAAAGCCTTGAAAGACGTTGTTGACAATTTTCTGGGCAATTACAGAGCCCCAAACTACATTCAGCTGGTAGACAAACTTCTCAAAGCATACAAGAGAATGAAGTGCAATATGTCACTCAAGATTCATTTCCTCCATTCACACTTGGACTTCTTCCCCGCAAATCTCGGTGCTGTGAGTGACGAGCACGGTGAAAGGTTTCATCAAGACATAGCTACGATGGAGAAACGATACCAGGGCAATTGGAATCCGTCAATGCTTGCCGACTATTGTTGGATGCTACAACGTGATGCACCAGACACTGAATATAAAAGAAACTCGGGAGCAAAACACTTTTAATTCTGTTTCATTTAGTCGCTTGTGCGAAACGTAAACTTGACTATATATTTTATTGTCAGTAAACATAAAAATGTCTATTTCTCATAGTTCTTACGTGATGCAGTAAAACCAAAACCATATTTGAGCATACCAAGTTGGTACCTGTCATAATCACCAAAAACTTTTCAGGAATCAAGACTTAACCAAAAAATTGTTGTGCAGTGAAATCAGAGCGAGCCAAGCTCCCAGGGGAACTCTTCTTGAGCTGCCTTAAACATTAGTGCAGGCCAGCTAGGTAGGTTCCCTGTAAAAGAGTGTCCCCCACCCCCCACCCCACCCACAGCCCAATGAACCCAGAGGCTATATCTTCTCCCAGGCAGAGCTATCTCAGGATTTCTGAGAACCTCTATAGCACCAGGAAGCCTCCAAGGTCAGATAAAAACCTGAAAATTTATTTATTTAAAAAGTTTATATACCGCATATAGCCTATGTGGTTCACATAAAAAAAACATACATAAAAATTTGACCACACAAGCATAGTAATCATAAAGGCAAGTCCTACATAACTTAAAATAACATCAGAGTACATAAACCAAGTCCTTGACCTACCATAAGTCTCACCTCTCAACCTCACTCAAACCCTATCACATAAATACATTAACATGTATGGTTTTAATAGTTTTTTAAAATGAAATAAGAAGAATAATGTTCGAAGGGAGGGTGGGTTATGGGTTTATATATATATACTAGTCTTTAAGCCCGTTACATTAACGGGTGCTAGAACATATGTGTGTGTGTCTGTCTTTTTTTCTCTCTCTCTCCTTAGCCGCTTTCTTTCTTTCTGCCTTTCTTTTTCCTTGGCTGTCCATCACCACCCCTTGCCTGCTCCCCCTGTCCATTTTCCCTTCCTTTTACCTCCCCTGTGTCCACCACCACCCCTTCACTGCTCTCCTTATGCAGCAGCAGCCCTTCTCCCTTTGTTTTACCTCCCCCCTGTCCAGCAGCACCTCTTTCCTTCTCCCCCTGTCCAACATTAGTCCTCCGTTCTTTTTTCTTCACCTCCCCTGTCCATCAGCATCTCTTTCCTTCTCCCCCTGTCCAGCAGTAGGCATCCCTTCCTTTTTTATCCTCCCTCCTCCTTCTTATCCCTATGATACTCTTACCTTGCTCTGCCCCTGATCAGAGGTTCCCGACAGCTGCCCAGTTGCACCCATTGGAAAAGTTCCCACTGCCGCATCCCGCACCCCTCCTGACGCGGCTCCCGCTGTCCTTTCTGTCTGTCTCTGTCCCTGGCCCCCTTTGCCTGTCTGTCTTTCTGTGTATCTCCCTGACCCTGTGTCTTTCTTCTTTCCTTTCTGTCTCCCTTCCTCCCTCTGTCTGTCTGTCCAAAGCAGCATTCCATCCCCCTCCCCCCACACCAGTTCCCTGTGCACCTGCCCCTGTGTCTTTCTTATTTTCTTTGTGTTTCCCTTCCTCTCTCTGTCTGTCCAAAGCAGCATTCCATCCCCCTCCATTTCCCTCCCCCCACACCAGTTCACTGAGCACCTGCCCCTGTGTATTTCTTATTTTCTTTGTGTTTCCCTTCCTCTCTCTGTCTGTCTGTCCGTCCAAAGCAGCATTCCCTTCCCCTCCATTTCCCTCCCCCCCCCCACCAGTTCCCTGTGCAGCAGCATTAGCGTTTCCTCTACCCCCCCTGTCCCTGTCCCTTCCCCTTCCCCTTCCCGCGGGCCGGACTACAAAGGTGGCGATTCCAGCAGCGTGTACATCAGTCTCCACACGCTGCTTCGGGCCCTTCTGCCCTGATTTACTCTGGCACGTCCCTGATGACATCATCAGAGACGCGGCAGAGCAAATCAGGGCAGAAGGGCCCGAAGCAGCGTGTGGAGACTGATGTACACGCTGCTGGAATCGCCATTCGGGCCCGCAGGAAGAGAAGGGGGTGGGCGGCAAAGGCGAAACGGAGATCGGCGGCGGCGACAGGAGAAACGGAGAACATCGTCTGGCTGCGGTCCGGCTTGTGGAGGCGATCGGGTGGTGACGTATTCGCGCGCATGCGCACTCATTCGGCCACAGACCTACAGCGCACGGAACACGCAAATAAGACTGCGCATGCGCGAGTTAGCCTTTTATTATATAGGATACACAATTGTTATTATTTTGATGGATTTAACAAGTGTTGTCTTTGAGCCTATGTATGATTTTTATTGTACACTTGTTGAAGGATTAAAAAGGAATAAAGAATTTAAAAAAAAAAAAAGCCTAATCTGGACGTACATAACTGCAAAGTTCCAGCCAGAGTGTTCCAAAGCTTCACACCCTCCACAGACATCATAGCATTTCCAATCCTTGAATGTACAATTGACCTTCTCTTGTTAGAATTTAACTGCATGCTTGTTTCAGATCTCAAAGTTCTTCATGGGCAATATATTTCAAACCATCCCTTCAATACAACAGGAGAAACATGATACACTACCTGATGCACTATTGACAATATTTTGTATTGTACCCTATGTTGAATCGGTAACCAATGGAGTCGTTTAAGAATCGGTGTTATATGAGCTATTCTCGACACACCAGTAATCAATCAGAATTCAAAAGTAACTGCAATGCTCTCATCTTCACCTTTGCAACCCCCATATTCAAAGCATTACAATAATCCACCTTACTTAAAATTAGTGCCTGCACTATGGTACGAAAATCATAGTCCTGCAGCATCAGTTTCAACCTGTACAACATTCTCAGCAGGAAAAAAAAAGACACTTTCTCTTCTTGTTTGCAAAAGGAAAAACTGAGGAACTAAGGCACTGCCCAGTGACATAAGGCAGTGGAGTTGAAAAATGTAGATGCCTTCCGCAAACCTCTCGGATGAAGGGAAGAAACACACTTGTCAAGCCTACTATACCTTTTACACTAGAAGTCTAGATTTTAGTCACCCAATACTTGGTCACGCTAGTATAACAGAATTTAGAAGCTCAGATGCCATTATAAAATAAACTCTCATTGTGTGGAACTGAAGTATCTAAAAGAATGCACCCAGTTAAAGAATTACTCCCTTGGAGGCAATTTCATTCTCTAAGGGCTCCTTTTACTAAGGTGTGCTAGCAGTTTTAGTGTGCACTACAATACCGCACGTGCTAAACGCTAATGCCTCCATAGAGCTTGCGTATTTTTCATTTAGTGCGTGGTTAGCGCGTGCTAAAAACGCTAGCGCACCTTAGTAAAAGGAGCCCTAAGTGGGTATCTCCATCTAGGTGCCTTGATGCCACATGGTGAGATCTTATCATGTAGCATGGAATATTGCTACTCTGGGTTTTGGCCAGGCACTAGTGACCTGGATTGGCAACCGTGAGAATGGGCTACTGGGCTTGATGGACTTTTGGTCTGACCCAGTAAGGCTATTCTTATGTTCTTAATGGTATCTAAGCGCCCAGATTCTTATAAAATATTAGCATAACTTGTGATCAGTGCACCTTACATTTACTCACCTGCAGTTACACAGCCATAGACCTGACCTTAATGCTGTTACATAAATGCAGCAGGGACAGAAGTAACTTATAGTACTTTGTAAGTGCATGTAAGTAACAGTCCTATTCCATGCCCTACCCTTACTCATATACTCCTTGCAATTATTCATGATGCCATGTAACATGCACCATTACAGAACAGCATTTTGGTGCTCTACTTGCACTTTCATGGGTAGGAATGGAGCAGTAGCCTAATGGCTAGTACAGTAGGCTGAGAAGCTGGGAAACTGGGTTCAAATCCCACTGTCTCCTTATGATCCTTTGAAAACTTTATAACAATAATCTTGCATTTCAAACTTCAAATGCTCATTAGCCTTGTTGTCCATTCCACTATGTTTTTCTGCACTAAGTTACTAGTACAACTTCTTAGATTGTGAGCCCAATAAGGACATAGAAAATACCTGCATATAACAAAGGTAGTGTTGTATATCAAATCCATAACCCTTTTTACCCTTTACACACATAAGTGCTAGTATTCTGAATATCTGTGCATGCAAGGGACATATAAATATGGGCTCCAGGTTATTGAACAATTTCTAGTCATTTCAATCTGTAGAAGTAACAGCGTCAGTATTCAGATACAAGCATTCCAGGAAAAGAGTCCACTTCAGTTATATTTATCCACCTCTTAAACTGTATTTCATTCATCTCATGAAGGTAGAATGTATGTGATGTGATGGGAGAAGTAAGGATATAAATTACAGAGAAGACAGCAGAATATGGAAAGGAAGTGATATCATCAGCCTAGTTAAACTACTTGACAACTGTGATGGCTGAGAGAAAGCAATGATAGGATAATCTGAATACAGAAGTGGCTGCTGGAGAATTCTAGATATGCAGTAAGGGAAAGGGATTTTGTATACCACCATTTTGTCACTTTGGCATTTCAATGCTGACATACAAAATGGTGGGCACTGGAAGATTAAGTGACTTGCCCAGGGTTAAAAGAGTAGCACCAGGATTTGATCTCACAACCTCTGTGGTGCAAAGGCAGCAGCTCAACCAGTGAGCCACAGTCCTGTTCAGACTGCACTGTCCAAAATTATCCAGATACAGTTACAGTAGTGATTATATATGGTCAGGAGACCTAAATGTAAACCCTGGGGAGTTAGACTGGAAATCATTCTGGACGCACACAGCAAGGCCCATTATGTCGGCATCTATTTGCCAAACCACCTATTTTACTTTACATAAAGCTTATTGGACCCCCCACTAAAATGGCAAGAGTATTACATTCGTCTTAAGATTTGTGTTGGTCTTGTCATCAACAACCTGGAACTCTCGTGCACCTTCTTTATACATGCCCTAATATGCAAATCTATTAGTCGGATATTTGGTCCAGAATTCAAGCAATAATGTATATGAACAATAAGTTACCTTTGTCTTATAAATCTATCATACTGCGTTCCTCAAACCCAGATATCTCGTTACCAACATCATTCAATAAAATCTTTGATTCTATGATTGCGTTAGCCATTCATCATATTATCTGCAATTGGAAAGATAACTCTAAGCTTAACTTCCCTGAATGATGGAATCATCTCTGTGTTATCAGGAAATATGAGGAAATAATAGCAATCAAGCAGAATAATATTTCTAGTTTTACTAGAACATGGGCCTTTCTAGGTAAGTTCTGTAAGGATTTCAATGACAACTTTAATTGACCCTATTATGTTTTGAGAGTATGCAGCTTAGTCTAATGTAGTACTGTATTATTGTTATGTTTATCTGTACATTTCTGTATTTAACAAATTCAATAAAATATTGGAACAGTAGCACAGAATATAGCAGCCCATCTAATTGGTGGCAGTAAAGAAATTTGAACATATTACCCTGTGTTTCCCGAGTCCTCCCTGGATACCTGATTGTTACTATATACAGTGTATACTCTTCACTTGCTCACCATACGTAAGATTATTCATGGAAAGATTCTTCTGAATTATCTACTGCAGTGGTTCCCTACCCTGTCCTGGAGGATCACCAGACTAGTCGGGTTTTCAGGATAGCCCTAATGTATATGCATGAGAAAGATCTGCATATAATGGATATAGCGCATTTGCTGGCACTTTTTAAACCCTGGCTGAGAGGGCATGAAAGTAAAAACGGCTTCAGCCAAATCGAAGGCCGAGGCCTCGATGGTGGCAGAAGGCCCCGCCGGGGAAAAACCAAATTTGACAAAAAAAAAGAAAAGTTTTTTTTTTACAAAAATTAAAGAAAAGGAAAAAGGCAATAAAGCCAAAAAGGTTTACGCGAGCGGGAAGGCAAGTCAGAAAAAATTTTCAACAGCCGTTGAAAAACGCGTCTTCTTAGCTCCGCCAGGCATGCAAATCTGCTCCATGCATATTCATTGAGCAGCAGCGGCCCGATCTCATTTTGTCGGGAGCCTCCTCCACCGAGGCACGCGAGTGCCGTTTTGCCCCTCCCCCGAGCCAGCGGGTGAAAGATTTGAGCAGCAGCGGCTCGAGCTCCATTTTGTCGGGAGCCTGCTCCACCGAGGCAACCGATTGCCGTTTTGCCCCTCCCCCGAGCTAGCGGGTGAAAGATTTGAGCAGCAGCGCTAATGGTGCGCTGCCGTTCGGTGCGCGGCAAAGGCGTGTGCGCCTTAGTATGCGCCTTTGTGAAGAGTCCTTGGTGAAGAAAACCTCACAGTTTGAACCTGCCGCACACGAGGAGACGGCCCACGTCGCATCCAGCTACCACAGGGCTCTCAAGCCACCTTCCTTCTCGCCCGGCCGGGTGTGTAAACGTGCTACGCCCCCAGAAACGGCCTGGGAACCCCTTCCCCCACAGCAGCTAGAATCGACCACCTGGAGTACCTTACCCATGGTCGAGTTTGTTTTAATTCGTTATTGAAGGTCTGGGAACCTGCAACTATCGGGAGCCCTCCCCCTCCCCCGAACCAACAGGGAGATAGAAAAAAGATTTGCAGCACCAGGCCAACATCCAGTTCGGGAGCCCTCAGGAGTGGAGTGAAACCACCCCTCCACCCCTCCCCCGAACCAACAGGAAAGAGAAAAGATTTGCTCAAGCTGCTACTGCCCTCTTGCCCATCACCCCCTAGACTAACAACCCGCCAAGGACCAACACCTAGTTCAGTGTCTCCAATTCGTTTGGGCCGCGTATCATACTCATTGACTCTCACTGGCGACCACCTTGATCAGTGCACTACCTTTTAAATGGTCAAAGATTTATACTTTGCATCTGCCCACGATTCTTATTTCATACTTCTTTGAGGGAATAAGCAGTCGGGTGGACAATGGGGAACCCATAGACATCATTTACCTCGATTTTCAAAAGGCTTTCGACAAGGTGCCACATGAAAGGCTGCTTAGGAAGCTGTGGAACCACGGGGTGGGAGGGGATGTGCACAGATGGATCAAGCACTGGTTGTTGGGTAGACTGCAAAGGGTCGGAGTGAAGGGCCAATATTCTGACTGGTGGGGAGTCACAAGCGGTGTGCCACAGGGATCGGTGCTGGGGCCGTTACTCTTCAACATATTTATCAATGACCTGGAAAAGGAGGCAAAGTGTGAGGTTATAAAATTTGCAGACGATACCAAACTGTGCGGCAGAGTTAGGTCCAGGGAGGAGTATGAGGACCTGCAAAGGGACCTGGACAAGCTGGAAGACTAGGCAAGCAAATGGCAAATGCGCTTTAACGTGGAAAAATGCAAGGTCATGCATATAGGGAAAAAGAACCCGTTGTTCAACTACAAATTGGGGGGGGCATTGTTGGGAGACAGCAGACTTGAGAGTGACTTGGTGTGCTGGTGGATGCATCACTGAAGCCATCTGCACAGTGCGCAGCAGCCTCGAAAAAAGCCAACAGGATGCTGGGCATCAGAAAAGAGGGGCATAACAACCAGGACGTGGGAAGTCATCATGCCATTGCATCGAGCGATTTTGCGTCCACATCTGGAATACTGCGTTCAGTATTGGTCGCCGCACCTCAAGAAGGACATGGCGGTACTTGAGAGAGTCCAAAGGAGAGCAACGAAACTGGTAAAAGGGCTGGAACACTGCCCATACGCCGAGAGGTTGGATAGGCTGAGGCTCTTCTCTCTGGAAAAAAGGAGGCTCAGGGGAGATATGATAGAGACCTTCAAGATCATGAGGGGCATAGAGAGGGTGGATAGGGACAGATTCTTCAGACTGAAGGGGACAACAAGTACGAGGGGGCATTCGGAGAAACTGAAGGGAGATAGGTTCAAAACAAATACAAGGAAGTTTTTTTTCACCCAAAGGGTCGTGGACACTTGGAATGCGCTACCGGAGGAAATGATCAGGCAGAGTACAGTACAGGGATTCAAACAGGGATTGGACGGATTCCTGAGGGATAAAGGGATCGTGGGATACTCAGGGAGGAGCTGGGATGTAACACAAGTATAGAAAGCTAACCAGGTAATAAGTATAGAAACCCAACAGGTCGTGCATGTGCAAGACCGGAGGGTTAGGACTTCGATGGGAAGATAGGACTTCAATGAGAAACCAAGGTGGCAAGGGAGCCCCTTCTGGTGATTCAGACAGGTCGTGACCTGTTTGGGCCGCCGCGGGAGCGGACTGCCGGGCAGGATGGACCTATGGTCTGTCCCGGCGGAGGCACTGCTTATGTTCTTATGTTCTTATGTTCTTATACCTGTTCATAGACTTTTACTACATACCTGTTCATAATGATCCATACCATTTCCGCTTTTAGATTTATATCGCACATCTGTTCATGATTTACATTTCATATTGCATAGACCTGTATTCTGTCTTACAGTCCTGTTCATAGACCTTTATAACATACCTGCTCATAATCTTATTTTGTTCAGCTGTTCATAGACTTATATTCATTACTTGCCCTCAAGCCCTCTTCTTATCTGCCCTTGAGTCTTGGGTATTTGCCCACCTCCCCTTAAGCGTCTGTCTTCTTTCCCCCCCAGCTCCTCCAGCCTGCCCTCCCCCCTCCCACTCCCAGTCCAGCCCCCTTGTTCGCCACCCCATCAGCCACCCAACATGTCTAGCCTCACTCACAAGCTCATTGCCTTTCTCCTACTCTACTTAGAAACATAGAAACATAGAAATAGACGGAAGATAAGGGCCCACAGCCCATCTAGTCTGCCCACCTTAATGTCCCTCCCCTACCTTTGCCCTGTGAATAGATCCCATGTGCCGATCCCATTTGGCCTTAAAATCAGGCACGCTGCTGGCCTCAGCAGCGTGCCTGATTTGTTTAGCACTAGAGGCTGGACTACAAAAGCTTTAGCCTTCGAACCTATACCAACCTATATCGCATGGTCTAGAATCCCAGGACCTGACAAATTCCTTCGCCCCCACCGACTCGTTCGTGATGTCACAGAAACGGGTCCTTTCCCCATCCCCGTGATCAATACTTCCCGCCATCCACCCAGACCAACACACAATAGAAAATGATCCCTAAAAAACTGACAACGCACGGAAACCCTCGTCCCTCCCAGGCACCTACCTGAACATTCGCTCGGTTATAAATAAGGCCCAACTCTTCAAAGATTGGCTGGAAGAAACCCACTTAGACATTGTACTCCTAACCGAAACATGGCTCTTCTCCAACCAGGATGCCATCATAGGGGATATTCTCCCACCACATTACAAAATCATCCCCCTCGCAAGAAACTCCAAAAGGGGAGGTGGCCTGGCCATCATTCTCCATGACCACTTTCACTTCCAAATCCTAGATTCCAAACTAACCAATGACCTGGAAATCCTCACCTGCAAAATCTCCAAAATTGACCACATTGATAATCTTATCGTCACGCTATTCTACATACCCCCTAACAAATGGAATCTAGCAAAAGAAGACTTCTACGAATTCCTTCTCACGAACTCGGCAGCCGGCACCCACAATCGCTTAGCAGGAGACATCAATCTACACCTTGAACAAGAAGAGAACCCCAATGTTGCAGACCCATTCTCCTTCCTCACATCGTTAGGCTTCACCAAGCCCCCCCATACCACAACACACAATAAAGGTCACCAGCTTGGCCTGATCACTTTCCTTTCCAACATCTCCACCACTCCCAACATAAGCCTCACAGACCAAACTTGGTCTAACACCCCCTGGTCTGACCACCTCCTGTGTCATTTCGAACTAGCATGGCTCAAACAACAACCAAACAGGAAGCCCACGCCCAATCACACAAAGACGATGACCTAGACAAGAGGAAAAATTAATCCAGCAGATTTCTGGTCACATTACACCCCCACTTCCAATCCCGACCCCGACCCCAACTTCCATCTAGACTGGAAAAACTTCAGCGACCAAGTCCTAAATACCATCGCCCCCCTAAGACTTCGCAAGAAAATACCTCGGCCCTCAAACAGCTGGTTTGATGCGGATCTCTTAGCCATAAAACGCGAAGTACGGAAACTAGAAAGGACATGGCGTAAATCAGGGACTGACAACGATAGACTCAATTGGCGACTGAAAGTCTATGCATACAAAAGATTGATCAATGAAAAACGCAGTAAACATTACTCCCAACTAATTAACTCCCCTTCTCTAAACAGTAAAGCACTGTTTAGAATAGTCAACTCCCTGCTAGAAACAGATTCACACAAACGTTCCAGCTCAGACCTCCCGCCCTCCGCCACAATCCAAAATCGTCTCTTATAACTCCCAGCCCCGAGCCAATATTCAACCTTCCTGCAGCAGACACAGTAGGTTCAACAACAGACATGATCTGGAGTTCCTTCGAAAGCCCAGACTGGAACCTTTTTCTCAAACTCTACTCAAAATACGCTAACTCCAACTTCTTATTAGACAATTGCCCACCCACCATCATGAAATCTGCCCCCCCTCTTTTAAAGTCGAACTCTTCAACTGGGTCTCACTATGCCTGTCCACTGGTCACTTCCCGACCGATCTTGGCCACATTCTTGTATCCCCTATCCCCAAAAATAACAAGGAACCCAACTCCTCCACCACCAACTACAGACCCATCGCCAACATACCACTCTTCCAAAAACTCATGGAATGCCTAATTAACCATGACTTCATGAACTACCTAGAAAAGTTCAACATCCTTCATGACTCCCAATCCGGCTTCCGCACAAACCACAGCAAAGAAACTGTTTTAGCTGCCTTGACCAATTACCTCCTCCACCTGTTCTCACTGGGCAAAAGTGCCCTAGTACTCCAATTCGACCTGAGCAGTGCCTTCGACCTGGTCGACCACGATATTCTGCTCAGCTGCCTTGACTCCATCGGCATCACCGGCCAAGTTCTAAACTGGTTCTCAAGCTTCCTTACTAACCGTACTTACCAGGTCCACAGCAACGGAACGTTCTCCCATTACTGGCGCAATCCCTGTGGAGTCCCACAAGGCTCCCCCCTTTCCCCCTCCCTTTTCAACATTTACTTGGCCCCTCTGGCACGGACACTAGCCGACTCAAACTTAAAATCATTCATATACGCAGACGACATCACCATTATCATTCCCCTAACTTCATTCACACAACAGACGGAACAACTCACCTCTTCTATCCTCACCAAGCTAGAACTATGGACCTCACAATTCAAATTAAAATTGAACACCGAAAAAACCAAAATTTTTCTGGCAAGTCCTACCCACAAACTAACAAACACTTCCCTGAAATTGAACGGCCTAAACTACCCAATCAACCCCACCATAAAAATCCTTGGAGTCCTCCTAGACAGAAGCTTGACCTTCGAAGATCATACCAGTGCCCAGATCAAAAAATGCTTCTGCTCCCTCTGGAAACTGCGCACCATTAAACGTCACTTCGACCACCTTTCCTTTCGTCTTCTGGTCCAATCACTAATCTTAAGCATACTGGACTATTGTAACATCATATACCTGGGATCCTATAAAAACACCATCAAACGTCTAAGAATAGTCCAAAACGCTGCCGTCCGCTTCATCTTCGACCTCAAAAAATATGACTATGTCAGCCCCTACTACACTAAACTCCACTGGCTGCCGGTAGAGGCAAGGATCATCTTTAAATTCACCTGCCTCTGCTTCAAAACCCTAGCAGGCTCTTCACCAATCTACCTATCTGAGCATCTAGAAATTGCAGGCCCCTCTCGTACACGAAACACTTACCTGTTTTCCTTTCCTTCCCTGAAGGGCTGCCTCTACAAGAAATTCCTCGATAGATCCCTAGCATTCCAAGCGGGCAAATGGAACAAATGCCTTACAACCCTCATCTCCAATTCCCCCACCTATCTAATGTTCAGGAAGTCAATCAAAACTTACCTTTTTGACAAATTCCTCTAACTTCTCCCCCCTCTTCCCTGCCACCTCCTCTAACCCCAACTTACCCCAGTCTCTCCGACTCCCATCTTTTTAGCCACTAAATGGCTTAGCAAAATGGATCACTCAATCCAGCTAACCATCCCGTCTTCGTTACTCCTCATTCTAAATGCCTCTGCTCTACCTTATTGAACATCGCTATATGTAACATCGCCGTATGTAACACTGCCTTATATATCACCGCTGTATGTAACTCACAGCAAATGTATCTTCATTTCAAATGTAACTTTGCTGTAATAATAACTTCACTGTAAATGTAGCATCGCTGAAAATGTAACTGTAAGGATTGTTAGTGGCCCCCACAATATATGGTTGGTGGGGTCACTTGAGAGGCGCCCTTACAAATGCTAGGTCCCAGGTTCAGTTCCCTCACAGAAGATTCACCAGGAATAGAATCCAATAAGAAACACAGCCAGAGGTGATTGCATAAAGAATATATTATAGAAATAGGCTTACAGAAAAGCAATATTTATAAGCATTACAATTAAGCATTACAATTAATTAGAGAGCAAAACAGTTTCCCTGCCTTACAGAGTTCAGAGGCAAAGAGACAGAGAGTTTGAAATTCTAAGGAGAGCCAGAGAGAGAGAGAAAGGGGGATGGGGGTCATGGTTTAAGTTTCGGGTTCCATAGATAAAGAGAAGGATAGACAGAGAGATAGACAGAGAAAGAGATAGTTCAAGAGAAACAAGAGAGGACCAGAATGCCAAGAGCCAAGAGAGGGGGGTGATGCTGCGAGGGGGCTTTTATAATTTGGAAACTTATTCTAAAAACCAGAATCTATTGAGATTCAATAGAAGTTAAATCTCCCCCCTCCTTCATAGACAGGAGTAAAATAGGCTATAGTCATATGTAATTTCCAGTCTATCTCTGACAATAAGAACATAAGAAACGCCTTCACCGGATCAGACCAAGGTCCATCTAGTCTGGCGATCCGCACACGCGGAGGCCCATTTAGGTGCTCCTTGTTGGAGACCCGGATTTCCCGTATCCCTCAATATGATTTGCAAGAAGGTGTGCATCCAACTTGCGTTTGAAACCCAGAACAGTATTCTCTGCCACCACCTCCTCCGGGAGAGCATTCCAAGCGCCCACCACTCTTTGTGTGAAACAGAACTTCCTGACATTTGTCCTGAACCTGCTGCCATTCAGTTTCAGGCTATGACCTCTTGTCCGTGACACATCTGTAAATGTCAGTAATGCTGCTTCCTGGTCAATTTGGTCAAATCCTTTTAATATTTTAAAAGTCTCTATCAGATCCCCACGTAGTCTTCTTTTTTCGAGGGTGAACAGTCCCAGTTTTCCGAGGCGTTCCTTGTAGCTTAAATTCTCCATGCCTTTGACTAGTTTCGTGGCTCGCCTCTGCACCCTCTCCAACAGAATTTTATCCTTCATAAGGTATGGAGACCAGTGTTGGACACAGTATTCTAAGTGTGGTCTGACCATTGTTCTGTAAAGTGGCATTATAACATCTTCCGACCTACTCGTGATCCCTTTCTTAATCATACCTAACATCCTATTTGCTTTCTTCGCCGCCGCCGCACATTGAGCCGACGGCTTTAGGGTTCTGTCTATCAGAACCCCCAAATCCCTTTCTTGTTCGCATTTGGCTAATGTCACCCCTGACATCTTGTAATCATGTTCTTTGTTTTTCTTTCCCAGATGCATCACCTTGCATTTGTCTATGTTAAAATTCATCTGCCACTTTATCGCCCACATTTCCAGCTGATTTAGATCCTTTTGAAGATCCTCACAGTCCCTTTGAGAGCCAACCGTCCGACATAGTTTTGTATCATCTGCAAACTTGATTATATTGCATGATGTTTCCTCTTCCAGGTCATTTATAAAAATATTGAACAAGATGGGCCCAAGAACCGAGCCCTGGGGCAAGCCGCTGGTCACCTTTTCCCAGTCCGAGAATTTCCCATTTATGGTTACCCTCTGCGTTCTGTTCTCTAGCCAATTTCCGATCCATCCGTGCACTTCTCCTCCTATTCCATGACTTAGTAGTTTACTCATAAGCCTTGCGTGCGGAACCTTGTCAAACGCTTTTTGGAAGTCCAAGTAAATTATGTCCACTGAATCTCCACTATCTATTTGCTTGTTCACCTTCTCAAAGAATTGAAGTAAATTTGTCAAACATGACCTCCCTTTCCTGAAGCCGTGTTGACTAGCTCTCATTAGGTTGTGCTTTTCCAAGTGTTGTACAATGCTGTCTTTAATTAGTGCTTTGATTATCTTCCCAGGAACCGATGTGAGACTCACCGGTCTGTTGTTTCCTGGTTCACCTCTTGATCCTTTTTTGAAAATTGGGATGACATTTGCTATCCTCCAGTCGTCTGATATTTGCCCGGTCCTAATTGACATATTAGCTACGGATTGTAATAGTTTCTGATTAACTTTAGTTATCTGTGCATCTGGACCCATTGTCCTAAGCACCCTCTTAATCAGACATTAACACCTTTTAGCTAATCATGATTTAATCAGGGCTACTTAAAACAGTCTCCCTGCCTTCAGGGTCTATCTGCATTCACATGCCAGAGTCAGATTGATATAATTTCCCATAGGCCTTCGCTGACATTAGTTATGCCAACTGAAAATGCTGACTGCTAGCAATAGCTATGCTGACATGCTGACAGTAAAGGCTGTCTAGTGAATAGTTTATTTGTTTTTGCTATACTGCTTTTACTAACCTGTAGGTCACAGAGATGTATGGACTATACAATAGTGGGAAAAGGACTTCATTTTCAACAAGAAATATTAATTGAGAGAAGAGTTTAAAGAACTGAAAACAAGCAAACACAAAAAAACCCAACAACATACAACCACAGTCAATGAGCAATAGTCAATCGCAAAGATATCAATCACCAGCCCCTCCATACGCTTACCCAAACAACCACGTTTTTAAGTTGTACTAAGGTGAAAACTATTTATGTAGCTTCTACATATGTAAATGTGCTATCTCTGGCTGGGACAAAAATGCATGGAATCTTCGTCTAGTAACAATGAAACTTGGACCGATTTGTTATCATTTCAGAAAAAGTTAAATATTTATCTATTTCAGATGGCATTTCCTAAATGAGAGTAACCAACTCAGATGTATTGAAAACCAATGTAAGTAAATTATACACTTTCAATTGGAGACTGTTGAGATAAAAAGATGATACAGTAATGCAGAGATAATGGAAAGCCAGAAAGGCTCAGTGTTTAGCTCAAAAAGAAGGAAAAAGCCTCAGAATGGGCCCTCCCACCACCACAAAGGTGGATATACTAGGTGGTTGAGCGGTAACCTCGCAGGCAAAACCTTCGTTTAAAAATGAGCACTGCAATACTTGAGCATAAACCGTGCTTCACATACAAAATGTCCAGACAGAGGAAAAAATTCCACTTATCTTAGATGCTGATCGGCACACCAACGGAGGCCAGCGTTTCACTGATGTAGCCTGTCGGTGAAAAGCTGGCCTCCGTTGGTGTGCCGATCAGCATCTAAGATAAGTGGAATTTGTTCCTCTGTCTGGACATTTTGTATGTGAAGCACGGTTTATGCTCAAGTGTTGCAGTGCTCATTTTTAAACGAAGGTTTTGCCTGCGAGGTTACCGCTCAACCACCTAGTATATCCACCTTTGTGGTGGTGGGAGGGCCCGTTCTGAGGCTTTTTCCTTCTTTTTGAGCTAAACACTGAGCCTTACTGGCTTTCCATTATCTCTGCATTACTGTATCATCTTTTTATCTCAACAGTCTCCAATTGAAAGTGTATAGTTTACTTATTTCCTAAATGGGATACATCTCAGAACTAAGAGAAAGGAGCTAAGAGAAATCCTAGCAGGACTTCTTACGGATATATTTAATAGATCTTTAGAGACAGGAGAGGTTCCACAGGATTGGAGATGAGCGGATATAGGTTCCCTTCAGAAAAGTGGGGACAGGGAAGAAGTGGGAAACTATACGCTGGTAAGCCTCACATCAGTGGTAGGAAAAATAATGGAGTTGCTGCTGAAGGAAAAGGAGAAATTAGATTTTACCTGCAAATTTTCTTTCTTTTAGTCCCCCCAGACCGGCCCAGACAGGTGAGTTTATACTCTTCTGCCAGAAGGTGGAGACTGAGAACACAACTTAATTCTAGCAGTAGTACAAGTAGGCTGTACAGTCCCCCTTAGGATCAGTCTGTTCTCCGTCTCCAGCAGGTGGAGGCAATAAGCTTGTGTAGTCCTGTTTTGCCTTTAGTTAGAAATTGTTGGAGAGGATAGGCAGTGGCCTTTTCTAGCCCTTTCTTGTCCGGATGGAGGTTGGGTCCCACAGGGGGTCCCTTTTTTCCTCAGGGGTGTCACACTCAGGTAGCTAAGTTTATTTACATTTTAATATACTGACCATCATCGTGTATCTGGCCGGTTTATAAAGCTAAAAACATTAAAATTAATTTAAGAATGGGGGTAAAAAGAAAAGGTTGGACATTGAATAGATGAATACGATGATGTACGCAAGTTTGAGGGAAAGGGGGAAGGAAAGTTTGTAATTATATCATTAAATAAAAATAAATGAGGGGAAGAGGGAGGAAGAAAAGACACCAGGAAGGGGGGGTCGCTTCATTGTCAGTGGTGCCTCAGCTATATGCCTTGCCTGAGGGCACCGAGAGCCAGTGGGGTATGCTCCTTTTAAAAAAAAAAAAAAGATTTTGCTGCCACTCTGAAGGGAAGTTTTTCCCTTCTCTAGCTGACTGGATGTGTAATTTGGGCCTGCCAACAAAAGAAAACGTAACTTTTTACTGAAGTTTAGTGGACCAAAAAGGATTTTCAAAAAGTTTATCAAAGCAAGACAAAAAGCAATTTTTCTGCATTCACAGTCATTTAAAGAATTGACCTTTTATAAACTTTGCTACAGATCGTAAACTTAATATGCCACAAAATGCTAGAGACTTTCACATCATTAGCCTTTCCAACAGAAAAGGCAAGCAATAAGGAGAAATAATAGACCAATTCACATAGCCTATGACACATTTACTTCTTAACTGGCTATTATGTCTTGATGATTCACTGAGAACAACATTTATCAAAATAAGATGGTTACCTGACTTGTCCGTGGTTGGGGTTCTGTTTAATCACAGCTGTAAAATCAGCGGTTGCTATATTCCAGTTTGAATTTTCAAAGTGATACATCCCATGTCTCATTAAAGCATCTGTTCTTCTAGGATTCAACTTGATACACTAAATTAAGAGAAAGAAAAATGCTAATATGATGTTCTGTTTTCATTCTGTTACACAAGAAAGAAAAAAGAGCTGGAACAGGGTCACTAACAGTCTTGTTATTTGACTGGCCTGGTCACATCTGGTTTGGTGTTAGGAAAAAGAAAGGAACTTCATAGCTTTCCAATCCCTAGACTACTAGGAGATCTTATAATCCTAGATATCAGCCAACATCTTACAATAGACAATATTCTCAACCTCTCTCTTCTAGGCCTCCTCCACAGAAGTGTCCCAGACAATAACGGTCCCAGAAACAACAAACTCAGCCTCTGCAAAAATCTACTTAGTCTTTTGACTCCCTCTTCCAGAGACTAGTTATCATTCTACCATTCCACCCTCCTCTGCATCCCATCAGAGGTCGCCTTACTCATTATCACCATTGTTGGACCCTGATCACCATTGACAGCTGGATCCTAAAGGTCATAAAAGAAGGCTATGCTCTTCGTCTTCATGAAGATCCTCCACACAGACCTCCAAGAAAGTATTCTTTCAATTCTCAGCAGACCTCCCTTCTTCAACAAGTCTCGGCCCTTCTGCAGCTGAATGCCATCAAACCAGTACCCCCTCATACCAAGAAGACCGGAGGACTGCACCAAATCCTTAACCTCTTAGCCCTCAACAAGTATGTAGTTAAAGAGAAATTTTGCATGCTATCCCTAGGCAGTGTCTATTCCCTCTCAGAGAATGACTGGCTTTGCTCTCTGGAATTCAAGGAAGCATATACACACATTCCCATTCTTCCAGCCCACAGACAATATCTCCACTTTCAGATGGGAACACATCATCTCCAATGCAGGGTGCTACCATTTGGTCTAGCATCAGTACTCAGAGTATTCACAAAGTGTTTAGTTGTAGTAGATGTAACACTATGGCTTTCATGTGTTCCCCTATTTGGATGACTGATTAATAAAAGCATCCTCACCTCAAGCGGCTCAAATAACCTTGTCCTCAACCTATTAGAACTTCTGGGATTTGTGATCAACAACCAAAAATCCCATCTCCAACCAACACAAACACTGGAATTTGTAGGAGCACTGCTAGATATGACTCAGACTCGCGCTTCCCTCCCTCAGCAGAGACTCGACAGTCTTATTCATCTTTGCAACTAGATGTCTGCTCAACCATCACAGCATGTGAGATGATGGCCTCCACAGTACATGCTACTCCATTTGCCCATCTTCATCTCAGGAATCCCCAATGGACTCTTGCTTCCCAATGGTCTCGGGCCTCAGATCCTTTCTCCCATCAACTCAAAGTCACCTCACTTTATCAATCTCTGCAGTGGTGGCTCATCCCAACAAACCTCTCTAGGAGCCTTATTTTTCATGTTGTCCCACATCAGAAGATGTTAATGATAGATGCGTCCATGTCTGGATGGAGAGTTCACCTAGACCAGGGCTGCCCAAGTCCGGTCCTTGAGATCTACTGGCAGGCCAGGTTTTCAGGATATTCACGATGAATATGCATGAGAGAGATTTGCCTGTACTGCCTTCTTGGTATGCAAATCTCTCTCATGCATGTTCATTGTGGATATCCTGAAAAACTGGCCTGCCAGCAGATCTCAAGGACCGGGCTTGGGCAGCCCTGACCTAGACAGCCTTTGTACGCAAGGAACTTGGTCCACTCAAGAAAAATCCTTCCACATTAAACTTCTAGAGCTGCAAGCAATTTGCTGAGCACTCCATACATTTCAGGATCAATCAATCAAGTGATCATGATGCACACAGACAATCAAGTCACTATGTACATAATATGTCAACAAGCAAGAGGACATGGGATCTCGCCTCCTTTGCCAAGAAGCAACTCAAATTTGGCCATTCCACGAACATCTTTCTCAAAGCCTTATACCTAGCAGGCAAACAGAATGTACTTGTAGACAAGCCAAACAGATTCTTTTAGCCTCATGAGTGGTCCCTGAACATTAAGACATTACAACAAATCTTCTCAATTTTGGGAACCCCTCAAATAGATCTGTTTGCGTCTCCCATCAATTACAAACTTCTGCAAGATGTTAGAATCCATCATATCCATCATATCCACTCAACTCTCATCCTACCTAGAAAGATTCTCTATTCTCCAACCCCACCAATTCAGCTTAAGACCCAACTTCAGCACCGAATCCCTATTAGCCTCACTAATCTCTAAGGTTCAACAACTTCATTCTCGCAACAAATTCGCTGTACTTCTACAATTCGACCTCTCCGCAGCTTTCGACGTCGTCCATCATGATATCCTAATCTTCCAACTCTCTGAAATTGGCATAAGTTCCACAGTCCTAGACTGGTTCTCGAAATTCCTACGCTTACACTCCTACACCGTTAACATAAACGGTACCTCATCCCCTCCCTGAAAGCCGATATGTGGAGTCCTGCAAGGCTCACCCCTCTCTCCTATCCTTTTCAATATTTACATGTCCTCTTTGAAACTCCTTCATCTATCCCCCCTGGAAACTCTCTACACCTATGCTGACGATATCCTCATCCTCCTTGAGACCGACTCGAACCTCACTAACCTCGCTGAGAACATATCCGCATGTATAATGAACCTTCAATTCTGGGCACATTCTGTACAAATGAAATTGAACGAGTCCAAAACAAAACTACTTTGGCTCGGCCCAATATTAGGTCATTTACCCACCTCCATCCCATTATCTTCCGGCTCCACTCTTCAGCTTGAGTTTTCAAGCAAAGTCCTTGGCATCATCATAGACTCCTCTCTCTCCTTCAATGACCATCTCAACTTCTTGGTAAAAAAATGCTTCTTTAGTCTTCATATGCTGAGAAAAGTGAGATCGTACTTTCATCATTCTCACTTCGTCGTCCTTGTTCAATCCACCATCCTCTCTAGACTGGATTATTGCAATTCCATCTATTTAAGCCTAACTAAAAAAAAACTCCATAGACTTCAGCTAATCCAGAACGCCGCAGCCAAGCTTATTTTCGCTAAAGGCAAGTTCGACCTCGTCTCCCCACTCCTGTCCAAACTTCAATGGCTCCCAGTTCACTCCAGAGTCCTCTTTAAATGTGCCTGTTTAGCTTTCAAGATCCTATATGGCATCCTTCCTCCCGTTATCCCACTCTTCTGGAACTCCTCTAACCCTAATTCCACTAGATCCTCCCAAAAACTGAAACTATCATTCCCCTCTGCAAAAGGTATATCCCATGTAGGAAAACTAGGAACATCCCTCCCCTTTAGAACCACAGAACTCTGGAACAACCTCACATCCCCGCTCAGAATTTCAAGCTCCCTCCAATCCTTCCGCAAACACCTGAAAACTTGGCTCTTTTCAAAAATCTAACACCTCCCACTCTTTGGTACCCTGTCCCTCTTTATCTTCCTAGCTCCTTTCCTATAACCCTTCATTGTAGCTCCTTTTCAACCTAACCCTGTAAACCGTGCCGAGCTCTACGCTTGTGGAGATGGTGCGGTATACAAACCTAAGGTTTAGTTTAGTTAGTTTAGTTTAGTTTCTGCAGTTTTGCTCCAGACTATACTCGCCACATTGTTTGGAATCCAGTGCCTTCCTGATAGACTGGACAGACAGATTTCTCTATGCCTATCCTCCAATACCCTTAATAGGGAAACTTTTATTCAAAATGAAATGGAAATCGGCTTTTGTGTTTCTCATTGCTCTGTGAATGCCCAGACAACCCTAGTTCCCTCTTCTACATCAACTCAGTGCCAGGGAACCCATTTCTCTGCAGATTTACCCAACTCTCATTACTCAGAATGAAGGGTCCCTACTTCACCCAAATCTACAATCTAGATCTCATAGCCTGGTTCCTCTCTCCCAGTGACTAAATGATTTCCATCTTTCTGCTCCAGTATCAGCTATCATAAACGCTGCCAGTAAATATTCACACAACGTTGCTACCACTTCAAGTGGACTCGCTTCACGATATAGTGTAAACAGCATTCTTTACTTCCAGATACGTGTTCCCTGTCATCAGTATTGGATTTCTTTTACATCTCTCCCTCCTGCCATGCCGAACCCCCTCCCCCCCACCATGGCAATGAAATGACAAGAGGGATGCCCACTCTCTCCTGCCATCAAAGGCCCACCCCGCACCAGGCACCCCCCTAAACATCCCTTACCCTCCCCATTTCCCAACCGAAAAAAGGCAGGAAGGATGCCCACTCCCTCCTGCCACCGGAGATCCCAGGATACAAGAGGAAGGAGTCTAAGGCCCTGATTGGTCTGTCATTTTGAATTGGCGGGCCTACAAGCGGGACAGACTGTGTCCCTCCTAGTCCAACTTCTCTAAAAAGGGTTCGGAGAGTGGGGGTAGGGGTTCTGGGGACCTCTGGTGGGCATCCTGCCTGACTTTTTTTGAGGGGGGGAGAAAGGGGTAGGGTAGGGAATGTTTGGGGGGTGCCTGGTGCGGGAGTGGGCCTTTGGTGGCAGGAGGGAGTAGGCATCCCTCCTACCAATTTTCTTTGCGGAGGGCTGGGTTCAGCAAGGCAGGAGGAAGTGGGCATTCCTCCTGCTGTTTCACTGCAGTGGGGGTAGGAGAGTTACCATGGCAGGAGGGTGTGGGCACTCTCCTGTCAATTTTCTTTCACGAGGGGGGGGCAGCATGGCAGGAGGAAATGGGCATTTCTCCTGCTGTTTTCGCTGGCACAGGGGGGTGATTTTTTTTCTAATGGGGCAGATATTGTATATGTGCCCATTTTAAAAAAAGGTTAGACAGATAAGCAACTGTTGACCAGTCACTTTGTTTTTGGATCACTAAAAACGATCACTTTTTTAGTGCATTGGGAAGCCATGTTAAAGCATCAATCACTCTACTAGTTTACATGGCATTTTAATATTAGTCAGCTTATTTGCATGGTCGGATCAGGGAATGAGTGATCATTTAGAAAACCAGGCGGTGACCTGTTTTCTGCATCAGGTCAGTAAATGCAATCGTCGCTAAAGCAGGTTTAGTGACGATCGCTGGCTTTAGTGCATCTGGGCCTGTGTTTTCTTTTTCTACAGAAAAATTAGACTTGTATACCAATATACAATATAATCTTTAACAGATAATACCTGGACATAATCATCCATTGCCAAAAGATCTTCCTCTATCTTTTCGTAGACTTCGGCCCGTCTGAAGTAAATGTCATCATCTGCAGGCTTACATCTGATAGCCTCACTGTAATTTAGGATGGCAGCTGTGTAATCACCATAACCCTTGTAGATTTCAGCCTTTGACTTATAAGCATCTGCAGTGATGAAGCAGAAAAGTCAATCTTGAAAATGATTTTTTATTAGTCAATTAGCATATCAACTTTTTTGAGAGTGATCCTCTGACAAAATAAATTAGGATGTTCCATACAAGTGTCATTAGTGGCTTAGGGAACAATTTTCAAAAGGGATTCTCCACAGGTATTTAAAATAAATAAGATGAGAGGAAATGAAAGGAAGGGAAAAGGCCTGGATGCTAAGTCGCAGCTGGATTTATAAAAAGAGGAATTGTCAGGGTGCAGTGCATTGAAATGTGGACAAGGAGAACATAAGTATGTGAACTATATTATCTTGGGTTTTTTTCTCTACTACAGTAAAAAGGCATTTGCATGCCCTTCTGCAGATTTTTCTTGCATTCTAGGGCCATTTTTACCACAACTGGAAATGGAAAAATTGTCAAAAAAAAAAGATGCAAATGGAAGAAAAGATAGCCAATATGGTAAAATTGGGGGACAAAACATTTTTTAGATATATAAGTGATAGGAAGAAGTGTCAAAATGGAATTTTGGCTCAAGGGTGAAGGGGACAAATATGCTGAAACTGATAAGGAGAAAGCTGAACTGCTTAACAATTATTTAAGTTATATGTTCACAGAAGAAAGATCGCAGGTAGGACCACAGAAAACAAATGCAAATGGGAATGGATGTGTGGTAGGCTAGGAGATTTTCTCAGAAGACTGTTTGTGAGGAGCTAGCTAAATTAAAAATAGACAAAGTGATTGGGCCTCTGCATGGTATAGTCTCCTAGAATAGGTGGTGGAGACAAAGACTGTGTCTGAATTCAAGAAAGCATGGAACAAGTTTGTGGGATCTCTTAGGGAGAGGAGGAGATAGTGGATGCTGCAGATGGGCCATTTGGCCTTTCATTTGCCATCATGATTCTATGTTGGAATCCTGTCAGGTACCTGTGACCTGGATTGGCCATTGTTCGAAAAAGGATACTGGACTTGATGGACCTTTGATCTGACTCAGTATGGCAGTTCCTCTGATCTAACTGTAAGAAAACTAAGGATTTATTTACCATTTTATGAATTTCTTATTCTGCCTACTTTATACATTAATACAGGGGTGCCCAAATGGTCGATCGCAATCAACCAGTAGATTGCAAAGGCAACACGAGTCGATCGCATTGCCTTTGCGATCTTTTTCTCATTGCTGCTTCCCAAGCCAGGCCTGGTGCGTACAAGCACCGGACTCACATGACTTCACCTCTTACGTCAATTCTGACATCGGAGACGAAGTTCTGGGACAGCCAATCGTTGCCTGGCTGGCCTGGAACTTCCTCCCCGACGTTAGAATTGATGTTGGAGGTGAAGTCTTGTGGGCCCGGTGCTTGTACGCACCAGGCCTGGCTCGGGGAAGCAGCAGGGAGAAATTGGTGTGGTGACTTTGGGGAGGGGAAGAATCAGGGAAGTGGAGAAATCAGCATGATGGCTTGGGGGGGCAGGGGAAGAGAGAAAGAAAGACAGGCAAGCAGGGGAGAGAGAAAGAAAGGCAGAAAGAAAGAGGGGGGGACAGGGGGAGAGAGAAAGAAAGACAGGCAGGCAGGGGGAGAGAGAAAGAAAGTTAAAAAGAATGGAGCAGGGGGAGAGAGAGAGAAAGAAAGGCAGAAAGAAAGAGGGGGGCAAGGGGAGAGAGAAAGAAATACAGGCAGGTAGGGGGAGAGAGAAAGAAAGGCAGAAAGAAAGAAATATTGGCTTTACAGAAGAAGGAAGTGCAATCAGAGACTCATGAAATCACCAGACAAAAAGGTAGGAAAAATGATTTTATTTTCAATTTAGTGATCACAATGTGTCCGTTTTGAGAATTTATATCTGCTGTCTATACTTTGCACTATGGCTCCCTTTTACTAAACCGTGATAGTGGTTTTTAGTGCAGGGAGCCTATGCGTGTCGGGAGCTGCGAGGGGCATTCAGCGCAGCTCCCTGTGCTAAAAACCGTTATTGAGGTTAGTAAAAGAGGAGGGGGTATATTTGTCTATTTTTGTATAGTTGTTACTGAGGTGACATTGCATATTTTAAAGTTATCTGCCTTGACCTCTGAAAAAAAAAAACGAATACAAATGATAATTAATATTTTCTCTGCTTCCAGTGTGCTTTGTGTTTTTTAAAATTTTATTGTTGGTAGATCATTTTGACTTGGTCATTTTAAAAGAAGCTTGCAAGCCAAAAAAGTGTGGGCACTCCTGCATTAATGTGTTGCACGAAACATCAGATTGTATAATTTAAACTCTTATTATTGATTATGAAAAATACAGTTTTCAGTTAAATAAATGTATTGTGGTAAAAATATATAAATCTCATATTGCATCTAGGGTTCACACAATTTCTTAGCACTGTACATATTTCTTTTATGCAAGAAACAGAGTTGGCTTAACCATTGGGCCAGGTGAGGCTCTGGTCCAGGACACCAGTGATTAAGGATGTCAAATTTAACTGTAGGTCACTGATAGCAGCAGCATGACAGGCTGCCTTTTGCCAGCCCCTAGGGCCTAGGGTCTTCTCTCTGATTCGTCCTGACTCCTCTGAAGCAATTTACTGTAAACAGGACGCAGCACATGGAAGACCCAATGGTTGGCTGAAGGTAGGCTGTCATGCTGCTGCTGTCACCAGCAACTGACAAACTTACAGGGCATGGGGAGATGAGAGAGGTGAGGGAATAATGCTGGACACATGAGGAAGGGTACAGAGGAGATGGAAAAAGATTGAATTATGGGGGAAGAGATGCTGGCCCCGGGAGAAGGAAATGCTGGCCCAAGGGAGGGAGAGATACTGAACTACATGGGGAGGGAGGGGTGCTGGAAGTGATGGAATGGGAAGGGTGTTGGCAAAGCAAGTTGGTCAGGGGGCAATAATCCCTTAAGCCAGTATCATGTGTGATGATATACCTGCATGATTTGTGTTGTAGTTAGTTATAAAATTCAGGTCAGCCAAGGCATCTGCAGTTTGTCCATGTAAAACAAAAATTAAATGCCTGTGCCAATAAGCATCAAGCAGCATTGGTTCTAAGCATATAGCCTATATCAGGAAAAGAAAAGAAAATACAAAAATATTAACGTACAGTCAAAAACAAAATTGCAATCATGTTGTGATGGAAAAAATAAGCACAAAGCACAAAATATCATTATGGCACGAAATACAGTAGGGGCTCATAATAAAATTTTAAAAAACATCCAAAAAGTGGCCTAAATCGGTACTTGGACGATCAAAAAGCCAGATCGTCCAAGTACCAATAATTAAAGTTGGTTTAAGACTTATCTAAAACCAGCTTAGGCCTTTCCCCTGCCTCTAAATACCTAGAGCGAAAAGAGGCTTTTTTAGAGGAGGGGAAAGGGCGGAAGGTGGGCGGACCAAGACTTAACAGCAAGTATAACCAAAACCTTTAATCTTTAAGTGCCAAAAAGGGGCCGCTGAACTGATCGTGGCTGCCGCGATCAGCTCAGCGGCCCCGGCAACCTGTCCATCCCCCACCAAAACGATTGCGGCTTGAGAGATGCCTCATCTCCCCTGCCGCAATCGCAATCACCCCCGAACTGCTGTGATTTGTGGCAGTTAGGGGGATCGCAATTGCAGCAGGAGAGATAGCCAATCTCTCCTGCCGTGAACCACCTCCCCCACACAATATCAGCAGGAGGAAGCCCAACCTCTCCTGCTGAAGCACAACCCCCCACCCCCAAACCAATACCGTCAGGAGGGAGCCCAACCCCTCCTGCCGAGGCGTGATCCCCCTACCCCCCTAAAATATGGGCAGGAGGGATTCCAGATCCTCCTACATGGCACACACACACGAAACCCCCGATCGGCCCCCCAATCCCCGATCGCACCTCCCCAAACCCCGTGAGCCCACGACCCTTCCCCCACCCCCACCCCGGACATCCCCCCTCCCCCCACACTTACCGTTAGTTGGCCGGCAGACGGATCCCAAGCCTGTCCGCCCAGCAGGCCCGCCATCCTCTGAATGGTGGGCCATAGGGCCTGATTGGGCCAGGCGCCTAAAGCCTCACCCACAGGAGGGGCCTTAGGCGCCTGGGCCAACCGGAATTGGGCATCTCTCCTGCCGCAGGTCACGGCAGTTCAGGGGTGGGGGCAATCATGACAGGGGAGATAAGCCATCTCTCCTGCCACGATCGTTGCCGGGGGGTGGGGGGTGGATTCTGTAACCGGTGTTGTTTTTGATAGACGCCAGTTACAGAATCCAGCTTTTAGGCGAAGGACTGGCCCCTCCTTCACCTAAAAGGTATTGTTTTGGCCATTTGGGACTCATCTGCTTTGATTTTCCCAATAAAAATCTTGCCGCTGCATTTTGTACTATTTGGATCTGCCTGAACATGAACTTTAGAATGCCCAGCAGGATTGCATTGCAGTAGTCAAAGATTGAGAGTACCAGGGATATGATGTTGGACATTGCCTGATGGGTTAGGTAAGGTTTTAGTTTTCTAACCCAATATAGTTTGTCACAGGCATTTTTCATGATGCATTGGATTTATATTGTCATATCTAGGTTTCTCACTTCCTCTATGGCTGATTTTATGTTGTTGTTCAGAGTTAGTTGGTAACTTGAGCTGTTTTCACCCCATTTGTTGATTAGAAGTAGTTCTGTTTCTTCCTTGTTGGCTACTAGGCACTTGTTTAGAACCATCTGAAGATTTTCTCTAGATTTTCTGTTTAGTCTTCAAGTCCTGTTTCTTCATTGGGAAGATTAGTTGAACGTTGTCTGTATAGATGTAACATTCCTATCCTAGATTTCTGATTAATTTACCCAGTGGTTGGAACATAAGAACTGCCGCTGCTGGGTCAGACCAGTGGTCCATCGTGCCCAGCAGTCCGCTCCCACAGTGGCCCACAGGTCAAAGATCAGCACCCTAACAGAGACCAGCCCTACCTACGTATGTTCTAGTTCCTCAGGAACTTGTCTAACTTTGTCTTGAATCCCTGGATGGTGACATTGCTGATCCTTGTGGTACTCCTATGTTTGTTTCTTTCCAGTTGCTTGTATTTCCCTGCCATTCTACTCTTGTTAGTCTATGTGACAAAAAGAACTCTATCCATTCCATGACTTTTCCTTTAAGATCTAATTCTCTGCATCTTGATTTTAGCAGTGTGTGATGGATTAGGTCGAAGGATGCTGAGAGGTCCAAGAATCCCCTTTTGCAGAGGAATTCTCCTTTCGCAGAGTGTTTGAGGTAGTGCTGCCCGATTTCCGATTCAAATCAATTCACCGATTCACTTTGGGTGAATCGATTCGAATCGATGTGTATTTTTAAAAATCGGCCTCTCCGATTTGGGGCCCAACCTCCCCGTGCCCAGCTGTCATCGCGCTCACGAATCCTGCCACTCAAAACATTTTTTTTTTTAAAACCCTCTCCCCGGCTTGTGGATTCGGCCTGACTTGGCACAGCCTGAAGTTGTGTTTGACTCCGGTAAAGAAAGTCAATTCGCTTCTGCAGCCTCAGAGCCTCTGCTAGGCCGTCCCGCCTCCAAGGAAGAAGGAAGTTGCATCATCAGAAATGGAACGGCCTAGCAGAGGCTCAGAGGCTGCAGAAGCGAATTGACTCGCTAAAGCTACGGAAGGAGAGAGCGGTGCAGCTGCTAATACAGGCTAGTGTTACGGGGAGGGTTTGAAAAATCGCCTGGTTTTTTTTCTTTTGTACTTTCTTTACCGGAGTCAAACACAACTTCAGGCTGTGCCGAGTCAGGCCGAATCCACAAGCCGGTGAGAGCCGATGAGAGCCTGTTAATCGGGAGGGGGGCGTGGTGCTGATGGACCTGGGAGACAAGAGGGAGGGGAGCTGATAGGAGTGAGGAGAGGAGGGAGTGATGCTGCTAGACCTGGGAGGTGAGTGGATAAGGTACTGCTTCTAGTCAGAGGAGAGGGAAAGGGAAGCGAGAGGAGCCCTGCTAGTCGGAGAGGAGAGGTGCTGCAGCTAGTTGGTGGGGGAAATGGAAGTAGAGGGGAGGGGGAGGTACTGTTGGAGCTGAGTGGAGGAGGGAGGTG
This sequence comes from Geotrypetes seraphini, assembly GCF_902459505.1. Lineage (NCBI taxonomy): Eukaryota > Metazoa > Chordata > Amphibia > Gymnophiona > Dermophiidae > Geotrypetes > Geotrypetes seraphini. Next base: position 93,429,531 of record NC_047090.1, on the reverse strand, counting down.
AGAGGGAAAGGTGCTGCTGGATTGGGAACAGAGGAGAGTGCTGCCGGACTTAAAATGGAAGAGGGAAAGCTGCAGCAAGACTGAGGGGAGAGCAGTGGAGGAAGAGAGTGGATGGGAAAGGGAGGAGAGCAGTGGAGGAGGAGGGGGATAGCAGTGGAAGAGGAGAGTAAGAGGGGAAGGGGGAAGAGAAATGCTGTTGCTGCACCCAATTGGGGAGAGAGGGAAGGAGGGATAAGGAAGCCCAGGAAGGGAGAGGAGAGGAAAGAGATGCCAAGACCATGGGAGGGAGGGAAAGGAAAGGCAATACTAGACCATGGAGGGAGAGATGTCAGGGAATGGGGGGGGGGGGATGCCAGACCAGGGGAAAGGAATGGAAATGGAAGGGGAGGACATAGATGGAAGATGATGGTTAGCACGAAGAAAGACGAAAGAAGCGTCTTATCAGAAGACAGCCAGACAGCAAAAGGTAGAAAATCATTTTCTGTTTTGTGATTACAATATGTCAGATTTGAAAAGTGTATCCTGCCAGAGCTGGTGTTAGACCGCAAACATGACCTAGGATTTAACAGAGAGAGAAAAAGTCATTTTTGTTTCTTTATTTTAGTTACACCACAGCGCCAGTGTGGGTAGGAGAGGGCAAAGGGGGTGTAGAAGCTATAAAAGAAATCCACCAAGATGTTTGAAAAAAAACACCAAATTGGGCAGGAAAATCGAATCAAATCGAAAAACCAATTCAATAGGCTGAATCGAATCGAATCAAAATTATTTTTCCTGAATCGGGCAGCACTAGTTTGAAGACTGAGGGTTAAATTCACTAAAATCAGTGATCGTCGCTAAACCTATTTTCGTAGGTTTAGCAACGATCGCTGCTAACCGACCCAATTCACTAAATGGCCCACCGCATGTTTTTCCTCTCGATCACCCATTATCCGATCCAATTATCCCATTATCCGATCCAATCCAACCCATGCAAATTAGTAAAACCCCAGACAAAATAGCCAGGCGACTGATTCACTTACATCGCTTGGCTATTTAGCATCGGTTTTTACCGATCCTAAAACTCGATTGCTGTAGACCTGCCGGTAACTGTGTTACTGACAGGTCTGCCTGGGGCTTTTTTCATTTATTTTTCAATGGCACAGATATTTTGCGTGTATTACACACACAAAATATCTGTCCCATAAAAAAAATCCCCCACTGCTGCCCCTCTCCCAATGCCCCCTTCGACAATCGAGCCCCCCCAGGCACGGCAACCCACCTAAACCTAAAACAAATGCAGGAGAAATGTCCGCTCCCTCCTGCCATGAAGGACCTCCCTCCTACCCTCCCTCCCCCCCAAAAGGCAGGAGGGATGCCCACTCCCTCCTGCCACCGGAGGCCCCTCCCCATCCAGGCCTACATGGCCCATACCTTAAAATTTGGGAACAAGAGATACTGAAAACACCTCCTGCTCCTCCTCTCTCGCAGATGACACTGGGCCTTAGGTCCCTCCCCGGTACATCATGTGATGCATGAGGAGGGACCTAAGGCCCTAATTGGCTCAGATGCCTTGGGCTCCTCCCTTGGGAGGGGCATGAGATATCTGAGCCAATCAGGGACTTCCTTAGGAAGGAGCCTAAAGAAGTCCCTGATTGGCCAATCAGGCCCCAATCAAGGACTTCCTTAGACTCCTTCCTAAGGAAGTCCCTTATTGGCTCAGATGCCTCAGGCCCTTCCCAAGGGAGGAGCCCGGGATGTCTGAGTCAATCAGGGCCTTATACCCCCTCCCTGTGCATTACATGATGCACTGGGGAGGGGCATAAGGCCCAATGTCATTGGCAAGAAAGGAGGAGCAGATGTTTTCAGTACCTCCTGCTCCCAACTTTTAAGGTACGGGGCACAGGGGCCTGAAGGTTGAGAGTACCTTCATGGCAGGAGGGAGTGGGCATCCCTCCTGTCTTTTTCTTCAGGGGAGGGTAGGGGGAGGTCTTTCCTGGCAGGAAGGAATGGGCATCCTTCCTGCCATCTTTTTGGAGTTCGGGGGGATGGGAACTTGGGGATGCTAGCGAGGTGGGGGGCTTTTTTTTAACATAGAAACATGACGACAGATAAAGGCCAAATGACCCATCTAGTCTGCCCATCTGCAGTAACCATTATCTCATTCTCTCATATCTCTATTCCAGGCCCTCTTGAATTCAGACACAGTCTCTATCTCCACCACCTCTTCTGGAAGACTATTCCATGCATCTACTCCGGAGCCTATCACCTCTTAACTTCAACCTATGCTCTCTCATTGCAGTTTCTTTTTAAATGAAAGAGACTCGATTCATGTACATTTACATTACGTAGGTATTTAAACGTCTTTATCATATCTCCCTTCTCCCGCCTTTCCTCAAAAGTATACAGATTGAGATCACACACCATTTTAGTAGCCTTCCTCTGGACTTCCTCCATCCTTTTGAAAGTGCAGCCTCCAGAATTGTACACAAAATTCTAAATGAGGTCTCACCAGAGTCTTATAGAGGGGCATCAATACCTCCTTTTTCATACTGGCCATATCTCTCCCTATGCAACTTAGCATCCTTCTATCTTTTGCCGTCACCTTTTCAACCTGTTTGGCCACCTTAAATTTATCACATACAATCACACTCAAATCCCGCTCTTCTGTCGTGCACATAATTTCTTCACCCCCTAAACCAGGGGTGTCCAACCTGCGGCCCCGTGAAGTACTTTGTGCAGCCCCGGTCGAGGGCGATGCAGTGTTTTCCTCTGCTGCCCCCGGGTGTTTACCGTCTTGCCGGCTCCCTCCTCTGTCTTGTTGCAACGTTTGCGCGTTTGTGCAGCCCCAGAAACATTTATTTCGGCCAATGCATCCCACGGAAGCCAAAAGGTTGGACACCCCTGCCCTAAACTGTACCGTTCCCTCGGGGTTTTTGCAGCCCAAATGCATGACCTTGCATCTCTTAGCATTAAATTTTAGCTGCCAAATTTCAGACCATTCTTCGCCAGGTCTTTTTCATGTTATTCACACCATCCGGTGTGTCTACTCTATTGCAGATTTTGGTATCATCAGCAAAGAGGCAAATCTCACCCGACAACCCTTCAGCAATATCATTTATAAAAATGTTAAATGTGCCTTGAGACACACCACTGGTAACATCATTTTCTTCAGAGCGATCTCCATTAATCACTACCCTCTGTTGGCTTCCACTCAACCAGTTCCTGACCCAGCCCGTGACTGAAGGCACTCAGTTTATTTATTAGACCTCTGTGTGGAACACTGTCATAGGCTTTGCTAAAATCTAAATACACCACATTTAGCACACATCCTCTGTGCCATTAAAAAAAAAAAAAAATCAGAAGCCCTAACAGCAGTAATAGGAGGCTGCTTTCCCTGTCACTGCTGTTAAGGCTCCACGCATATGTCAGTCGCTCACTGAGCGATTGAATCGGTTGCAAATCATTTGCATGCAAATCATTTGCATGCAAACTTGATAGTGAATCAATCGCTGTTGGAGAATCGGCCAGAAAATTGGCCAACAGCGATTGAGTCGCTATCTTTAGTGAATCTAGCCATGATTCCTGTACTGTTACTGACTGGGCCTGGACTAGCTTTGATGCATTTTCTAGGAAGTCTGATACTTGTTGGCAAGCCAATTTGTCTATTAATTTAGATATCCACAGTTAGTTTGCTACTGGTCTGTAGTTGGAGAGATCTTCAAGGTCTTTTTCTTTGTTTTTTGGAATGAGCTTGATGATTGAGAGTTTCCATTTAAGAGGGAACTCTCAGAACTGTAGTGATTTATTGATCAGATCTATGAGGTAGGTGAGTCCTGGGCCTTCAAATTCTATTATAGGGTGTATTGGGCATATGTCAATGAATGGTGGGTCTGGTTTCACTCTTCTCAGTAGTTTCTTCACCTGGTTCTCTGCAATTGGTCCAAACTCTTCCATTGTGTCTCCTGTATCCCTCGTATGTTTGTATATAGATATGTTATTATTTAGGCTGTTGTCTTTCTGTAACCTCTTTATTTTCTCTGAAGTTGCTGAATTCTATGCTCATTAGGGAGCATTTGGTGATGATTTCTTTTTGGGTTTTCTCTAGCAAACCATTTACTACTTGGTATAGGGTTTTTGTAGCATTTCCAGCTTTGAGGATATTTTTTGAGAGGAATTCTTTCTTTTCTTATCTTCCTGATGTAGATTCTGTTGACTCTAATCCAGGTTTTTCTAGCTTCCTCATCCTCATAAGATTTATTCTATTTCATTTTGAGTCTTCTTTTCTCTCTTTTAAGCTTCATGATTTCTTCTAATGGGGTGAAGCCGTCATAAGAACATAAGAATAGCTTTACTGTGTCAGATCAATGGTCAATCAAACCCAGTAGCCCATTCTCACAGTGGCCAATCCAGGTCACAAGCACCTGGCCAAAACCCGAAGAGTAGCAACATTCCATGTTACTGATCCAGGGCAAGCAGAGGCTTCCCCCATGTCTTAATAACAGACTATGGACTTTTCCTCCAGGAATTTGTCCAAACCTTTCATAAAACCAGCTACGCTATCCACTTTTACCACAACCTCTGGCAACGTGTTCCAGAGCATAACTATTCTCTGAGTGAAAAAAATTATTTCCTCCTATTGGTTTTAAAAGTATTTCCCTGCAATTTCATCGAGTGTCCCCTAGTCTTTATAATTTTTGACAGAGTAGAAAATCGATCCACTTGTACCCGTTCTACTCCACTCAGGATTCTGTAGACTTCAATCATATCTCCACTCAGCCATCTGTTTTCCAACCTGAAGAGCCCTAACCTCTTTAGTCTTTCCTCATACGAGAGGAGTTCCATCCCTTTATCAGCTTGGTAGCTCTTCTATGAACCTTTTCTAGAACCGATATATCTTTCTTGAAATAAAACCAGAACTGAATGCAATACTCCAGGTGAGGTCACAACATGGAGTGATACAGAGGCATTATAATATCCTTAGTCTTGTTAACCATCCCTTTTTTAATAATTCCTAGAATCTTGTTTGCTTTTTTGGCTGCCGCCACACATTGGGTGGAAGGTTTCATCGTATTGTCTACAATGACACCCAGATCCCTTTCTTGGGTGCTAACCCCCAAGGTAGACCCTAGTATCCGGTAACGATTTGGGTTATTCTTCTCAATATGCATCACTTGCATTTGTCCACATTAAATTTCATCTGCCACTTGGACACCCAGTCTTCCAATTTCCTAAGGTCTGCCTTCAATGTTTCACAATCCGCATAAGTTTTAATAACTTTGAACAGTTTAGTGTCATCTACAAATTTAATCACCTCACTCATCATTCCAATTTCCAGATCATTTATAAATAAGTTAAATAGCACTGGTCCCAGTACTGATCCCTGCGGCTCTCCACTGTTTACTCTCCTCCATTGAGAAAAATGACCATTTAACCATATTTAACCACAGATAATTTAGCGACAGGTTACAGATCACTAACAGCAGGTCAGCAATTTCATGTTTGAGTTCCTTTAGTACCCTGGGATGTATACCATCTGGTCCAGGTGATTTATCACTTTTTAACTTGTCTTTCCTTTTGTATGGCTTTGTACTTTTAATAGAGCTACCTCTTCTAGACTACAATCTAGTGCCTCATACCAGTGTCTCACCCGTTCTGTAAGGTCAGTGATCTGTTTTTATTTCTCTGAGGTGCATCTCCAGTGATTTTGAATCTGGTGTTATGAATCCTATTCTTGGTTTTGTTTCAAATGTTTTTGATTTATTCCTACTTTCCAGTTGTCTTATCCCAAGTATATTAGGTGGCAGTCTGACCATAACACTTTGAAAGATTTGGGGTTGTAGTCTCCTATATCTTCCTCTCTGCCAAACAGTACATCTAAAAGTGTGTTCTTCTGTGAATGTTTTTTCCTTCACTGTTTGGTGTAGTCCTAGCCTTCCATTTGTTGGACTATCTGTTGGGCATTTTGGCATGCTGGGTCATCTACATGCCGCTGCTGGGTCAAACCAGTGATCCATCCTGCCCAGCAGTCTGCTCACGCGGCAGCCCTCAGGTCAAAGACTAGTGCTCTAAAATTAGTCCAGCCTCACCTGCGTACGTCCCAGTTTAGCAGGAACTTGTCCAACTTTGTCTTGAATCCCTGGAGGGTGTTTTCCCCTATAACAGACTCCGGAAAAGCATTCCAGGTGTCTAACACTCTCTGGGTGAAGAAGAACTTCCTTACGTTCGTACGGAATCTATCCACTTTCAGCTTTAGAGAGTGCCTTCTCGTTCTTCCTACCTTGGAGAGGGTGAACAATCTGTTTTTATCTACTAAGTCTATTCCCTTCAGTATCTTGAACGTTTCGATCATGTCCCCTCTCAGTCTCCTCTTTTCAAGGGAGAAGAGGCCCAGTTTCTCCAATCTCTCACTGAACGGCAACTTCTCCAGCCCCTTAACCATTTCAGTCACTCTTCTCTGGACCCTTTCGAGTAATACCGTGTCCTTCTTCAAGTACGGTGACCAGTGCTGGACGCAGTACTCCAGATGAGGGCGCACCATGGCCCGGTACAGCGGCATGATAACCTTCTCCAATCTGTTTGTGATCCCCTTCTTTATCATACCTAGCATTCTGTACGCCCTTTTTGCAGCCACCACGCATTGCACGGACGGCTTCATAAGAACATAAGAAGTTGCCTCCACTGGGTCAGACCAGAGGTCCATCTCGCCCAGCGGTCCGCACCCGCGGCGGCCCATCAGGTCCACGACCTGTGAAGTGGTTTCTGAACACCTCTACAACCTACCTCAAGTTCTATCTGTACCCCTCTATCCCCTTATCCTCCAGGAACCTATCCAAACCCTCCTTGAACCCTTGTACAGAGTTCTGGCCTATCACATCCTCTGGAAGTGCGTTCCATGTGTCCACCACCCTCTGGGTAAAAAAGAACTTCCTAGCATTTGTTCTAAACCTGTCCCCTTTCAATTTCTTCGAGTGACCCCTAGTGTTTGTGGCTCCCCACAGTTTGAAGAATCTGTCCTTATTTACTTTCTCTATGCCCTTTAGGATTTTGAAGGTTTCTATCATGTCCCCTCTAAGTCTCCTCTTCTCCAGGGAGAACAGACCCAGCATTTTTAACCTGTCAGCGTATGAAAAATTTTCCATACCTTTTATCAGTTTAGTCGCCCTCCTCTGCACTCCCTCGAGTACCGCCATGTCCTTCTTGTGGTACGGCGCCCAGTACTGTACACAGTACTCCAGGTGCGGGCGCATCGACTTGTTGATCAGAACTCCCAAGTCTCTTTCCTGGGAGGTCTCTCCAAGTACCGCACAGGACATCCTGTATTCATGCATGAGATTTTTGTTACCAACATGCATCACTTTACACTTATCCACGTTGTAGCTCATTTGCCATGTCGATGCCCATTTCTCGAGCTTGGTTATGTCACGTTGCAGATCTTCGCAATCCTCTCATGTCCTCACTACTCTGAATAACTTCATATTTTCCGCAAATTTAATCACCTCACTCGTCGTACCAATGTCCAGGTCGTTTATAAAGATGTTGAAGAGCACGGGTCCAAGCACCGAGCCCTGCGGCACCCCACTGGTGACGCTCTTCCAGTCCGAATATTGTCCATTTACCCCCACTCTCTGTTTCCTATGTTCCAGCCAGTTTTTAGTCCACGTATTTCACCCTTGATTCCATGGCTCGCAATTTTCTGAAGTAGTCGTTCATGTGGAACCTTGTCAAACGCCTTCTGAACATGATATATACAATGTCAACCAGGTCGCCCTTGTCTATCTGCCTGTTTACTCTCTCAAAGAAGTTCAGCAAATTTGTCAAACACAATCTGCCTTTGCTGAAACCGTGCTGACTGGTCCTCATCAGCCCGTGTCCATCAAGATGATCAATGATGTGGTCCTTTATCAGTGCCTCTACCATATTTCCTGGTACCGAGGTCTCTAGTTACCTGGATCCCCCCTCGAACCTTTCTTGAAGATTGGCATAACATACGCCACCTTCCAGTCTTCTGGAATCTTTCCCGATTTGATCGACAGATTGGCTATTAGTTGAAGCAGTTCAGCTATAGACCCTTTCAGTTCCTTGATGACTCTCGGATGGATGCCATCCGGTCCCGGGGAATTATCGCTCTTTAGCCTATCAGTCTGCCTACGTACCTCATCTAGACTGACCGTCAACCCTGTCAGCTTCCCTTCTTTGTTTCCAGCATATAGCCTGATGGGTTCCGGTATGCTGTGTATATCCTCTTCGGTAAATACAGACACAAAAAATGTGTTCAATTTGTCGGCAATTTCTTTGTTTTCCTTTAGCACTCCCTTTATTCCATGGTTATCCAAATGTCCCACCGCTTTCTTCGCGGGTCGTTTCCCCTTAATATATCGAAGGAACACTTGAAGTTTTTCGCCTCCTTGGCTATTTTTTCGTCGTAGTCTCTTATGGTCCCTTTCACCGCCTTGTGGCACCTGCATTGATGTTGTTTGTGCTTATTCCAGTTTCGTCCGTTTTTCACCTTTTCCATTCCTTAAATGAAGTTTTCTTGTCTCTGATCACTTCCTTCACCGCTACAGTGAGCCATGCTGGTTCTTTGTTCTTTTTCCTCTTGGATCCTTTGTTGATATGCGGTATAATTAGATTTTGCACCTCAGTGACTGTGTCTTTTAAAAGTGACCAAGCTTGCTCTAGCGTTTTTACAGTGCTTATCCTCTTCTTAATCTTCTTCCCCCACCATGAGTCTCATTCCTTCCTAATTTCCCTTTTGGAAGTTCAGCGCTGTGGCCGTTGCTCTGGACCGATGTTTCTTCCTTACGTCCAGGTCGAATCGGATCATATTGTGATTGCTGCTTCCCAGTGTCCCTTCTACTTCTACACCTTGTGCTGGTCCACGCAGTCCATTCAGAATTAAGTGCAGAATTGCATTACCTCTTGTATTTTCCTTGACAAGTTGTTCTAGGAAGTAATCACCTACAGCATCCAGGAACTTGGTCTCCCTAGCACAGCCGGAGGTGCCTAGGTTCCATTCTATCCCCGGATAGTTGAAGTCATCCATGATAACTGCGTTGCCTCCCATCCAGTTGCGTTTAATCTCGTCCTTCATTTCTCCATCAATTTCTTCGGACTGCCCTGGGGGTCGGTACTAGATGCTGATCTTCGTTTCCAGGCCATTTGTTCCTGGAATTTTGACTCATAGAGATTCTAACTTATCCGTCGGTTGTGGTGTGTTCTCTCCAGTAGATTCAATTCCCTCTTTGATGTATAAGGCAATGCCCCCACCTTTTTGAGCCACTCTGTCTCTACGGTATAGTTTGTATCCCGGTAGCACAGTGTCCCTTTTTCCTCAGTCCACCATGTTTCCGTGATGCCGATAATGTCCACGTTATCTTTTTGTGCCATAGCTTCTAATTCACCCATCTTGCTCCTTAGGCTCCTTGCGTTCGTGTACATACACTTGAGTTTGCGGCCTGTTCCTTTCTTGCATTTCCTTCCCTCTTGTGTCCCTTTCAATCTGTTTTGCCTGTGATCGGGTGATTCTTTCCCTCTATCTTCCTGCACGGTATCCTCCGGGTATACCGGTCCCCGAACCATCGACTTCTGCAATGAGGTTCATGATGTTTTGCCAATCTTCTGAATCTAGGTCGGGGATGACATATAATACCATTATGCCCACTGTGTTAGAATTTCCTACCCTAAGAAGTAAATATTCTGTTCCTAATGGCTGGATCATTTTAATTTGTTGGAATCCCAGAGTGGATTTGTGTATTACTGCTACCCCCCACCCCCACCCCCACCCCCACCCTTTACCTATTCTATTTTGAAGCATGATGTGGTGGGCACGCCTCACTTATGACATCCCCACTGTTGTCTATGAGCCAGAATTCAGTTATCACTAGGAAATCCAGTGTGTTCCTCTATGAGGTCTGCGATCTGAATTCCCTTCTTGTTCATGGATCTCGTATTCAGTAGGCCTCCTCTCCATGGTATATTTTGTTTTTGTGTTTGCTGGTTGGTGTGTGTTGGTTGTTTAGTTTTTCTATTGATGTGTTTCTGTGCCACCAGTCCTCTCTCTGTTGTGCCCTTTCCAAAGCACATTGTTTGTTTGGGGTATTGTCTTAATAAAACCTTCTTATCTGAGTTCTGTGTCTTTGTTGTGGTGTGTAGAGAGTGTAGCTAAACTGGCATATAGTCAGGTTAAGTTAGTATACAATCAGACATATAGTAATCTACTACCTACTAATATATATATTAATCTCTACTAGTATATATAGTAATCTAGTTTAGTATTCGTGTCATTATCTGACATGAAAGCATTCTTAGCTTTTGATTAGTTAAGCATATATTCGTTATCATATGTTATTCTAGCATATAACCCGTTCAGCAGTTCTTCAATCATAGCGAAGGTAGATTTAAATTAGTGGCATACAGGCAGCAAGTACTTTATTTTATAGCCTAATGTACCAGCAAGTACCGGTAGTTATTTAACTATCCCGTTGTAAGGTTAACCGTAAGCTAGTTGCATACAAGCTGCAAGCGGTTCATCCGTTAGGCAGGCTTGGTCTGCTCCCTTTTATTATATGATGTCAGCAGTAAATAGGCTGCAGCTGTTTTGGTAAGCTAATATACAGTTTGGGTAGGCGAGTTAGCAGCAGTTTAGGTGGGGGCTGTAAGCAGTAGCCAAGCTGTAGCAATTTTGGGTAGCTAGCATATAGTTTAAGAGAGAGAACTAGCAAGTAGGCAGTAGCTGTGAGTAGTTACCTTGTCTTGTCTTACGTTGCACGGTTTTCGCTGTAGCTGCTGCGCAAAGGAGCACGCCTTTGGCTTGTGCCTTAGGAGGGATGTTGGGGCAGAGCCTGCTCCCAAGCTGTCCCAACTTCCTTCCCCTCCAGTGGCAGCCGTCTTCCTCATTGAGGCAGCTCCCAATAGCAGTGGAGCTGCCCTTTAACTTGGCCAGTTAGTGGAATGAATATCTCTGCTAACCAACTAAGTTGCTGAGAGAACAGCTAAGTTGCTATTCTACCTTAACTTTGTCCCCAGCCCACTCCTAATCTAGTCTGTTAGGGCTTCAACCTTTTTACACCTATGGACCGGCAGAAATAAAAGAATTATTTTGTGGACCAGCATCGGTCCGTGGACGGGCGGTTAAAGAACACTGGGCTAAGTCGTGGGCCAGACTCCGCCCATCTCTACCCAATCTCCACCCCAGACACCACCCCCATAATAGTACTAATTGTAACACTATTTTTTCCATTCATTTTTCACAGATATACAATATAATCTTATTAACAACACATAATGATTAACCACAAAATTAAACTACACAAAGCACACTGACAGCAGATGTAAATTCTCAAAATTGACATAATTCAATCACTAAATTAAAAAATAAAATCATTCCCCCCTACCTTAGTTGTCTCCCTCCCTCCATGCTATGCCTTACCTTCTGGCCTGCTCCTGCCTGGCCATTTTATGCCGCCCCCGGTGTTATCTTCAGAGCGGCTCCCTCTTCCTCACTGTTGCAGTGCACAAAGCTGTGGGCAGTGATTCCTTGCGCATCCCGTGCCTCATCTGGAAGCCAAGGCTTCTGGTCCAGGTGCAGGACACGCGTAGGAGCCACTGCCTGTGGCTTTGTGCACTGAATCAGTGAGGAAGAGGGAGCTGGCTCAAAGATAACGCCGCATCGGTGGCACCATGGACCGGCGGTTGAAGAACACTGTTTTGGGCCTGATGCACGTGCTGGCCCTGTGGACCGGCAGGAAATTTCTGTTAACCGGCACCGGTCCACGGACCGGTGGTTGAAGAACACTGGGTTAGGGGATGGCTGATTAGCTGTGATATTCAGCAGTGCTGCTGAATAGGAATGTTTCTCCTGCCCAGTTAAACCATTTTGGATATCAACCTCTGAGTAAATGAATGATCATTAAAATACTAAGCACAAAAGATACTAGGCACATATCCAATTGCTTTTATCCAGATAAGTTCTATTCACTGGGGCCATCCTGATTGTGCCAACAAAAATTATTAAAGACTATCAAACACTATCCAGACAACTATCTGGGTTAAGATACCACAGGCAAATTGCTGTTATAACGTTATCCAGATAATTATCTGTATAGCAATTTGAATATCGTTGTTATATGGATAAAGCTGGCACTGCCTGCTCTATCCAAATATTCAGTACTACTCACTATCTAGATAATGGTACTGAATATCTGGGGGTTGATATTCAAAGCGATTTAACTAGCCAGAAACAGCCCTGATCAGTTAAATTGCTTGTTTAACTCTGAACAAGAAATTCATTTTCAGCGGCACTTAACTGGTTAATGCCATTCAAAATGTCCAGTTAGCACCCAACTCAAATCTGGCTGTTTTGGGGATGTTCCAGAGTCAGAGCCAGCAACTGACTAGTTAAATTTCTATATTCAGTACAAAAGTCAGTCCTCTTTTTATGCGATTCGACATATTCAGCTATGGCTCTCACACTTAACCTGCTATGGCTCTGCTGGCTCTGTAAACCCAGAAATTCAATGCCCAAGCCCAGGCATAAAACTGATTGTGATCAGCAAAACACTGAGCACCGCCAGCTGAGTATTGACCTCCTGGATTTTATTCAAAGGCTGTGGCTGACATTTAAAAACAATTGCCAGCTAAGTAGTTTAAATATTGACCTGATTATATACAACTAAGTATTCTAAACATGAAGGTTGCTCCACTGGTCATACAATAACAGAAATGTACTGTATTCAAAACGATGACAGTAAAAATAAGTCCCCAGTATATCCCTAATGTAGTTTTGTCGTAAAATAAGCAGTCAAACACAAGTTGGACAGAAAATGATGGCATTGTGATCTGAAATCTATAGTAGAATCTTGAACATTAAGAAAGAATCAAATAGTAGATTTTGTGATACATATGTTGTCATGATTTTTTGGTACTACCTACTTTGTTCAGATCAAGTAAGGCCTCTTTCAGCTTTCCAAGTTTCCTATTCAGTGTTCCACGTCTGTAGTAGTTAAATACTGAAGTTTCTCCCTCCAGGTCTATAAGTTCTGTTAGTCTGGTAACTTCTCTTTGCAGATTTTCAAATGATAATGAACCTTCTATTAGGACAGGGCTCACAGAGTCAAGTGGTTTCACAAAGTCAGCTGTCTGCATGTCTTCTTGTCTTTTTGATATCACCTGGTCCTCAACCTTATCTATTACCTCATGTATCTTTGATGTAGGTGGTCTACTTGGTGGGAACACCTCATCAAACCATGTGTTCCAAATATTTCTAACCCATTCACGAACAACAAAATCCTCAGGAATTCCTCCTCGATTTTCTGTAAATTTTTCAAAGTCTAAAACAAGAGGCAGGCTAGGACAGCGATAATGATGTGGCTTCTTTGGAAAACGAAAGGGGTCATCACTAACTATGTTAAGCTTCTCCCATGACAAAGAGCTAGTTGAGGAATAAAAAAGAGGAAATTATAGCAAAAATTAACAGCATATAAATAAATACTACAATCAAAATCCTTTCCCTGGAAAACTACAAAGTTAAACTTGTAACAGATTATTTTAATTAAAATATTCAGCTGCACTTATCCAGCTAAAATTGTATACTGGTGGATTTAGGGAAAATTTGGCAGCACAAATTTAGCTGGATAGTGCCGAGCATCATGTTTTCTGACTAAATTTAAAACAGGCTTCCTTCCCCAGGAATGCCCTAACTCAAGCCCTTTCTTATCATACTAAATATAGTATCATAGCAAATGACAGAAGATGAAGGCCAGGATGGCCCATTTATTCTGCCCAGTTAGATGTAGATAAAATATATGCACATTTTATCCAAACAGATTTGGGGTAGTTATCAAGATGTGCCAAACGTTGGACTTTCTGCATCTTAATTTCCAGTGAAAGTAACTAGCCCATGGAAGCTCATCACCACAATTATCCTTGTAAGCTGCATTAAATGCCTGGGAGGTAATTTTTTAAGTGATCATTTCCATTTTTGCACCCTGCTGCTGCAATGAAGTCTGTTAAAGAATGCTAACATAACCTGGTATTAGCACTCTAAACATAGATCTAGTGTAACAACGGTCACATAAATGACAGTTTCTTGTACAATCCCACTTTATTCCAGGACCAGTGGGCTATTTCCATCTACCCGCCAGGATTTTGTAAGAAGCCTCAAACTTCAACACCTCCCCATCATACCTCGGCACTGTCACTGGTTCTGTAAACATCAGTCTTTCCTCCTACAAGCCAGGCTGTAGGAACTTGTCTTTTATTTTGTGTAATTTCAGTTTTTGCGTTTGTGGTTTTTGCCCTCGTGCTGTGGAGATTCCCTGCAGGGACAGCCCTGACTGCAGGAGATCGCAGACCTCTGGACAGTCCATACATCAGATCGGGGCTCAGGAACCATTCTCTTGGGAGCTAGCTCACCCCAGCGCTGGCTGCCTGGTTCTACGGAGGCGCACCCAGGATCAGAGCCAGACTGCATTCCTTCACCAGGCATGCTATGCGGCATGTCCAAGGGTGGTGGAGGTGACCAGCCGTGGAAGTCAGGCCGATAAGGCAGTCAGAAGATTCAAAGTTCAGCTTTCCAACAAGCTGAGGCACAGGATCTCCCTGTGAGCTGTTCATCTCTGTCTGCAGTGTTTTCCTGTTAGTACCAGCTAACAGCTTGAATCAGAGATTTTGGGGTGTCTTTAAAAAGGGGTTTTAGGTAGTTTCCCTGCAACCCCCCCCCCCCAAAAAAAAAAAAAAAATCCTAAAATCACTGTTTTTGAGGGTTCTCTGTAGTTTTTCTGGGCTATTTTTAGTCAAACTAGGCCTTCAGTGGCCATCTTGGATTTTTTTCAGATTTAAATTTTAAAGTAGAGGCTCAACTTCTTTTCTGGTGGGTGGATACACACCTTGTGGTGCTGTCAGCAGTGCATGTGGCAGGAGTGGAAAACGTTCAAGCAGATTTTCCTAGTTTCCTAGATTTTCCTATGTCCCACATAGAAGAAAAAGAGATTATGTACTTACCCTGATAAGCTCTTTTCCAGTAGACAGGAGACACATCTTAGACAGATGGGTAGTATCCCATTGGCCGCATGCCATAATTAACCTATAACTACCGGAATAGTCCTGAAATTCACGAAGGAAGCTTCTACTACTCCCATCATTAAAAAAAATAATTCCAGTAACGGAGGCTATGTCAATTTCCGACCAATCTCAAATTTCAAATCTACCTCTACTGGCTAAGACTCTAGAGAAAGTGGTCCTCAGGCAGCTTCCAGAATATCTAGAAGATAACAATATAATCCACCCCCAGCAATCCGGATTCAGAAGTCATCATAGTACAGAATCATTGTTGTTAGACCTCATGGATACAATCCTATGCATAGTTGAACTGGTTTTAATACTTTATGGATCCAGTAAGATTTAATCACAGCTTTTGATACAATCTCTCATCTGAAACTTCTCCAGAGACAGAGAGTTTGGTTTGAATTCCACAGTTCTGCAATGGTTCACTTCTTACTTCACTAACCAATCCTGTTCGGTTTATTAGAACAATGAATGGTCTACCAGCAAACCCGTTATGTCAGGTGTTCTGCAAGGATCTTTATTATCACCAACTCTCTTTAAATTGTATCTGATTCCTTTTGTGAAATTACTAGAGTCATGGAACATCAAATTTCACATCTTTGTGGATGCTATTCAATATTTGTGGGTAACAATCAAGAAGAAGTGCTCCTTGACCTTAATAGCAAACTGATTGATCTTAACATCTACCGTGTTTCCCCGAAAATAAGACAGTGTCTTATATTCATCTGGGGCCCAAAAAAGGCATAGGTCTTATTTTCTGGTAGGGCTTATTTTTTTCATGTATAAGATCATCTCTTCTTTCTTCTCCTTTACCCCAATTCTTCCTCTTTGCAGAAAAATCATCCACCATGGGGCCATCACGCAGCCATTCTGCAACAAGTAAACTTCCTGAACTAGCTGGCAAACCCATCCAACTCAAGCACGAACTCTTAACTCTAGGAATGCACTGTAACTCTGAATTAAGTTTCACTCCGCAAATAAGCCAAGTAGTTAAAATGTACTTCTACCATCTAAGACTACTGCAGCTACTAAAACCTGTGCTCTCTATAAATAATCTAGCAAAACTAACTCATGCTTTCATTACTAGTCGCTTAGATTACTGTAACACATTATTTCTAGGGTCAAGCACAGCCAATCTATCATGCCTATAGCTAATTCAAAACACTGCAGCTAGACTCCTAACAGGTGCACACATCTGTGACCATATTACTCTGATTCTGTTTAAACTGCACTGGCTGCCTATAATTAAGCGGATTGAATTCAAGCTACTTTGCCTAGTTTTCAAAGCCTGGCATCTTTTACTTCCCGATAATCTACATAAAAGATTAATCAAATATCAACCTAGTAGAACTCTAAGATCATCTTTCCATGACTAATTTGAAATCCCAGGTCCTAGAGTAATAAAACTTCAAGCAACAAGGAAAAGAGCCTTCTCATATGCGGGTCCACACTTCATGACTTCTTCGAGGGAATATCTTACTCCTCCTTCCAGAAACTATTGAAACCTATTCTCTTTCATCTTCATTATGGATCCATCCAAAATCCATTAACAATCATCTCTAGCTAAATATTGTATCTGGTGCTAGCCTTTCTTGGATGATAAATTGAGGTATTAGTTTAGTCTACTAGGCAGGAATGAAACTCAGAACTATAAACTGTCTAGAATTTACTTTAGTTTAATTTTAAATCTTTCCCCTTTTCCTTGATATTTATAAATTTAGATTGTTAGTTTAACTATTCTATCTTTCCTTAAAATGTAACTATAATACTCATTTTCTTGGATCTTGAAGGGTTTATTTCTTTCTTTACTTTCATTGTTCTTTACTTTCCATGGGGTACTTTATTTTCCTCCCTCTTATTATATATCTCCTTAATGCTAGTGATATCTTCTCTTGTATGCTCAATTAGATTGTGAGCCCATTCGGGACAGAGAGAGTAGCTCAATGCCTATATTTAGTATTGTAAACTACTTAATACCTATGTTCAAGTGGTAATACCAAATGCAATAAATCCAATCCAATCCAATCTGCAGAAAGAATCCAGATTTCTCCTTTTGCCACTGCTGTACTTCACTGGACTTCTTAGTTCTACCTACAATTAGTACCCAAGCACCGAGAGTCATAAGAACATAAGAATTTCCGCTGCTGGGTCAGACCAGTGGTCCATCGTGCCCAGCAGACCGCTCACACATCAGCCCTCTGGTCAAAGACCAGCGCCCTAAATGAGACTAGCCCTACCTGCGTACATTCCAGTTCAGCAGGAACTTGTCTAACTTTGCCTTGAATCCCTGGAGGGTGTTTTCCCCTATGACAGACTCCAGAAGAGCGTTCCAGTATCTACCACTCTCTGGGTGAAGAAGAACTTACTTATGTTTGTACAGAATCTATCCCCTTTCAATTTTAGAGAGTGCCCTCTTGTTCTCTCTACCTTGGAGAGGGTGAACAACCTGTCCTTATCTACTAAGTCTATTCCCTTCAGTACCTTGAATGTTTCGATCATGTCCCCTCTCAATCTCCTCTGCTCAAGGGAGAAGAGGCCCAGTTTCCCTAATCTTTCGCTATACGGCAACTCCTCCAGCCTCTTAACCATCTTAGTCCCTCTTCTCTGGACCCTTTCAAGTAGTACCATGTCCTTCTTCATGTACGGCGACCAGTGCTGGACCCAGTACTCCAGGTGAGGGCGTACCATGGCCCGGTACAGCGGCATGATAACCTTCTCCAATCTGTTTGTGATCCCCTTCTTTATCATTCCTAGCATTCTGTTCGCCCTTTTCGCCGCCGCCGCACATTGTGTGGACGGCCTCATCGACTTATCGATCAGAACTCCCAAGTCTCTTTCCAGGGAGGTCTCTCCAAGTACCGCTCCGGACATCCTGTATTCGGGCATGATATTTTTGTCACCGACATGCATCACTTTACACTTATCCATGTTGAACCTCATTTGCCATGTTGACGCCTATTCCTCGAGCCTGATTATGTCACTTTGCAGATCTTCACAATCCCCCTGCGTCTTCACTACTCTGAATAACTTTGTATTGTCCACAAATTTAATCACCTCTTTCGTCGTACCAATGTCCAGATCGTTTATAAAGATGTTGAAGAGCATGGGTCCAAGCACTGAGCCCTGCGGCACCCCACTGGTGACGTTCTTCCGGTCCGAGTATTGTCCATTTACCCCCACTCTCTTTTTCCTATGCTCCAGCCAGTTTTTAATCCACTGAGTATTTCACCCTCGATTCCATGTCTTGCAATTTTCCAAAGTTGTCGTTCATGCGGAACCTGTCAAATGCCTTCTGAAAATCCAGATATACAATGTCGACCGGGTCGCCCTTGTCTATCTGCTTGTTTACTCCCTCGAAGAAGTGCAGCAAGTTTGTCAAATAAGATCTGCCTTTGCTGAAACCATGCTGGTTGGTCCTCATCAGACCGTGTCCGTCAAAGTGATCAGTGATGCGGTTCTTTATCAGCTCCTCTACCATCTTTCCTGCTACCAATGTCAGACTCACCGGTCTTTAGTTTCCCGGGTCTCCCCTCGAACCTTTTCTGAAGATCGGCATAACTTTTGCCATCTTCCAGTCCTCCAGAATCTTTCCCGATTTGATCGACAGATTGACTATTAGCTGAAGTAGTTCAGCTATAGTCCCTTTCAGTTCCTTGATGACTCTCGGATGGATACTATCCGGTCCTAGGGATTTATCGCTCTTAAGCCTATCAATCTGCCTGCATACCTCTTCTAGACTGACCGTTAACCCTGACAGTTTCCCATTTTCACTTCCAGCATATAGTCTAATGGTTTCCGGTATGCTGCATATATTTTCTTCGGTAAATACAGACGCAAAAAATGTGTTCAGTCTGTCGGCGATTGCTTTGTCCTCCTTTAGCGCTCCCTTTATTCCTTGGTCATCCAACGTTCCCACCGCTTCCTTCGCACGTCGTTTCCCTTGGAACCAGTAGGCTAAAAAGTAGGCAAATGCACTTCCTGATTAACAAGGAAAGTCGAAACCACCTTCAGCAGGAAGGAAGGAACTTTATGTAGGGAAACACCAGTTTCCAAGAGGAATGGTTCCCTGCAAGAAAGAGCCTGGAGTTCCATGCCATGCTGAAGTAATAGCATGCCATGCTGAAGTAACAACAACCAGAAACACGGTCTTCAAGTTTTAAGTCCAAGAGGGAAGCATCCCGAAAGATGCAGAGGAATGGTTGCAAAGGAATGGTTCCCTGCAAGAAAAAGCCTGGAATTCCATGTCATGCTGAAATAATAGCATGCCATGCTGAAATAATAGCATCCAGAAACATGGTCTTCAAGTTTTAAGTCCAAGAGGGAAGCATCCCGAAGGGGCTCAAAGGGAGCCTTGGTGAGGCCAGACCACATTAGGTTGAGGTCCCAGGAAAGGAACGGTGGTTTTTCCAGCGGTCTAATGTGAAGAGCCCCCTTCATAAATCTAGCGACATCAAGATGAGATGCTAAAGAGGATCGACAATCACAGGGTCTAAAACAAGAGCCCAAGTGATGCTATAGTGAGGCCTTTATCGAGTCCAGCTTGAAAAAAAGACAAGAAACACCGAGATCGGAGCCAAGCCTTCCATACCTTAGTGTAAGCAGAAACTGTGGACGACTTCTTAGACTTGAGGAGAGTATCAATAACCATATCAAAATAACCCTTGTGTTCTAAGGCCGTGCACTCAAAAACAATGCCGTAAGAGAAAAGCGACCCAGATCATCCATGTAGACTGGACCCTGCATAAGTAGGTCTGGATGGGTGCTCAGCCAAAGGCTGCAACCCCTGCGAAGATGCATCAGATCTGCGTACCACAGTCTGCAAGGCCAATCTGGAGCCACCAGAATGACTCGGCCCTGAAGGACCGTGATCCGCCGAATGACCCAGCCTATCATACACCAAGAAGAAAGACATAAAGGAGAATCTCCGGAGGCCACGGCTGCACAAGAGCATTGAGACCCTCACTTTCGAGCTTGGATCTTCGACTGAAGAAATAATCCACTTTCTTGTTCTTTGCTTTGGCCATGAGATCAAAGCAGAGCCAGCCCCAGTACTGCACTATGGCTCGGAATGCTACTCACCTGGATCTAGAGTCTGTCTGCTAAGGAAGTCAGCTTGAACATTGTCTACTCCTGCCACATGCACTGCTGATAGCGCCTGGAGGCGACGTTTTGCCCATAGAAAAAGAAGGTGGGCTTCCTGAGCCAGAGGGGTGCTCTTGGTCCCTCCCTGGTGATTGATGCAGGCTACTGCCATTACTTTGTCAGAGAAGACCCTGACCACTTGACCCTCCCGAGTCTTCTGCCAGCATATCGAAGCCAGCCAAATGGCTCTCAGCTCTAACCAGTTTATTGACCATTATCCTCTGAGAGGATGTCCAACACCCTTGAACAAGACAATGATTGCAGTGGGCTCCCCAGCCCCGAAGGCATCTGTCATCACCATGATCCAGGAGGTAATTCGCAGTGGAATGCCCCTGCAGAGCGACTACAGGAGAAGCCACCAATTCAGAGTCCAAGGAAGAGAGGTCTGTAAAGTATCCCTGTGCAGAGCCCAACGAGAGAGTAAGGCAGGCTGGAGAGGACATATGTGCGCCCTCATCCAAGGAACCACATTCAATGTGGCAGCCATGAATTCCAGGATCTGAAGCTAGTCCCATGCCATAGGAGCCAGCTGCTCCAGAAGAGAAGAAATCTGGGCACATAGACACGGCCCGCAGCCATGTCAAAAAGGACTCTCGAATATTCCAGCAACTGTGTGGTTGGTAGTTCACAATCCAGCCCAGGTTCTCCAGCAACTGGATCACTTGATCCACTGTGTACAGACCCTTGGCCAACGAGGGAGCCCTGATCAGCCAATCGTCCAAGTAACCATTTTCCGCAGGTAAGCTGCTATGACTACTATCACGTATTCACATGCTGAAGATCTAGAATAGGCCTCCAATCTTTGGAGCCTTTCTTTGGCATATAACATATAAAATTCTTCTTTTGACATTTAAAATGTGTACTACTAACTGTCCTGAATTAATAAATAGACTTTTGATCCCCTACAATCCCTAAAGAGCCCTACATTCTTCTTCAACTCACCTTCTATCCGTTCCCTGTCTTAACCATATATATATACATTACGTACATCTATCTTCTCGGTAACTGCCCCATCTCTTTGGAATGCTGCTCCATTGGATCTAAGAGAAGAACCATCATTGGATCGGTTCAACTCTAAATTAAAAACTTTTTTATTTAGAGATGCATTTAATGCTTGAGCGTCCTTTTCAGGACGTCATAGGACTGTTAATTTTTAATTCTTTCTTTTAGCAAAATTTTAGACACTATTTGCTCCCTTCCCTTTTGTTTTTTTCCTTTTATGTTCTTTCCTATTTATTTTTTTTTTTTTTTTTTACATTGTAGTTCTTCCCCTTATTACCCTATTGTAACAGTAAGGGGCTCATAATCGAAAGGAAATACGTTTAAAAACCAGCCTAAATCTGCACTTAGACGATCAATGAGACAAGTTGTCCAAGTGCTGATAATCGAAACAGGTTTTAGACGTATCTAAAAATGACTTAGGCCTTCACAGTGCTACAGTACACCCAGAGCTAAAAGGGGCATTTTAGGAGGAGTGGTGAGGGTAGGATTTGGGCGGGACGTGGGCCATCCTATACTTAGTTGTACAGCATGTATAACCAAAAGTTTTACAACAGTGCCTAGACGGAACTTGGATGTTGTGACTTAGGCCATCTAAAACCAGGTCTAAGTCACAAGAAGGTATCCAAAGTGATACACACTCCTCCAGTGATCACTGACCCCCCCCCCCCCCCCCATAAAAATCGTAATAATAACTTTACATATCTGCCTCCAGAACATCAGCACCTGGCAGCCTGGCATAGGAAAGCCTAGTAGAGCTGCACAGAGGTGGCTTAAGTGGTCTGGGGGTAAGCTAGTGAACTATGGAGAGGAGGACCCAGGCCCATAAGCCACTCTAACCACTGCATGCATGGTGAAAAATGTGCACTCCCCAAACCCTTATGTATTGCCATATAAGTGGCACCTGCAGCCATAAGGGCTATTGGGGTGGTAGACAGGTGGGTCTAGTCAGTTCTGGGGGGTGTTTTGGGGGGCTCACCATGACCTATAAGGTTGTTGTGGTGAGATGTGTATGTGGCACCCTTTTTGTGAAGTTCAAAGCAGTGCCCTTAAAGGTACCCCCACTACTCTGGTGCAATGTTTGGGTGTCCAGTCCATCACTTTGCTGACCCCGCTCACATCCAAAAGGTCTTTTCAAGGCATTTTTGACTTGGATGAATTTTTGGATGAAAATGGGGTATAGAGATGGATGACTTAGAAGTCTGGACGATCAGACGGCTGGATGTACAATTAGATGATTTTCTGAAAAAATAAAATGTTGGACGTATTTTTTGAAAATGGACCTTTTCCCATGTCTGATTTTGGACAACTTGCGACTTTGGCCCAGAACATACTAGACGTTTCTTTTGATTATGCCCCTCTAAGTCTCCAGTACTTATTCTGTAAGTGTTGGTCTTTGTAAAAAGCAAAAATTAAATCTATTGGTTGTATTTTATTGTTCATCGCCTTGAAACTTTGGTTAGGCGGTTAATCAAATTTTTAATAAAACTTGAAACTTAAAGTATAAAGAATATCTGCCGGAGTCCGAGATGGTGGGCGGCACCAGCTCTATAGCTTGAATATCCAGTGGCTTGAACCTTCAGTGCTTTGTCTGGCCGACCTGTGTCAAGGTGTTTTCCTTACCTAACAACTCAGCAGAGGATTCAGAACTTATAGTGCTACATACATACAGGGGACTATTTCAGCCTGATAAATGGGTCTGTAAGTTTGAAATCTCAGGTTGAAGAACTCCAACATTCAGAAAAGTTACAATTTTATAAAAATCAATCTAAGAATGCACTCTCAAAGAAAACCAACATATTTGTTTATACAAAACCTTTTAAGAATTCTTGCAGGCTGCTGCAATTCCTCCATCATCATTTTTAATTTTTGAGAGTCAAATGTTTTCAAGGTTGTTCTCTTTTTTTTGGAAACAAGAAACTTGGTTCCAGCTTTCCTTGCTGCCTTAGCAAATGACGTTTTCTTAGTTTGCTCTTGTTCAGATAACTTGGGTACAGCAGTTTTCTCAGTTTGGATTTTAGTGGGCAGACCAGGGAAGATACTTTTAGGACCTTTTAGGTCCTTAGATTCAGCTAGCTTCTGTCTCAGAATATTCAACTCTGTCATGCTGGTTTGGAAATCTGAAGGCAACTTCAACACATTTTCACTGTGATCAGGTAATTCAATGGAAGAGATTGATTTCTTGATCATACTTGCCTGTCAAACCGAAAAATATGCAAAAATATTATATAAAACTCTGCTGGTTATAAAAGGTATAATGCAATACTTTAAAAAAATGTAGTATACAATGATATCTTAGAATAATAAAGTGACTCCAGTCTAGGACTATAAAGCACAGTTACTCACCGTAACAGGTGTTATTCAGAGATAGCAGGCAGATATTCTCTACATGTGGGTGACGTCACCGACGGAGCCCCCTAGCGGACATTTTCGCAAGCAAACTTGCTTGAAGACCTTCAAGCTTGCAATCGGCCCGCGCATGCGCGTGTGCCCTTCCCGCTCGACCTAGGGCATGCGTCTCCTCAGCGTGGCCTCAGTTCAGATAGCTAGCAAAGAAGCTAACCACGGGGAGGTGTGTGGGTTGCGAGAATATCTGCCTGCTGTCCCTGGATAACACCTGTTACGGTAAGTAACTGTGCTTTATCCCAGGACAAGCAGGCAGCATATTCTCTACATGTGGGAGACCTCCAAGCTAACCAGAATGGGATGGAGGGAGAGTTGGCAATTTAGGAGAACAGGTTTTGGAAAACGGACTGGAAAAAATGGCCGTCACGCCTGGAGAAAGCATCCAGACAGTAGTGCGAGGTAAATGTATGAACCGAGGACCAAGTGGCAGCCTTACAGATTTCCTCAATCGGAGTCGAGTGGAGGAAAGCAACAGACGCCGCCATCACTCTGCCTTGTGGTCTGTGACTCGACCTGGCAGGGAGAGACCAGCCTGAGCGTAACAGAAAGAGATACAAGCAGCCAACCAGTTAGAAATGGTCCGCTTAGAAACAGAGAGACCCAAGCGATTAGGATCGAAGGAGAGGAACAGCTGGGGAAGAGAACGGTGAGGAGCGGTGCGCTTCAAGAAGAAGGCCAGCGCACGCTTACAATCAAGAGAATGCATAGCCACTTCTCCAGGGTGAGAATGGGGCTTCAGGAAAAACACAGGAAGAACAATGGATTGGTTGATATGAAACTCAGAAACAACCTTAGGCAAGAACTTAGGATGGGTACAGAGAACCACCTTATCATGATGGAAAACAGTGAAGGGTGGGTCCGCCACCAAGGCTTGAAGCTCACTGACCCGACGGGCAGAAGTGAGAGCAATAAGAAACACAACCTTCCAAGTAAGATACTTCAAGTGAGCCCGCGCTAGTGGCTTAAATGGGGGTTTCAAACGAGTAAGGACCATGTTAAGATCCCAAACCACAGGAGGAGGTTTAAGGGGCGGATAAACGTGGAAAAGGCCTTTCATGAAGCAGGAAACCACAAGATGAACAAAGATAGGCTTCCCGTCAATCGGCTGATGAAAAGCAGCAATGGCACTAAGGTGGACTCAAACCAAAGAGGACTTGAGTCAAATGCCAGACAAGTGTAATAGATAATCCCGGACAGCAGAAAAGGAGGCAGACAGTGGCTCCTGATATTGAGTAGCACACGAGGAAGAAAAGCGGGTCCACTTCTGATGATAACATTGGCGAGTGGATTCCTTCCGAGACGCCTCCAGGACGTCCAGCACAGGCTGCGAGAACTGGAACGAGGGCATTAAGTCTCAAGGAACCAAGCCGTCAAGTGCAGAGGCTGAAGATTGGGATGAAGTAGAGAACCTCGACTCTGCATAAGCAGAGAAGGAAAAACAGGCAGAAGAAGAGGCTCCCTGGAACTGAGTTGCAACAGAAGGGAAAACCACGGCTGTCGGGGCCACCGAGGAGCTATCAGAATCATGGTGGTACTCGTGGGACTTGAGCCTGATGAGAGTCTTCAGAAACAGAGGGAATGAAGGGAACGCATACAGAAACAGGTTCGTCCAGTCCAGCAGAAAAGCATCGAACCTGAGAGAGGTGTAAACCCTGGAGCAGAAGCGGGGTAACTTGTGATTGAGGGGGGACGCGAACAGATTGACCTTCGGAGTCCCCCAACAAGCAAACACTTGACGCAGAGTCAAGGAATGGATGGACCACTCGTGAGGCTGAAGACGACTCAGCCTTTCCGCCAGACAATTGTGCTGGCCCTGAATGTAGACCGCTCGAAGGAATATGTTGTGGCGGATGGCCCAATCCCAGAGCCGCATTGCCTCTTGGCATAGGGACAGGGACCCCGTGTCCCCTTGTTTGTTGATATAATACATGGCGAACTGGCAGTCCGTGCGGATCAGCACCACTCCATCGCAAAGCAGGTGACAAAAAGCCTTCAGGGTAAGGAAAATCGCTCGAAGCTTCAGCAGATTGATGTGACAAAGGCGGTCGGCACTGGACCAAAGACCCTGAGTGCGAAGACCGTCCAGATGAGCCCCCCAAGCATAGGTCGACGAGTCCGTCGTGAGGACCTTCTGCGGGGGGGGGGGCATGAAACAGAAAACCTCTGGAAAGATTGGAAGAGAGCATCCACCAACGGAGAGACTTCTTCAACAAAGGAGTCACGACAATGAGTCGAGAGACAGGATCTCGATCCTGGTTCCATTGGGACGCAAGAGTCCATTGCGGAATACGGAGGTGAAGTCTGGCAAAAGGAGTCACGTGAACCGTAGAGGCCATGTGACCGAGGAGGACCATCAGGAGTCAAGCCGGGGCCGAGGACAGATGGGCCACCCCCTGGCATAACAAACAAAAGCCTCTCGACGAGGCCGAGGCAAGGAGCGGAGACGAACCGTGTCCAGGACCGCTCTGATGAATTCCAGAGACTGGGACGGACAGAGGTGGGACTTGGGGAAGTTCACCTTGAAGCAGAGACTCTGAAGGAGCAAGATGGTCTGATTCATCGCTCGCAAAACTTCATGGCGCAAGGACGCCTTGATCAACCAGTTGTCGAGGTAGGGAAACACCTCCAGGCCGCGGAGACGCAGGGCCGCAGCTACCACAACTAGACACTTCGTGAAAACCCTCGGAGAGGCCGCCAGGCCGAAGGGAAGAACACAGTATTGGAGGTGGAGATCCCCCACCCGGAATCTCAGATACCGGCGAGAGGCCGGGTGTATCGGAATGTGCGTATACGCCTCCTTGAGGTCCAGTGAGCACAGCCAGTCCCCCTCGTCCAAGACGGGGTACAAGGTAGGAAGGGTGAGCATTCTGAACCGTTCCCTGACCAGAAACTTGTTCAGAGCACGGAGGTCCAGGATCGAATGCAGATCACCGTCTTCTTTGGTACCAGAAAGTACCGGGAATAAAATCCAGTATTCTACTGGTCCGGAGGAACCTTCTCGACCACCCGAAGGCGAATAAGGGCCTGAGCTTTGTGCAGAAGGAGAGGCAGCTGAGACCGGGCAGAAGGAAACTCTCTTGGAGGAAGATCCGGGGGCACGCGACTGAAGTGAACTGTCGGTGGTAAGACTTTCTCACTGGGTATAGAAATGATAGAGACGACCCCCGATGGGAAGGGGGTAAGGCTCCAGGAGGAAGGGAGTCCGAAGGCTCAGACTGGAATTGTCAAAAAGACGGCCCAGGCTGTGCTGGAGCCGGTGGTTGGGCCTTAGCTTGGCGCTGCTGCTGCTGTTGCGGCCGCTTCGAAGGAGGCCGAGAGAATGCAGGAGTAGATTTCTGCGGATACCTCCAGAGAGGAATTTTGTATTGCCGAGCCGGAGGGGTCTTCGGCTTAAGTCTCACCAGAGAAGCGAAGGACTGTTCGTGTTCCGAGAGGCGCTTGGTGGCTGTCTCTATGGAATCAAAGAGCTCATTACCCACGCAAGGAAGATTGGCAAGACGATCCTGGAGATTCGGATCCATGTCCACAATCCTGAGCCAAGCGAGACGAAAACACTGTGACCCTCGAGGACAACTCGAAGGCATCATAGGTCGCCTGAAACATATAGAGGTGGAGCTGGGAGAGGGTCTCCTCAAGGAGACGAAATTCCTGATGCCGAGAATCCGGCACCTCCTCCCGGAAAGAGCGGAGGGTGTCCACACAGACCCTGAGGTAGGACATGAAGATAAAATTATAGTTGAGGACAAGGTTCACCATCATCAAGTTTTGATAAAGACGGCGACCAAATTTGTCCATCGTTCGGCCCTCCCTGCCCAGAGGGACGGCAGCGTAAACCTTCAAGGGGTTGAACTTCTTCAAGGAAGACTCAACCACCAAGGATTGGTGAGAAAGCTGAGAACTCTCAAACCCCTTAACCGGGATCGTCCGGTAACGGAACTCCAACTTGGAGGGAATGGCTGTGATCACATAGGGGGGTCTCCAGGTTACGGAGAAATGTTTGCCGGAGAATCTGGTGCAATGGCAAGTGCAGCGCCTCACGGGGCTGATAATCAACACCCATTTCCGCCAGGAATTCCTGGGTATAACGGGACTCAGAGTGGAGGTCCAGGTTCAAGGCCCTACCCATGTCAGAGATGAAACGAGTAAAGGAGTTTCGAGAAGAAGACTCTTTCCCCTGAGGAGACCCCGAGCGAGATCTGGGGGAAGCAGAGAAAGAGGGAGAAATTTCCCTCGAATAGTAAGCCAGGGCCTCGGAGTCCCGCGAATGGGAGATCGAAGAGGCTTGACTAAAATGTCTGGGAGGCATCGAGGAACGCCCCTGTGAAAGGTGGACCGGTGAAGACCCCGGAGTCCGAGGAATCAGCTTGCGGAGCCTCGGAGAAGATGGGGCAAAGGAAAATTCCTCCATCGGTTTCGAAGAAGACTTCTTAGAGGCTGGCATCCGCCTCGACAGGGAACACAAACTAGTGTCCAACTCGAGGACAAGAGTGTGCCTGGAAGGCTTTGTGGTCGGAGACCTGCCCCGAAGGGGCGGAGAAGACCAGAGCTTTTTAGGAGGGGCAAGCCTTGACATAGTAGCGGGCGAAAAGCGGCCCCCAGGCCTGGATCCTCGAAAAGGCACAGATGACTCGGGGGATGAAGAATTGCTCGAGGGAACCCGACGAGTCTTGCGGGCACAGCCCTGAAACATGAGAGAAGTACGCTCAGGCTGGGTCGAGACCGAGGTCAGAGACGTCGAGGTCGGGACCAGTTGGCTCACCACCGAGGAAAGCTGCGTGGTAAGGATAGCCTTAAGCATGTCCTCGAATATAGGTACTGAGACCAAAGGCTGTTGGATCGTAGGTGCAGCAGTGCGCTCTTTCGGGGGCGACCTCGAGGAAGAGTATTCCTTACATGAGGGGGCACGCTTAGAATGATGTCTCGAAGATGCCGACGAGGCGGCACTCGCATAAGACTCAGAGGTAGGCTTCTTTACCGGCACACCTGAGGAGGAAAGAGGAGACTTACCCGAGACCGGAGTAGCAGGAGGAACCAAGGCCAGAGCCTTTGAGACCGAGGGGGACTTCGAGGCCAAGGACTTCGAGGCCGAGGCACCCAACGAGGGCGCCGAGGCCAAGCTCGAGGCCTGTCCCGCAGGATCCATGGGGCCAAACAGTTGAAGAATTCTGGCCACCCTCCGACGAAGAGCCCGCAGTTGCAAAGTTGCACAACGTGGGCACGACTCAGTGCGGTGCTCCGCACCCAGGCACTCCACATACCAATGATGAGGGTCGGTGATGGAGATAATCCGGTTGCACTGAGTACAGTTTTTAAACCCGGAACGAGGCTGGGACATAAGAAAAAGGACGGCCGTGGCCCCGCGAGGCCAGGCGGCCAGAATAAGACCGGTGAACCCGGTCAAAAATATACGAACAGAAAAGAAAAATAAAGACGCGGGCACAGCGACTAAACTAAAAGTAACCAAATAAGCCGCGGTGCAAGAGGGATAACGAGATCTCGCAAAGCAAGGGAGCAGTGCTTCTGGCTCTGCGGAAAACATAGAACTGAGGCCTCATTGAGGAGACGCATGCCCTAGGTTGGGCGGGAGGGGCACGTGCGCTTGTGTGGGCCAACTGCAAGCTTGAAGGTCTTCAAGCAAGTTTGCTTGCAAAAACGTCCGCTAGGGGGCTCCGTCGGTGACGTCACCCACATGTAGAGAATATGCTGCCTGCTTGTCCTGGGATAATACATCTTTATCCTCGGATAACAAGGTCCCTTGGAATATTAACCAGATCATTACCCCAGTACAGACTAGATAAATGTAACATCGAGACATGCTAGAGAGCTAAAATTCCAAGAATGAAATCAAGGATTGCTTTATGAAGCAACTTGTTCAAGAACCAACAAGAGGAAGAACAATTCTAGATCTAGTCCTTAGTGGAACGTATGATATGATGCAAGAGGTAACATGAACAAATTTGATTTAATAAATGGAGTTAAGAACCCACAGGAAATCCAAAATGTTAGCATTTAACTTTCATAAAGAAGACTATGCTAAATGAAAATGGTAAAAAATTAAACAATTAAACAAATAAAAATAAAAAACTAAGAGGAATAGCCACAAAGGTCAGAAGTTTACATCAGGTGTGGATGTTGTTCAAAACTACCATTCTGGAATCTCCAACCAGATATATTCCACTTAATTAAAAAAGCAAAAGGAAGCCCAAACAGCCAGCATGGTTAAAATTGAAGTGGAGGTTAGTAGAACCAAAATTTACATCCTTCAGAAAATGGAAGACATATCTAACTAAAAATAATAAAAGCATAAGGAATGCAAGTCAAATGCAAATACTGATAAAAAAAAAAAAAGACAAGGAAAAACTGAAAAAGAAGCCCTTCATGTTGGCAAAACTACAGGCATAGGATGAAGTTAAGAGGTGATAGGCTCAGGAGTAATCTAAGCAAATATTTTTTTGCAGAAAGGGTAGTAGATGCGTGGAACAGTCTCTCGGTATAGGTGGTGGAGACAGAGACTGTGGGCTCTTTTTAGTGCGTTAGGGCCTTAAAGAGTGGAATAGCGTGCACTAAATTGCTGCACACGCTAGACCTTAACGCCAGCATTGAGCTGACATTATTCTAGAAGCGTACCGGGCGGTAATTTTGTGCGTGTGCTAAAAATGCTAGTGCACCTTAGTAAAAGGAGCCCTATGTCTGATTTCAAGAAAGCCTGATATAGTCACATGGGATCTCATAGAGAGATGAAGAGATAATGGTTACTACGGATAGGCAGCCTGGATGAGCTAGTTGGCCTTTATCTGCCATCATGTTTCTATTAAAAAAAAAAGTAGGTACATTCGAATTAAAAAGCCAGTAAAAGAATCAGTTGAACTGCTAAATAATCAAGGGGTAAAAGGGGCACTCAGGTAGGACAAGGCTACATTGGAGACACTTTGGGTCAGATTCTACAAACAGCGCCGCTATCTGCCGACACCTCCAAAAACGGTGCCAGTCGCATGTCAATGTCCATATTCAATCGATTAAGAGCTGCGGAGTCCATCCCAATCGATTTTGAGTCAAATCGAGGGGGTTTTGAGGCAGAAATAAAAGTTAAAAAAAAAGATCAATTTTAAAATCCAAGATAGCCGCCGTCACAAATTCATGCCAAAAATGGCAAAAATAAACAAAACCTGAAAATAAAAAATAGCGATTCGGGGTCTTGGGAGGTGGGAAACCTGAACCCTACCCACAGAAACTGTGAAAAATGACTTTTAAATCATTCCACAAGCCACCCCCGAAGTTCCCATAGGAAATAATGGAGGTACTCACAGTTCTGTAGTGCCATTTGCCTGTTAGCATGTTTAAAAGCAGCTGAGTGAATAAAAAGGACTTTCTGCCTCACAAACAGCACCAAATGCTCAGAATGGAAGATCTTCGGACGGCCAGCCAGCCAGATACTGACTACAACCTCTGCCCCCATGGATCCTCTGCCACGCGGTCGGGGGCGGGAAAGGCAGACTACGCCTTGAAACTTGGGTGGATTTCCATCCAGATGCATACAACTTGAACTAGAAACCTGTGACAGGGTCACCGGTCAGCAGACTTCCACAGGAAGGGACCCCAGGTACTTTAAGAAAGTGGCACACAGGCTGGCTCCACAGATCCACCAGAGTTTCACTGTGAAGCTGCAGTCTGGCACAGTGGGACTGTGTCCTTTTCTCTGACAGGGGACCACCAGGGAGGGGTCTCAAGGCACTGAAGCCACCAAGAAACAAACTTTAATAGTAAAATAAAAACAAGAAGAGCTACTGCAAAAGATATCTGCACGGACTGCCTGCAAAATTGAAACTGGATTTGTTTCCTAGCTCTTAGCTAAGGAGGTGGAGCATGTGCTCATAAAAATTGTGGATTTCAGCAATACCCAGACTGCGGGTTGGGATTGAACACCTAGCATAAAGAATCTAGAAGAACACAAGAATTGTTGAAAGTCTTTTGTTTGATTATTGCCCTTAGGAAAAGCAAAGTGGGAGAGTTCCTTAAAAAGAAAAGGACTAGGTGGAATCTTGTCACCTTTGTTTCACTACTAACCCCAGTGGAGCAAAAAGTTAATGAGGGGTAGTTGGAATTTAAAAAGCTACAGAAACTGGAATTGATTTGCATATAATTTACCAATAGCCAAAGGACAAGTTCATTTGTATATTCATAGATTGTTGGAAAAATAAGTCAATTTCTTGGTGTGAATGAAACATACATATGACGTGCCTAAATGTCTAAGAAGAGGTTTTTCCTACAATGTGTTAATGATTACTGAATACGTTTGTGCCCTTGTTTAGAAAATTAGTGAATTTCACTCAAGGGGAAAAGAACTAGAAAAAGGGACCCTACCAGTTCTGAGACCTGGTGATCATAGATTCTTCCTGGTGTGTAGGCAGGAAACGAACATAACATAGTAACATAGTAAATGACATAGAAACATAGACATAGATTATGACGGCAGAAAAGGGCCGACGGCCCAACAAGTCTGCCCACTCAAGAACCCTCCCTCCTCCCTCCCTCCTTCGGGAATCCATCTTTTAAGCATTTCTCTGGAGCAACCCCACCTGTCTGTCCTATCGTCCCTTGAAGTCGAGTGTGGTTCTGGCCTTGACTACCTGACATGGAAGACCATTCCATCAATCAATTACCCTTTCGGTGAAGAAATACTTCCTGGTGTCCCCATTAAATCTTCCCCCCCCCCCTAAGTTTTAGCGGATGCCCTCTTGTCACCGTGGGACCCGTAAGACAAAATATTTCTTCCTCCACATCAATATGGCTCGTGATGTATTTGAATGTTTCTATCATATCCCCCCTTTCCCTGCGCTCTTCGAGAGAATATAAGCGCAGCCTGCTCAAACGTTCTTCATATGGGAGATTTTTTTTAGTCCTGAGACCATCCTAGTGGCCATTCGCTGAATCGACTCCATTCTCTTCACATCCTTTTGATAATGTGGCCTCCAAAACTGAACACAGTACTCCAGGTGAGGTCTCACCATTGATCTGTACAACGGCAGTAGCACTTCAGGCTTACGACTGATAAAGCTCCTTCTGATGCAGCCCAGCATTTGTCTAGCTTTTGCTGTTGCCATCTCCACCTGATTCACAGCTTTCATATCTTCCCGGATGATTACTCCCAAGTCCCGTTCTGCTGCAGTTCTGGTTAGGTTTTCACCATTCAGGGTGTATGTTCTGCATGGATTTCTGCTACCAAGGTGCATAACCTTACATTTTTTGGCATTAAAATTCAGTTGCCAAGTACTGGACCATTGTTCTAGTAAAAGTAGGTCCTGCTCCATAGCACTGGGCATGATTGTGCTATCAGGTTCTGCTGCGCTGCCTACAATGTTGCATAGTTTAGCGTCATCAGTGAATAATGTAATTTTATCTCTAAGTCCCTGAGGCAGATCCCTTACAAAGATATTGAATAGTATTGGGCCTAAGACCGAGCCCTGTGGTACGCCACTGGACACTTCTGACATTTTTGAGGGAATACTGTTTACCATTACCCTTTGGAGTCTACGCTAAGCCAATCTTCTACTCATGCAGTCAGTGTTTCTCCTAGGCCCATCGCGTTCATCTTGTTCAGTAACCTACGGTGTGGGACACTATCAAAAGCCTTACTGAAGTCTAAATACACGATGTCCAGGAACTCTCCCTTATCCAGTTTCTTTGTTACCCAGTCAAAGAAGTTTATCAGGTTGGATTGACAAGACCTTCCCTTCGTAAAGCCATGCTGGTGGGAATCCCTTAGTCCTTTGTCATCCAGAATCGTGTCCAATCTGTTTTTGATCAACGTTTCCATAAGTTTACATACTATTGATGTGAGACTCACTGGCTTGTAATTTTCGGTGACCTGCATTCCTTTTTGTGGAGCGGGATAACATTGGCAGTTTTCCAGTCCAAGGGAACTTTTCCCTTTGTTAGGGAAAGATTAAAAAGCTCAGCCAACAGTTCTGCCAGAACATCTCTAAATTCCCGAAGTACTCTTGGGTGTAGATTATCCGGGCCCTTGGCTTTGTTCACCTTTAGCTTTGATAGTTCGTGGTAGACATTGCCCGCAGTAATTGCAAAGCCCGGAATAGGTCCTCCGAGCACCCTTTTGTCTGTGGCTGAAGTCCGGATCCTGGCGCTTCGCAGGTGAAGACTGAGCAGAAGTAGTTAGGCAGATAGACCTGAACGGTCCACCCAGTCTGCCCATAAGTTTTACCCATTAAAAAATACATGATTAAATTATATTTCTGGGCCATAGACTATAAAGTCTGGTATTGTCCTAGGTTCCAAATGCTGAAGTTGCCATCCAAGCTCACTCCAGCCTATCCAACCATCCCATTCCTATCCAACCATCCCATCATGTTTGCATGATATCTACCATAAATTCTGGCCAGTAACATCCTCATATTCCAAATTAGTGGAGTTCCATTGATGCCTACCCCAGCCCATCCTATACCAAATCACCATATATGGCACACAGAATATGCAGGTCTATCCAATACCGGCCATAGTTCTTTAATTTACATCCTTTGTTTTCTAATTAAAGATCCTCTATTTTTATTCCACAATTTTTTGACTTCCATCACCGTTTTCCTCTCCACCACTTCCCTCAGGAGGTCTTTCCAGGCATCTGGAAGAAGAATTTCCTAACATTGCTTCTAAGTCTTTCTCCCTGAAACCTCAAATTATGCCCTCTAGTTTTACCATTTTTTCTTCTCTGGAAAAGATTTAGTTCTATATTAATACCTTTCAATTATTTAAACATCTTTATCATATCTTCCCTGTCACCTCCACTCCTCCAGAGTATACATATTTAAGTCTTCCACTATCTTCTCATACTTCTTTTGGTTCAAACCCTTTACCATTTTTGTCACCTTCCTCTGGACCGCTTCAAGTCTTTTTATATCCTTCGCCAGATAAGGCCTCCAAAACTGAGCACAATACTCCAAGTGCGACCTCACCAATGACCTCAGCACCTCCCTTTTTCTGCTGGTTACTCCTTTTGCTATACAGCCTAGCATCCTTCTGGCTACAGCCACTGCCTTATCACACTGTTTAGATGCCTTTAGATCTTCAGACACAATCACCCCAAGCTCCCTCTCTCCATCTGTGTTTATCAGACTCTCACCTCCCAGCATATATGGTTCACTTGGATTTCTATCCCCCAAATGCATCATTCTGTGCTTTTTCGCATTGAATTTTAGTTGCCAGATGCTAGACCATTCTTCTAACTTTTGCAGATCCTTTTTACGGTACAGGGATTCAAGCAGGGATTGGATGGATTCCTGAGGGATAGAGGGATCGTGGGGTACTGAGTAAACCAACCTGGTCGTGCATGTGCAAGACCGGAGGGCTAGGACTTCGATAGGAGGGCAGAACTTAAATGGGAAACCAAGGTGGCAGGGGAGCCCCTTCTGATGATTCAGACAGGCCTTGACCTGTTTTTGGCCACCGCGGGAGCGGACTGCTGGGCAGGATGGACCTGTGGTCTGACCCGGCAGAGGCACTGCTTATGTTCTTATGTTCTTTTTCATGTTTTCCACTCCCTCCGGGGTGTCCACTCTGTTACAAATCTTGGTATCATCCAAAAAAAGGCTAATCTTACCTTCTAACTCTTCAGCAATATCGCTCACAAACATATTGAACAGAATCGGTCCCAGCACCGATCCTTGAGGCACTCCACTACCTCCTCTGAGCGAATTCCATTTACTACCACCCTCTGGCTCTGTCCGTCAACCAGTTTCTAATCCAGTTCACCACTTTGAGTCCTAACTTTAGCCCATGGAGTTTATTTAAAAGCCTTCTATGAGGAACTGTGTCAAAGGTTTTACTAAAATCTAAGTAAATTACATCTAGCGCACGTCCTTAATCCGATCCTCTGGTCACCCAGTCAAAGAATTCAATCAAATTTGTTTGGCACGATTTACCATTAGTAAACCCATGTTGCCTTGGATCTTGTAATCCATTAGATTCTAAGAATTTCACTATCCTTTCCTTCAGCAATGTTTCTATTATTTTTCCAATAACTAAAGTGAGGCTTACCGGCCTGTAGTTTCCCGCTTCATCTCTGCAACCACTTTTGTGAGGGACCACACCTGCTCTTCTCCAGTCCCACAGAACCTCTCCAGTCTATAACGATTTATTGAACAAACATTTAAGAGGGCCAACCAGAACCTCTCGGAGCTACCTCAATATCCTGAGATGGTTCCCATCCGGTCCCATAGCTTTGTCCACCTTCAATTTTTCAAGTTGTTCATAAACACTTTCTTCTCTGAACGGTGCGGTATCCACTCCATTCTCAGATGTAACTTTGCTGACCAATTGTGGTCCTTCTCCAAGTTTTTCTTCTGTGAACACCAAACAAAAGTATTTGTTTAGCACATTTGATTTTTCTTCATCACTCTCCACATAATGGTTCATACCTTCAGTCTCGTAATTCCATTTTTTGTCTTCCTACTTTCACTAATATATCAGAAACATTTTTGTCACCCTTTCTTATATTTATAGCCATTTGCACTTTTGCCAGACATATCTCTCTCTTGATGTCTTTCAGTTTCATTCGATATTCCTTTCTGTACTCCTCTTGAGTTTTTTTTTATATTTCACGAATGCCAATTCTTTTGCCTTTATTTTTTCTGCCACTAGTTTGGAGAACCATATCAGTTTCCTTTTCTCTTGTTTTTATTTATTTTCTTCACATAAAGGCCAGTAGCTCTATTTATTGCATCTTTCAATTTGGACCACAGTTTTTCCACTTCCCTCATGTCTCCCCATCCAATCAGCTCTTTCTTCAGGTCCTCTCCCATGCTACTAAAGTATGCACATTTGAAATCCAGGACTTTGAGTTTTGTGTGGCCATCTTCCTCTTTGGCTGTTACATTGAATCAAACTGTATGATGATCACTTCCCAGGTGGGCCCCCACTCGGACATTAGAGACACTTTCACCTTTTGTGAGCACCAGATCCAGTATCACTTTTTCCCTCATGTGTTCCGTCACCATTTGTCTGAGCAGAGCCCCTTGAAGGCATCTACGATCTCTCTATGTCTTTCCGATTCCACAGACGGAACTTTCCAGTCCGCATCCAGAAGACTGAAATCACCCAGCAACAGCACCTCTCCTTTTTTACCCAACTTTTATATATCCATAATCAGATCTTTGTCAATTTGCTGCAGAGGTCTGTAGACAACACCCAAATGGATAGAAGTTCCATCTTCTCTTTTCAAAACTATCCATATTGCTTCTTCCTTTCCCCAGGCCCCTTGCATTTCAGTCACTTGGATATCTGTCTTTACATAGCGAGCTACTCCTCCACCTTTTCAACCATCACGGTCCTTCCTAAAAAGATTATAGCCTGATATGTTGGTGTCCCATCCATGGAAATCACTGAACCACTTATCTCTGTGATAGCAATAATATCCAAGTCTGCCTATAACATCAAGGCTTGCAGATTCTGATTTTTGTAGCTTAGACTGTGAGCGTTTGTGGTCATTGCTTTCCAGCTACTATTCTGCAGCAATCTTATATTTTGTATAGTTTTTAATTTCAGCTCATTTCCTGTTGCATCGCTAAGAAATGAATTACTAATATTGTTGTTTTCATTGCTATCTTTATTATCATCAAATCTTGTCTTTTGCTGGGGGTGGCCACCAGAAGTAATCTCCATACATATACCACCCCCACCTTCTAGTTTAAATGTCCAGAAACATATTGCCTGAATTACTCAACTAGGATTCTTTTTCCTGTTATGGTAAGGTGCAGCCCATCATTACAATATAGTCTCTTGTTTTTCCATGTATTGCTCTATCCTCCTATGTACCTAGAGACTTCTTGATGACCCCAGGCTTTGAGCCACCTATTGAAGTTCTCAGGAAGTCTTTAATGAGCTTTCAGCCAAATAATGCTGTTTTATTTCATCCTACTGGTACTTGTTGGAAGCTCCAGTGTGGCAAAATACATGCTTGCACCTATAGTTAGGCACATAAATGCAAACTTACATTAGTATTCTAAAACATCAATTGTGTGCTTAATTGCTATTATAAAGCTGGTGCTTAGTGTGCATTATCCTGGAGACTAAATTTAGGTAATCTTTATAGAATTATTGCCTTTGGGGTAAATTCATTACAAGCCGACTGCATGAAAATACTCATAGAGGCACCTATTCTCTAAAAGCAACAGATACCTATGAGCCTTTATAAATCAGGTTCTCAGAACTATATCCAACAGTGCACAAGCTCTCATACTAATTTTATACCTGCTCTGAAGATTTAAATGTATATGTACTGTATACTTTGGCCCTGATTCTCCAAAGTGCCATCCCGATTTTAGGCAGCTGTAGGCATCCTACATCTGTCTAATCAGCCAATCGTGATGCACGTTTTAAAAAAAAAAATACTCCCCAGGCAGGCCTGAAGGCGCCTCCGGGAGCCTAGGGAGACCTGCAAGATGCCTAAGCTCGTCTAAGGGCCTTAGGCGGGCCTTAGGCTGAACCTAGGCGGCCCTACGCGTCTCCCTAGTAGAGGAGAAGCTTAAAATGTAGGCCAGCAAAATGCTGGTCTACATTGTAAGTAGACACGGCCGCTATACTTATCGCGGCAAGGGATCTCTCTGCCGCGATAAGTATAGAGGGCCGCGGCCTGTCCGATTGCTGGCAGGAAGGGTGCCCAATCCCTCCTGCCCGAAGACGCACCCTCCCAACACTACCGATCGCCCCCCCCCCCCGACACTACCGACCGCCCCCCCCGACATTACCGATCTACCCCCCCCCGACAATATCGATCGCGGGCAGGAGGGTGCCCAATCCCTCCTGCCCGAAGACGCACCCCCCCCCGGCGCTAAAAACCCCCAAACCTCCACTCCACCAAACCTGTTCTTACGGCGAGATGGGTCTTGCACGTCCAGCCGGCAGGCAAGCCTGGTCGAAATGAGGCGGGCCCGCCCCTTCCCGGCCCATCCCGCCGAAGCCTAAGGCCTGATTGGCCCAGGCTCTAGAAGCCTGGACCAATCAGGCCTTAGGCATAGCGGGTCCGCCCATCCCCACTTAATCTAAGGCCTGATTGGCCAATCAGACCTTAGACTTAGTGGGGATGGGCGGATCCGCTATGCCTAAGGCCTGATAGGTCCAGGCTTCTGGAGCCTGGGCCAATCAGGCCTTAGGCTTCGGCGGGATGGACCAGGAAGGGGCGGGCCCGCCTCATTTCGACCAGGCTTGCCTGCCGGCTGGACGTGCAAGACCCATCTCGCCGTAAGAACAGGTTTGGTGGAGTGGAGGTTTGGAGGTTGTTAGCGCCGGGGGGGGGGGGGTGCGTCTTCGGGCAGGAGGGATTGGGCACCCTTACTGCCAGCGATCGGACAGGCCACGGCCTGCTATACTTATCGCGGCAGAGAGATCCCTTGCCGCAATAAGTGTAGCGGGCCGTGTCTAATCTAACCCGATTCTCTAACCCGCGTCTGTAACATGGACGCCGGTTTACAGAATCGGGGTTTAGTTTAGGCCGATTCTGAATAGGACGCCTCTCCCGGGCGTCCTATACAGAATCAGGGCCTAGGTGTCTTGTGGGCCTCGCCTTCAATATAGGCGGCCTGCCTGGGGAGCATTTTTTTTTAAAAACGTGCATCCCGATTTGCTGATTAGACAGCTGTAGGACGCCTATAGCTGCCTAAAATCGGGACGCACTTTTGGAGAATCAGGGCCTTTATGCACATACACCTATATTTGATAAAATATGTGAATGCTTTGCATCTCTACCTATGCGAGATTAGGTAAAAGTAGGCACAATCTTCCAATGTCTACTTTTTATGCTTGCAAACCTGCATGCAATTCTGTAAAAGCCAAAACATGTTTTTTAGACATAGAAAAGGCTATACAAAATCATCCTCTAGAAACATAAAGCTTTTTCTGCACTA
This sequence comes from Geotrypetes seraphini, assembly GCF_902459505.1. NCBI lineage: Eukaryota > Metazoa > Chordata > Amphibia > Gymnophiona > Dermophiidae > Geotrypetes > Geotrypetes seraphini. The sequence goes on along the minus strand of NC_047090.1, from coordinate 93,390,034 downwards.
GTTAAAGGAAAAAGCAAATACAGAAGGGACTTTGTTATACATGGAAAAATGAAAACATGAAACATAAGGTTACCTTTAAGTTTTTAACAGCTGAAACAGAATCTGGTATTAATGACCTCAAATCTGACATGGAACTGTATTTTCTTGATAGTATTCTTTCCTAACAAATAAAGAAGAAATTTAAGATCAAACAAGATCCTAATACTTTTAAATTAGAACAGGGTACAAGATACAAACCTTGCCAGTAATAAACATGTCTTGCCTTCAGAAAAAGTACCTAGGAAGAATTAGGTTCTTACCTCAAAAATCCTCTTTCCTGTAGAACAGCATACAATTCTTTATGGATGGGATGTGTTTATTGTAAGCTTCTATACTGCTAATTAATGACTATGAAGTCAATTCAGAGCGGTTTACAAGAGCAGCTTTGATGGAAATATGAACATTAACTTCAGTAATGATGATACAATACACGAGCTACAATATATGAACTATAAACAAATAGTAACACAACACTGCTGGCGTTATGATAAAATAGCTTAGTAGTGGTGTTACATACAGAATCAGATTATTTCTGAGATGTCCAGTATAGATCTACATGTACAAATCATTTACCTAGTCTATCCTTTGATTGACTCAACAATAAAGAATACTATAACCCTATATCTCTTCATTATACTTATTTTTATAACACTGGTCAACAAGCATTTTGCTACTGGAGTTCTGTCACCTGTACCTTAACAAGGGCCACATGCTGACTCTTAAATCTGAAAACAATTTTCATCTATTAAATCCTGTTTTTAAGTTATGCCTCAGTTTGTGTTAATATCATTTTTGTCAATAACGTGTCGCGTTGGTATTTTACCGTTTCTGTAATACAATATTGCATTTTAGGACAGCTCATCGATCACATATACCAGTAATTTGAAAGTTTATTCTAAAAAGTGATTGTGCTGCTTTTTCTACCTGTGAATTTTTATATTTTGTTTGTTTTTGTCTAAGATATTATAATTATTATGAACAGATGAGGTTGTGTTAACCATCCTGATAATTTCTGTGGACAATTTACTGCACAAGATCAGAAAAAGAATCTGTCCAGCAGACTTCAAAGTGCATACAAGCATTATTTTGGCTGTAAAGTTGGCAACCAAGATAAAGCGTGGGCACCTTATGTGTGCTGCACTGTCTGCTATTACAGATTAACACAGTGGCTGAATGGGAAATGGAAGATGCCTTTCGCTGTACCCAGGGTGTGGTGTGAACCAACAAATCATCACTCAGACTGTTATTTTTGTATGACAAAAATTGATGGATTCACAAAGAGGAATAAATCAAAAATTGTGTATCCTGATTGCCTGTTAGCAATTAAACCCGTTTCTCATGACTCAGAGAATCCAGTTCTAATTCCTCCTTCCACATCTGCAGCACAATGTATCGAAAGTTCAGATGAAGACTCTGCTGCTGTGAAGGAGTTATATGAACCTGAAGTGGATGAAAACCGACCTCACCTGCTCAGGAAGATCTTAATGATCTGGTTAGAGACTTGTCACTGTCAAAGGAGAAAGCCTGAATGGGCCTCTGCAAAATAGATCGGTGGCAAGGGGCTGGTGCCACCACTCATGAATCAGTGAGTCTGTTTTTTCTGGAAGTGAATCAGTGAATCAATTTGAATTAGGAGTCTACTGCAGACTCAATGGCTATTGGTGGGAGAATTTTTAGCTTACAAACAACTCCTCCACTACGTCCAGTCTTTAGATTTGGCTGGATTATCTTTTGCTGTTGAGGTAAAATTCCAAGAACTGTTAGAGCCCTATTTGAAGGATGGGTTCCCAGTTTCAGATTTACCTACAGATCTTCAGCAATTAAGTGCGCCTACAGCCAGGATCGCCTTATTTACACGCTGGTGCCAGGACTTAGGTCTACCTGAGACATCTTTAGATCTAGGGCTTTGATAAATAAAGAAGAATCCCAGAGAACTCAATAAGCGCAGACCTCTGGGAATGAAAATACCGGTAACTCCAGAGCATATTTTACACAGAGCCAGCTCCATCTTTCAGGATATGCAACAACTCTTGATTACCAGAAATGCTCTCAACAGGTTCATTTTTTCATGCCTTCTGGTCAGGCCCTAAAGTAAAACGTTTTTGGAGGCTCATTCTAAATTATGTGGAAGATATCTTTAACCACCAGATACCGTTGTCTGCAGCAGGCCTCTTGCTTGACAAGTACGAGGCCTTTCAACTTCCCTTCCCAATGTTAGTTCCTGAGGAAGGTGGGAGTTTGGGGGAAAAAGGTGATTCTTTCAGAATGGGTTACAGCTTCCTAGCCTTCCTTTGGGCTTTGAGAAATCGCCTACATGCACTGATGCTTTAGGACAGGGGTAGGGAACTCCGGTCCTCGAGAGCCGTATTCCAGTCGGGTTTTCAGGATTTCCCCAATGAATATGCATGAGATCTATTTGCATGCACTGCTTTCAAAGCATATTCATTGGGGAAATCCTGAAAACCCGACTGGAATACGGCTCTCGAGGACCGGAGTTCCCTATCCCTGCTTTAGGAACAGAGAGCTTTTGTTTATTTTAACTGGAATAGCAATACAACAAATAACATACAATTGGAAAACATATGACAGGTTAAATTATAATTTTTGGTGGAATTCTGTGTGTCATATATACAAAATGGAGCTCACAATAGCAACGCAAAAAGGTTATATTAGTAAATTTCAGAAAATCTGGGGACCGTTAAAAGATTGGCCAATCAGACCTTAGACTTAGTGGGGATGGGCGGATCCGCTATGCCTAAGGCCTGATAGGTCCAGGCTTCTAGAGCCTGGGCCAATCAGGCCTTAGGCTTCGGCGGGATGGACCAGGAAGGGGCGGGCCCGCCTCATTTCGACCAGGCTTGCCTGCCGGCTGGACGTGCAAGACCCATCTCGCCGTAAGAACAGGTTTGGTGGAGTGGAGGTTTGGGGGTTGTTAGCGCCGGGGGGGGGGTGCGTCTTCGGGCAGGAGGGATTGGGCACCCTTCCTGCCAGCGATCGGACAGGCCATGGCCCGCTATACTTATCGCGGCAGAGAGATCCCTTGCCGCAATAAGTGTAGCGGGCCGTGTCTAATCTAACCCGATTCTCTAACCCGCGTCTGTAACATGGACGCCGGTTTACAGAATCGGGGTTTAGTTTAGGCCGATTCTGAATAGGACGCCTCTCCCGGGCGTCCTATACAGAATCAGGGCCTAGGTGTCTTGCGGGCCTCGCCTTCAATATAGGCGGCCTGCCTGGGGAGCATTTTTTTAAAAAAACGTGCATCCCGATTTGCTGATTAGACAGCTGTAGGACGCCTATAGCTGCCTAAAATCGGGACGCACTTTTGGAGAATCAGGGCCTTTATGCACATACACCTATATTTGATAAAATATGTGAATGCTTTGCATCTCTACCTATGCGAGATTAGGTAAAAGTAGGCACAATCTTCCAATGTCTACTTTTTATGCTTGCAAACCTGCATGCAATTCTGTAAAAGCCAAAACATGTTTTTTAAACATAGAAAAGGCTATACAAAATCATCCTCTAGAAACATAAAGCTTTTTCTGCACTAGTTAAAGGAAAAAGCAAATACAGAAGGGACTTTGTTATACATGGAAAAATGAAAACATGAAACATAAGGTTACCTTTAAGTTTTTAACAGCTGAAACAGAATCTGGTATTAATGACCTCAAATCTGACATGGAACTGTATTTTCTTGATAGTATTCTTTCCTAACAAATAAAGAAGAAATTTAAGATCAAACAAGATCCTAATACTTTTAAATTAGAACAGGGTACAAGATACAAACCTTGCCAGTAATAAACATGTCTTGCCTTCAGAAAAAGTACCTAGGAAGAATTAGGTTCTTACCTCAAAAATCCTCTTTCCTGTAGAACAGCATACAATTCTTTATGGATGGGATGTGTTTATTGTAAGCTTCTATACTGCTAATTAATGACTATGAAGTCAATTCAGAGCGGTTTACAAGAGCAGCTTTGATGGAAATATGAACATTAACTTCAGTAATGATGATACAATACACGAGCTACAATATATGAACTATAAACAAATAGTAACACAACACTGCTGGCGTTATGATAAAATAGCTTAGTAGTGGTGTTACATACAGAATCAGATTATTTCTGAGATGTCCAGTATAGATCTACATGTACAAATCATTTACCTAGTCTATCCTTTGATTGACTCAACAATAAAGCATACTATAACCCTATATCTCTTCATTATACTTATTTTTATAACACTGGTCAACAAGCATTTTGCTACTGGAGTTCTGTCACCTGTACCTTAACAAGGGCCACATGCTGACTCTTAAATCTGAAAACAATTTTCATCTATTAAATCCTGTTTTTAAGTTATGCCTCAGTTTGTGTTAATATCATTTTTGTCAATAACGTGTCGCGTTGGTATTTTACCGTTTCTGTAATACAATATTGCATTTTAGGACAGCTCATCGATCACATATACCAGTAATTTGAAAGTTTATTCTAAAAAGTGATTGTGCTGCTTTTTCTACCTGTGAATTTTTATATTTTGTTTGTTTTTGTCTAAGATATTATAATTATTATAAACAGATGAGGTTGTGTTAACCATCCTGATAATTTCTGTGGACAATTTACTGCACAAGATCAGAAAAAGAATCTGTCCAGCAGACTTCAAAGTGCATACAAGCATTATTTTGGCTGTAAAGTTGGCAACCAAGATAAAGCGTGGGCACCTTATGTGTGCTGCACTGTCTGCTATTACAGATTAACACAGTGGCTGAATGGGAAATGGAAGATGCCTTTCGCTGTACCCAGGGTGTGGTGTGAACCAACAAATCATCACTCAGACTGTTATTTTTGTATGACAAAAATTGATGGATTCACAAAGAGGAATAAATCAAAAATTGTGTATCCTGATTGCCTGTTAGCAATTAAACCCGTTTCTCATGACTCAGAGAATCCAGTTCTAATTCCTCCTTCCATATCTGCAGCACAATGTATCGAAAGTTCAGATGAAGACTCTGTTGCTGTGAAGGAGTTATATGAACCTGAAGTGGATGAAAACCAACCTCACCTGCTCAGGAAGATCTTAATGATCTGGTTAGAGACTTGTCACTGTCAAAGGAGAAAGCCTGAATGGGCCTCTGCAAAATAGATCGGTGGCAAGGGGCTGGTGCCACCACTCATGAATCAGTGAGTCTGTTTTTTCTGGAAATGAATCGATTCACCTGAAGTGAATCAGTGAATCAATTTGAATTAGGAGTCTACTGCAGACTCAATGGTTATTGGTGGGAGAATTTTTAGCTTACAAACAACTCCTCCACTACGTCCAGTCTTTAGATTTGGCTGGATTATCTTTTGCTGTTGAGGTAAAATTCCAAGAACTGTTAGAGCCCTATTTGAAGGATGGGTTCCCAGTTTCAGATTTACCTACAGATCTTCAGCAATTAAGTGCGCCTACAGCCAGGATCGCCTTATTTACACGCTGGTGCCAGGACTTAGGTCTACCTGAGACATCTTTAGATCTAGGGCTTTGATAAATAAAGAAGAATCCCAGAGAACTCAATAAGCGCAGACCTCTGGGAATGAAAATACCGGTAACTCCAGAGCATATTTTACACAGAGCCAGCTCCATCTTTCAGGATATGCAACAACTCTTGATTACCAGAAATGCTCTCAACAGGTTCATTTTTTCATGCCTTCTGGTCAGGCCCTAAAGTAAAACGTTTTTGGAGGCTCATTCTAAATTATGTGGAAGATATCTTTAACCACCAGATACCGTTGTCTGCAGCAGGCCTCTTGCTTGACAAGTACGAGGCCTTTCAACTTCCCTTCTGAGGTCAATGTTAGTTCCTGAGGAAGGTGGGGGTTTGGGGGAAAAAGGTGATTCTTTCAGAATGGGTTACAGCTTCCTAGCCTTCCTTTGGGCTTTGAGAAATCGCCTACATGCACTGATGATTTAGGACAGGGGTAGGGAACTCCGGTCCTCGAGAGCCGTATTCCAGTCGGGTTTTCAGGATTTCCCCAATGAATATGCATGAGATCTATTTGCATGCACTGCTTTCAAAGCATATTCATTGGGGAAATCCTGAAAACCCGACTGGAATACGGCTCTCGAGGACCGGAGTTCCCTATCCCTGCTTTAGGAACAGAGAGCTTTTGTTTATTTTAACTGGAATAGCAATACAACAAATAACATACAATTGGAAAACATATGACAGGTTAAATTATAATTTTTGGTGGAATTCTGTGTGTCATATATACAAAATGGAGCTCACAATAGCAACGCAAAAAGGATATATTAGTAAATTTCAGAAAATCTGGGGACCGTTAAAAGATTTTTGTAATGAATGATTAACTTTTCCCATGTTAAGGTATTTGATTAGGGGGGGAAAGGGTGGGTTTTACTTGTTGTTATTATATAATACATGAGTATTTCAATAATTTCACAGTAAGGATCATTTTATGATTTATTGAATAGGGAGAGAGGGGGAGGGAGTATTAGATTCAGTAAGGATGATATAAATGTTAGATTTGTTTCATAATATTTAAAATATTATAGAATTTTAATTTGTAATGAAATGTTAAATTTGATGCTTATATGAGAGTTAATCAAGTGTGTATCTTTATGTTTTAAATGAGTTTATTTGCTATACTTGTTGTAACATACGAAAATGAATAAAGAATTTAAAATAATAATAAAAAAGAAACAGAGAGCATCCTGTACAAGTTATAAGCGTTAAAAATAATTTCTTCAAACTTGGGACACCTATATTCAACCCTTATCTCCCAAAGCTCGTAGTGAAATTTTAAATTCTTTTTAATACTCCTGGACTGCCAGTTGGCGTGGGTGGCTGGAGCGCTGGGTGTGTGGGGTGCCTTTTTTCTCTCTCTCTTTTGAATAAATGGTTTGATTTCTTGCTGTTGAAAGGGGGGATAAGTATATCTCAGGAGCCTATAAGAGTCGAAGGCTTAAGAACATAAGAAGTTGCCTCCGCTAAGATAGACCAGAGGTCCATCTCGCCCAGCGGTCCGCTCCCGCGGCAGCCCATCAGGCCCACTGCCTGAACAGTGGTCTCTGACTTTTTTATAAATTACCTCTAATCCTATCCCTTTAACCTTCTGAGTTCAGTTTGGTATCCTTTGCTATCTTTCGGGATGGGGTGGGTTTAGGGGAGGGAAGGGAGATGATAGATGGTAACTGTTAGTTTTGTGATTTCTCTTGTTGTTAATTGTAGATAGTTTATTTGAATTTTGATTAAACACCTCTCTGGGGATACAAAGCGTTGTACATTATAATTTAAAATAGATAGGGGACGAACAATAAATATTAAACATAGACCAACAAAACAAACTTACTTATAACATGAGAACATTGGGAGAAAAGGGAAGAACTACAATTTATTATGAAAGAGCGCATAAAAGGAAAGTACAGTAGGGAAAAAGGGATAAATTAAATAATGCGGAATTAAATACATATATATTAAATCAATTATAGGTATCTTTAAAGAGAAAGCATTTTAGGCTACAGTGTTCTCCCCAGAAATTTTTTCCAGCCGGGTGGCATGAAAAAGTAGCCGGGTGGGGCGGCGCGTGAAAATTTGGTAGGGGGGAAAATTAAATGTATACTATTTTTATTAGTTAATTATTATTATTTTCCAATGCTCGGTATGACTTCCTTTTTTAAGGTTTGACACTTGTGCCAGAATATTTTTGCTATATTTAAGAAGTATCCAATTCTAGAAGTGAATAATTAGATATTCACCCTCTTTCAAATAGTATAGAGGTTTAAAAAAGGGAAATGCGTTAATGAAGTCATTAGGTTCAATCTAACCATTTATTTCTGCATGAATTTAAACAACTAAAAAAAAAAGATAAATATAGCTCATCCAGTCATACAAGAAATGGCTGTACAACACCTCTAATAATGTTTTGATCACTAGGTTCCTTCCTGAGGTCTCACTGAGGATATGAAATAGATGCTATCCCCTCTTCCAGACCTCTTCCACATAATTTATGGAGAGGTGTTACTGAGCCTTGAAGGGCACCTGTGTGATTGATCTTTATCTGCTTCTTTTTTATTTTGCTATAGTGCAAAGTAAGAGCTAGGGCAAAACAGTATAGGTAAAGATGCAGGTAATAATTAGCAATGTATTAAAAATATTTTATTTTTATTTGCTTATAATGTCATTTGAAAGCTACTTGATGATAATACAACTTTAATTTAATTCTTTATAATGTGTGTCTGTGTTGGGGGAACAACACCTACGTCAACAGTAAAGTTAGAATAGAGTCATTAAATCCAGTGGTGTACCTAGTATATATGACAGCCAGTGCTAATCATTTTTTTAACAACCCCCTCCTCTATATAAAAAAAGATATTTTTAGTAATAATCCATGAGTCACACAATAAGGGTGCATCTAGGAAAAGGCAGCATCTTAAACACTGCAGTGAGCACTAGAACACCAACACACGCATTGTAAAACTAAACAAACCAGATCCTACACAGTCAATTGATCCTGTAATCGATGCTAACAGAAAGCCATGTCCTTTTCATACACACAGAACACAGATACACCCTTGCCCAATATGGAATAATCACAAACTAAAAATAGAAATATGTAGACAAAAGTTAAACTGAACCAAGAAACCAGACTGCATACAATGCAACACCACAGAAACAGTGACACATGTCCCCTAATACTGTGCAAAATATAAAGACAGTAGATGTAAATTTGAAAAAAAACTTCTACATAACAGTCACCACTTTACAAATTAACAAATAGAAATAAAATAATGAGAAATATGAAAATACCATTTTATTGGACTAATCCATTTTTCAATTAGCTTTCAGAGGCCAAAACTTTCTTCAAGACAGTACAGTATATACAGCTGTCCTGACCTGAGGAAAGGGGTTTATTCCCTCCCAAAATTGCCTTATTTCCATTTCCTATTGATAAATTTTAATCAATACAGTTACAATACTACTTGATTCCACGTAAAGCAACAAAAATATTTTTTTTCAACCTTTTGTCGTTTCTGCTTTAGTCATCTTCTCTTCACTCTCTTCTTTCTATTCAGCATTTGTCCTCGCTCCCTTCCATGCAACATCTGTCTTCTCTCTTTGCCCCTTCCACCCAGCCTCTACCCTCTCTCTACCCCTACCATCTACTGTCCACCCTATCTCTGCCCCTTGCATCCACTGTCCACCCTTTCTGCCTTTTCCATCCAGTGTCTGCCCTCTCTCTGTTCCATATGGTATCTTCCCTCTTTCTATGTCCCTTCAATAAACTCTATATCCTGTGCCCTTTCTCTCCTTTGTACATGATTTATTTCAGCTTCAGCCCCTCTCCATTTTTTGTCTCCACCCCTTTGCTCTGGCAACTCTCTCTTCTCCTTTCCTTCCTTCCTTCCTTCCCACTCCACCCCATGGTCTGACATCTCTATCTCCTTCCCTTCTCTCCCCCTTCTCCAGTATCTGCCTCCTGTCTTTCCCCTTTGGTCTAGGCCTCTCTCTTTCTCTCCGTCTTTCTTCTGTGAGGAGATCATGTTGATCTTGAACACTGAATAATTCTTCCACATTCTCCATATCACTGTACTGTAGTCTGGTCCAGCAGACTGCTTTGGCACTATTACATGGGTAATAGTAAATTCATTATGCATCAGCTTTCTACACAGAATGCCACAAGTCTCTATTTCTTGTGCTGTGCTTACATCTGCCAGCGTCAGAAACTTGTGAGACAGATCCCTTGGCAATACTACACTTCGGAGCCCTTTGACCATCTGGTTCTATATGGCTGCATCTCTCTTAAGGATCTGATCAGAGATTACATTAGACAAGGTGGTATTTTTAGGCATGGAAAAACAGGACATGTTCTCTTCAATCTGCTCATATGCCTTCAAATGCGCTTTAATATTCATCTGATCTCGGGCTAAATCTTGCCTCCTGAGCTGATCTTCAAAGGTGAGTGGAGTGAGAGCCATATCGGCAGTGAGATCCGTTTTGGGCCGCATGTTGTGCAGGGCTGGACTAAGGCAAGTTGTAAGCTTCCTTCCATCACTGACCTATCTTCCATAAGTCAGCAATGGAAGGAAGCTTACAACTCACTGCTCTTGCTTGCTTCGGGCCTTCCTCGTTGCCGGGTCCTGCCTACTTTCAGAAACAGAAAGTAGGCAGGATCCGGCAGCGAAGAAAGCCCGAAGCAAGCAAGAGCAAGTTACAGTGGTGCCTCACATAACGGACGCCTCGCACAGCGAACGCTGCGCACAACGAACTTCAGGTCTTGCTTCCCACAACGAAGTCGCCCGAGCTGCATCGCTTAACTGCCCTCTCTCCGCCTGGCTCCCTGTGAAGTGGCGCTACATATTTTAAACCCCCCTGCCGCCGCTGCTGCATATTTTAAACCCCCCCTGCCACCGCTGCTGCATATTTTAAACCCCCCTGCCACCGCTGCTGCATATTTTTAAACCTCCCCCCGCCACCGCATATTTTTAAACCTCCCCCCGCCGCCACATATTTTTTTAAAAAAGCCACCACTGCTGCAACTTTAATCTCACCCGCTCACTCGAACTGGTGGTCTAGCAGCCAGAAGCGCAGACAGAGATCAAGAGCAAGCCTTCTGTGCTACTGCCTGGGCCTGCGCTGATCTCTGAATGGCTGCAGTCAGCTCTCGCGGGACTCACAAGAACTAACTGCAGCCAGCTCTCGCGGGACTCACAAGAACTAACTGCAGCCATTCGGAGATCGGCATGGGCCCACACAGGCGTGCAGAGGAATTGCTCCTGATCTCTGCGCTTCTGGCCTGTACGCCACTGGCTGGGAAAGATGGGAGGAATTAAAAAAGGTACTGGGGAGTATGTGGGGGGTGATTATAATACACAGCAAGGATCAACAAAACCCCTGTCTCCCCTCCCCTTCACATATATCCCCTCTATATCATGCTAACAGCTCTAACAAGATAAATTTATCTTTTTTTATGTCATCTTAGCATATTTTATGCTACAGAACAAATTATTTTTTTTTACATGTATTGTTATGGGAAAACGCGTTTCACATAACGAACTTTTCGCATAACAAACTTGCTCCTGGAACGAATTAAGTTCGTTGTGTGAGGCACCACTGTACTTGTAAGCTGACCTGTCTCCTATAGCGAACCCATGCTCTGGGGCGTGTTCATGCCGACTTCCCTTCTCTTCCTCCCTCAGGACATGACTTCCGGTTTCGGAGAGAAGCGGCATGCACATGTTAGAGCCCCGGAGCATGAATTCAAGTCGCTTGCTGGCGTTAAAAGCTTAAAAAAAAAAAAAAAAGTCAGGCTCCTGCGATTCAGGCTGTGCCAAGTCAGCCCGGTAAATCTCCAAGCCGGTGAGAAGGGTTTGTTTTTTTAATGTTGAGCAGAAGGTGGCAGCAGCAGCAGGATTGCGATCGAGATTACAGCCGGGCGCTCATCTAAATTAGCTGGGCGGAGCGCCCGGCTGAAAGGCCCTGGGGAGAACACTGGGCTACTTTTAAATTTCTCCAAATTTTGTTCAGCTCTGAGGTATAGGGGAAGAGAGTTCCAGATTAATGGGGCAGTAACTGAGAAAATAAGAGTACGACGAGTATTTTTAAGGTTGGGACATTAAGGGAATGTTGAGAGGCCGATCTTAAAGTTCTGGGAGGGTCATAAGGAATCAGTAATCTATCTATGAATGCAGGTGTAGTAGTCTGTATAGTTTTAAAGGTTAAAAGGGCAATTTTATAGGTGATCCAGTGTGAAATTGGCAGCCAGTGAGCTTTTTGTAACAAAGGGGTGACATGATCAAATTTTTTTTGGAACCCAAAATGATTTTGATAGCTGTATTTTGTATGAGTTGAAAGCGTTTTATATCTTTTTGACACAACCCTTTATATAATGAGTTACAATAATCAATTTTAGATATTTTGAGGGAATGAATTAAAACATTAAGAGAATTTACGTCAAGGAGGGGGACCAAAGATCTGATCATCCTAAGTTTGCAGAAACAGTTTTTGATCAGAGCACTGATTTGGGGATGGAATGAAAGTTTATTATCAATAACAACACCTAGGGCTCCTTTTATGAAGGTGCATTAGGGCCTTAACGTGCGGAATAGCAAGCGCTAAAATGCCATGCGTGCTAGCCACTACTGCCTCCTCTTGAGCAGGCGGTAGTTTTTCAGCTAGTGCGCTATAGCGCACACTAATCCGGTGCATGTGCTAAAAATGCTAGCGCATCTTCATAATAGGAGCCCCTAATATTTTGGTTGTTGGAGTTGATTTGAGAGTGATATTGTCAATGGAAACCAGTGCGATTAACTCTAAACCTTCTTTGCATGGAAAAAGAACGTTACTTGTTTTAGAAATGCTTAAAGAGAGCATATTTGAATTTAGCCAATCATAAATTTTGGCTAATTTAAGATTGATGGTGGCAATATAATTTTGGTTAGTGGGGTCAATGATGTGAAGAAGTTGAAGATCGTCGGCGTAAGCATAGACAGTGAATCCGACCGACTGACTGAGGATTAGAAAATGGGCCAGATAAATATTGAAGAGTAAGGGGGACTGTATGGAATCTTGTGCGATGCCAAAGTTGGAATTAAAAGGACTTACAGACTGAGTTATTGAAATGAACAGTGGAAACCCTATCAGAAAAATAGGATTTAAACCATTCGAGAACTTGATCCGATATACCAATGAAAGCAAGTTTTGAAGTAGGAGCTGTTGATCTATGGTGTCAAATGCGGCAGCAAGGTTTAAAGAGATAAGAAGGATGGACTGTTGAGTGATTTTTGCGGATCCTTTTTGATTGGGGTGGAAAATCTGTGTTTTGTCAATAAAATCCGAAAGCTGATGAAAGACAATTTTTTTGGTTAGTTTTGCTAGAAATAGGAGATTTGCAATTGGACGATAGTTTGCACAATTCTCAAGAGTTATTTTTTGGGGTTGTGTTATAATTTGTTGGAAATCTCAATAAAATTGCTTTAAAATAAATCTTTAGGCAGTGACCATACTGTGTGCGTACCAGTGCCTTCCCACAAGACCATCAATTCAGTAACAAAACTAAGAAGCCAACTATGGAAATATATGCCTGCTGTCCTCAGAGAACACCTGGTACAGGTAAGTATCTTTGCTTTCTCCAAGGATAAGCTGGCATATTCTCACAAGTAGGACTCCCATGCTGCCAGGATCATGTCTCTGGATGAGGTTAAGCATTGAATATATAGGAGCCTGGCAAAACTCCACAGGGTTGGAGGGAAAGTTGGCTTTAAGTAGAGAATAGATTCTCCAGAACTGTTTGCCCAAACCAACTCTCTCTTCTGGAGTTGTGTTCTAAACAGTAGTGAGAGGTAAACATATGTGAGAAATTATGCCTGTTTGTCCTTAGAGAAACAAATGCCCAGTTATAGAATTGCTCTTCACATGACTAATTATATGCTTTGTTAATGCATTACATACCACAATATCTACATCATTTAGATAAAACAGTTCATTCTCTACAGTCTCGTCCTCCAGAAGGCTAGTTACGAAAACTTCGCTCGTAATAGGCTCAGTAGAACTGCTCTAAGATATTAAAAAAACAATATGATTTTCATTAACACAAAAAGAAAATATAAACTTAATGAGTTAATATTAAAACATAATTGAACAAACATCCCTATCTGATAACAGCCAAAGTAGGCAACATCACTAAGGTATTTATCTTCAAAGTTTATGCCTTCTTCCAAAGGGTTTCATAACTGTAATGCTATCTTACAGATCATTTTACAAATCTGCACTGCTAAGCAGTACATGCTAATTGCTGAGTTGCCTGTGTGAATAGAACAGGCGGCTTGGGCATTAAGCCTGTACTGCTTGATAGCGCAGGTTTGTAAAAGGACCTGCTAGTAGTATAAGAACAAATTTATTCAGAGGAAGATTAGGTTCTCAGATCGATAATTTTCTTTCTAGTAGAAAGGCATATGAGTTTTGAACCAGTGGTTTATTTTTCTTTACTTGTGAGTTTGTAGAAGGCATCATCTACCTTCTCTCGGCTCAGCCTCCTGCATCTCTGCGCTGTGCCCCATCTCCTTGGTTCATATCAAAGTAGTTGACAATTCCAATAAGAGGAGAGATAAGGAGGCAGGAAACTCCTTGACCAACCAATTTTGTTCTGATCTGCAACAAGTCAAAGGCAACAAATTAATGCCAATACAATTATAACTGAGAACAAAGTGGAAATGAACAAGCCACCTATCTGAGTGCAAACAACACTAACACTTATGTAGTTCTCTTGCCTCTTGCTTTTCTAATTGGAACAGAGAGCTCAATCAGTACTCTTTGGATCTATCTGACAACATACACCAACCTCTGGAAATGCGTATATGTATGAGGCACCAAGCAGGATAACTGAAATCTAACTGGGCAGGAGATTATCAAGGTAAAAACTTAATCTTCCCTTCTAGTACAAAAGACATGAGGCTTGAACCAGTGAGACATACCAAAATAGTTCCCTGAGTTCAGGGTGGGGCAGATGAGCCTGCTGCTAGCACTGAGGACCCAAAAGCAGCATCTAGTTATGCCGCTACATCCACCTTCTAAAACCTGGAGGGTGGACCAAGCAGCCGCCCTACAAATCTTTTCGGGCAGAACTGCCCGGGACTCTGCCCTTGAAGAAGCCACACCCCTCTTAAGAGTGTATGCTTCCAATATATGCTGAAGCAATAGCTGTGCAAATCCATCTGGACACAGAAGCCTTAGAGGCTGACTTACCAAAGTGACTAAGGCTCATTAGCACAAAAAAATGATCCGAGAGGCGACTTTCATTCGTCACTTTAAGGTAATGGAGAAGAACTCTCCTAATATCAAGAAACCAGGACAGGATTAATTCTTCGAGGGCCCCTAGGCACACAAGTACACTGAGCCTCTCTGGCCCTGTCCCGCCCCCACCCCACCCATGTCCCGCCCCATTTATCTGTGTTCTTCTTTACTTCTTTATTTCCACTTGTATTTCTTTTTTTTTTAAATTCAAAGATTAACATACAAGTGCACAGTTTTTCTTCTATGCAACCCCCAAACATCTCTGAACAAATCCCCCTTTCTTCCCTTCCCACCTACTTATCCAGGAATTTAACTCTGAACCCTTTCCATGCATATATGAAAGTGTTCAAATATTTGTAATGCAGTAATACTATCCGAAATATAAGTCTATATTAATAACCAAGTTTACAACGCCTCTCAACTGCCTCACTCTACATTAACCAACTGTAACCTATATGTATGTATAAACAACCAAATCTGTAACTCCTCTAGTATGTTCCACTCCATGTTTGCAACGAAACAACAAGGCAAGCAGTCCAAAGAATCCAACGTGAAACAAAAGAAGATTGGCAGAAAATAAGGAGATTCAAATCAGGTTAATTCAAGGTGCTCCCAAGAACCATGCTTGATGCATTTCGCCAAACAAGGAAAGTCAATGCTAACAAAAAACCATGTCTTTCATACAAACAGAACACAGAAAAAATCTTCGCCTAGTATGGAATAAGTAATCACAAACTCTACCCCCTTTTACAAAACTGTAGTATGGTTTTTAGCCACAGCCAGTGCTAAAAAAAATGCTCTACAGTTTTGTAAAAGGTGGGATAAAATAGAAATACGTAGACAAAGGTTAAATAAAACCATCAAGATGCTGGACTCTGCATACAATGCAAACCACAGAAACAGCAATGCATGTCCCCTAAAGCAAAAAAATAAATAAATAGAAAATTTTTTTTCTACCTGGCATCTTAGTTTCAGTTTGTGTGTCTCTGGCAAAAAAAAAACCCATGGCCTTCTGCCACGGTGAAGCAAATTCCCAAGTATTCTAGGAATTGTGTGGGCTTCAAGTGACTCTTCCAAAAGTCCTGCAGCAGCTGGACAACTTGTGCCACTGCTGTCTCTTCCTCATATTTGTACAGAGCTCTGATTAGCTAGTCATCCAAGTACAGCTGCATTTGGATCCCTTCTTTGTGCAGGTGCACTGCAATGATGACTACCACTTTGGTAAAGGTGCGAGGCTCCGTTGCCAATCTGAATGGGAGCACTGAGAACTGGACATGGCTTTCCAGTACATGGAATCTCAGGAACTGCCTGTGAGCCTCTGACAAATCTAGAAATTCCCCCGGTGCCACCGAAGTTATGACCAAACACATGGTCTCCATTAGAGATTGGGGCACCTTCAGTGTTGCACTGACTGACTTCAGAGTCTTTCCTAGGCATGAAGAAATATGAAAGTATTTGCCCAAGCCTGATTCTTAGACTGATATGGGTTCTACAGTCTCAATATCCATAAGCCGTGTCACTGTTGTTCGGACTCTGACCACTTTCTCTGGCCGACCAGCCAGAGAGTCCATACATCTCTCTTGAATGATGTCCAGTACTCAGTGGTCCATGGCAAATCATTGCTCAAGTCTCCCAATAGGCTGACAATCTTCCTCCAATCAAAGGGGGTTCAACTACCGACCTAGCATCACTGGGACTTCTTGGAGGCTGCCATGGGATGCACACAAGAGGGCTGAACTCTCCTGGAGCCTCCAAACCTCTGCTGAGATCCTTGAAATGATCTATATGCAGAGGATCCTGCTGAAGACTGATGAGATCATAAAGAACTCCAAAAGAAACTGTGACCTGACCCCCCCAGGGGCCCGCAGTCTGCTATCTAGCAAAGACATCAGGCGACAATCTTCCACATCAACATCCAGTCATTTCCAAAGAGCATTTAGCCCTTGAATGGAAATCTAATCTAATCTAATCTAATCCTTAGGTTTGTATACCGCATCATCTCCACGTTCGTAAAGCTCGATGCGGTTTACAGTAGGAGAAATAGGAAGGAACTACAACAGAGGGTTAGAGGTAGAAGTGTGAAGAAAATTTAGAGGACTTGGGATGCCAAGATATAAGAGTTTCCTTGATTCCTAAGTTGGAGGGAGACTTACATTTTTTTGAGAAAAGCCAGGTTTTCAGATGTTTGCGGAAAACTTGGAGAGAGCTCAAGTTCCAAAGAGGGGAGATAAGGTTGTTCCAGAGCTCAGTGATTTTGAAGTGGAGGGAGGTCCCTAGCTTTCCTGTGTGGGAAATGCCTTTTAGCGAGGGGAAGGATAGTTTTAATTTGTGGGAGGATCTGGTGGTATTAGGGTTTGAGGAATTCCGAAAAAGAGGGATAAAGGGAGGGAGGATACCATATAGGATTTTGAAAGTTAAACAGGCGTATTTATAATGGACCCTGGCGATTATCGGAAGCCAGTGGAGCTTGGCCAGGAGCGGGGAGACATGGTCAAATTTACTTTTAGCGAAGATGAGCTTGGCCGCGGCATTCTGAATCCGTTGGAATCTGTGGAGAAATCTACTCAAAGTGGCCTTGGATACTGAATCACCCACACATTTTCTGATTCAGAGCATTCAATGAGCGGAGATCGAATAAGCAGAAACATTGAAAACATCATATAGAGCATCTAATTGGGTGTATGCATCATCCTCTGCCAACAGGGCTTGATGCAATCTGTTATGGCAGGCGCTTGCAACAAAAGAAGCTGTAGCTGCTGCCTTTAAACCCTAGGTCAGGGCCTCAAATTGTTTTTTGAGAACTAAATCCAGTCTACAGTCTTGCATATCTTTTAAAGTTACTCCATCTTCACTAGGCAGTGAAGTATGTTTAGTAGGGTTGTCCAGAAAAATCTAAAGTTGGAAAAACTGAGTGAATTGAAGTTTTTCATATGAATATGATTGTGCTTGATCAGAAAATAACTTTAAAAAATTTTTAAAGCCCATCCTGGGGTTGCTCAAAGCCACTGATTACATAAATCTCCGTTGTTCTTAAAATTTGATATTTTTTTGCTTAATGAGCAAAAATAATAACTATAATTTTTATGTTTTCACAGCAATGATACGAGTACATTGATAAAAAGACATTTTATGTAAAAAATCTAGCAGTATTATATTAAATGAACCTTCAATATCTGCACTTTATTGTGAAAAATAATAGATATTTAACAAATTTCACTAATAGCTAAACACGTACACTTTGGTGTAGTCATCTACCAATGGTGTTCCAAACAGTCAAGCATCCAATGTCTTCTTGAGATAGGATAAAGCCTGAGATGTTGTTTAACTCCTTTGAACAGTGAGGCCTTGTTGCAAGGAGTTGAACAACCCAGTATCCTTTTCCAACAAAGGCCAATTCAGGTCCCAAGTAAGTAGCTAGATCCCATTTACAAAATAGATTTTATGCTCTTATCCTGGGAATAAGCAGTAGATTTCCCCAAACCATCTCTATAATAAACTAAGCTAACTGATTTCACCACATTCTCCAGCAATGAATTTCAGAGTTTATTAAATGTTGTGTGAAGAAATATTTTCTCTGGTTTGTTTTAAATCTACTACTTAATAGCTTCATCACATGCCCCCTGGTCCTAGTATTTTTGAACAGAATAAATAAGCAATTCACATCTATCCTTTCCACTCCACTCAGTATTTTATAGACCTTTATCATATCACTCTTAAGTTGTCTCTTCTCCAAGCTGAAGAGCCCGCTTTAGCCTTTTCTCATAGGGAAGTCGTTCCATCCCTTTTATCATTTTTGTCACCCTTCTCTCTACCTTTTCTAATTCTGCTAAATCTTTTTTGAGACATGGCAATCAGAATTGCACGTAGCATTCAAAGCGTGGCCGTTCCATAGAGCGTTACAACTGCATTATTACATTTTCATCTTTGTTTTCAATTCCTTTCCTGATAATTCCTAACATTCTATTTCCTTTCTTAGCCGATGTCACACATTGAGCTGCGGGTTTCAACATATCCTCAACGATGACACCTAGATCCTTTTCCTGGGCAGTGGAATTCCTCATCACATGGCTAAAGTTCAGGTTACTCTTTCCCACATGCATCACATTGCACTTGCTCACATTAAACATCATCTGCCATTTTGATGCCCAGTCTCCCAGTCTTAAAAGGTCCTCTTGCAATTTTTCACAATCATCTTGCCACAGAATGGTGGCTGAAACGTCAGTTTGTACCTGACAAGACACAGTGAGACCTGGAAACATGCAACAAGAAGTTTGAATAACTATGTGTCAGCAGAAAATTTAATTATCTCACTAGTTATTTCTATCTCTAGATCACTGATAAATATGTTAAAAAAACAGCAGTCCCAGCACAGACCCCTTCGCCATTCAGAATATTAACCATTTAAACCTACTCTCTGTTTTCTGTCTTTCATCAGTTCTTAATCCATAATTGAACATTACCTCCTATCCCATGACTTTCTAATTTCCTCAGAAGTCTTTTATGAGGTACTTTGTCAAATGCCTTTTGAAAATCCAAATATACAATATCAACCAGCTCACCTTTAACCACATGTTCATTCACCCCTTCAAAAAAATGTAGCAGATTGGTGAGAAAAGATTTCCCTTGACTAAATCCATGTTGGTTTTCTTTCATTAATACATGCTTATGAATATGTTTTATCATTTTGTTCTTTATAATAGTCTCTACCATTTTGCCAGGCACCGATGTCAGACTCACCAGTTTATAATTTCCTGGATCACCTCTAGAACCCTTTTTATAAATCGGCATCACGTTGGCCACCCTCCAATCTTCCAGTACTATGCTAGATTTTAAAGAAAAATGACTAATTACTAACAACTGCTCTGCAAGTTCATTTTTCAATTCTAGCAGCACCATCTGATCCAGGTGATTTGCTACTGTTCAAACTGGGAACTGCTACAGAACTGCAATCCTCACAGTTCAGATAAAGACCTGAAAATAAAAAATCTAAATCAGAGCAGATCAGAAAGACACCTTCCAACTCACTTGCAGAAGGAAATACTGAGGAGATGAGGCACAACCCACAGATGCAAGATGTGGAGCCGAGAGATGATGCCTTCTGTAAACTTGTAAGTGAGCCAAGACATGAAGGTAGATGATACCTTTCATAAACTTGCAAGTAAAGCAGAATAACCCACTGGTTCAAGACTCATATGCCTTTTGTACTAAAATTGATATTAGGAGTAGCGTAATGGTTAATGCAGTGACCTGAAAACCTGGGGAACTGGGTTCAATTCCCAATGTAACTCCTTGTGACTCTGAGCAAGACACTTTACCCTCCACCGTCCCAAGTACAAAATAAGTACCTGTACATGTAAAATGTTTTGATTGTATATCAAGTCCCATTCCCCTTCCCCCTCTTACACAGATAAGTGCTTTTATTTTTGGAAAATTCAGCAGTGCTATAATTCAGAATGATATATTAGAGGCATTTCACCACCTATACATACAATCTAAATATGTATTTGGGAATATTCAGCTGCTTCCAGCTGCTTCAGCTGCTTCCAGCTGATATACAGTTAGTAGAGAAGTGGCCTAGTGGTTAGAGCAGCTGCCTCAACACCCTAAGGTTGTGAGTTCAATTCCCACTGCAGCTCCTCATAACCACACAGAAAAGGCATTATATCAAGTCCCATGCTCTTTACCCATTTTTAAACACTAACTGGTTAGATTAGTCCCCAGCATTCAGTGCTAGGCCATATCCGAGCACCACACCGAATATCTGGGGCTAACTGGGGCCAACATTTAGTTGGGGCTCACATAAGACAGTAATGCCGGCCCCAGCTGAAAAATGGCTGGGACCCACATGTTGGTTTTTTTTATCTCCCTAATCCTCGCCAACAAGTTTTCCTTTCCCAAGCAAAGTCACAACGCCCCCCCCCCCCTCCATTTAAGATCCACTATATTGACGAATAATAAGATTTACCATTCTTTGAAGAACTAATTTGCCTCACTATTTTATTTTTTATAACACAAAATAACATTAATATAAACATAAATTGAGTTTCATGTATAAGTGCCTCACCATGACAATTATTATATTACTGGCATTTTTAACTACAGCAGGAAACCATTATTCTGAATCCTGATACAATTCCACTTAAATTGTCTTTTATGCACTGTATCATCATGATTGCCTAGATTTCTTTTCAATGTTTGCAATGTATATGCAAAAGTAACAATGACAAATATTTACCGTGTACTCTGGAAATAAGGTTTCTTTTACAATTGACAGAGGTACAAAGAATTTTGGAGGAGCTGGAGTCCAGAACATTTTTAGAGCTCTTGTTTGAAGAGGAACCTTTGAAAAAAAATATGTTCTGAATAAGAAACTTTGTAGCCTTAGCAAATACATCTATAACTGCCCATAACACATACTGTACAGATTATTTTACAGATTCTTAGCGGAATGAATGTTTCAGCTACTGGATCTCAAAGTCCATCCTTGAGGGCCGCAATGCAGTCGGGTTTTCAGGATTTCCCCAATGAATATGCATTGAAAGCAGTGCATGCACATAGATCTCATGCATATTCATTGGAGAAATCCTGAAAATCCGACTGGATTGCGGCCCTCAAGGAGGGACTTTGAGATCCTTGACTGCTACACCAATAATGGGTACAATTGCCCTTCAAAAAGAGAAATAATGTTGCTTTGCTATCCCTTGTGTTCATGTATGTCTAATAATTAGTTCACGTATGTCTAATTAATTTAAAAATGTTCGTCTCCCAGCTATTTAGTTGTGTATGTCCAATAATTTAAAAATGTGTTTCCCAGTTATTTTTAAATACTTTGTACAATGCTTTGTACTTTTGGATAAGCGTTTAATCCAAACTTAAATAAACTATAAAACTACTCTATTCATGTGAAGCATTTGGGCATTGGCCTCTCCAAATGCTCCAGGTGATACTACTTTCTTCTTTGGGCCAAGGGCCTAGCCAGTTTAACTTATTTAGCTTTCCCAGTTCAACTCTTAAATGGGGTATCAAGGCAAAAGCAGCAGCACTGGATGAGGTGTCCTATAAATGAGTGGGAGCCTGTGGTTCCACCTGGGCCTCAATATGGTGGAGGAGGTGGGAAGTATACTAGAATCAAACTCACATGGGGCAAGGGGAAGGGTAAGCATGTGTGTGAGAGAGAGATTGACTTTGGGAAGGGAAAAAAAAGTTCTCTCTCTACCCCTGCAAATCTGACAAGATGTTCACCCTTTCCAAGGTACAGAGAACGAGAGGGCACTCTCTAAAGTTAAAAGGGGATAGATTCCGTACAAACGTAAGGAAGTCCTTCTTCACCCAGAGAGTGGTAGAAAACTGGAACACTCTTCCGGAGGCTGTTATAGGGGAAAACACCCTCCAGGGATTCAAGACAAAGTTAGACAAGTTCCTGCTGAACAAGGACGTACGCTGGTAGGGCTAGTCTCAGTTAGGGCACTGGTCTTTGACTTAAGGGCCGCTGCGGTAGCGGACTGCTGAGCATGATGGACCAGTTGTCTGACCCTGCAGTGGCAATTCTTATGTTCTTATCCTTACCCACTGCTCTTTCAAACTAACTAGGCTATGACTTTTCTTCATTCTGGACTTCTCTGGGGTTAATATTCAAAAGGTTTATTGATTTAATTTCTTAATTAACTGGACAAATAATCATTTTTAAAATTCCTGCCTTCACCACCACTTAAATTTTATCCATAAAACATGTTGACCAATTAAAATTTAGTTAGTTTTCTTGGGGAAGAGTAACACGTTCTGAGGGGTTTGGTTATCTTTTAGTAAGAAAACACTGATAATGCAATCTGATTAAAGATAATTGGTTAAGGGCTAGATTCACAAAGTAAACCGATCGTGTACCGATCGGTTTGCAACCCCTTTACGAGCAAATTTCCCTCTGGCCTGATTCACTTACCTTTCCTGCAATCCGCTTCGAATCCATGCATGCAAATGAGGAGAAATGCAAGCAAAGTAGACAGGGACGTGATTCACCAGCCAAATTTTCCAAACCGACTAAACTGGCTGATCATCCCAAGAAGCGACTGCTGAGGACCAGTGGAAAACATCTTTCTGACTCTCCAAAGCCCTGCTTTCTGCTGCCCCAATGCTCTTCTCCTGTTTGCCCCGAACTGCCCTGATCTCCTGCCTGCCCTGAACTACTGCCTGCCCCGAATTGCTGCCTGCCCCGAACTGCTTGCTTTCAGGTCCGTCAAGGCCCTTTTCTGCTCTTGGCACGGGGAACCAGAGTGGGGTGAGTCATGGCCCCTGGGGCTATCCGAGCTGCTGCTGGTGGCGGCCGAGCCCAAGCCGGAGGCCCCCTCCGAGAGCTTCTTGCCACTCTCCTTCATGGAGAGCTGCTTCGATCTCCTGCCTGTCTCGACTCTCCCACCCTTCCCCGCAGTGTACCGTGGTTTTAACCCGCAGGCTTAAGAGGGTTAAAACCATGGGCTCCGTTAAAAAAATAAGAAAAAAAATCTCTGATGGGCCCGGAGGTCCAGCGCATGCGCACACCATCTATAGATGGTCTGCACATGCGCTGGGATTGCTTTACAGTGATCCGGGCAGACAGATGGAGGCGTTCCTCCGATTGCCCCATCTGTATATTGAGCTTTGGAGAATTCATCGGACCTGCCCGGATCAGGCCCGATCGGGCAGGTTCGGGAATCTAGCCCTAAGTTTGTCAGAAAATTTCTTGTAACCAAAGAACTTATCTGTCTTTAAGTGAACATCCCATGATTGAATAATTACTGCACCCTGTACAATTTCACTTAAGGAGAAATTAGGTTCTTACCTGCTAATTTACTTTCTTTTAGCTTCTCCAGACCAGTAGAGGTTAACTTTACGATTGGGTATATATCTAATCATGACCAGCAGGTGGAGACTGAAAACAAAACTTTGGGACAGTATATCCTAGCCCCTCCTCTCTATTTCCCTCAGTCTGCCGAATAGCCAAGCAGAACCAAGAACTGGAAAACAACAGAGAGAAAAAACAATACTCCGAAAGGAGTAACAAATAACATACCCAAAAATGCTGTTGGAAAATGCAGAGGAGAAATTCCCGAAGGAAGAAGGTCCCCACAGCTCGCCAGCTAAGCCAGCCGAGCCACAGCCGCTGTTCTTCAATTCTCCCCGGCCCTAGAAAAATACTAGAACCCGCAGCAAAAACCAAAAACTGCCCGCGCAACAGCCCCAACAACAACAACAACAGACAGGGTGGGGACCTCTACTGGTCTGGAGAAGCTAAAAGAAAGTAAATTAGCAGGTAAGAACCTAATTTCTCCTTCTTTAGCACTCTCCAGACCAGTAGAGGTTAACTTTACGATTGGGACGTACCAAAGCAGTCCCTCTCACGGGCGGGACCCCCGAAGGGCCGATACCAGAACACGCTCACCGAACACCGCGTCCCGACGCGCCTGAACATCTACCCGATAATGCCGAACAAATGAATGCAAGGAGGACCAAACCGCAGCCTTACAAATATCCACCGGAGGCACGAGCGACGACTCAGCCCAAGAAGCCGCCTGACCCCTAGTGGAATGAGCCTTGAGAAACTCCGGAACCGGCTTCTTACTCAGAAGATAAGCGGAAGCAATCATCTCCTTGATCCAACGCGCAATAGTAGCCTTAGAAGCGCCAGCCCCCCGACGAGGACCCGCCAGAAGCACAAAGAGATGATCGGAGCTCCGAAAATCCCGGGTCCGCTGCACATAAGCATGGAGGACCCGACCGACATCCAACTTGCGCAGCTGTCGTTGCTCAGAAGAACCCTCCCGACTACCCAAGACCGGGAGGACCACCGATTGATTGACATGAAAAGGAGAAACTACCTTCGGCAGAAAGGAAGGAACAGGCCTCAAAACAACCCGCTCCTTCGAAAACTCCAGGAAGGGAGCCCTACAAGAGAAAGCCTGTAGCTCAGACACCCGTCTAGCGGAAGTAATGGCCACCAAAAAGACCGACTTCAGCGTAAGGTCCTTCAACGAACAGCCATCCAACGGCTCGAAAGGAGGGCGCACTAGAACAGAGAGAACCAGATTGAGATCCCAAGAGGGAATCGAGGGCCTTATGGGAGGCCTAATCAACTTGGCCGCCCTAAGAAAGCGAATCACATCAGGAATGGCAGACAAACGCTGACCTGTCACCAGCCCCCGAAAAGCCGACAGGGCCGCCAGATGAACCCGAAGAGAAGACCAGGCCAGGCCCCTATCCAGGCCATCCTGCAAAAACTCTAGAATGTTAGGCAGAGAAGCGCGAAAGGAGACCACTCCCCGCGCTCGGCACCATTCCTCAAAAAGACGCCAAACCCGTACATAAGCCCGAGAGGTAGAAAGCCTCCGGGACCCCAAAAGTGTAGAGATCACCTTGTCGGAATATCCCTTCTTACTCAGGCGGCCCCTTTCAAGAGCCAAGCCGTAAGACAAAAGGGAGACGGGTCGAACATGGGAATGGGACCCTGCGTCAGAAGATCGCACCCGAGAGGCAGAGGAAGAGGATCCGCCACCAGATGCCTCACCAGATCCGCATACCACGGACGACGAGGCCAATCCGGAGCCACCAAGACCACCAGCCCCGGATGGCGAACAATGCGAAGCAGTACTCTGCCCACTAATGGCCAAGGAGGGAACACATACAACAGCCCCTCCGTTGGCCACGGTTGGACCAGAGCATCCAGACCCTCGGCCAGACCGTCCCTGCGACGACTGAAGAAGCGGGGTACTTTGGCGTTGCCACTTGTAGCCATCAGATCCATCAGGGGCTGCCCCCAAGCACGCACTAGCAACTGAAACGCCTCGGCGCCGAGACACCACTCTCCCGGATCCAAGAAGTGACGACTGAGGAAGTCCGCCTGAACGTTTTCTACCCCGGCAATGTGAGAGGCCGAGAGGTCCAGAAGATGCGACTCCGCCCAAACCATGAGCCGAGCCGCCTCCTGCGCCACCAGAGTGCTCTTGGTGCCCCCCTGACGATTGACATAAGCCACCGCCGTGGCATTGTCCGACAGGACTCTGACCGACTTGCCCAACAAAAGGGAGTGGAAAGCCAACAGCGCCAGCCGGACCGCCCTGGTCTCCAACACGTTGATCGACCAGGAGGCCTCCTCCGTGGACCAGGTTCCCTGAGCCGAGTGACCCAGGCACTGGGCCCCCCAACCCAGGAGACTCGCATCCGTAAGGAGCACCGTCCACTGCGGAAGATCCAGACCCACCCCCTGAACTAGGTGAGGGGTCCGGAGCCACCAACGCAGACTGCAGCGCGCCAAGCCTCGCAGGGGAACCGGAACATCCATCCCGTGCCTCTGGGGAGACCACCTCCGGAGCAGAGCATACTGGAGAGGACGCATGTGGGCCCGCGCCCACCTCACCACGTCCAGGGACGCCGCCATCGACCCCAGGACCTGGAGGAAATCTCGCGCCCGAGGACACCGGGACGCCAAAAGCAGGCGAATCTGAGACTGCAATTTGCTCACCCGGGCCTCTGGGAGGAAGACCTTCCCCAAGGAGGTGTCGAACAGCACCCCGAGGTACTCCAGACGCTGAGCCGGAACCAACCGACTCTTGGAAAGGTTGACCACCCAGCCCAGCGACCGGAGAAACTCCACCACCCGAGCCGTAACCCGGGAGCTCTCCTGCAACGACTTGGCCCGAATTAACCAGTCGTCCAGGTAGGGGTGTACCAGGATGCCCTCCGACCGCAAGGCTGCCGCGACGACCACCATCACCTTGGTGAACGTCCGGGGAGCCGTGGCCAGCCCAAAGGGAAGCGCACAGAACTGATAGTGCCGACCCAAGATCGCAAAGCGCAGGAAACGCTGATGAGAGGCCCGAATGGGAACATGCAAGTAGGCCTCCGTCAGATCGAGAGAAGTGAGAAACTCCCCCGGCTGAACCGCCAGAATGACCGACCGCAGAGTTTCCATACGGAAAGAGGGAATCTTGAGAGCCCTGTTGACCCCTTTCAAATCGAGGATGGGCCGAAAGGTCCCCTCCTTCTTGGGCACCACAAAGTAAATGGAGTACCTGCCCGTGCCCCACTCCGGGGGGGGCACTGGAACTACTGCCCTGAGATCTAGCAAGCGCTGAAGGGTCTGGCGAAACGCCAGCGTCTTCCCAGGAGTCTGACATGGAGAAGCGAGGAAAAAATCCGGCAGAGAGCGGGCGAACTCCAGGGCATAACCGTCCCGCACCACCTCCAGGACCCACTGATCGGACGTGATCTCGGCCCATTTGGGAAAAAAGTCGCGCAGCCGGGCCCCCACCGGAACCAAGGGGGGCGCCGGCAAGGCGTCATTGTGCAGGACGGGAAGCGGGGGAACCGGCGGAGGGATTCCCTGCCCCCCGACGGGCCCCCCGAAAGGGCTGCATGCGCTGGAAGAACCGACCCCGGGAAAACCCCGGAGACTGGAAAGAAGCAGCCCCACGCCCAGGGCGATACTTGCGAAATTCCCGCAAACGCCCCCGGGCCGCACCACCCCGAGACGCCGGGCGGGCACGGTCCTCCGGCAAACGGGGAACTTTCGAGTCCGACAGAGTCTGAATCAACTTATCCAAGTCCTCTCCAAATAAAAACGACCCCCGAAAGGGAAATTTAGTAAGCTTAGCTTTGGACGCAGCATCCGCCGCCCAAGCGCGCAGCCACAACACACGCCTTGCGGCCACGCCAAAAGCCATGGACTTAGCCGAGATCCGCACCAAGTCATACAGAGCATCCGAGAGGAATGAGGCAGCCATCTCAATCTTCGCTACCTCCTGATCCACCAGAGACCAGTCGTCAGACTCTCGATCCAAGACCCGCTCCGCCCACCGAAACACGGCGCGAGCGACCAGTCCCCCACAAATAGCCGCCTGGACCCCAAAGGCAGAGACTTGAAAATTTTGCTTAAGGATGGTCTCCAATTTGCGCTCCTCAGAGTCCCGCAAGGCAGAACCGCCCTCAACAGGCACGGTATGCCGCTTGGAAATAGCCGAGACCACCGCATCCACGACTGGCGAAGCTAACGTAGCCCGATCCCCTTCAGGAATGGGATACAGGCGAGCCATGCTGCGCGCCAGCCGAAACGGCGTCTCCGGCGTTTTCCACTGCTCAAGAATAATATCCCGAATATCCTGATGCATAGGAAAAGAGCGGGAAACGGAACGGATCCCTCGTAACAGAGGGTCCCCCACACGCGGAGTCTCCGGCGGCGCGTCCTCAAAACGCAAAGCCGAAGAAACCTGTTGAATAAGGTCAGGCAGCTCATCTCTCTGAAAAAGGCGCACCACGGACGCCTCGTCACTGGAGAACGGGAAACCCGACAACCCGCCGCCAGCTTCCATCCCCTCCAGAGGGTCCTGGGATTCCTCAGAAGGGTCCAGGTCCTCCTCCAGACCGACACGTTCCTCCGACCACAAATCCTCGTCCCACGACACCCGCGGACGCTTGGACAAGAGAGGCGGCGGAGGGGACGTCACGTCAGACGAGAGAGGCAAAGCCGCAGGGAGCGCGGAGGAAATCCCACCCCCCGAGACCCCCTGGGCGCAACCGGGACCCCCAGCCGCCTGAAAATAGGCTTTGCATAATGAAAAGAAAAAATCAGGGGAAAAACCCCCCGAGGGTCCCAAGGGACTCCCTGCCACAGCAGGGGACCCAGCAGAAACCTGCCCCTGCTTAGCCAAAACAGGGGGAAGGTCACCTGAGGTGGAAGACAAAATGGAGGGGCCAGACAGAGAAGATGGCGTCTTTCCCGCCAAAACTGCTCCCTCCATAGCCTGCAGCGGCTGAGAGACCTGAATAGTCTCAGCCGCTAAAACAGGCAAGCCGGCATCAGCTGTCAAAATATCAGCTGAGAGGGAATCCTCTAAAACCCGACCGTCGGCGGCTCGGGGAATCCCTCCGTGGGCGGACGGAGAAGACCGGGCTTCTCCACCGTTCCCTGCCGACTCGCGAGGCACCATCGGCGGGGAGCTCTGGGCGCCTGCAGCCGCTGCCGACGGAGCTCCTCCACCGCACCGGCCTGAACACCGCTTGCACAGGCCGGCCGCGAGTGCCTCGCGTCTGGAGCACAATGAGCACTTTTTCCCTTTAGAAGTGCTCATTGCTCCATACGCGACCTAGCTGTAAAAAAGTGCCGGTTAGTTGAAAAAATACAGTAAAATACAGTTTTCTTAAAGGGATACAACCCTCCAGACCAGCACTACCTCAGGATTTTTTTTTTTTTTTTTTTTTTTTTTTACAGAACAGACTCCACAGGCTCTCGAAGCAATATGCCTTGCTTGATTTAGGGGGCAAGGCTTACTGCTGAGGCTCCTCTAAAAAAATATGGGGAGGTGGAGGAAGTGGGGGGAGGGACCCCGCTCGTGACCCGCCGGGTTTGACACCCCCGAGGTCGGACGAACCCCCAAACAGAGTCCGTCCAAGCTCCGTCCGGCTAAAAACAGGGACAATAAACCTCTAAACAAATTCCAACAGCCCTACCAAGGGAGATGGGTACAGATCACTCAACACCTGCTGGAGACTGAAAGAAGACTGAGGGAAATAGAGAGGAGGGGCTAGGATATACTGTCCCAAAGTTTTGTTTTCAGTCTCCACCTGCTGGTCATGATTAGATATATACCCAATCGTAAAGTTAACCTCTACTGGTCTGGAGAGTGCTAAAGAAATGGCCTTATACTCATACATAAGTTTCTAATCTTTTGGAATTTTAGTGGCTTATTTTTAAGGCACATAAGAATAGCCATACTGGGTCAGACTGATAGAAACACAAAAATATAATGGTAGATAAAGGCCAAGTGGCCCAGCCAGTCTGCCCATCTGCAGCATCCACTGTCTCCTTCTCTCCCTAAGAGATCTCACGTGCCTGTCCCACACTTTCTTGAAGTCAGCCACAGTCGTCTCCACCACTTCTACCGGGAGACTACTCCATGCATGCATGGACTTCGCATCGATGTCCACATGTGCACAGAGGCCCTCCAGACATAGGCCCAAGTTTAGTGTGCCAGGGCAGAAAAAAATTTGTGAGATATTGCCATAAACTGTACCATTCCTTTGGGTTTTTACAGCCCAAATGCATGAACTAACATTTCTTAGCATTAAATCTTAGCTGCCAAATTTCAGACCATTCTTCAAGTTTCACTAGGTCCATGTCGAACAAGACCCCTAGATATTCCAGGGACTGTGTCAGGGTCAAATTTCTTTTCCTGTAATTCACAATCCAACCCAGGCCCTCCAGAACCTGGACCACCTGATCTACCGTGCGCTGACCCTCAGCCAACAAGGGGGCTCTGATCAGCCAATTGTCCAAGAACAGGTGCACTTGCAGTCCCATCTACCTCAAGTGAGCCGCCATGACCACAATCACCTTGGTGAAAGTAAGAGGCGCCGTTGCCAAGCCAAATGGCAGGGCTGAAAACTGGTAATAATTTTCCAGAACATGAAACTGGAAGAATTTCTGGTACGCCTGATAAATGGAAATATGTAAGTAAGCCTCTGTGAGATCCAGAGAGGCAAAGAACTCTCCCAGGGACACCACTGCTATGACAAGTTTGGTCTCCAATCATATGAGCCTTTCTTTGGTATGCTAAAGTATATGAAGTATCTGCCCGAGCCTAACTCTTTGGGTGGCAACAGTTCTATGGCCTGAATATCCAACAATCTTTGCACAGTGGCTTGCACTTTGACCGCTTTGTCTGGGCACCCCACAGGAGAGTCCACAAACCAATCTGTCAGAGGCTGGGCAAATTCCAGCTTGTAGTCGGACTGAATGATGTCCAGAAACCACGGGTCAGATGTGATGCGCACCCAGGCCTGCAGGAATGCTAAGAGCTTGCTCCCGATATGTAGAGAGACTTCCCTCGGCCTGGTGTCACTGCACCTTTTTGGTCCAGGGCACAGAATTGGAGGTGGAAGGCTGGGTGCATCTGGAGCCAAAGAACCGCTGCTGCTAGCAATCAGAAAATCTTTGAGACACAGCACTGAAATATGGGCGGAAACACCTGGAGCCATGAAAATTAGAGCAACCCAAACCTCTAGGGGTCCTGGGTCTGCAGTCAGGCAGAGCAACAGTCCACCACAGAATTCATGAGATCATCTAGGCCCTTGCCAAACAATAACTGTTTCTGAAAGAGAAGTCTAGCCAGAGTAGCCTTGGAGGTGGAATCACCAATATAATCCACTCCAGCTAAAAAAATGTGAGAAGGCAGCTCCATGGCCTCACTCTCCAGAGTGCACAGCCAAGACAGATAGGCATGTGTGACAAATGATGTCACTGAAGCAGCCTTTATTCCTAAAGCCGCTGCCTCAAAGAGTCTCCTAAGGACATCTACTCGGAGGTCCTGCATGTCCTTGAGCACACCACCCTCACTAGAAAGGGAGATGTGCTTAGTCACCTGTGACACCAAAGAGACCACCTTAGGTCGACAAAGAAGCTGCTGGCACTCCTGTGCCATAGGATACAGATGAGACATGGATCTCGCTTTCTTAAGGGCACTATCTGAGGTCCCATTGCTTTGAGATCAGAATGCTCATATCAGGATGCCAGGGAAAGGTGGAAGACTGTGAGGGCACAACACACAGCCAAGAAGAGGAAGTGGATATAACCGGCTGAGTGACTAAATTCAACTGCAAAGACTCCAAAATGAGGTCCAGCAAAGCCACAGACTTAAATAAACACAGAACTGAGGGCTCATCTCCTGGTTCCAAAGTCCCCAAGGGATCTGCAGATCCAGCATTCAGTCCCGTGTCCCCAGCCTCAGGAAGTGCTATGTAGGAAAACAAGGGATCGGTAAGCTGGTCATTATCACAAGGATCTCCCAGAACAGAGTCAGCCAGCCCAGGAACAGTGGCTGACTGAGAGGATGAAGTGCCTAAAAAAGTAATGCAACCGAGAGACACATATGAGGTGGAGTGGCATTGTGCAGAGGAAGAATGACTGGTCTGAAATGTATGAAACAAATGTTTCATAAATTCTGTGAAGGCCTCCGGACCCTGGAGCGTAGAGTCACCCTGTGATGACTTCACCTTGCATTTCTTGAATTGTGGAGGGTCCGCAGCCTTTAACATGGAACTTTCAGCTGTGCTGAGTCCCGAAAATAAAGAAGGCTGCCCCAAAGTGCTAGCCAAGTGTTTTAACACCTGCTTATTCAGAGGAGAGGCTAAGTTTTGCAAAGACACTCCTGAGGTGCTAAATCTGTGCAAATCTGGCAAGAATTCATAGTAGGAGAGCGCAAGGACTCCATCCCAACATGTTTTGAGGCAAAATTTGCAGATTTAGATGAGCAGGAAGCATCTGAAAAAAAGATCGCTAAAAATCCAAGATGGCTACCGCCAGGAAATTTGTGCCCAATTCGCAATATTTTTCACATTTAGTAAAGTCTAAAAACAGCGATTTTAGGATTTTTCAGGTGGGGGAATACAGGGGGACATGCAGAAACCTTCAAAACTTTGAAATTTAGACACCTCACAGGCTGTGACAGCCTTTACTCACTGTGACCTGTGCTAGAAATGTGCTGCAGCCTGCCTCAGATCTCTTAGAATAGCTGGAATCAAAGAATCACCACCTCATGCTGGGAATGCCTCTTCAACAATGATCTTCGGGCTGCCAGACATGGTGCTTGACCGCACCTCCATCTACCCAGACACAATCAGGGAAGGGCGGAGGGAAAAAGTACAGTTGGCACCCTGGAAGACACCACTGAGCCTCCTAGGTATGCCTAATTGCCTGAGCTCGAACCCTCAGTAGGAGAGAAAAAGTGAGGATGGCCCCGAGCTCCTAAGAAACAAATGCAGGCTGGCCAAAACATACCACCAGTGATTGGCCTGTCAGCTGCAGACCAAAGTCTGTGTGTTCTCTATGCAGGCAGAGCTGAACAATTGCTCCAAGCCCAAACAAATGACAAAAAGGGGACGAAAACACTGAATAAAATAAGAAAAAAGGGACAGCAGAAGAGAAACACTCCTTCAGGCATGCATGCAAAAGGGAAGAACTGTAGATGGTACTAGAGCTCCCAGTGAAGTAAAGGAGAATCACAGAAAAAATCCATAATGGCATGCAATTGGGAGATAACCCATATTTCTAGAATGAATCACCTACTGCACTGGAATATGGGTTATAGTAATAAGAATGATTGTGATGAAGTTTAAAAAATATATATAATTTTAATCATTTTTTTTAAATGAAATCTTACTTTTTCTCCCAGTAGCTGCATCTGTGGACGTTCAACATAGTATTCAGCTAGTCTCTGCCATTCACCTAGACTTTCAGGTTTATGAGGGGGTAAAACCTGAATACTACTCTTCAAATTGTGCTCCAACAATTCTGAAACACGAATTCCTTGATGCAGGATTCTGTAATAGGAACAAATAATAGCAAGCAAGAAAATGATATGATTTCAGGAATACTTTCCATATAAGATCTGTAAAAAGAAAGCAAGGAAAAGATATGCAACTAAAGAATACAACTCTTGATGCTACTGGGATGCTTCTCTAACATCATCAGAAAAATAAACAATTTAAATCAATTCCATCAAGCCCAATGTAACAATCCAAACTGAGATTTTAAAATGTGACAACAATTACAGCAAGTAAAAAACAAAGAAAACTCTAAAAACAAAAAACCTAACTGGGGGCATTATTGGGGCCAGGATCGGTCAATAATCCCAAATGAAGAGGCCAAAGCATAGGAAATCATTTTAAAAATCAGTATCAAAGACATAAAAATTGTCATGACTCAAGAAAAACGCAGACATAATGACTAAAGAAAAAACATTTGTGAAGAACTACTGAAAAAAGACTGAAGGGGACCCTGTACAAAAACAATAATGGGTGCTTCTCTGGCACATACTCAGTATCTGCATAAATAAGTGAATAAGGAGTTACACTAACAATCTGGTGGTAATTCTTCCATGATGCTCAGAGATCAATATTCATAAAGATCATTTTGGTAATTATCTAGACAAATCATTGTTTTTTAAAATACCTCCCCACTCAAAAATTACTTTTTTTTTTTTTTACTTTTTACAGCTAATCAGTTGGCCGACACAATCTGAATGGAAATGAAAAAGAAGACAGGCATTCAGGCACATGATTATCATTTAGCCAAACCTTACTGAATATCAGCAATAGCTCCTAAACTCAACTGTATATTTCTGGTTGTGGCACAGGCCTATCCTAAAGTTAATCAGGTAGGATTGGCAGACTACTGAAAATTGGTTTTACCAAAAACAACTTGATTCCTCTTTTCCTCTGGCTCTTAAAAACTTGGTAAAACAATGATACCTGGTCATTCTAATCAACTCACCACCGTCAAATATTTTTTAAATGCCCTAGCAGTGAAAGAATCCTCTTGCTTACCTCTTTTCACCTTTCAAAAATTAAAAATTACCACACATTATGGTCACATTTTAAAAATATACAGGTTTCAAATTTATTTATAACTACATATCCCCCTTATTAAAGACTGTCTAGTTGGGGGGGGGGGGGCGTGGCTTGACAGCGCATGAGCATAGTCGGGTAAACGGTGAGCTCCGTCCTGACAGACCTTTTCAAAGATAAATAGGTTATAAAAATTTTATTTGGCTCAAAAAGGTGGACATAATATTATGGCGTCCTGAAAGCAAGTAAAGGCTGATTCAGCTTTTACAGCAACGGGAAGTGCTAAAAGGTCGAAGCCCGAGCCAGTGACCCCCTCGAAAAATCTAATACTGAAGGACAATCTGGATAATAATGAGATTCTTCTTGAGCTGCGAGCAATTAGAGAAATTGTATCGGATAACTCAAAGAAAATACAAGAGGTGAAGGAAGAAATTTCTATTCTCAATAAAAAAAATGGAGTTAGCTGAAAACAAAATGGATAACCTAGAAAAAAGAATTGAGACCATTGAAATAGAAGTAATTCAAATAAAGCCTGATCATAAAAAGATTGAAATACTTACGCGGATGCTTGAGGATTGCTGTAATAGGGAGATAAGGAGTAACCTGAGACTATTGGGGCTTCCAGAAGGGGCAGAGAAAAATAATCCGACTTCCTTTTTAGAGAACCTCCTTCCTAAAATCCTGCCAATAAAAATGAAATTTCCCTTAGAAATCTAAAGAACCCATAGGATACCTTCAAAAAGGATTGACAGTCAAAGGGGACCGCGTCCAGTAATCTTCAAGCTTTTAAGGCACCAACAGGCACTGGAAATATGTCGCCTTGCAAAAGAGAATAAAAATTAAAAATTTCAGGATTCCCGTATTCATATTGTGCCAGACTTCGCGCCAGCAACTGCAGCTAAAAGGAAGAGTTTTTTAGATTTGAGGCCGCAATTGAGAAACATCGGAGCAAAATACGGCTTGATTTATCCTGCGACTATGAGGGTGACATACAGAAATAAAACAACTAATTTTAAGGAACCAGAAGATTTGCAAGAATTTTTAAAACAAATGGAAGAACCAATGTCTTTATAAATACTTTTATTTTATTTTGAGAGGTTTTACCTAGGAAGCTGAGTTATGACATATAATTTATTCGAGTTTGTAATAATATACATTAAGTATGAAAAATTACAACAGTTTAAAACTAAAGATTTAACGGCTCAGGAAAGAAACGTTGACAATAGAATGTCAGTGACTGCTTGGGTAAGGAGATGTTGCTGTTACAACGGATTTCAGAACAGAAGCAGAGAAAACTTATTACGAAAGAAATCACACAACTGATAAAATTATAATGCTAATGTGACTATGAAAATAGGTGTATGACAAGGCATTTATCGCCGAAAGATTAAGGAATAGATGAGATTTATGGGCTTTAAAATATGAAGTAGTGGAAGTATATTAAAAAGTTCATGATATCTATTTCTTTATGATGATAGCCCTGTTTATATCTTATCTGAATGATATTGTCTATTCCATCTGTTTCCACACTCACATATTGTTCGTTTCATATTAATAACATCATTTCATGCTGGGTGGTCATTATAATTAGTTAAATTCTAATTAGGAAATATCTGTTGGTATAGCATTATACAAAGGGGTCCTTTTACAAAGGTGCGTTAGTGGTTAAACGCGCGGAATACCGCGCGTTAACCCGCCTGCTGCACTAGTACCTAATGCCTCCATTGACGAGGCATTAGGATTTTAGGCTGCCGCGGGGGTTAGCTCGTGATGAAATGTCCGACGTGCTAACCCCGTAGCGGGCCTTGATAAAAGGAGCCCAAAGTGTGGGTTTACTGGTCAAATTTGGAGCATATACAGTTTTAGAAATTTATGCTAATTGATAAGTCAATGATTAATAGCCTCTAGCTTCAACAGAGCACCCTTAATGTCTCCCTGGTCTATGACATTGTCCGAGAAGACTCTGACCGCTTTGCCTTCCAGGATCTTTTCAAATGATTGCAGTGCTAAGCGAATGGCTCTCAGGTCCAATTTGTTGATGGACCATTTCTCCTGAAAAGGCAACCATAAGCCCTGAATCAGGCGATCCTCGCATTTTATATTGTTAACCGCTTAGAAACCAAAATAAGCGGTCTAAAAAAGATTTTAATAAACTTGAAACTTGATCAGTATCACCAAGAGGAAATGCAGAGAGGAAAGCCCTTGGTCAGTGTCTCCGCCCAAAGCCACCACTGCAAGCTTTGATCCACTTTCGCCGACCAGGTCATCAGCATTTGGAGCGAATCCATCTGCAGAGATAAGCAGGATAACAGCTTTTGCCCAAAGTACCACTTCTATGATCACTACCATTGACACCAGTACCAGCAGGTAATGCCAAGTCGTAGGAGCTGGCTTTGCCAGGAACTCTCAAATCTGGGCTCTTAGCTTCAGCTTGTGTGACTCTGGAAGAAGCACATGGCCTTCTGCCAGGTACTTCAGGAATTGGGCCAGTTCCAGGTGACTCTTTCAGGAATTTATAATCTATCTCAGGTCTTGTAAGAGCTGGACAGCTTGTGTCACTGTCTTGTGTCCGTCAGTTTTGGATGGAGCCCCGACTAACCAATCGTCCAACTATGGGTTTACATGAATCCCTGCCTTGCGAAGGTATACTGCTGCTACTACCATCCCCTTGGTGAGGAACTTTCTGTGTTTCAGGAATATGGGAATATGCGACTAAGCCTCCGTCAAATCTAGTGCAGCTAGGAATTCCTCCAGTGCCACCAAGGCAATGATTTTATACATAGTTTCATCCATAACTTGGGTATCTTTAGTGCAGTATTGACAGACTTCACATTCAGGATTGGTCTCAAGTCACTTGAGACTTTCTTGGGCAAAATCAAGTATATGGAGTATATGAGCAAGATGAGTTCTATAGGATTGGGCGACACATTGACAAAATGGGCTGGGAACTGGCTTGGAGGTAGGCTTCTGAGGGTAGTGTGAACGGCACCCCCCTCCGAAATGACGGAGGTAATCAGTGGAGTGCCGCAGACAGCGGGAGGGAGGGAGACAGAAAGAAAGAAAGAAAGAAAGACACAGGGGCAGGGAGAGGGACAGAAAGACAGACAGAGAAAGGGGGCCAGGGAGAGAGAAAGAGTCAGTGGGAGGGAGACAGACAGACATATATTCTAGCACCCGTTAATGTAACATAATAAAACCCTAAGCGGCGCATGCGCACTCCTACCTGCGTGTTCCTTATGTCCGTGGCCGGAAGGAGTGTGCATGCGCACCTACAACTGCCCCACACTCGCGAAGGGAGAAGATACAGAAACAAAGAAAGACTGACAGACAGCCAGGGAGAGAGACAGTAAGACAGGGGGCCAGGGAAGAGACAGAGACACACAGGGGGACAGAGACAGAAAGAAAGGGGGGCAGGGAGAGAGATAAAAAACATAAAGTAAGAAAGAAAGGATTGCCTCAGCGACCCATTGTGCTAAAAGTGTACACATCTATTCTAACACCCGTTAATGTAACGGGCTTAAACACTAGTATGATCATAATTTTGACCAAACAGAGCAGTTTAACAGCCACAATTAGGATATTTGGAGGCACTTTAAGTTTGCAACCTCAGTGTCACAATAAAGGACAGTGGTCTCAAACTTGCGGCCCGGGGACAACATGCAGCCCGCCAGGTACTATTTTGAGGCCCTCAGTATGTTTATCATAATCACAAAAGTAAAATAAAACAGTTTCTTGATTATATGTCTCTTTAGCTATAAATTACAATATTATTATTAAGACAGCCAAAAGGAAAGATTTATAAACTATAACGAGTTTTACCTCATGCAAAATTGTCATTTCTTTAATAAGATATTAACTATTTTTTTCTGAGGCCCTCCAAGTACCTACAAATCCAAAATGTGGCCCTGCAAAGGGTTTGAGTTTGAGACCACTGCCATAGATCAAACAACTATGGCTAGCTGAAGAATGTACTTGAATCAGGTTCTGGAGTAAACCAAGGGCCATGGCTCTAAGCCAAAGGACTAGAAACATAGAAACATAGAACATAGAAAGATGACGCAAGAAAAGGGCTATAGCCCATCAAGTCTGCCCACTCTACTGACCCACCCCACTAAGTCAGAGTATTGCTCGACCCACGTAAAGATCCCACGTGGATGTCCCATTTATTCTTAAAGTCGAGCACGCTAGTGGCCTTGATCACCTGCACCGGTAGTTTGTTCCAGTGATCCACCACCCTTTCTGTGAAGAAATACTTCCTGGTGTCACCACCAAATCTCCCTCCTCTGAGTTTGAGCGGGTGCCCCCTTGTGACTGAAGGTCCCTTAGGAAATAATATGGCGTTTTCCACCTCGATACGACCTGTGACGTACTTAAATGTCTCAATCATGTCACCCCTCTCCCTGCGCTCCTCTAGAGAGTAGAGCTGCAACTTGCCCAGTCTTTCCTCGTATGAGAGACCCTTGAGTCCGGAGACCATCCTAGTGGCCATTCGCTGGACTGACTCAGCTCGAAGTACATCTTTACGGTAATGTGGCCTCCAGAATTGCACACAGTACTCCAGATGAGGTCTCACCATGGTTCTGTACAGTGGCATTATGACTTCAGGTTTACGGCTGACGAAGCTTCTATTGATACATCCCATCATTCGCCTTGCCTTGGACTATTGTAACAATGGTTAGACAGGACAGGAGAGAAGAAAGGATACATCATAGATGTAGATGAAGACTCATTCAAATTGTGCTGGAAAC
Organism: Geotrypetes seraphini; assembly: GCF_902459505.1. Classification (NCBI taxonomy): domain Eukaryota; kingdom Metazoa; phylum Chordata; class Amphibia; order Gymnophiona; family Dermophiidae; genus Geotrypetes; species Geotrypetes seraphini. Next base: position 93,351,100 of record NC_047090.1, on the reverse strand, counting down.
TCAAAGGAGAAGTAGGTAGCTGTGGGGTACAAAATACTTTGTTGCCCAGATGAACTGGCCTTAATATCAAATAAATTACTTGGTTTCTTCAGTTGAAATACTAGAAGTTTGCATTACAGTGTCAACTCAGGATAAAACACATTCTAGCTTCATAAACCAATGTCTCCATCAGGTTAACGAATGTGTTTAAAACATGAGTTTAAGCAAGTTAGCTGAGCCAATGGGTCCTAAATGTCAGCGAGCAGTCAAACATAGATAACAAGAAGGCTTCATACTTACCAAATGCTATTCATCACTGGAATGTCTCTTTAAACAAAACAGGTTATTGCTGTTTTGTACCTTTAACCCCACTGCAAAAGTTTACAATGGAATAATGCAACCTTAAGTGGTGGATAATATAAGCAAGCAAATGTCAATCAATATACATACTCCTGGTAAAACTAAATCAATTAGCTGTAACATAGATCTTTTTACAAGTGATTTGAAATGACTATCCTGCTCACAAAACATGTGTTTGCTTTACTCTGATTCCTTGTAGTAGTAGAACCTGTTAAATGCTGAGGTCAGTCACAGCTTGCTGATTCCATGTGAGTATATAAATTCCTGAAAGAAAGGTTGATCCACTTTAGGACAAATTCCTTGAGGCTCTTTCTTTGGGGCAAGAAGGGGGCAGGTGGAAAATAGTATTTAAAAAAAAGATTAAGATATTACTAGGTCTATCATTACCCTAAGGATAAGCTGTGAAAAAAAACTTGCTACCTCACATTTCCCTCAGGGTAATGTCACCAAATGGGTTATGCTTATGCACCAGAATACACATTCATTCTCTTTCTCTCTCTTTCACTTTCCTTTGTGGCACTTTTTCATTAAAGACTCTGTGAGCCTCCTCAGTTGGCCTAATAGATTGATTCATTCATTCATTCACATATCTATAATAATAAAACCCTAACCAATCATGCGCACCTGAAACTCAGTAGAATAAAACCGCCGAGCAGGGAGGAACCGCTGAGCAAGGGAAGCATCTCACCGCAGTGGAGGTACTACCGAGCATAGAGGAACCACCAAGCAGGGAAGTGTCTCAGCGCAGTGGCAGCAGTCCTGACCTGCCAACCCCCCCATTCCTTACCCAAAGCAGCAGTGGCAGCGCTGTAAACAGGCTGTTCGCAGCAAGCCCTGGCAGTGTCTTTCATCTGCCGCATCATTTTAGATGTGGTAGAGGAAAGGTCCTGTCGGGGTTGACCACGAACAGCCTGTTTACAGCGCTGCCACTGCTGCTTTGGATAAGGAATGGGGGGTTTGGCCGGTCAGGATTACTGCCACTGCTACTGCTTTGGGGCACAGAGGGAGGGAGAAGGGGTTAGTAGGTCAGGACTGCTGCTGCCACCTCAGGTAAGTAATGCGGGTCCAGGAGGCCAGACCAACGCGGAGGGAGGGCAGACCTGTGGGGGCGGGACCAGGTGTGTGTGTGGAGGGTCCATCAGGGTGAAGGGCTGGAGAGGGGAAGCCTGCCCAAAGATTCAGTACAGTGACCAGGGAGGAGGTAGGTGGGGGAGTCAGGAGCTGGAGAGAGTGGTCTGAGGATACCTTTGGGGGGGTGGGGTTTGAATAGGTGCAGGCTCTGGTGTTGGGGTGCAGTTGGGTGAAGAGGGTTATAGTGGCAGATGTTGGAATGGGGAGGGGGAGAGTTGCAGAACCTAGGGAGGGGCGGGGAGAGGCAAGAGATAAATTGGTCTTGGGGTGGGGTACAATAGAAATGGTAAAAAAGGAAGAGAAGCTGGGTGGGGGTGGAATATAGGGACAGGAAGAATGGCCTTGGAGGTAATGGAAGGAAGAATAGGAATGGAGCTGGGACTGAAAGGGTGATAAATGCAGTGGATAATCGATGAGGGCCAAAAGGGTACAGAGGACTAAGGAAATGGTGATGGATAGCGCCGGGAGAGAGGAGGCAGGGAGAGAAAGAAAGGGGGCAAGGAGAGAGAGAAACAAAGAAAGAAAGAAAGACAGGGGCAGGGAGACAGAAAGAAAGATAGGACAGCGGGAGGGAGAGAGACAGAAAGAAAGAAATTCTACACATCTATTCTAGCACCCATTAATGTAACGGGCTTAAACACTAGTGTTCTTATTATTTTCTCAGCACTTTAGAATCTAAGAAGTACCAAGCTCAGTGAGACTGATGGTCCATCAAGCCCAGCATTCTGTCTCTAAAAGCTATGGAACCAGGTTATTTAGAATTACTCATTAGGCTTTCAAAGCCTTCTTTTTCATTGCCAGTACTGCTCTAGGTCCTTTATTTCATAACTCATCTCCACAAAAGTGAAAGTAAGGCGGAGGATGAGAACTACAGGCCAGTTATCTGACTTCTGTAGTGAGTAAGTTAATGCAAAAATTGCTAAAACAGGAAAGTGCAACTTCTGGAATTCAGTGGATTGCAGGATCTAAAGCAACATAGTTTTATTAGAGGTAGGTAGTATCTGAGAAACTTACCATTTCTTTTATTGGGGGACTAGAGAATTCCATCAGAGGACAGCACAATATGTGGTGTACTTAGATATCACCAAGGCTTTTAATATGACTCGACAGATAATACCAAACTCTGCAACACAGTAGGCATTCTAGAATATATGGATACATGAAAAGGGATCTAGCAAAGCTTGGAGAATGGTCTAGAATTTGGAAGCTAAGATTTAATCATGATCCTTCCTCTCAAGAAAGGCAAGCTACTTTTCATAGAGAAAAACTCCAGTAAAATTGACTAAGAATGAGGAAAGTCTAATTAAGCTTGATGCACAAGTAGCTAAGGTTGAGTTCTCTGTTACTAAATTGAAATCATTGAGCGGTAAAGCAGGTGTTATCCATCGACAGCATGCATATATTCTCAAGTGGGTGACATCATCCATGGAACCCAGTACAGACACTACCAAGTGTCACTGTCACTTTAAATTTTTTAGTGCCTTCCCATCAGCTTGTGGGACCATCAGCTCAGTAGCAAAGTTAAGAAGTCAACTAGGGGAGATGGGTGGGTTTTGAGAATATATGCCTGTTTTCTTCGGGAAACATCTGTTACAGGTAAGTATCTTTGCTTTCTCAGAGGACAAGCAAGCATAATATTTTCCTATGTGGGATTCCCAAGATGCCAGGATCATGGCTCTGGAGAAGAATAATGGATATATAAACATGAGCCTGGTGAAAGCAAGTGGGTCGGAGAGTAAGTTGTCGCTCAAGAAGTAAACTCCTTGTCTAAACCAACTGTCTCTTCTGGAGCTTTGCTCTAAACATTAGTGAGAGGTGAAGGTATGGCTTGAGGACCAAGCAGCTGCCCATGTATCACATGTACTTAAATCAGAATTTCTAGTCCTTTGTTGCTTGAGAACACTGCAGAATCTCCTTGACCATTCAGCTCTGCACATCCTTTTACATGCCCTGGTCACGACCCACATTGACTACTGCAACATTATACACTCAGGTCTTACACAACTTGAACTAAAATGTCTTCAGATTCTGCGAAATACAGCTGCAATACTTCTTTGTAATGCTAGCCCTACTCCTGAAGTCCCTTCATTGGTTAAATCTCTCCCATCGCTATCTGTTCAAGATTCTCTTCTTTGCCCATAAGGTGCTTCACCAAGGAGTCCCTTCCTACCTCATTAACCTGATAGTATGTTACACCTCAACAAGATCCTTTCACTCCCTAGATTCCAATCGACTGGTTCTCCCTCCCCCCTCCAGAGTTTGCTACAAGGCTACCAGACACTGCATTCTTTTTCATTGCTCCAAGGCTCTGGAACGCCCTGTTCCAAGTTATCAGAAGCCTCCAAACACTCCCCAGTTTCAAGAAAGCTTTAAAAACCTACTTCTTTGAACAAGCTTTTAATTAATTCCCTTGAGGATGGCGTGCCTCTGTGGGGAGAGAGAAAGTACACTTTTGCATGAATGTATGTTAACTCTTTACTGTCCTTTCATATTTATGGAGTTCCTTTCCACTTATCGATTTTAGACTGTTCACTGCTTTGACCCATAGAATTGCAGTATAGAAAGTAACAAATAAATAAAAATAAATGCCCTCAATACAGGTAGTTCAAATAAAGGATGCTATTTCTAATAGTCAGGTATGCTTGAGGATAACGATTACAAAAGAACCCTTTTTCAGCCCTCAAGATCCAAATAACTCCCGAACCTCAGTGACACCACTCTCTGCTCACATAAGCTCATAGCAGTAAAGCTTTATGTGCCAAATTGTCATCTGTCCAGTTTGTAAATAGAACTTTATGATGTTGTTTAAGAAAGTTCTATTTACAAATTGGACCAATGACAATTTGGCATATAAAGCTTTACTGCTATGAGCTTATGTGAGCAGTGAGTGGTGTTGCTGAGGTCCGGGAGTTATTTGGATCTTGAGGGCTGAAAAAGGGTTCTCAATACAGGTGGAATAGAAATGAGCTACTGAAGCAGCCAAAGCTCAGACATTGTAGGCTGAGATATGGCCCTGCAGCGTCAGCCCAGCCTGATCATATGCAAAGGAGATACAGTCCACCAGCCAAGTAGAGATGGTTCTCTTGGTAACAGAAGTCCGAGTCTGTTAGGGTCAAAAGCCACAAAGACTGGGAAGATCCTCTGAGGTTTCATCCAGCCCACGTAGTATGCTAAAGCACATTTGCAATTCAAGGTGTAAGGAGCTGCTTCTCCAGGATGGGACTGTGGCTTTGGAAAAAAGACAGGCAAAACTATGGAATGGTCAAGGTGGAATGCTGAGACAACTTTGGGTTGGAATTTTGGGCAAGTTTGTATTCTATCTTGATAAAATCTTGTGCAAGGACATGGTTTGCTGATACAAGGGCTATAAGGAAAACAACTTTGCAGGTGAGATGTTTGAGAGAGAAAGTTATGAGAGGCTCAAAAGGAGACATCATAAGAGTAGATAATCACTCTAAAACTAAAGCAAGTTAGCATATGCATGTTAAAAAATATTTTTGCTATATGTAATCAGTCACATAAGAATAGATTCTATCATGTTAAGATCCCAGGCAACAGGTGGAGGCTTGATATGTGATTTGGTGTGGTAAAATCCTTTCACAAATCTGGCTACTAAAGAGATGAACAGAAGTTTCTTGGCCAGGGAAGAATAAAACACACGGATAACACTGAGATGTACTTGAACAGAGTTGGTTTTTAGACCTGAGTCAGAGGGGCGAAGAATGTAGTTCAGAACAGATGGAAGCAGACATGTGACAGGTTCAAGAATATGCATTCTACACCATTTGAAGTGGTAGCACTGAGTGGAAGGTTTTCTAGATGCTTCAATGACAGAGACTGCAGTCAAGAGACAGAAACCCCACTGTCAGTGAAACCACACTGTCAGTGCTAATGATCGAGGGATAGGATGAAGGAGGGTTCTGTCAATCTGAGTCAGAAGCATCAAGAATGGTTGCAATTGACATGGTTCCTTGGACAAGAGGTCTAGGAGGAGTGGAACTCCAAGGTTAGTGTAGCCAACAAGATGCTATGAGGATCATAATGCCCTGATCCTGGCAAAGATTGCGTAGAGTTTTCACAATGAGAGATACTGAAGGGAATATGTAGAGGAATTTGTCCCACAGTGAATGAGGAAGGCATCTGACACCAGGCAATTGGGAATGTAGAGTCTGGAGCACAATAGAGCAAGTTTGATGTTGTGGGGAGACGTAAAGAGATCTATGTCCGGTGTCCCCCATTTGGAAAACATCTGATGCAAGACAGTTGTTTTGAGTGAGCATCATGGGGTTGAAGAAATCTGCTCAATTTGGCTGCTAATATATTCTGCTTCCCTGCTAGACAAACTGCCCTGAGAAGTATGCCATGAGCAGTTGCACAAGTCCAAATCTGGATTGCTTCCATGCACCGTGTTGAGAGCCAATGCTTCCTTTTTGTTCAGATAGAACATGGTGACCCATTTGACAATTTGAACAAGGACTACTTGATTGAGGAGTTGGTCTTGGAATGTTTTAAGAATTCTCTAGAAACTGCTGCTCTAAGCAACCGCCTAATCTTGCCTATGGTTGGGTTTGCCCTGCTCAACTGAGTCCTCATGACACACCCAGTATGACAGGTTTTAAGGATATCCACCTTGAATATGCATGAGATACATTTGCACATGATGGAGGCAGCACATGAAAATCTGTCTCATGCATATTTATTGTGGATATGTTGAACACCAGACTGGTTTAGCATGTCTCAAGGACTGGGTCAAGAACTCCCCTACTGAGACTGAGCACTGGCAGTGAAAGCAGGGGCAGATAGACAAGGGTGACCCAGTCGACATTGTATATCTGGATTTTCAGAAGGCATTTAACAAGGTCCCACATGATCGACTACTTTGAAAAATTGCGAGCCATGGAATCGAGAGTGAAATACTCACGTGGATTAAAAACTGGTTGGCAGATAGGAAACAGAGAGTGGGGGTAAATGGACAATACTCGGACTGGAAAAGCATCACAACTGGAGTGCCGCAGAGTTTTGTGGTTGGACTCGTTCTCTTCAACATATTTATAAACAACCTGGAAATTGGTATGATGAGCGAGGTGATTAAATTTGCAGACAATACAAAGTTATTCAGAGTAGTGAGGATGCAGAAGGATTGCGAAGACCTGCAATGTGACATAAAAAACTCAAGAAATGGGCCGCGACATGGCAAATGAGGTTTAACGTGGATAAGTATAAGATGATGCATGTCGGTATGAAAAATCTTATACATGAATGCAGGATGTCCGGTGCAGTACTTAGAAAGACCCCTCCAGGAAAGAGACTAGGGAGTACTGGTTGACAAGTCAATGAAGCCATCTGCACAATGCGCGGTGGCGGTGAAAAGGGCAAACAGAATGCTAGGAATGATTAAGAAGGGGATCACAAACAGATCGGAGGTTATCCTGCCGCTGTACCAGGCCATGGTACGCCCTCCACCTGGAATACTATATCCAGCACTGGTTGCTGTACATGAAGAAGGGCAAACAGAATGCTAGGAATGATTAACAAGGGGATCACAAACAGATCGGAGAAGGTTATCATGCCGCTGTACCGGCCCATGGTACACCCCCACCTGGAATACTATGTCCAGGACTGGTTGCCGTACATGAAGAAGGACAAACTACTACTTGAGAGGGTCCAGAGAAACATAGAAACATAGAAACATAGAAAAAAGCGGCAGAAAAGGGCTATAGCCCACCAAGTCTGTCCATTCCAAGTATCCCCTCCCCTGAATTTACTCCCTTAAAGATCCCACGTGAGTATCCCATTTTTTCTTGAAATCCGTCACGCTGTTGGCCTTTATCACCTGGAGTGGGAGTCTGTTCCAATGATCCACCACTCTTTCGGTGAAGAAGTACTTCCTGGAGTCGCCATGAAACTTCCCTCCCCTGATTTTCAGTGGATGCCCTCTGGTGGTCGAGGGTCCCATGAGCCAGAAGATATCATCTTCTGACTCAATGCGTCCCGTGATGTACTTATATGTTTCAATCATGTCTCCCCGTTCTCTTCTTTCCTCAAGTGAGTACAGCTGCAATTTTTTTAGTCTTTCTTCATACGTGAGATCCTTGAGCCCCGAGACCATCCTGGTGGCCGTTCACTGAACCGACTCAATCCTCAGCATGTCCTTTCGGTAGTGTGGTCTCCAAAACTGAACACAGTACTCCAAGTGAGGCCTCACCATGGCTCTGTACAACGGCATCATAACTTCAGGTCTCCTGCTGACGAAACCTCCGCGGATACACCCCATCATTTGTCTTGCCCTGGAGGAAGCCTTCTCCACTTGATTGGCAACCTTCATGTCCTCACTAATGATCACCCCTAGGTCACGTTCCGCCGTGGTCCTAACCAAGGTCTCACCATTTAGTACATAAGTTCTACGTGGGTTTCTCTTACCCAAGTGCATTATCTTGCATTTTTTAGCATTGAAGCCTAGCTGCCAAGTAGTTGACCATTGTTCCAGCAGTAGTAGGTCGTGTGCCATATTATCAGGTAATGAGCTGTTGCCTACTATGTTGCAAAGTTTAGCGTCGTCGGCGAACAGTGATACCCTTCCTCTAAGTCCTTGTGTCATATCTCTTATGAATAAGTTAAATAGAATCGGGCCCAGGACCGAGCCCTGCGGTACTCAACTGATCACGTCTGATGCTTCGGATGGGGTACCGTTCACCACCACCTTCTGAATTTTACCGCTCAGCCAATCCCCAACCCATGTAGTTAGAGTGACTAAAATGGTTAAGGGATTGGAGGAGTTGCCGTACAGTCAGAGATTAGAAAAACTGGGCCTCTTTTCCCTTGAAAAGAGGAGACTGAGAAGGGACATGATTGAAACATTCAAGATAATGAAGGGAATAGACTTAGTAGATAAAGACAGGTTGTTCACCCTCTCCAAGGTAGAAAGAATGAGAAGGTACTCTCTAAAGTTAAAAGGGAACGTAAGGAAGTTCTTCTTCACTCAGAGAGTGGTAGAAAACTGGAATGCTCTTCCGGAGGCTGTTATAGGGGAAAACACCTTCCAGAGATTCAAGATAAAGTTAGACAAGTTCCTGCTGAACCAGAACGTACGCAGGTAAGGCTAGACTCAGGGCACTTGTCTTTGACCTAAGGGCCGCCGCATGAGCGGACTGCTGGGCACGATGGACCACTGGTCTGACCCAGCAGTGGCAATTCTTATGTTCTTAATGATTATCTGTGGTGAATTTCACTGTTGGCATTTTCCAACTTTTCTGTCATAACACTAAAAATCATTCTCTATCTTTATCTTGAATAATAACTACATTTAAACCAAAAACTATTTTCTGGAAATATTAATTTTAATTCAGATAAACTGTAATTTTGTTGAAAAAGGAATATGCAATAATGAAAAGAAACCATCCCACAAATAACAATTAATGAAAAAAGAGTGAAAAAAACCCTTTGAAAGCGGTTTCCTACCGGCTTCTTTCCCTTGGTTCTGCAACAGTATCTGGTCTTTGGAAATCCAGGCTCTGAAGTCCTGAGGCAACAGTATGATCATATTTGTCCAAAGTGTGAAGCACTCTTGATGCTACCTGGAAAGAAGATGGTAATGCATAGCTAAAAGAAGCCATGCACAAGTGATGAATTGTTCGGTGCTGAGGACCTCTGCAAAATAAAAAAAATCAAATCTCAGCACTTTCACCTTTCTTTGCTTAATGAGGTTCACCTTTCTTTGCTTTTGAGGTTACAATAGTCCCACATATGAACAATATTTATTAAGATTTATTTACTGCTCATTTGATAACAAACCACAGGCAATATCATCATTTTAATAGTTTGGACTCTCCCCCACCACATTTACAAAATGGAAAGAACAATTGCCATACAAAAAGGGAATTATAATAATTTTAAAAAGATTAGGGGGCCATTGACAAATTATTGCAATGATTAGACACCATTTTCCACTGAAAGTACATTTATACATAGGGGGGAGGGGGGATGGTATAAAGTTCCATTAAAGGTTTAATCAATAGATAAGAATATAATATTAATACGATATTTTTGATTAAAATATTTGTGGGAAGGGTGGGTGGAAAGGGTATAAATTTATGTATTTAAGATGATATTAGAAAGAAATTCAAGTGATGTATACAAGTTTTATCTGATGTAATATTTTGTACTTCACGTAAGATGGAAAAATGAATAAAGAATTTGAAAAAACAAGCCACTTGGAGGATGAGATCTATAGTGTCAGCATCTATGAGGCAAACTTGGTTCTTTTTGTTACATAGAGCGTTTTGGACCCCTGTTCATTTACAAAAATTAGATAGTTCTAAGTCCAATACTTGCTGGCACTGTAATTTGGAACCAGGGACATTAGATCATCTACTTTATTACTGTCTCTATATTAAGATATTTTGGAATTCAATCTGGTCTTTATTGGAAAATCATGTTGCGCTTTCTTATGATACTGTTTTATTCGGTATGGCTATGAGAAAGAAGAGTCAAATATCGTCACACAACAACAAACTTTTATTAGTCATGACAGGGGTTGCCATTCAACATATTACCAATAATTGGAAAAATTACAAGAATCTTAATCACACATTCTGGTGGAATACATTATGCCATATTTTTAAGATGAAAAGAGCAATAGCAGTACAAAAAGGGACATATAATAACTTTGTAAAGATATGGGGGCCATTGACAAAATATTGTGAGGAATAGTCATCAATTCTTTTCTTTTCTTTCTTAGTTGTATCTAGCACACTCAATGGGGGGGTGGAGTTGGGGAATAATTTTATAAGTTATGTTATAATATGTTCTATAACATGTGTATATATCTATTCGGTTGAAAATGTGATGAAGGGTGGGTGGGTGGGGGTTATTATAATACTATATTTTATGTGTTAGATATTATAGTGCTATATTGGAATTACTTGTATAATGTATTTTTGTGCGCTTGTTGTTCAAGTTGAAAATGAATAAAGATTAAAAAAATATATATATAACATCCACTCTGTGATTCTGGAAGTCCTTAAGTACTACTCCCTCATCACTAGAAAGGGTTGTGCGCCGTGTAACCTGCGCCACGGAGGAATCCACCTTAGGTTGCTCAAAAAACTGCTGAAAAACAGGAACCAGTGGATAAAACTTAGTCATAGCTTTAGAGAGCCGGAAAGAGTTTTCTGGGGTATTCCATTGTTCTGTAACCAGACCAAGAAGCAGTGGATGGGATGGAAAAAAGGAGGACAGCATATTAGAATGGTCCATGACCAAACACTGCGACGTGGAAGGTGAAGATTCCAATTTGAGCTCTTTCAGAACCTCAGCAATAAAATGGTGGACAGAGCCATGCATAAAAAGTCAGACAGAGGGGTTTTCACCCAAATCCAGACTCTCAGGGTGACTTTGTTGACTAGTCCCAGCAAGGGTATCAGCCAGATCCAAAACAGAAGCAGCGTCAAGAGACAAAAGATGCATAATATCCATATGGCAACCAATGCAATCGAGCTCTGCCATATCTGTATGAGAGGGCTCCTGAAAAGAGATCTCTGCCACTGGCACAACTAGCTTAGATGAAACCGCTGCACCCACAGGTTGCGTCAAATGAGCTGGGACTGAAGAATACTCTTTCTAGAGGAGCAAAATAAATTCCAGTGAAAATTCACATCCCTTGTGCACTGGAGGGTCCTGCTGAGCCACCCGTACCGCATCAAAAGAGTCCCTAGACTGGGATCACTGGTGTTTGGCACCATACTCCAGAACGGCCTCTGGGCAAGATTTTTCTCTGAAATCAAAGATCCGGGCTGGCTCCCCAGCCCTGGAGGACCAGAAATAGGCGAAGCCCGAAGCTCCTGCCCCCTCCTCCAGCGTTCTGTGACACGTGGTACATGGTCACTGATCCGGCGCATCCCAAATGATTTTTAATCAAATCAAGGGATTTTGAGGCATAAATAAAACTGAAAAAAAGATTGATAAAAATCCAAGATGGCTGCCGCCACTAGCGAATTCGTGCCAAAACCAGCAAAAATAAAGAAAATCTGAAAATAGCGATTTGGGGAGGTGCATTTGGCTCGCTGCCAACGTGACACTCTGACTTCCAGGGGCGGAGCCAAAGAAAGCGGCCGCACACACTACAAGTTCCTCTGCTGCAATGGAGAAAAATCTTCTCCAAGACATACACTGCAGCAGAGGACACCCAGACCATCGGGAACATTCTGCCAGTCACCCGTAAGTGGGAGCCGCCGACACAGAGCAGGATCAGATTTGAGCCAGGACGGGGACAGCGGTGGCCATCTTCAGATGCTCTGCATGGTGTGGCACCTCCCCCAGCTGCAGATTCTAGCCTGGGACCGCAGCAAGCTATACTAGTGAAGGGGACAAGTTATGAGTGTGCCTACTTCATTTATTATTGCTCCAGAAACCCCCCCCCCCCTAATCTCCCCAGTGTCCCTCTGTGACTATATGAATGCATGGGAAAGATCCTTGGCTGGGGCTTGATTGATGCATGCTGGGAAAGAAGAACACATCTTCTTTCCACCGAGTGCAGGTCACGCCCTCCTTTGCATCGCATCCGCAGCCGGCATCCTTGGGACCCACCCTACCTTGCCCCGCAACATCCGCGGCCGAACGGGCCTGAAGCCGCATCGTCCTATAGAGGCAGCCCCAAATTGAGGCTCCGGCTTCCCATCCCACCAGTTACACCCGCAATTGGCTACCCTGCCTTCATTACCTCTGCCCTGCCCTGCCCCTGGGGTGGTATCCTCCTCATCTCAGTCAGTTAGCTAATTGTGGAAACCCTTTTATTGAAGAAGATGGCTAAAAGAAAAAAAGATGAGGAGTATCGTACTTTTCAGGTGGAATGGACAGAGGAATTCGCCTTTGTGGAGAGAGCAGGTTCAGCAGTGCATCTAATATGCAATGATAAAATTGCATCGATGAAATGGTCAAATATAAAGCGGCACTTCGATACATGTCATATTACATTTGCATCGAAATATCCTGCGGGGGACAGCAGGAAGAAAGCATGTCAAGAGCTACTGTGCAGAGTGCAAGCTAGTCATCAGCAACTCCGTGTTTGGACCCAACAAGGTAACTGGAATTCGGCTAGCTTTGCTGGTGCTTTAGCAGTTGTGAGAAATGGAAAGCCATTCACAGATGGGGAGTATGCCAAAACATTCATGCTTGATGTTGTCAATGACCATTTTGACAACTTTTCAGATAAAGACAAGATAATCAAACGAATAAAAGACATGCCTCTGTCGGCAAGTACTGTTCACGATTGTACCATCATGATGGCAAATCAAATTGAGGCAACACAAGTGAAGGACATAAATGCAGCACCATTCTTTTCTCTCGCTTTGGATGAGTCAACAGACGTAAGTCATTTATCCCAGTTCAGCGTGATTGCAAGGTATGCTGTCGGTGACACACTACGTGAGGAAAGTCTTGCTGTTTTGCCTATGAAAGGGACAACAAGAGGGGAGGATTTATTCAAGTCTTTCACTGAGCTCGCTAAAGAACAAAATCTACCGATGGATAAACTTATTTCGGTGTGTACTGATGGTGCTCCGTGCATGGTGGGGAAAAACAGAGGATTCGTAGCGCTTCTTCGTGAACATGAAAAGAGACCCATCATAAGTTTTCACTGCATCCTACATCAGAAGGCGCTTTGTGCTCAGATGTGTGGCGAGTAGCTTGGTGAGGTGATGTCGCTGGTCATTCAGGTGGTCAACTTTATTGGGGTTTTTTTTGGGTTTTTTTAAAATTATTATCTTTATTAGCAATTGCAAAGGGAACATACAACCAGGAGCACAACAAGCAGAACAAACAGATCAGGCATAGATACCAACTCTAGAACCCATGACAGCTAAGGAGTCACAAAACAGGAACTCAATGGTCAGATGCCCAACACAATTGACATTTTGTTTTTGAAGTACAAAATCCCCCAAGCAGACACTCACAAACCTCAAGCACTCGGCCTCAAACCACAACAAGCAGACCGCAAACACTCCACAGTCATACCCCAAACACCCAAATACACATAAACTCACATGCACAGGTCAACTTTATTGTTGCCTGAGCTTTAAATGATCACCAGTTTAAAACACTGCTGGATGAAGTTGGGAATAATTATCCTGGTCTGCTTCTGTATAGCAATGTGCGTTGGTTGTCAAGAGGGAAGGTGCTCAGTCATTTCGCGGCTTGTCTGAGCGAAATCCGGACTTTTCTTGAAATGTAAAATGTCGAGCATCCTGAGTTAGATAACACTGAGTGGCTCCTGAAGTTCTACTATCTCGTAGACATGACTGAACATCTGAACCAGCTCAATGTGAAAATGCAACGCGTTGGAAATACAGTCTTATCCCTTCAACAAGCAGTGTTTGCATTTGAAAACAAGCTAGTATTCTTCATCACCAACATTGAAACAGGTCGTTTACTACACTTTGAAAAACTGGGAAACTTTAAAGATGCATGCACAGCAAATGACCCTGCTCAACTTCTTGATCTTCAGCAGCTAGCGGGCTTCACATCTAATCTCCTGTAGTCATTCAAAGCGCGCTTTGGAGAATTTTGTGAGCGCACTCGTCTTTTTAAGTTCATCACCCATCCACACGAGTGTGCAGTGGACAGCGCCGACCTGAGTTACATCCCCGGTGTCTCCGTCAGAGATTTTGAGTTCCAAGCTACTAACCTGAAGGCCTCAGATATGTGGGTGAATAAGTTCAAGTCACTGAATGAAGATTTGGAAAGACTTGCATGACAGCAAGTAGAGTTGGCGAGCAAACACAAGTGGGGAGAAATGAAAAAACTTCAACCCGCAGACCAGCTTGTTGTCAAAACTTGGAATGCGCTTCCCATCACTGCAGCATGTGAGTATTGCTGTATTGACAATGTTTGGCAGTCTTTCTCACATCTAAAGAACATTAAGACCAACCTACGATCACGTTTAATGGATGGAAGTTTCAATGCCTGCATGAAACTTAACCTCACCACCTATCAACCAGACTACAAAGCCATCAGCAAAACCATGCAGCACCAGAAGTCGCATTAATGGTAAGAACTACTTTATTCATCATTGTTTAGCAAAAGCATAACAACGTTATTAAAAAGAATTCAGAGACTTATTGTACTTTAAAAGTGTTGGTCTTACATAAAATGTACACATTTACTTGTATTTAGTTTTAAACATATTGTATGGCTCTCACGGAATTACATTTTAAAATATGTCGTGTTTAAGGCTCTCTCAGCCAAAAAGGTTCCTGACCCCTGGTGTAGTGCCTGCCTGTCAGCTCTGTTTAAACTGCAGATGAATGGAGGAAAGGAATTTCTGCCTCAGAACAGCATCAAAATGACCAGACTTGAAGATCTTCGGACTGCCAGTTGGATGGACACTGACTGTAACCTCAGTCTCCACTGATCTTCTCTACACAACTGGAGGCGGAAAAATGTAGCCTGTGCCCTGAAACCCAGAGGATATTTTTACTCAGGATGCATACAGCCTACGCTTAACTCCCGACAAGGTCAGAGGGCAAGCGAACTCCCAGGGAAATGGACCCCAAGTATGAGAAGGATGGCACACAGCAGGCTGGCGCTACAGGTCCAATGAAGTTTCTCTGTGAATCAGCAGTCTGGCTCTGTGGGACTGCGCCCTCTCCTTCGACAGAGGACCATTAGAAAGGAGTCTCATGGCACTTAAGCCATCAAAAGAGACAAACTTAAGCAAAAAAAATAAGAAAAAGAAGCAAAGAAGAGCAGAAAACTTCTGCACAAATTGCTTGCAGAAAATGAAACTGCAGGGCACTCTAACTTTCTAAGGTGAGAGGAGCATGTACTCAGAAAAGTGTTAGGATTTCTGCAACTCACAGATTGCAGGAAATGATTGAACACCTAGAGGGGCTTAATCAAAAGAAAGTCAATTTTGGGCCTAAGTCGCAAGTCGCCCAAAGTCGGACACGGGAAAGGGTCCAACATATATTTTTATTTTGAAAATTGTCCAACTGTACGTCCAGCCATCTGATTGCCCAGACCGCTAAGTCAACTATCTTTATACCCCATTTTCATCCGTAAATTTGTCCAAGTCACAAACGTCTAGAAAAAGGCCTTTTGGGCGCGGGAGGGGCCAGAAAAGTGATGGACTAGACATCCACACATGGCACCAGAGTAGTGGGGTACCCACCTATCTACCACCCCAATAGCCCTTATGGCTGCAGGAGCTACTTATATGGCAGTACAAAAGGGTTAGGGGGGTTTTTGGTGGGTGCAAAGTTTTCACCATGAATGCAGTGATTAGATTGGCTTATGGGCCTGGGTCCTCCTCTCCATGGTTCACTAACCCGCCCCCAAGACCACTTAAGCCACCTCTGTGCAGCTCTACTAGGCTTTCCTATGCCAGGCTGCCAGGTGCTGATGTTCTGGAGGCAGATATGTAAAGTTGTTATTACGATTTTTATGGGAAGGGGGGTCAGTGATCACTGGGGCAGTGTGTGGTGGTCTGTACTTTGTCCCTGCAATGGTTATCTGGTCACTTTGGATACCTTCTTGTGACTTACGTCTAAAACCCGGTTCGATTATCGGCTCTTGGATGACTTGTCTTTTAGATTAGCCAAGTGCCGATTTAGGCCAGTTTTTAGATGTTTTTCTGTTTTGATTATGAGCCCCCTAGTGTACTGAATCTGGAAGGGACGTAACAGAAGCAATGTTAGGGCATATTAATGACCTCATTTTAATACTACTGAGGTCGTTTGCCTAGCAAAGTCGGAGTCTGCAACGGATGCTGGAAAAGCACACAGTGAGCCACTGTGAACATCGGTCTATTAAATGAGGTCAACAATAAACAGATTCAACCAGTTTACCGACAATCATTAGGCGCATGGTGACTTTAGTGCATCCGGGCCAAAGTTCAGTGCTAGAAGAAGGTAGAGTCCAAGTGGCTAAGTGGAAATGGCTCCCCTCAGAGCAACATGATTGCCTGCTTGAAGAAAATGCAGAACTGATTGGCGCTGCAGTGGGAGGATTTGCATCCTGTTCAAGAAAATGTTTTTGCTTTCACCTGAGTTGTCAAGGGTAGCACAGAGGCAGGAAGGTTCGAGGGGAGATCCGGGGAACCATAGACCGGTGAGTCTGACCTCTGCACCGGGAAAGATGGTAGAGTCACTGATAAAGGACAGCATCGTTGATCATCTTGACGGAAACAGGCTGATAAGGACCAGTCAGCACGGTTTTAGCAAAGGCAGATCGTGTTTGACGAACTTGCTGCACTTCTTTGAGGGAGTAAACAGACAGATAGACAAGGGCGATCCAGTCGACATTGTATATCTGGATTTTCAGAAGGCGTTGGACAAGGTTCCGCATGAACGACTACTTCGGAAAATTGCAAGCCATGGAATTGAGGGTGAAATACTCACGTGGATTAAAAACTGGCTGGAGCATAGGAAACAGAGAGTGGGGGTAAATGGACAATACTTGGACTGGAAGAGCGTCACCAGTGGGGTGCCGCAGGGCTCGGTGCTTGGACCAGTGCTCTTTAACATCTTTATAAATGATCTGGACATAGGTATGACGAGCGAGGTGATTAAATTTGCGGATGATACGAAGTTATTCAGAGTAGTAAAGACGCAGGGGGATTGCGAAGATCTGCAACGTGACATAATCAAGCTTGAGGAATGGGCATTGGCATGGCAGATGAGGTTCAACGGGGATAAGTGTAAAGTGATGCATGTCGGTAACAAAAATCTCATGCACGAATACAGGATGTCCGGGGCGGTACTTGGAGAGACCTCCCAGGAAAGAGACTTGGGAGTTCTGATCGACAAGTCGATGAAGCCGTCCACACAATGTGCGGCGGCAACAAAAAGGGCAAACAGAATGCTAGGAATGATAAAGAAGGGAATCATAAACAGATCAGAGAAGGTTATCATGCCGCTGTACTGGGCCATGGAACGCCCTCACCTGGAGTACTGCATCCAGCACTGGTCGCCGTACCTGAAGAAAGACACGGTACTACTCGAAAGGGTCCAGAGAAGAGTGACTAAGATAGTTAAGGGGCTGGAGGAGCTGCCGTACAGCGAAAGATTAGAGAAACTGGGCCTCTTCTCTCTCGAACAGAGGAGATTGAGAGGGGACATGTTCGAAACATTCAAGGTACTGAAGGGGGTAGACTTAGTAGATAAGGACAGGTTGTTCACCCTCTCCAAGGTAGGGAGAACAAGAGGGCACTCTCTAAAGTTGAAAGGGGATAGATTCCGTACAAACATAAGGAAGTTCTTCTTCACCCAGAGAGTGGTAGAAAGCTGGAACGCCCTTCCAGAGGCTGTTATAGGGGAAAACACCCTCCAAAGATTCAAGACAAAGTTAGACAAGTTTCTGTTGAATAAGAACGTGCGCTGGTAGGGCTAGTCTCAGTTAGGGTGCTGGTCTTAGACCAGAGGGCCGCCGCATGAGCGGACTGCTGGGCATGATGGGCCACTGGTCTGACTCAGCAGTGGCAATTCTTATGAACTGGTTGTAGGGCCTTTCCATTGCCATTTAGTGACAAAGCCAGCCAGTACCAAGGGGAGAGAGTAGGTTTTTGTTCAAGTGTACAGATGAAAACACCCAGGGAGAGCAGGAAGGCAGGCAGCCATTGCACAGAATCTAATATGCATTACTGAAAAGTCCATTTGGTCTTTCTGAGCTTTCAGAGAGCAGATCCATCTTTATATCATCAGATGGAATCACCCTTGAGTGAGGCTGGTGTCATTCTTTTTGTCAAACAGAATTACCCTCTGGACTGCTTTTTCTTTGAATTGTATGAAAACAATACTATAATCTTCCACTGCAGGGCCTTCAAAACTACACTCCATGTTTCTGAGTGGCCCCTACTAAAAATATGTCTTTCCTACTCAAATGAAGATTGAAACTAATAAAAAATGCCTGAACTAAAATTAAGTTTGAATACTGTATAAGTAATCACATTCTCTATATACTAGCTCACAACATTGCATTCTGATGTTGTTTAAACAAGCATTGTACATGCAAGTGTTCAATGGCCATAAGAAGTCCAACTGTATTCTGAATTTAGTTAGGATGCAAGTAGCATAGTTTTGATCTTATATCTTTGTCTTTTATCCATAGGTTAGAACTTCACTGCAAAGGCGAGAAATTGAAAGAACATGGCAATAAAAGCTACAGCTATTTGGGACATGTTACAGATAAAGGTGTATGTTTTCATAGCACAAATACTCTTTAAACAGACTATTTATCATTCTTTGAAACAGCAGACAAAAAAAAGACAACTCTGTGTGTGGCCTATTCCACTTACTGCCCTAAATAAAGTTTGAAAGAAACTCATACAGTTTCTGCACCATTGATAATCTGACAGTAACTATTTATGAGCAGGAAAATGCTCCCTTGTCTGCAGTCACTATTTGTTTTAATACCTAATCTTGTCCCCCTCCTCCCAAAAAAAGGCCTTGAGCACTGCAGATAAGTAATAGCATGAATGGGGTCACTTAAATGCCAATTTGACTGCTTCTACATTCTTTTTAAATTAGTCTATTCTCAGTTGCTTAATTTTAGGTAATATCTATTTACAAACTACTAGACAACGATAAAAGAGACTTCTTCTACACCCATTAAACATCACAGGCCCTTCAAGAACAACAAAAGTTAAAAATAAAAAGCTTTTCTAATTTCAATAAAGAACAAAGGGATAGAGCAGTGCATACCCATCCAGAATAAGCCTGGCTATAAAGCTCTTATTGACAGGAAAAGCTGAAAAGTACAGAATTACTTGACACAAAATAAACAAATAAATAGGAATCTACAATGAGGATATTTTTTAAAACAAAGACAATTAGTCATACAACCACAGTGTGAAATAGAATAATGCAGACAAAATGGAAGAACAAGACTCTCATCAGCTGTATTTTCTGAATATACAGTAAAGTAGTAGATAAATAATAATAAACTAAACCGCCCAATATTTAGCACTATTTAATTGGCTAAGAATGGTTCCTGTATATAAACATTGCCATGCTAGGAGAGACCAAAAGTCCATCAAGCCCAATATCCTGTTTCCAACAGTGGCCAAGACAGGTCACAAGTACCTGGCAAGATCCGAAGGAATAAAACAGATGTTATGCTGCTTATCCTAGGAATAAACAGTGGATTTACCCATGTTCATCTTAATAATTACATTACATTACATTAGTGATTTCTATTCCACCATTACCTCGCGGTTCAAGGTGGATTACATTATTTCATTATTACAGTTATTACAGTTTACAGGTATTGGGTCAACTGGAGATACATAAGAAGTAATCTGGAGCTTTATTAAGATGGGAAGGATCAGGGAGTGTTGCAGGTGGTGCTTGGGTCAAGTCTGGTTGTGTTAGTTTAGTTTAATGTTGCCAGGAACTTTCTTAACTCTCAGTATAGTTTGGAATTCCTATGCTTTCAGGCGGATTTCTTGGGTCGCCAAGCCACACAGTGGTATAAATTGTTGTATGGGTATTTGAATAAAAAACAGAAAACTGGTCTTAGGGATATTTGGAGCATTGAGATTGGGCACCAAATTTCTGCCTCTCAATGGCCACGATTTTGGTCTTGGAGAATAAGAACTACAAGGTCAGCATCTATGAGGCAGACTTGGTTCTTTTTGTTGCATAGAGCTTTTTGGACCCCAGTTCGTTTATAGAAGTTGGATAGCTCTAGGTCTAATAGATGCTGGTATTGTAGTTTAGAAGCTGGGACTTTAGATCATTTAATTTTTTTCTGTCCCTATATAAATGCTTTTTGGAAGTTAATTTGGTCCCAAATTAATTCATTGTTAGAAAATCATGTTGCCCTTTCATATGATACTATATTATTTGGTACATCTATGAGATTTAAGAGTCCAATTTCAGCAAATAATAATAAACTTTTATTAATACTGAAGGGGGTTGCCATTCAACATATTACTGGAAATTGGAAGGATTATACTAAACTTAATTATACCTTTTGGTGGAATTCAGTTTGTCATATTTATAAAATGAAGAGGGTGCTTGCTATACAGCAAGGAAATTATCATAATTTTAAAAATATTTGGGGGCCGTTGATCAGACATCTTAAACACCTTGTTATTATATAAGATATAGGTGGGGTGGGATTGGGAAATATGATATTTGATAACTGATTTATTGTTAATGGGTGGGGTGGGTGGGAAGGGATTATTTTATACTTTAATAATTATAAGTAAGATTGTCAAGTGATTTGTAAAAATTATTTTGATTGATTATTATACACTTGTTGTAAGAGATGAAAATGAATAAAGATTTACAAAGTTTAGTTTAATGTATTTTTTGAATAGTAGGGTTTTTGTTTCTTCTTTGAAGGTTTTGAAGTCTGTGGTCTTGATTAGTAGGTTGGAGAGTTGGTGGTCCAGTTTTGCAGCTTTAGTAGCTAGGAGGTTGTCATAAAGTTTCTTTCGTTTGACATTTTTTGTCGGCGGGTACATGAATGGTGTGTGGTTTCTCCTGTGTCTGGTTGAGGAGGATTGAATTAGTCCAGTATTCTGGGCTGTCTCCATTTATGGCTTTAAATAGTAGGCAGTAGAATTTGAAGAGTACTCTCGCTTGGACTGGGAGCCAGTGTGTTTCGAGGTATGCCTCAGTGATATGGTCGTATTTCTTCAGTGAGTAGATAAGTCTTAGGGCTGTGTTTTGTATTGTTTGAAGTTGTTTGATCATGTTTGCTAGGCATGGGAGATATAGTATGTTGCAGTAATCTATTAGTCCTAGGACTAGGGATTGTACAACGAGTTGAAAATGTTTTCTGTCGAATAATTTTTGAACTTGCCTTAGGTTTCTCATAACTGCAAATGATTTTTTTAGTGTTTTATTGATTTGTGGCTGCATGGTACAGTGTCTGTCTATCAGCACTTCCAGGAGTTTTAAAGTGGGTTGAATGGGGTATGATATAGAGTTTATGACTAGGTTTGTTATGGTTGTGATTTTGCTGTTTTCTAATAGAATGAAGTTTGTTTTGTCTGGACACATTAAGGTCCCAGACGACAGGTGGAGGCTTGAGAGGTGGTTTAACATTGAAAAGCCCTTTCATGAACCTGGAAACCAAAGGATGAGCAATGAGAGGTTTTCCTTCGACTGGCATGTGAAAAGCAGTAATAGTACTGAGATGGACCCTGACAGATGTAGACTTGAGACCAGAGTCAGACAGATGAAGAAGATAATCCAACACCAATTCCACTGCCAAGGATGTTGGATTGTGATGATGATGAAGACACCAGGAAGAAAATCTAGTCCACTTTTGTTGGTAACAATGCTGAGTGGCTGGTTTCCTGGATGCATCAAGAATTTGACGAACAGGCTGAGAAAGACGTAAGACAGGTGAATTCAGCCCAAGGGAAACCAAGCTGTCAGGTGTAGAGATTGCAGGTTGGGATATGTGATTCCTGATTCTGAGTGAGCAGAGTAGGAAATATTGGAAGAGGCATGGGCTCCCTGGAGCTGAGTTGAAAGAGAAGGGAGAACCAATGTTGTCTGGGCCATGAGAATCATAGTGGCTGCTTCCCTCTTGACCTTGAATAAGGTTCACAACATGAGAAGTGGAGGGAATGCTTATAGAAAGAGACCCGTCCAATCCAGGAGAAAGGCATCTGCTGCCAGACAGAGAAGAGAGTAAAGTCTGGAACAAAACTGGGGCAGCTTGTGATTGTGAGGAGCTGCAAACAAGTCCACTCGAGGAGTGCCCCATTGAGCAAAGATGGACTGGAGAGTTGCAGAGTCGAGAGTCCATTCATGAGGTTGAAGAATTCTACTGAGGTATTAGGGAATTCTTCTCCTCTTGAATGTAAACCGCCTTCAATAACAGATTGCGAGCTGTCGCCCAAGTCCAGATTTTTGGGGCTTCCTGACACAAAAGGAGAGAGCCCATGCCTCCTTGCTTGTTTATGTAGTACATTGCTACTTGATTGTCCATGCAAAGGAGGAGGATCTGAGGGCAAAGAAGATGATTAAAAGCCTTGCGGGCATAAAACATCACTCTGAGTTCTAAGAAATTGATGTGAAATTTCCGCTCCTTGGCAGTCCAAAACCTCTAAGTTTGCAGATCATCCATATGAGCCCCCCAGGCATAACAGAATGCGTCTGTCGTGATGCTCTTGTGATGAGCGGGTAAATGAAAAAGAAGACCTCTGGATAAATTTTAAGAGGTCATCTACCATTGAAGCAATCGCAGAAGAGATGATGTCACAGATATATGTTGTGAGAGACGATCCGTCGCTTGAGACCACAGGGAAGCCAGAGTCCACTGAGGAGTGTGAAGATGTAGCCTTGCCAGTGGTGTGACATGGACAGTTGAAGCCAAGTGGCCTGGGAGAACCATCATGTGTCTGGCAGAGATGGTTTGAAGGGAAAGCAACTGCTTACAGAGACGGATGAGAGTCTGAAGTCGATCTGGAGGAAGAAACGCTCTCATGAGAGTGGTGTCTAGGATTTCCCCAATGAATTGCAGACGTTGGGTCGGAATGAGATGTGATTTGGGGAAGTTGACTTCGAATCCTAGAATCTGGAATAAAGAGATGGTCTGAGATGTTGCTTGGACCACTTCCTGAGATGAGACAGCCTTGATCAACCAGTCATCCAGATAAGGAAAGACTTGAAGGCCGTGTGATCAGAGAGAAGTGGCCACCACAATTTAGGCACTTCATGAAGACTCTGGGAAAAGATGCCAGGCCAAAGGGAAGTACCTTGTATTGGTAATGACAGCAATTGATTTGAAAATGGAGGTATTTCCTGGAAGCCAGATGAATCGGGATATGGGTGTAGGCTTCCTTGAGGTCTAGGGAGCATAGCCAGTCTTTCTGATTGAGGAGAGGATAAAGCAGGGCGAGTGACAACATCCTGAATTTCTCCTTGACTAGAAATTTGTTGAGAGCTCTGAAATCCAGGATGGGTCTCAGTCCTCCAGTCTTCTTGGGGACTAAGAAGTAACGGGAGTAGAATCCCTGGGACTGCTGATCAAGGGGAACTTCCTCGATGGCATTCAGCAGAAGAAGGGAGGACTGTGCAGGGTCCAAAGCAGATTGTCTTGGAGGATTGTCTGGTGGAAGAGTCTGAAAATGGAGAGACAAATGATGTTGAGGACCCATAGGTCCGATGTGATGAGTTCCCAACGACTGATGAATAGCTGAAGACAACCTCCAATGGGCTGAGGCAAAGGTTGAGAAATGCTGAGATTGGCTATGCTCCTGAAAAACAGGTCAAAAAGGCTGTGTAGATTTAGGTGGAACAGCCTGCTGTTTTTGCTGGGATTGACGGGGTTGCTGCTGTTGCTGCCTCTGCATACGAGGTTGAGACTGAGGTGGCAGCAAAGGCTTTGCAGCAAAACGACGCTGATATGTTGTCTAAAAGGGCGAACAGGTGGAGGCTTTTTCTTTCTTTAACCAAAGTATCCAACCTGGTTTCGTTAGCTGATAACTTTTGGGTGTATCTAAGGAAGCTCCAAAAAGTTAATCGCCCAAAGACGATCTTGATGGTTAACATCAAGCTCTGACTCTGAGGCATCGCATTGCCACAGACATAGCCACAGCACGAGATATTAGCTCAAAAGTATCAGAGATAGACCGTAACATGTATTTGCGCAGCATTAGCAAGTCAGAAATGTAATTTTAAAAAGCAGGTAATTTGCGATCAGGTAAGCACTTCTGAAAAGTGGCCACTTGGGTAACTAAATGCTTGAGATAGAAGGAGAAATGTAAAGCACAATTACCAGACCGGTTGGCAAGCATGGCATTCTGATATAATCATTTGCCAAAATGGTCCATTGCCTTACCCTCTCTGCCAGGAGGTACAGAAGCATTGTCACTGGCTCCAGCAGATTTTTTAAGTGTAGACTCCACCAGGAGAGACTCATGGGGGAACTAAGACTTGTCAAAGCCTGGAATGGGTACCACCCTATATAGCGAATCCAGCTTGTGAGGAACCACAGGAATGGTTAAAGGAGTTTCTAAGTTCTTGTAAAAGGTCTCCGACAAGATGTCATGAAGGGGAAGCCGAAGAAACTCCTTAGGTGGTTATTCATAATCTAATGCATCCAAAAGTTGTTTAAATTTTTTTGAGTCAACTTCAAGAGGTATAGAAAGTATCTCTGCCATGTCTTTCAAAAATTTTGAAAAAGTAGACTTATCCACTCGTGGAGAAAGTTCTTGAGAAAATGGAAGTTGAGAGTCTTCATCTGAAGAGATATCCTCATCAGATAGAACAGGCTCTTCAGAATCACCCCAGAAGTCCGAGTCTCGAGTGGGTGGAATACGGTGTCGAGCACTGGGTGTCTATGATTCCATATGTTTCATCTTCCTCAAAGCCTTACCCGATTTGACTGACTTCATCTCGGCAGATGTTTGGGAAGAAGAACGGTGCCGAACTGTCTCCGACATCAAGTGTTTAGCCAACTCAGACAGCACCGAGGAAGATTTTTGCAATGTTGACACCAAGGCTGCAACTTTCGGTGCTGATATGGAAGACTCAGACCAGACTGGCACCGGAGGAGCCAATGTCACCCTAACAGGGAGTAAGAGCTGTAACTGCTCCCTTAACTTCTCTCGCAGCAGATGTTGAATTTGCTGCTTGAGGCCGGGCACCGGTACCGCTGGTGCCGATCTGTGCTCTGGCGATGAGGAGGCTGATGTCAAGGCACTCACCGATATAGGAGCCGATCGTTTCTTGGATCTCCTTGAGGTCTGCAGGACTTGGCTCACTGCTGAAGTGACCTGGGAGCCCAAAGTGGTGGGGGAAGGCTTCTTAGCCGGCTTACCCACTGCTTGCGACACCGAAGATGAATCCATCGACGTCGGGTGTTGTGATGTCGACTTCGGTGCGGACCCCGACGTCGGCGCTGGTGCTGAATCACCCCCATAGTGGAACCAAAGAGGAGTCGCTGTTGAATCAGACGATTTTTAAGGGTCCTCTTCTGGAGTGAGGAATGAGTCCTCAATTCAGCCATATACTCCGGTCCCAAACACTGGAGGCACCAGTGATGCAGATCTGTGATGGAAATATGGTGAGCACACCGTCTGCACTTCTTAAAATCTGTCTGAGGACGGGACATGGAGGAAAAAATAGCCTCGGCAAAATCAAAAGTTGAGGCGCAAGGAGGGAAACAGGCTCCGCTGGACTGAACTCGCGAAAGCGAAAAAGTAAAATTTTTTTTTTTTTTACTATATAGAAAGAAAATAAAAACTGACTTAAAAGTCAAAAAATAAGCCACGTGAGTAGGAAGGCAGCGAAGAAATATCAACAGCTGTTGATGAAATGACTTCTTAGCTCCACAAGAAACTAAGGGACCGTGCAACCTACGTCGGGCGAGAAGGCACTTGTGCATGCGCGGTTCAGGCTATTGCGAACTTTCCAAAGACTTAAAGTGGCGATGCACTTTTAAAGTGGTCCGTACTGGGGCTCCCTTGGTGACGTCACCCATTCGTGAGAATATGCTGCCTGCTTGTTCTGGGATAAAAGACATTATCCAAATCATTTTTAAACCCTGCTAAGCTAACTGCTTTCAGAAACGAAAACAAGTGGGGAGTGGGATAGAACACATCAACCTTGAAACAAACAATATTTATTCATATAGACTCAAATTAAAAATACATATAAAAGTGCAAGGATAAAAATTAATAAGGGCCTCTTCTACTAAACCACGCTAGCGGTTTTAGCGTGGGGACCTGCGCTGAATGACCCGCGCTGCTCCCGACACTCATAAGAACTCTATGAGCATCGGGAGCAGCATAAGAACATAAGAATTGCTGCTGCTGGGTCAGACCAGTGGTCCATCATGCCCAGCGGCCCTCTGGTCAAAGACCAGCACCCTAACCGAGACTAGCCTTAACAGCACACGTTCTTGTTCAGCAGGAACTTGTCTAACTTTGTCTTGAATCCCTGGAGGGTGTTTTCCCAGATAACAGCCTCTGGAAGAACGTTCCAGCTTTCTAACACTCTCTGGATGAAGAAGAACTTCCTTACGTTTGTACAGAATCTATCCCCTTTCAACTTTAGAGAGTGCCCTCTTGTTCTCCCTACCTTGGAGAGGGTGAACAACCTGTCCTTATCTACTAAGTCTATCCACTTCAGTACCTTGATTGTTTCGATCATGTCCCCGCTCAATCTCCTCTGTTCAAGGGAGAAGAGGCCCAGTTTCTCTAATCTTTCGCTGTACGGCAGCTCCTCCAACCCCTTAACCATCTTAGTCGCTCTTCTCTGGACCCTTTCGAGTAGTACCATGTCCTTCTTCATGTACGGCGACCAGTGCTGGACGCAGTACTCCAGGTGAGGGCGCACCATGGCCCAGTACAGCGACATGATAACCTTTTCTGATTTGTTCGTGATCCCCTTCTTTATCATCCTAGCATTCTGTTTGCCATTTCTGCTGCCGCCGCACATTGCATGTACGGCTTCATCAACTTGTCGATCAGAACTCCCAAGTCCCTTTCCTGAGAGGTCTCTCCAAGTACCACCCCAGACATCCTGTATTCGTGCATGATATTTTTGTTATCCACTTTGAACCTCATCTGCCAAGTCGATGCCCATTCCTTGAGCCTGATTATGAACGTTGCAGATCTTCGCAATCCCCCTGCGTCTTCACTACACTGAATAACTTCGTATCGTCTGCAAATTTAATCACTTCGCTCGTCGTACATATGTCCAGATCATTTATAAAGCACCGAGCCCTGTGGCACCCCACTGGTGACACTCTTCCAGTCCGAGTATTGTCCATTTACCCCACCATTCAGTGCGGCTCCACGCGCTAAAACCGCTAGCGCCCTTTAGTAGAAGAGGGGGTAAATACAATGTCCTTGAAAATCAATGACTCAGTGGGTGACCCGACACAGTCTGTGTTTTGGCCTCCAGTCGGAGGTCTGTCTCAGAGGTGTGGATGTCGGTCCACTACATGGCACTCCAATGCTGGAAATACAGGCTCTAAAATAAATGGTGCAACATATGCTGAAACACGTGAGAGAAACACAGCAAAAGTTTGGTGAAAAGATTTTCAAAAATCTCCAAATATTTTAAAGAATTTTTCAAATTATATATAAGTATATTATTCTTTTTTAAATGTTAGGGACTGGTTATTTATTTCATCGAAGAGTTCATTATTATGAATTGTTTATTTTTAAGAAGGTGTTTAAAAATCTGAATTTTATATATTACTTAATATTTATGAATCATATTTATAATTAGGTAGCTTATGATGGTAGCTAATTTAATATATTACAATGGCTTGTAAGGAGTTTTTTTGGTACCTGATCTCAAATTTGCGTTTCAAAGTTCTCATTATTAATTGGGGTGGGATGGGATGGGATGGGATGGGAAGAGGGTATGTAAGGGGGGGGGTTGGGAGGAGGGGTGATTGTATTTTGGATCTTAAATATGGCGAAAATGATTATTTATTACTAAATATTAATTACAAGTTGATTTATAGGATAAAGTGTTTATTTAAAATTTTAATCTCATATGGCAGGTATATATACATTAGAAGACATTTTGTCGAATGCTAAGTTGCTTGAGTTTTCACAGTTGCAACATAAATTTGGTCTTAGTAAATCACAAAATTTTAGATGGTTGCAACTGAAGCACGCCATTCAGGTAGGGTTCCCTGAATGGAAAAGTCTCACTAATCAATATAGCTTGGAATTCTTATGCTTTCAGGTGGACCTTCTGGGGCACCAGGTCGCACAGTGGTATAAATTAATATCTGGATATATGATTTAAAAAAATCAAAAACTGGACTTCGGGACATTTGGAGCATTGAGATTAAGCATCAAATTACTGCGTCTCAATGGTCATGAATTTGGTCTTAGAGGATGAGATGTACAGTATCTGCATCTATGAGACAAACTTTTTTTTTTCTGTTACATAGAGCTTTCTGGACCCCTGTTCGTTTACAAAAATTAGATAACTTTAAGTCTAATAGATGTTGGCAAGCTGGGACTTTAGATCATTTATTATTCTATTGTCCATGTATTTTGGCTTTTTGGAAATCAATTTGGGGCCAAATAAATAGGTTGTTAGAAAATCCGGTAGCCTTGACATACGATACTATTTTATTTGGCATGTCAATGAGAGCGAAAAGTCAGATTTCTTCAAAAAACAATACGCTTCTACTTATTCTGACTGGAATTGGCATTCAACATATTACATTCAATTGGAAAAATCAGAGTAGATTAAATTACAGTTTTTGGTGGAGTTCTGTATGTCATATTTATAAAATGGAAAGAACATTAGACACACAGAGAGGATATTTTGATAAATTTGAGATGTTTTGGGACCATTAACAGACTTTTGTAATGAGTAGTAAACATTTTCCCTTCATAAGATAATTGAAATGAGGGGATAGGGATGGGTGGGAGGGATGATTTTTTGATATATTAATAGAATGAATATTTTTGATGCGATAGGGATGGGAGGGGAGGTTAACTTTCATAAATGTCAGTCGATGATAATAATAGTAATACAAGTGATGTTTTTTCAATTCAAATGTTATTTCTTGATACACTTGATATAAGTTGTAAAATGAATAAAAATTATAAAATTAAAAAAATGAGTTGGGTCATAAGAAAATGCTTGAACCTAAGGATTCACTCTATTTTCATTTTTAATATTTTTTCTAATCATTCAAATTCAGCCCATGGAAGTCAGCAGATATTCAGCGCTCCTTTTACTAAGCTGCGATAGCGTTTTTAGCGTGCGCAGAATTTTAGCACGCTAAACCCGTGCTACGTGGCTAGAACTAACGCCAGCTCAATGCTGGCGTTAGCGTCTAGTGTGCGCAACAATTTTGCGTGCGCTAAGCGCACGCTAAAAACACTATCACAGCTTAGTAAAACCAGCCCTCAGTGCCCGTATGCAGATACTGACCAGTGCTGAATATTCAATAAGCACTGACCCAGCATTAGAATCCAGTTAGCAGCAGTTAGTGATCTGCATGTTACTATTAATCAGATATCCTCTGCCTTCACCCATGGACTGCCTCAGCACTGTCCAGATCGTGCCTAGGTGGTCAGAGAGAATAATTAGCAGCACTATGCTGTTAGTACCAAATATCCCACTTGTCAGCAATATCTAGCGACACCAGCTAACTAAATATGTGAATACTGGCCAATAAGATTCTAATTAGTGTTTGATTTGGTAGTACTGTATATCAATACAACTGTATATATTACTTTGGCATCCACGTGGCAAGTAGAGACACAGGTTGGTATTGCACAGACTTTTTGTCTGATATCTTTCCAAAACGTTCCAGTGGTTTAATCAATATAGCTTTTCCTTTCACATTCAGAGAGACTGAGAATGACACCTAAAATAAAGCAAACATTTCAGCGATAAAACTAAATATTTCCAATATTTCATATACATATGTACACCCACATGTTTCCAATATTTCATACAATAATTCCACACAAGCTGAATATCAAAAAATATAAACCCACTACATAGATATTCATATACTGAACCTTATACCAGAGATTTCAAAATAGCAGGTATACAGAATATCCGGAGAAAAGACCTCAGTGTTCCAAAAGGCAAACTCAGGGAACTTCTATGATAATTACAAAATTGTCATAGGAAACACATCCTTGGTCAAAAAACTCTGTTCAATAAATTATTCTCAATATTATTTCTTTCAAAAAAATTTTCTAAACTATTAGGTAAAAGACCTGCACTTATCTTTAGTAATGTCATCTAGTCCTCTGGTATGGGATGTGGACATTGTTCTATTTGTCCTGTTTCCTTGGATTGTCAGTCATTTCCCAGTCTGTCAGATAATTAACCCCACTGGTTTCACATGACGTGTGAAACTTTAAAGTATATTCTTTATTATCCGATGGATTAAGAAATGATTGACAATCCAAGAAAACAGGACAAATAGAATAATATCCACATCTCTGGACACTGTTCTATTTGTCCTGTTTCCTTGGATTGTCAATCATTTCTCAATCCATCAGAT
Organism: Geotrypetes seraphini; assembly: GCF_902459505.1. NCBI lineage: Eukaryota > Metazoa > Chordata > Amphibia > Gymnophiona > Dermophiidae > Geotrypetes > Geotrypetes seraphini. The sequence continues at coordinate 93,320,665 of NC_047090.1, read as the reverse complement.
AATAAAGAATATACTTTAAAGTTTTGCACGTCATGTGAAACCAGTGGGGTTATTTATGCAATACTTTGCCCCTGTAACCTATTATACATAAGACAGACCTCAAGACTCTTTAAAACCAGAATGATTGAACATCGTTCATGGCTGTCCTGCAGTCGGATAGAAGCACCGATGGCGCAACATTGTATAGATTCACACCATTCATTTGAAGACATGCGTTGCTGGATTATTGATAAGCTTTTTCCATCAGCAAAAGGAGGGGACCTTAAATCTCTGTTACGGATGCAAGAACAGAAATGGATCTTTAGATTACAAACCTGCATTCCGACTGGCTTAAATGCCAGAGTTGAATGGAGAGCCTTTTTTTAGTTCTTCCTGTAGGAGCTTGAATTGATTGGCTCAGGTTCCCCTGTCCAAGCAACAATTGGTTCAACAACAGTTTAGCACGCCCTTTTAAAAACAGAGCCAGACGCCGGGGTCACCATTTTCTTAAAGAGGATCGCTGAAGCAGCGGCTCATTTTTTCAGATATAAAATTGAATGGGAAAGGCTGTTTTTTGAAAAGCACTGTATGTATTAGTATGTAATTGATTCAATCTTATATTTTTCAGAAATTCCCCTGACGCAGCACAGCCGCGAAACAGGGCCTGTCGGGAATTTTCTGGTTATCTTCAGTGCTAGGTTAGACTGAATGCAACAGCACCGAAGGATTTGTTTCACTGCGCTGCAGTGATCTTACCCATACCAGAGGACTAGAAGACATTTCTAAAGATAAGTGCAGGTAGAAAATTTTTTTGAAAGAAATAATATTGAGAATAATTTATTGAACAGAGTTTTTTCAAGGATGTGTTTCCTATGACAATTTTATAATTGCAATAGAAGTTCCCTGAGTTTGCCTCTTGGAACACTGAGGTCTTTTCTCTGGATATTCTGTATACCTGCTATTTTGAAATCTCTGGTATGAGGTTCAGTATATGAATATCTATGTAGTGGGTCCAATATTTCATATACATGTACACCCACATATGTTTTTAGGATGGAGGGGGTTTATTACTGGAGTGGGAAAGAAGAAATCTTAACAATTTTGGTGTGTGTTTTAATTGAAGCTTTGCTATGTTATTGTTATTGGATTTTTATTAAATTGTAAACTACTTTGAATGACTTTGTATCCCTAAGGGGGTAGTTACTAACCTGTATTAGGAAGATAATGCAGGATTTTTGCCACTTAATACATGTTAGTTCACCACAATACTCTCTACATAATGAAATGCAAAGCATGCAAATACATGTAAAGCAAATTGAATTATGCGATTTGTACATTATACAAATTGAATAATCTAGATTGCCTTAAACTGCATTTTTGTTGGCCAATCAGGCCATTGGGTTTCAAAATGACAAATAAGGACTATTACTGGTGCTATTTTGAACTTGGCAGGCTAGAGGACAGGAGTTATTGAGGATTGTTCCTGTACCCCCCCCCCCCCCCCCAATAGCTTGGATCAATAGGTCTGGGAGTCGGTTCCAGGGGGTGTCTAGGGCCATAATGAGTTTTGTGCAGGTGATGGGCACAGGGCTCAAGGAAGGTGAAAGTACTAAAACTCTACCCCATCCATTACCACCCCTGCTTTGCCACAATAGCAATAGGGGGCATGTTACATAGGGCACATTTCCAGCTCGGGTCATAACTGGAGATGTCTTTGGGAATGTAGAAAATCTGTTTCTAGAGTCTTGAGGGTGTCTTTGGGGATCCATGTGGCACTTTCTTTACAACCAGCCCCATTAAATTGCCTTCAAGTTATATCATTTAGTGGCCTGAAGAGAAAAAATCCCACAGCTTGCAAGGTTGATTGCAACTGACGTAACACCCTGAGGTTGTGGGTTCAAACCTCCCGCTGCTCCCTGTGACCCTGGGCAAGTCACTAAATCCTCCACTACCTAGGTACATTAGATAGATTGTGAGCCCAACAGGATAGATAGGGAACATGCTTGAAGTACCTGTGTGTAAACCACTTTGAGTGTGGTTGTATAACTACAAAAAGGCGATATGCAAGTCCCAATCCCTTTCCCCTTTGATTGCAAATTATATTATTTATTTATTGTGGGAGATAATGACCTGAGGTACTGACTCTCACAGTAAATTCAGCTGTGGAAAATGTGATATTTTATTGTATCTTTGCCCTAAGGTCACCAGTGGCCAATCCAAATCACTAGAAAATACCCATTAACAGTCTAATTCTGATAGCTGGATTTATTAAATAAAAAAACAAAATCTGGTCTTAGGGTCATTTGGAGTATTGAGATTAAGCACCAAATTTCTGCATCTCAATGGCCATGAATTTGGACTTGGAGGTTGAGATCAAGTTTCAAGTTTCAAGTTTAATATATATTTGATTGATCGCTTTATCGGTTTCAAAGCGATTAACACATGATTAAAATTACAATATAAAAGAAGTTTTAAAAATAATTAAAAACAAACAAGACATGGACAGTTACGAGATAAACTGGAAACATTAGGATAAGTAGGGGGAGAAATTACAATATATTTGAGCAGAGTGGGAAATAAATAAAGGAAAACACATATGGGTGAGATAAGAGGGGGGATAAGTGAAAAAATGTTATAGAAAAGAGAAAAGAATTGGTTCCAAGACTTGTAAAAATATATTAAATGAGACCAAATAGTATTAAATAATAAAGGCGTCATTAAATAAAAAAGTTGTACAATGTCAGCATCTATGAGACAAACGTGGGGGGGGGGTTGTTACATAGAGCATTCTGGACCCCAGTTTGTTTACAAAAGTTAGATAGCTCTAAGTCAAATAAATGTTGGCATTGTCATCTCGAAGCAGGGACTTTAGATCATTTATTGTTCTATTGCCCATTTTTTTTGGCTTTTTGGAAATCAACATGGGCCAAATAAATTGTTTGTTGGAAAATCCAGTGGCATTATCCTACGATACTGTGCTATTTGGCATATCAATGAGAGCTAAAAGCCAAATATCATCTAAGAACAACAGGCTATTACTTATTATGACAGGAGTTGCTATACAACAAATTACAAGCAATTGGAAAAATTGGAGGAGGCTTAACTATAGTTTTGGGTGGAATTCCTTGTGTCATATGTATAAAATAGAAAGAACACTAGCTACTCAGAAAGGGAATTTCAAGAAATTTCAGGAGACTTGGGAACCATTAACAAAATATTGTAATGTTTAAATATTGTTTTTTCCCTTTAAAAATGCACATCTGGGAGGGGGAAGGAGGGGGGATTGGGATGATAATGAATTCTGGTATGCAGATATGGGGTCCATGATAGATATGTTACATGTTGAAAAATGTGATTGATTATGGAGGAGGGGGAATTAATTCTGATATGGACATTAATAGAATATTAAGTGTGATATTGAGTATAAAATGTTGTATTTACTGTTACACATATTGTAAGTTTTAAAAAGAATAAAGAATTGGGAAAAAAATCAATCTAATTCTATATATGGCACTCAAAATTGCACTCATAAATATGGGCACATACCCAATTTGCACACACACAATTCAATTAATAAGCCAATTAGCAAAAATAAGTGGACATAATAATCAATTATCGGCACTATCTGGCATTAATTGAAGATTGTGCTCACATCTTTAGGCATTCCTGGGATTTACGATACAAAGGCATTAAATCATTTTTTTGTTTTCCATTCCTTTCCTAGTAATTCCTAATATTCTATTTGCTTTCTTAGCCGTCGCTGGACACTTTCCTGGGTGATGACTCCTAATATGGAACCCTACATCACATAAATGTAGTTTGGGTTCCTCTTTCCCAGCTAAAAAAAGCTTATAAGCTGCACAACATCACAAGCTGAATATCAACCTGTTTAGTTTTCCTATGTTGGACTCTAAAATGTACTTGATGAATTTACTTTGCAAATTTAGTAAATTTTTAGTAGTAAAAATGATAATCTCAATTTGCCCAAGAATAAATTACAATTCCATCTTTTGATCATTGTCATGTCCTATGCTGACTGGACAAAAAAAATCAGATCACATGACCAAAAATACTTTCTATTACTGACTTAACAACTGGAAGAAGGACATCTTTACAATTCTGATACCCTTATCTGCAGTCAGCAAGTTGAAATCAATTGATTAATGGAAACCAATGTTTCTCACCTATAACAAGTGTTTTGAATGAATTAATGAGGCACTCACTCAACTGGGTAACATTACTGAGTTAGCAACTGATATTTTAGATTACCGTAAATTGTTCCAGTTAAGGTAATGAAATTAAGGAAGAAGAGAAATCCCTGGTTTTCCCTCTTCTTTTGGGCATTTTAGAAGGCACATATAAACTATTTAGCAGTTAGAAGAATTTCCTCAGAACGGGAGCCTTCATTCACCCGTGCTGCTTAGTTGCCATCTTGCCTTCTTTATGTGCAGAGTTTTTCAGGTTAGAGATAACCCATGGGGTTCAAGACCTTGCTGAGCCTGTGCCTATCCGATTCTGAACCCTGGGCAGTTGGAGGAATCCCATTCCTCCTTGTGTAAAACATGGCAACTTGGTTGGCCATTTGACCTAATACAAAGTGACCCTGAAGAAGGTGGACAAGTACTCTACTTGTAAGTAAAATATCTCTCAGAGATTCACATAGCTAAGTTGTTCACCCCATGACCAAGTTCCCCGAATGCTAGTGTTTAGAAGCAGGTCTTCTTAAAATAAAGTGTTATTCCAGTGGTCCAAATGGGAAATCAGTAGTCAGGTTGTGTTTGGACATACAGTACATCCCTGCAGCACAGTTTGTAGTAGAACAAAAAAATGAAGTACAGTATGCTAGATAGAGGCATGGTATGTTGATCTTATTGGATCTTAAGGTCTTCTCATTTTCAAGTTAGCAAACAGGACCACATATATCACAATGGTCATATAACCTGACATTTCTAAGTAAGGCCTTAGTTGTGACAGTAAAAAAAGTTTGAATGTTGTGGGCATGTAGTCTCAAGAATTAGAGTCTGTCTGACAATTGAAAGGCTTTTGATTGTACTGTATCCATAATCAATCCTGTGAATTAAATCTTGTTTGTGGAGTACAAGGTTGACTTCTCAAAACTGATGATGAAGCCTAAACTCGTAAAGTAGGCGGGTCCAATTCTATAAATGGCACCGCTCCACAAAGTTGTCAATAAACCACTAGGCATCATCTCGTAGAATCATGCCTAGTGGCAACTAGGCATGCTTAGGCATCGCTAGGTGTCAGTATATTAGGCCAGGTTTCAAATGACTAGCAATGCCTAAGTCAACCATGCCTTTTCCCCACCACTAACCACACCCACTTTTTAGGCATCCATGCAAAACATATATTTGTTAATATTTTAATGTATTTTTAATCAGTTTTTAGTGGCATAGTCATACATATAGGAGCACCTACACACATAAGAGCTATCATGGTGTCTAAGTGATATTGTGAAAATGCCCACTGATCTTACAGAGCAAATATCTACAAAAGGGGCACATATGAGGGCAGGACATAGGTGGGGCTCTCACTTACACACACATCATCAATGTTAATGCAAAAATCAGCACTAATGAAAATGCATTCACACCAATCAAATAGGCCCCAAAACATACAAAGAAGTAGATGTTACCTTTGTGTCCTCTGAAATATTAGAGGTGCCAACTGTTGATGAAACTGAGCATTTCAAAGTAGTACTTTCCACAGGTGTTTGATGTGGCACATTGATAAGGACATTATCTGATGCCTGATCAGGAATGACTAACTCTGAAAGCTACAGAAAAAAAAAATCCCACAGATAATGTTAAAATCTTCTACAAAAAGTGACATTCCGATCAATATTCAGCCAGTACAGTCAGTAGTTTTTTTTTAAACACTGACCGCTACAGACAGATGTCCAAGCAACAGCATTGAATACTGGTGTCAGACCAGCCTCAGTCAGTCTGCTGGCTCTTATATAGATCCCAGCCGATATTCAGCCAAGACCTGCATATCAACCAGGAACCACATAAGTGGTTCTCCCTCCCCCCTGACATAATATTGGACCTTCCCTCCCATTCCCCTACACAATGATTCTCCCCTCCCTTCCCCGTTCAGAACCGGCCCTCTGGGCCTACCTTAATTCTTGGAGATGGGGGCAGGAGCAAACCCTACTTGCTCCTGCCTCTTTGCCCCACTGAACTACCATGGAGTAAAGTAGGCCAAGGGGACCTGTTCTGAGAAAGGGAGGGGCAGTTAGAGTTCCAGTATGGATTGGAGTGGAGGACACTGTATTATATAGACCAGGAGCAGCAGTTATGCAGGTGCCGGCATATTTTTATATTCTCTAGATCAGGGATGCCCAACACGTCGATCACGATCGACAGGTCGCTCGCTCAGGCGACCCCAGTCGATCGCAGAGCGGGTTCCCTTCTTCCCTTCTCTTTTTTCCCCTCCTGACTGGCCTGCTCCTGAATTCTGCTGCTGCCTCCACTGCTCAACATTTAAAAAAAAAAAAAAAAAAAAAAAACGGCTTGGAGAATTTATGCTCCGGGGGCTAACGTGTGCTTGTACAGGCTTCCCTCTGAAACCAGAAGTTATGTCGGGGGGGGGGGGGGAAGAAGGGAAGCTGGCACGCACATGTTAGAGCCCCGTTCGCGGGCTACAGCGGGAGACAGGTCAGTGAAGCTTGCGATTTGCTCTTCTTGCTGCCAGGTCCTGCCTACTTTCTGTTTCTTCAAAGGCAGGACCCGGCAGCATTTCTCTCAATAGGTCGATCTTGGGCTGATCAGCCTTCCTCTTCCCGACGTCAATTCTGCCGTCGGAGAGGAAGTTCTGGCCAGCGGAACTTCCTCTCTGACGGCAAAATTGACGTCGGGGAGAGGAATGCTGGTGGGCCCGAAGCAAGGAGAGCTTGGCCGGCGGCGGGCGGCTTTGGGGGCCTGTTATCCGATGGCAGCGGCAGCAGCAGTGGCAGTGGCTTGGGGGAGGGCAGGGAGGGAGAAAGAAGGCAGGCAGGGAGACAGAAGGAAAGAAGAGAAACAGAAAAAAAGAAAGGGGGCATGAAGAGAGAAAGAAAGAGAGGGTAGGGAGAGAAGAAGAAAACGGGGGGGAGGGAATGAGGTCAGGAGGAGAGGAAGCATACAGGCTAAAAGAAGGGAAGAAAGATTGGATGCACAGTCAGAAGAAGAAAGTGCAACCAGAGACTCATGAAATCACCAGACAAGGTAGGAAAAATTATTTTATTTTAAATTTAGTGATCAAAATGTGTCTGAATTTATATCTGCTCTCTATATTTTACAATATGGTCTCCTTTTACTAAACTGCAATAGAGGTTTTTAGTGCAGGGAGCCTATGAGCGTCAAGAGCAGCGCTGGGCATTCAGCGCAGCTCCCTGCGCTAAAAACTGCTATCGTGGTTTAGTAAAAAGGGAGGGGGTGGGTATTTGTCTAGTTTTCTATGGTTGTTACTGAGGTAACAGTGCATAGAGTCATCTGCTTTGACCTCTTTGAAAAAACCCCGGAATAGGAATGATAATTAACAATTCTATGCGTACAGTGTGCGTTGTGTTTTTTTAAAATTTTATTGTTGGTAGATCATTTTGACTTGGTCATTTTAAAAGTAGCTCGCAAGCCCAAGTAGCTCGCACCCCTGCTCTAGATAATGCTGCACATTACCAGGTCAGCTTGCTGAACTGCAGATGGCACCTTTTGTTTTACAAGTGGTTCTCTCTCAGTGGCAGTTGGTTCAACACTCTGTTCTGTCTCCTGTTTTAGAAAACATAACCCCACAATTAAAATTAATCCAGACCATTTTTTTTTTTAATCTTTATTCATTTTCAAATCTTACAACAAGTGTATAATAATCAATCAGAAAAATTTTTTACAAATCACTTGACAATCTTACTTATAATCCTTAAAATATATAAATATAAAAGAATCCCTTCCCACCCACCCATCCAGACCATTAAAAACACCAAAATAGATAGGTTTCTATATATTAAAGCATACAAATGATTTGCAGCTAATAGTCAAACTTAATGCAAAGTAACCTCAAAACCTCTGCCATAACCACTGGGGAATTCCCAGTATTTTTGGAAGGGCAGTGAAAAAAGGTACTATAGCACTGTTAACAGCACAGCCAAAGTGCACACTGCAGTTACCTATCGCCCTTAACTGCTCTATCCCCCTCTTTTATGAAAGCATAGCATGGGTTTTAGCACTGGCAGCTTCTCCAACGCTCATAAAATTCCTATGAGTGTGGTAGCAGTTACCGCAGCTGCCGGTGCTAAAAACCGTGCTAAGTGTTTGTAAAAGAGGGGGTATGTTTTCTGCCACATTAACAGTAGCACCCCTCTTCATTAACTATAAGACACAGTCTTCACCAAAAATTGTATTTACAAAATCATGACATACTGCAGATAGCGGAATATACATGGTTTACAATGCAAAAATAATCATGACAGGAATAAAAAAGAGAAGGGAGTGAAAAGAAGGAAGGGTAGATGGGAGGAAGGGGATGAGGAGAGACCTGGAAAGTCAGCAAAAAGCATCTTGGAAAAGGTGTGTCTTGAGCAGGGTTTTAAATCTAGGGAGGGAAGATTCAAGTCTAATATGGTAAGGCAGTGACAATTAGAACAGCTAGTCACGAACAGCCCATTGTAATCAGAATTAATTTAAATACTGGCTGCTGTAGGCTGATTTACCGTATATACTCGAATATAAGACAATCCAAATATAAGTTGAGGTATCCTTTTACCCCCAAAAAAGAGGAAAAAAGGTTGACTTGAATATAAGCCAGGGGGGTTAATATTCATTTGCTCTGCCAGGATCTGCACCCAGTCCCCCTCACTCTCTGCCAGGCTCTCCATCCTGACCCCCTCCCTTCCCTTTACCCTATCTCCCCTCTCTCCCGATGTCCTTCAGGCCTCCCCAAAGGACCAGTTTTTGGATACTTTTATTTTATTTATTTTATCTATGCCATATATGTTTTTATGATTTTTATTGATTTTATTGAATAAATTCCTGCACCTTGCAGTTTTGTTTTGGTTTTTTGCTTTGCATTTTTACTGCAGTTTTTGTTGGTTCCTTTTGTTTGGCCTATGGAAGCAGCATCACCCATATCTACCATAGCACTCTTCACTGTGAAAAACCTACCTTCCCTCCAACATTCCAAAGCACTTTTTCAGATTCATTTATCTCTTCCTATTAATGCCTTGATCATTTATTGTCTCATTTTCTCTCATTTAGAAGGTTTCCAGGAACTGTGTTCCTTTTTTTTTTTAACCTGTATTACTTCTTTATTAACATCTGGAGATTTAAATATTTGTATGGATAATCCTTAACTACCGTAGGACAAGGATTTTCTTCTTCAAACAGATACCCTAAGTCTCTCCCATCTTATTTTTTTTTTTTCCAACACACTTTTAACAAATCACTCTTTAGATCTCATCTTCTTGTCTACCAATTCTTCCTCGATGTCCTCAGACCTTTCAGCAACTCAGGTTTCCTAATTTGATTACTTCTTTTCTCCTCCAATCAGTTTAGAACTCATGGTCCTCAAAACCTCTTTGGGTGAATACAAAATACAGTATTACTTTCATCACATCTGAGAATTTATTTTCTGTTCCTTCTTTCCTCCTATCAGATTATCACATTTTGCTTCTCAATGCTCAGCTAAAAAGCTGGTATATTAGTCTTACTCCTGCATTGGATAACAATGCTCTAGTTATAATTACTTAGGTTGACCCTGCTAACCAAAACAGCTGATACCATTTGGGTCTTTATTTTCTCAAGAGACAAAATCAGGCCCTCAGAACGCTTGTAGCACAAGTACATGTCGTATAAGCAGTCCTCTAGTCAAGAAGCATTCAAACTCCACCAAAACAATTTGGCAAAGAAGTGGCTCTGGCAAAGAAGGAATGCTGGTCTAAATTGCTAACAGAAAGGCAGAAAAGATCATTCGGTTCTCGGAGAGACTTGTCAGTTGACCAAATCTAGACAAGCACATAAGTGATAGAAAATCAGACAATGGTTAGTTAATATAATTTAGTGATGGCGTGCCCTCAGTGTGATTAGGCAGCAAAGGGAGCAATACTCCTACGCTTTACATCTGAGACAAGGACCAACCAGTCCCTGCCCCCACACCATCATCGGACACTGCCGTAATGTGTGAAAAAATCAAACCGTGAAAGTGCAAAATAAAGCACAAAACTATAACATCAATAAGGTCAATCAACAGTCTGTCAGAGAACCACCCCCAGAGAACTACCGATCAAATCAAAGCCAACTTAGCTGGAAAAAAGCAGATGATGAGGCGGTCTCCCAAAAGCAGGGAGCTCCGCAGGATGGCAGTGCCCGATGATGGTGTGGGGGCAGGGACTGGTTGGTCCTTGTCTCAGATGTAAAGCGTAAGAGTATTGCTCCCTTTGCTGCCTAATCACACTGAGAGCACGCCATCACTAAATTATATTAACTAACCATTGTCTGATTTTCTATCACTTATGTGCTTGTCTAGATTTGGTCAACTGACAAGTCTCTCCGAGAACCGAATGATCTTTTCTGCCTTTCTGTTGGTATCTTGTTAAGTTTCGTTGGCAGGTGTGTTTAGAGTTTTACTTTTTTGGTCTAAATTGCTAGCCATTCATAAATCCCTCTGAAAAAATTCTTAATACCTTTTCCAAACTAAGAATGAGACTTTGATATCCTCCCCATAGAATGATAGTTTATGGTTTATTTCATTTGATAAACTGCCTTTCCTGAAAGACATTGTAATGCAGTTTATAATTAATCAAGTTAGAAAGAAAGAAACACCATTGTATTTAAGAAAAGAAGGCATGAATGAGTAAAATGGGAAAAGGAGTGGGTATGGGATGCTAGAAAGGAAGTAATAGGCAAAAGAGAGTAGGTTCTTACCTTGATAATATCTTCCCCAGGTTCTCAGGCTACTGCATTAACTACTAAGTTACTCCTCCATTCAAGTCATCTCCACTTCTGCATTGTATTTCCAAAAGTAATATTTACCAAATAGAATATGTTTTTCAGGCATTTACTTACATCACTAGGAAAGCTGTCGTTCTGGCCAAGCACACGCTTCATGAGCTCTTTCATCACACCGTCTGAAGCATGAAGGTCAGTGTTGCCTGGGGATCTTAGAGAGGCAACGATTTCATTCAAAGACCTGGCAGACACCCTATATGTTGTCTCTAGTAAACTCCGTGCTTCTGGTTTGTGTTGTTCAAGGTCCTCCCTGCATACCATTGATGTTTCTGCTGTCTCTTCTGCTTGAGGTTTTGCATTTGTGGTTCTGCTAAAGCTGGTGCTCCCTTTCATCTCTTCACTTTCCTTCTCAAAGGCCAAAGCTTGCTCAGCAGATACAAACTGTTCCTTATCCATTGTCATTTCTTCCTTGTATTTTTGGCTTTCTTCTATTTGTTGTTGATGATCCCAGGTCATAACTGAGTCAAAAGCTGAAGAGTGACTTTCATCATGTTCTTCATTCTCACTGCTCATTCTTTCAATTGTACTCATAGTTGTCCTGCTTATTGAATAAACTATCTCTTCCCTCTCTGCACTATGTCTTTTTCTCTGTGGCAAGCTAAAAGTTTGTTGGGGAAATTCTCTTGGCTGAACAGTAGATTTGTAAGACCTCTGCTTCACAGGAGGCTCTGGACGTGGAAAAACAACGGCAGCCTTGATAGTGCCTGCAAACGATGCTATAGCTGGCTTCCTTTCAACTTTAAATTTATTAATAAAACCACCCTCTGTAAAAAATGTATATTCTAAATGCTTCCCCAGTTTTTTGTCAGCAGACCTACTCTTGAATTCCTTTCGGTGGGAGGATTTGTTATCTTGAATGGCTACTTCCTGGTCAAAGCCTTCTTTTCTTGAAGACGAGCAAATCCTTTCTTTGTCAACATCCTGAGTGCTAAAATGTTCCTTTCCAGATATATTAGGCATATTGCTGACTGATTTTAAAACAGTTGTAGGCCTTTGTTGAGTAAGAGAGTGAAGGGGGGATGATGACTGATCTGATGTTAGGTCTGTTGAGAATGATTGTGTATCTATAGTATTCACCACATCCTTAAAATAAAGAGAATATTTTTGGGACTGCTTCTGCAAACGTTCTAATTCTTTTTTCATCTTCTGCTCTTTAGAATAATTGAGCCCAACAGGTAAAGGCTTCTGTTTTCCTGCCATGTTCTTATATGACCTGTAGCTAAAAGATTTTCAAATAAAATTTTAAGACGGCCAGTTAATATTCTCGTACATGAGTGTTTAAAAAAGTGTTCCAGAATATATGCCTACCCTAATGTACCTTGATTTACTAAAATAAATTATGGAATTTCTTTCTTTTTTACATTCTCAAATGTTGTTTCTCTGTTTATAATTTGCTAAATTTAGATGTAAATCACTCTCAAAACCAAAAAGACAAGAAAAACCTCCAAAGAGAAGCAACAAAAAAAAGACAGATCAAGTTCAAAAAAGGATAACATTGAACCAGGAGTTCCAGAAAATAAGCTCCCCCAACAATAAAAGAAAAAATTAATTCCCAATGTATTTCTGATTAACGTTTATCATGCATCCACTAAAAAGACTTAATGCAAACCTGCATGTCGACATAGAGCACCTGCCTCAGGAGTCACAGGGTCTCATTTTCAAAGTACTATAGGTTTCTATGGTACTTTGTGTGTCTGAGGCCTCGATTCTCTAAAATTGCCATTAAAATCCTGTGGATCACTGTGGTGCCAGTAAATTGTTTGATTTGAAAACGATGAGTGATGCTCAAAAAAACTTGCATGCAAATGAGGTTCACAGAGGTCCGCAGTAATTCCATCCGATCAGTCGTAGGAGAAAGCAACTGACACATGCGCAGAATAGTCCATGGTAAGTAGCATAAATGTGCACACCCATCAAGAAAAGCTATGCTGTACGAAAGCACGAGCATCAACGATAGGCATGCCTTATTGTAGAGGATCATTGTCACACATCATAAGAGGGGAGGGGTGAAGAACTAACAACAAACCATGAAAATGTAAAAACTTTTTTCTATATTGCTTTGGCGTAATATATACAGTCAGCAACCTCAGACCTACCGGTATACGCATTTAACAAACATGCATGAGACGCATCTTTAACACACGTGTATATTATAAGGGTCCTTCAACCCTATGAAAGTATTTTTTTGAACTTCTAGATATAATCGGTGTCCCTCACCTGCCGGTATACACTTCTAACGCAAGCGTTTCAACACTATAAGCACCTCCTGACCTGTTGCTAATTTTGGATCATTAAAGGCCAGTGTTTCATTTCATGCATCGCCAGGCAATGTCTGGGCATTGCATAGAGCAGAGGTAGGCAATTGCAGTCCTCGAGAACCGCAGCCAAGTCAGGTTTTCAGGATAGCCACAATGAATACGCATGAGATAGACTTGCATCTCAGGGAGGCAGTGCATGCAAATCCATCAAATTCATATTCATTGTGGATATCCAGAAAACCTGACCTGGCTGTGGCTCTCGAGGACCGGAATTGCCTACTCCTGGCCTAGAGTGTTCATTTTAATATTGATGAACTCATTGTAATACATTTACATACGATTAACGGAAGCTGCTACAATCCACGGAAAAGATCGCAATTAGCCATTTTGTGCATTGGTAGATGAAATACTTTGACACTAAACAGATTAGATCTGGTTTAGCTTTGATCATTACATGCACAATAGTTTAGAGCAGGGGTGTCCAATGTCGGTCCTCGAGGGCCGCAATCCAGTCAGGTTTTCAGGATTTCCCCAATGAATATGCATGAGATCTATTAGCATACAATGAAAGCAGTGCATGCAAATAGACCTCATGTATATTCATTGGGGAAATCCTGAAAATCCGACTGGACTGCGGCCCTCGAGGACCGACATTGGACATCCCTGGTTTAGAGCATCGGGGCCTAAGTGTTTTGAAAATGAGCCTCAAAGTCAATTTCAGTGCCAACCGTTCAAACTTATACTAAAAAGTACACATAACACCGCTCACGATATCTTGAATAGGCAGTAATAAAAATAGAAGACACAGCAAAAATACACTGCTACAAAAACACTAGTAATGTTTTTTTTCTACACTGTTAGGTGTTTTGTGTGTGTCAATTTGTTTTTGCTGTTTTTGCTATTTTTATTACTGCCTATTCAAGATATAATGGGTGATGCTTGGCACCCTTAGGGGTCCTTTCATCAAGCCGCGCTAGCGGGGTTAACGCATTGGACATTTCATCACGCGCTAACCCCCGCGGCCGGCTATAAAACTAACGCCTGCTCAAGGCAGGCATTAGCGGCTAGCGCAGCAGGTGGTATTACACGTGTTAAACCCCTACCGCAGCTTGATAAAAGGACCCCTTAGTATGTTTGTTAACGATTGCACTGAAAATGACTAACTCCTGAGGCAGGCGCTCTATGCTAAAACACAGGTTTGCACTGAGATTTTTTTTAGTAGATACTTAATAAACGTTGCCCTTGTTTTGGAATCAGAGTGGTTTCCCCCTCCATTTTTTTGCTTTTCTTGCTGTAAATTAGAGAATGACACGGTGACAAAATTCATCACCGTTCCCGTCCCCGCGGATAACCGCGGGAAATAATCCCATGTCATTTTCTAGTGTCTATTTCAACCTCAGTACTTCTACACCAGCATTCTTCAAAGCAAAGCTTGCGGGTCAGTGGTTGTGCCCAATAATACTCTGATTCTTTCCTCTTTCCTTAAAGAATGACATGAAGATGGTTTCCCGCGGTTATCCGCGGGGACGGGAATGGTGATGAATTTTGTCACCGTGTCATTCTCTACTGTAAATCATTATCAGGGACGCTCATATATGCCAATGACTTCCCAAACTGTGGACTGCGACTCCAAATTGGGTCACAGGAGTCCACATTTGGGGTCTTAACCTGGGGGCACATGCTTTCTGTGGCATGATAATGGCCACAGTTAGTCCAATAAGTGTTATGGGGGCAATTCTATAACATAGGCATTAACAGTTATGTGCACATTTCACATGTAAATGTTAATAATGGCATTTACATGTATATGCACACATATAACAATTATGTCTAAATGCTATTCTGTAATATCCTCAACTTACATAGCACATATTTGCTTGGGGGAAGGGAATGCACATGGGTGGAGGTTAGGCAGAGTTCACACTTAAAATATAGGATACTATAAGCTAGGCGCTTCTGAGCTGGTTAGTGTGTTAGCATCTGAATGTTGGTGATAAGTGCTGATGTTTAAGTGTTAAGCATGTATACACCTGCTTAAGCAAGTATTCTATAAAAGGGAAGTAAGATCTACATTCCTTTATAAAACAGGCTCTTAGCAGGTACCCTCCATGCACCTAAGTTTAGGGACTCTATTATAAAATTGCTTTGTATATGCGCTACCTTTTTGGTCTATTTTAGGAGGCAATTTTCAAAAAGCCCTGTTACTTACAGTTAGCAGGTGTTATCTGAGGACAGCAGACAGATATTCTCACATGTGGGTGACGTCAACCACGGAGCCTGGTACAGACAAGTGGAACATTACATCTACTAGCCCAGACAGAAAAAAGTATCTAGTACAACATAAAAGAACTGCACCATCTAGTGGCATACCAGTTTTGGTTTAACTGTTCACAAACACAAAAAAAGTGCACTAAGCACCACCCACTAAAAATAACAAACCATAAAAATCCAAATAAATATACATATATACGTTAAGAAGCTTTACAGGCAGTATATATGTAATTAAAAATGGTCTAATAAATTGACATGTGTAATAGTGCTTGCTAACTGTAAATCTAAGGGCTCCTTTTATCAAGCTGCACTAGTGGGGTCAGCGCGCGTGACTTTTAATCACGCGCTAACCTCCGCGCTGGCCAAAAATCTACCGCCTGCTCAAGGCAGGCTTTGGCGGCTAGCGCGGCCGGCGGTTTAACGCGCGCTATTATGTGCGTTAAACCGCTAGCGTGGCTTGATAAAAGTAGCCCCAAAATGCCATAAACAGACCATGAATATCACATGTAATGGTGGCAAATACTATATAAGTGATGTCCCACATAAATAGTGTACCTTCAAACCTGATAAAAATGAGTGTCACAAACAGATTAAAAATATCTACCGAGGCAAGTGAATGGAAAACATGTGTACCAAATAGGGATATGTGAATTCAAGTGCCTCATATATAAAAGATCTACCAAAAGTAAATAAGGCAAAAATGTGAAGTGCCACCTTTATGTAACTAAACAAAGGAGAAAAAGCGAGAACATCTTGAATAGGCAGTAATAAAAATAGCAGCTGAAAGCATGAAAAAGAAAAACACATACATGATCTACAGGGTGAATAAAAGTAAAAGTAAACTCAACAACTTGTGCCCATAGTGATAAAAGATCTAAACATGCTAACAGAGCAAGTCAAGCAACCAACAAAATGTAAAAAGTGAGAGTGAACAGTACAGGACCAGGAGCAATGTATATGTGAAAGCTACAACATATGAAAAATAGTTGAACTAATAGAAGTATAAAAACAGCACTTACAAACTGCAGGTACACAACTGACGAAAAAAACAAACAAATCCCTATCAGAGTAGGAAAATCTCAGCGTCTGGCCACAGACCCCTTAAAAAAAAAAAAAAAGGTAACCATAACAACAACAGCACCAAGCTACAATTGGAGAAAACACAGCCTCTCTCTGGCAGATAAACTTCAGCCAATCAAGTGACAGACACAATGTTCCCAAACCAAGCCTCATTCTGGCAGTAAAGTTACAAAAAAATCCAAGCCTCAGTTTGATGTACAAAACACCAACAAAAAAAACCTTATTCTGACGCTTTGGAAATATAGTACAACTTAATAGCATTAAAAGTCACTGTGTAATGTAAAACACCAATAGTGTTTTACATTACACTAACAGCCTATATAAAGCGATCATACCTGTCAATAATTACCCGAAAATATATGTATATGTAGGTACATCTCTATAACTGAATAGGAAAAAAAGGGAAAAATAAAGTATATCAATCAAGTAGTCTCTCCCCGGTTTTTTGTTTGCCTTATTTTCTCTTTGGAGTCTTTTCTGAATATATATATTTTTTTTTAATCTATTTAAAAGTTGGAGAGAATAGCAACAGGCAGCCACTGGGCAAAATCAAGAATATTCACAGAAGGGTAGGTAAATTGGCTTCAAAGAGCAGGAAAAAAAATTTAAAATAATCAAGGGCCTCTTCTATCACACTGCACTAGCATTTTGTAGCACAGAGAGCCACGCTGAATGGACAGCACTGCTCCCGATGCTCATAGGAACTCTATGAACGTCGGGAGCAGAGCAGGCTATTCAGCATGGCTCACTGCCCTACAAACTGCTAGCGCATTTTGATAGAAGAGGCCCTAAAACAGGGGTGTACACACTTTTGGGGCTTGCGAGCTACTTTTAAAATGACCAAATCAAAATGATCTACCAACAATAAAATTTAAAACAGCAGCACACTGTACACATAGAAAATGTTAATTATCATTCCAATTCCGGGATTTTTTTCAAAGAGGTCAAAGCAGATTACTCTATACACTGTCATCTCAGTAACAACCATTCAAAAATAGACATATACCCCCCTCCCTTTTTACTAAACCACGATAGCAGTTTTTAGCGCAGGGAGCTGCGCTGAATGCCCAGTGCTGCTCTCGAAGCTCATAGGCTCCCTGCGCTAAAGGGGACCATAATGCAAAATATAGACAGCAGATATAAATTCAGACACATTTTGATCACTAAATTTAAAATAAAATCATTTTTCCTACCTTTGTTGTCTGGTGATTTCATGAGTCTCTAGTTGCACTTTCTTCTGACTGTGCATCCAATCTTTCTTCCCTTCTTTCAGCCTGTATGCTTCCTCTCCTCCAGATCTCATTACCTCCCCCAACTTTTTCTTCCTCTCTGCCTCCCTTTCTTTTTTTTCTCTCTTCATGCCCCCTTTCTTTTTTTCTGTTTCTCTTCTTTCCTTCTGTCTCCCTGCCTGCCCTCTTTCTTTCTCCCTGCCCTCCCCCAAGCCACTGCCGCTGCCATCAGGGAACAGGCCCCCAAGCCGCCGCCATCCAATAACAGGCCCTAAAGCCGCTGCCTCCGCCGCCCCAAGCTCTCCCTGCTTCCATGCGTCGGGCCGACCAGCATTCCTCTCCCCGACGTCAATTCTGCCGTCGGAGAAGAAGTTCCGGCCCAGCCAGGCAGTGATTGGATGGCCAGAACTTCCTCTTCAATGGCAGAATTGACTTCGGGGAGAGGAAGGCTGATCAGCCTGTTAGATTGCCAAGACAAAGTGAGTCTATTGCGGAGCCCGAGATGGGCTCCGTGATCGACTCATTTTGCCTTGGCGATTTACCGGTCGATCACGATCGACCTATTGGGTACCCCTGCCCTAAAACTAGGGGCCTCTTCTATCAAACTCTTGACTTGCCCACTTTTTTTTACCAGTATGGCAAAATGCTGCTGATGGAACAAATGACGAACCCTCCTTAACATATGAAGGCTAAAAAAAACACTTCTTGGATAGATTATTGAGCCGATAGTGATAAGAAAGGGTAGAGTTTTAAAAAAAAAAACACCCCAAGATCTTTGAAGAACACTCCATTTTTAATGATTCACCGGTCATCAAATTCACCGAAGAACGTAAGAGATCTATTTCAGGGCCAAACCATAATAATTTGGTTTTCATAGTATTTAATTTCATTCTTGAAGCCTAGAGATACATGCAATGGTGTTTGTTGATAAATTAGCCAAAGATGGATCCACCTCAAGCAATATAAAAATATCATCTGTATATGTGAAGATTGTTTCTAATTTTGTTAACTTAGGCTTTCTTAAAGTAGTCATATAAACATTGAAGAGGAGAGGGGCACTCCGCATATTGATCTCCAAACAAAAGATGGTTTTCTGTCAACGTAAACCTGATAAGATCGTAATATTAAAAAGCCTTTGAAACAATTTAATACTCTCTGATCAAGTCCTATCTCTGATAATAAATGAATAAGTATATTATTTTGGACTACGTCAAAAGCTGCTGAAAGATAAAATTGTAAAAGTAGTGCATATCTGTTCTGAGATAGTAGACTTTGAATCTTTGAAACTAAAGATATCAGAGGGGTTTCCGTTCTATAGTTAGGACGGAAGCCATACTGAAATGGTAGAAGAATAGAGAATCTCTCTAGATAATCCAACAGTTGCCTTGAGACAATAAATTCAAGCATTTTTGTTACAATGAGAATATTAGCTATAGGCCAATAATGAGCTACCACTGATGGATCTAAATCTGTCTCTTTCAACAAAGGAGATGGTGCAATATGGCCCATACTGCTTGAAAAATAGCCAAAGCAACAACTGTTATCCATGCAGAGCCATCAATTATAGTGAAAGACCCCTCAAATCTTAGTTTACAAGCAAGAAAACTGTTTTATAAAGAGACAGCCAGACACCACAAAATCAGAAAGAAATAGAATTTTGCAATGCTGTTTTAACTGAAAGGGCATACTTTATATTTTGTAGCCACAAGGTGGAGATGTTGAGGCATTTACATAGAAATCTGTTTTTATTTATTAATTTGAATTTTGCTTACATCTTTTTAGTAGTGGCTCAAGGTGAGTTACATTCAGGTATACTAGATACAATGGTGTAATAAGGGAGTTGGGGGGGGCCGTCCGCCCTGGGCGCCATCTTGGTGGGGGCACCGGCACCTGTCCTCCTCTCCACCACTCTGCTCCTTCCCGGCACCCCCCTTCCCCCCCCCCCCCCCGCCGCGCTCATGCACCCCTTCACTCTTTAATTTTCCCAGCATGAGCAGCATCATGAACTTGCTGCCCACAACAGTGTCAGCTCTCTCTGATGTCACTTCTGGGTCCCATACCTAGGAAGTGCTCACGCCAGGAAAATTAAAGAGGTATGGGGGAAGAGAAGGGGACAACACACAGCAGGGGGGGTTGGACAGGAGCGAGAGGTAGAGGGCAGGGAAGGGAAGGGGCACCACCGCCCCGGGCGCCACTCACCCTCGCTATGCCACTGATTAGATATGTCCCTGTAGGGCTCATAATCCAATTTTTGTACCCGAGGCAATGGAAAGTTAAGTGACTTGCCCAAGATTACAAGGAACAGCCCAATATGGATCAGACACCCCTGGCTTGGCGGTCTAACCACTAAGCTACTCCTCCATTCCTTTTTGTTTTGGGTTTTTTGCTGCTTTTTTTTTTCTTTTTTTAAGAAAAACTACTGATAAACAGGGTGGGTGGACCTAAAAATAAAACTGACCCATTATAAATATGCCTTCTGTTTAATGAGTGGTGATGCTGACATTCATTACAAACTCCTTCCTTCTGATATTCAGTGGCTCCAAGCCAGCTAAGTCGAGTTTGACTCACTATCTGACACTATTCAGTGGAAGATAGCTGGCTATCTCCCACTGAATATCCAGCTCGCTGGCTAGCCCAGTGACCAGCTATGTTACATAACATGGAGGGGCATTTTTGCTAGGACGTCTAAGTCTGACTTTGGACATTTCCCACAAGACATCCAAAGACGGAGGAGGAGAAATGGCCATTTTTGAAACTGGCAATACCACAAGACATCCAAATGTTTTTTCTTTTTTTTAATTGCCTACTTAGAAGTTTTAGCCACCAGGACGTACAACCTTAGGACATCCAACTTTTCAAAGAACGGCTGGTTATACTAGGTTTGAATGGCTGGTTATACTAGGAGAAGCTATGCTGTAATGTCCAGTTCCCCCGACCTTGAGAAAGTTCGGCGAAACGCATCGGGAAGGGGAATGGACTTTGAATAAGCTAAGTTTATTATTTATCTATTCTATCTTCTTCTATATATATAAAATCGGAGGTATGTATGTGTGTGTGTGTGTGTATGTGCCGCGATCACGCAAAAACGGCTTGACCGATTTGAACGAAACTTGGTATGCAGATCCCTCACTACCTGGGGTGATATGTTCTGGGGGTCTCGCAGCCCTCCTGCACACGTGGGCGGAGCTACAAACAGAACATCAGATTTCACCCATTCATGTCAATGGAAAAAATGTAAAAAGCTGCCATTCTCACAGTAATTCAAAACCGGCTTGACCGCTTTGAACGAAACTTGGTATGCCAATCCCTCACTACCTGGGGTGATATGTTCTGGGGGTCTCGTGGCCCACCTGCACACGTGGGCGGAGCTACAAACAGAAAATCAGATTTCACCCATTCATGTCAATGGAAAAATTGTAAAAAGCTGCCATTCTCACAGTAATTCCAACTACCTGGGGTGATATGTTCTGGGGGTCTCGCGGCCCACCTGCACACGTGGGCGGAGCTACAAGCATAAAATCAGATTTCACCCATTCATGTCAATGGTAAAAATGTAAAAAGCTGCCATTCTCACAGTAATTCAAAAACGGCTTGACCGATTTGAACGAAACTTGGTATGCTGATCCCTCACTACCTGGGGTGATATGTTCTGGGGTCTCGCAGCCCACATGCACATGTGGGCGGAGCTACAAACATAAAATCAGATTTCACCCATTCATGTCAATGGAAAAAATGTAAAAAGCTGCCATTCTCACAGTAATTCCAACTACCTGGGGTGATATGTTCTGGGGGTCTCGCGGCCCACCTGCACACGTGGGCGGAGCTACAAACAGAACATCAGATATCACCCATTCATGTCAATGGTAAAATTGTAAAAAGCTGCCATTCTCACAGTAATTCAAAAACGGCTTGACCGAATTGAATGAAACTTGGTATGCAGATCCCTCACTACCTGGGGTGATATGTTCTGGGGGTCTCGCGGCCCACCTGCACATGTGTGCGGAGCTACAAACAGAAAATGAGATTTCACCCATTCATGTCAATGGAAAGGATGTAAAAAACTGCCATTCTCACAGTAATTCCAACTATAAAACACTTTCTATGACACTATAACCACTAGGGACATCGTTTCTATTCTACCATGGACACCATACATATAGAGTTTGTATGTTCTAACTGTGTTTGTAACTGTTTCCTTCATGCACCCCAGTTCATAATGTTATTACATTACATGAGTACTCACATATGCTGAACTAGGAACACAGGTTCCATTCTGAACCTGGAAAAAACTGCATGGAGTTTCTTTTCAACCTGAGTTTCCACATATTGAGTTGTTTGAATCAATACTGAAACTTTTGGATGCCACTTATTCCAACATATCTTCCTTTTCAGTTTACGAGATTGCAAATTCCAGTGAGACTTGCATTCTCTATCACACTCAACAAATCACAGGGACAGACTATTACATACTGTGGAGTGGATTTAAGATCCCCCTGTTTTTCCCATGGACAACTCTATGTTGCTTGCTCAAGGGTGGGTTCACCCAAGAATTTATATGTTCTTGCTCCTGGAGGTGAAACTAAAAATGTTGTTTATAATCAAGTTTTGTGTTAGTTGTATTGTATTCATTTTGTCAAATATTTCACATTATAATTTGAATATTGTACTTTTTATAAAGCTGTTACAAAATAATTTCATTCACCCCTATAAAGTATCTTTATTTGAATCCATTTACAGTGTTATTGCTATAATTAAATACCCGTGCAACGCCGGGGCATCAGCTAGTATTTAAATAATTGAAATAAGTAAATAGTTGGGAAATAGTACTTGGAATCATGAAGAATCCCACCACCTGTATCTATCGATAAGGGTGGATATCTGAATTCCTAAGATGTACTGTTGTAAAGAAACTGGACTAAGAAAGAATTTATAAAACATTGATATGTCATTCATATGAGTAACATTGAAGAAAAAGAACTTTCAAGGTGGGTATATTTTAGTTTTTATGAAGCCAAAGTAATTTGCAAGAGGTCTATATTTGTCACTGAATTAGCCATCTCCACAAAACTTCTGGGTTCTGCCAAAGATATTCTCTACCCAGATAAGTGCAAGCCTAATTCTGCCCATGGTGATCAATGCTATCAAAAATGCTGACCACCATGGGCTGAATATCTGCTGAGAAATTTTTTTACAGGATAGGCACATTCAGGCTTATCCCCCTGCTATGGTCACATGGTTCACAGTCACCATGACAACAGGGAAGCTATCAACCAAATGTTTTCACCTTTTTAAAAAATTATTTATATGAAAATCATAACAAGCAATACACTTGTTCAAGCAACATGAAAAGACATAGTCTAGAAGCAAAATAACATCAAATAAGTAGCAATATACTTCTTCTTAGACCCAATATAGAACCAAAGGGGGAAGGGGTCCACTTACAGGGACTTGTAGCATCTATAAAAGGTAACAATACTAAAGAAAAAGTATTAGCAAATGTAACGAGAAACAGCTCCTCCCTGATGATATTTTTTCATGACTAGAAAGCACCTGAGGTGTTCTGGAACAAAAAAGGTATATTTCATCCCCAAATATTTAATGAGGCATCTGAAGTACTGCGTCCAATACTGGTCGCCGTACCTTAAGAAGGACATGGCGATACTCTAGAGGGTTCAGAAAAGAGCGACGAGATTGATAAAAGGTATGGAAAACCTTTCCTAAGCTGAAAGATTGGAGAAACCGGGGCTCTTTTCCCTGGAAAAGCGGAGGCTTAGAGGGAACATGATAGAGACTTACAAGATCATGAAAGGCATAGAGAAAGTGGAGAGGGACAGATTCTTCAAACCTTTGAAGACTACAAGAATGAGAGGGCATTCGGATAAATTAAAAGGGGTCAGATTCAGAACCAATGCTAGGAAGTTCTTCTTCACCCAGAGGGTGGTGGACACCTGGAATGCGCTTCCAGAGGGTGTGGTAGGACAGAGTACGGTATTGGGTTTCAAGAAAAGATTAGATGTTTTCCTGAAGGAAAAAGGGATTGAAGGGTATAGATAGAGGATTAATATGCAGGTCCTGGACCTGATGGGCCGCCGCGTGAACAGGCTGCTGGGCATGATGGACCTCTGGTCTGACCCAGCAGAGGCACTGCTTATGTTCTTATGTTCTTAAAAACTGTGGATACAGATGTTCTGGAGATAATTTATTAAACACTGACATAGAAAACCATGAAAATTCAATTAAAAAAGTACGATGATAAAAAATACTGTGATAAAAATCCAACCGGACCCTACACGGTCCATGTTTCGGCAAACACGCCTTCCTCAGGGGTCCAATGGTTTTCAAACTCACATATAAAGAACTGGACTGAAAATAGTCTATTGTCTTTAAACATGTGAGAAAAGAACACCGCAGACAAGCTGAAGTAGCAAAAAAATGCCAGTTGAAAAATGGCTCCCAAAACTTTCACTTCTTGCCTCATAACTAAAAATAGTTTTCCTCCTTATTTGTGTCTATTTACGTCAGGGTAAATCCAAATGCGCTGTCCCATATAAGAAGCCTGAGCTTTACAGAAGTAAAACTTTAAAACAGCGTTGAGGTCTTGCTGAAAGACGAATGAAACAAGCAGGGTGGCTCTCTCCTCGGTTGTCATATTATATGTTTCCAGGATCTCAGAAAGATTTCCCAAATCTAGTGGTTGATCCAACACTCCTTGGATCACTCCTGCAGTTTCTCTCCCTGTCTTCTTTTTAGGACCAGGTAAATAATAGATTTTATTTAAAGGAGGAATGACTTCAGGAGCAAACCCCAATATCTGCACTAAATAATTCCTAAGCAACAAAACAACAAAAGAACCAGAGGTCCAACTTCGTCTGCAGTGAAAAAACAGACCAGAGCAAACAAACCAAAACTGCAGACTTGTACACGGTGCAGGCAAATTTTATTTTGACAAATAAATCTTAACTAAAAACCTTTTACCAGACGGGGGACCCAACACGGTCCGTGTTTCGGACAACCTTCATCAGGGGTCCATGGTAATAAAGGTAAAAAGAAAAATATCACAAAAAGAAGCCTGGAAAAATAGCGTTTGGTAGCACACCAGTGAATGTCCGAAATGCACTACAAGTTCGTCACAGTAAAAACAACTGTGACGAACTTGTAGTGCATTTCGGAGATTCACAGGTGTGCTACCAAACGCTATTTTTCCAGGCTTCTTTTTGTGATATTTTTCTTTTTACCTTTATTACCATGGACCCCTGATGAAGGTTGTCCGAAACACGGACCAATTTGCCTGCACCGTGTACAAGTCTGCAGTTTTGGTTTGTTTGCTCTGGTCTAAATAATTCCTAAACATTTCAACAGAAGAAATCTCAGACGATTTTGGGAAATTTAGGAATCTCAAATTTAAACGCCTGTTGTGATTTTCTAATTGCTCTATTTCTTGTGAATTAACAATTTATCCTTAAGTTTTCATTAACCGCTTTTAAAGCAATAATTTCCTGATTTACAGCAAGAAATCTTGATTCATTCTCTATTTTAGTATCCTCTACAGTTTTTATGAGTCTACCTTTTTCACCAGTGTTGATGTTTCCTCCGCTGTTTTCCGCACAGTTCTATCCATCCTCTGGAGCATTTTCCACACATCAAACAGGGTTACCTCCATGGAGAATATCTTCCACCCAAAGCTGGCTTTCAATCTCCATAGCTCCTTCCTCCATCCTGCTCTCCTCATTACAGACGACACCCGCAACCACCACGGTATCAGGGCCGCTCTGAAGTACAGATGAATCAGCCACGGGACATGGAGACACTACCAGGTCTGGAGGCGAGAATGATATTTCAGGCGCAAGGGTGGCACCTAAGTCCCAAGACACCGACACCTGCAAGCCTCGCATTCCAGAAAGAAGAGGAGTTCTGGTGGCAAAATCTAGGACAGTCTGTCACAAAGGCGTTGAAGTTTCAGCTGGTGAGGGTCCCAACCGAACTAAGCCTTTTCGTTTCATGTAAGGCATAGCGTCCAAGAAGAAAAATCGAGCAGAGACTCGCCAGCAGCACACCAGTCACGCTGCCATCTTGGCCACTCCCCCGAATGAGTCCCAAATGTTTTCTTAAGAATAGACATGTTCAGGCTTATCCCACCCCCTATTTAGAGTTACCATATGACTCCAGAGAAAGGATGACAGATTGAAACATCTGGGTTTTACCTCCATTGAAAGCAATGGAAGTAAGCAGGACAGACTAAACAATGCTTCCGAAAGGGCCTCCTGGCTTTGGTTAGTAAGACCAGCCCACGGAGCAGATCGCACATAAGAAGCCATCTGAGAGTACGCCAACCAGTTAGTAGGGTTCCAGTGATATTCAGTTTGCTTCACTGCAAAGAACAGCAGGGAGCCTTGGGAATTAACCACCTGAAATAAATATTGCGTATTTGTAGTTCTCCACACCGACAAAGGAAATAGTGAGGTCCCTGGGGGGAAATCCTTGTTGTCCCAAAGAGGCAAGTAAGCCGTATTAACATACATATTAAAAAAGACTATTAGCAAATCTGCAGCAATGCAGAGAAAACTCAGACCAGTGCAATGATATCTACAGCATGAGAAATCTACTGTCATGTCTGAGATGGAATAGAAATTTAGGGAGAGCCCCCTGACCAGAACCCCTACTCCCAACAATGTCAATGGTTGTTATACTGTATACCACTGTAATCCTCCAGAAAGGGTTCAATGTGGTTTACAAAACAGGAAGTTTCTGCATCAGCCCCAATTTTTGCCTGGTAGTTTAGCGCCCCCAGCCCTGACCTGCCATCACTGCCTCTAAATTTTAAAAAAAAACAGTAGTCTAATGACTCTCTTCCCTCCCACCCACCTTCCACCGGCCTCAACATTAAATATCCTTAGGATCTAGTAGCATCCCTCCCATTTCCCACCCCACCATGACAACTCAAAAAAAGAGATTCTGGTGTAGTAGGAGAGCTGTTAGTAGTGGGCAGTGTAACAGGAAGAAAAAAAAATTAAAGCACTTTCAGGGAAGAGGCAGGAGGGAAGTGCTGAGAGATGCTCAGAGGCTGAGCCATGCACAGAGCATGGGAGACAGTCTGCAGCAGGAATCTTGGAGAAAGCTGCATGTAACAGGCAGGGTAGGATTTCCAAGAGAGACTATGCATATACACACACCCAGGAGACCTTTTCAGTTGAACAAAAAGAGGTTTATTTTCACCCTGGTCTGATCCTGTTAATTCACAGAACCAGGAAGAAGTTATGCTTTAGAACAAAACACACTTCAGTGGTATCACATTTATCCTTTTTGATTCAAAATTGCTTCACATGCTGGTTAACACAGTATATCTATCATGGGGTCTAGCTTTAGTCAGAGCTGACATAAAACTTCACAACCTTCAGTATATAATAAGGGTGACTTACCTTAGCCAGCCATGTACCAAAAGTCTCTTTGTCTTGTCTTTTCCTTCCCGGGGCTTTGATCCAACATACTAGGGAAGTTTCCTATTTCTGAAATTCTCTCAGGGAAGTCTCTTCCTTGAGGATCTTTTTCCCTCAGGGTCCTCTCTTTCAGGGACCTCTCCTTGACTCATTCCAGGCTAGGGCAAATATTCTCCTCCCTGCCTGAATTCTGCCCCCTGACTCAGCAGGGTTGCATTGCTTTTGTTAAGGTGGCTCAGCAATGAGTTGTAGAGCTCCATGCATTCTGGGACATGTAGTTCCCTTGCTCTTGGGCTAGTGGCCCCTGCTGTATTGTGGTGGAATGGTAGCATTAGTGAGGGAGAATCCAATTACTCCTTCACACTGCACTTAATAGCAGATGTCTCATTAAGAACTCCAGGACTGTTATTTTGAGTTGGATAGCAGAGAGTTTAAGACAGTACAAGGAATTGGTGAGGAAATGTGTGTCTGCTGAGTGAAAAGTTATGTCAGTTCTGGAATTTGTGTGTGTGTGGAAGGAGTGAATATTATATTTCCTATAAATGTTTGATTTCATGAGAAATGCTGCAAACTAAACCTGCTTAAAGATTGTTGTGCTGAGATATGTAATAAGACTGTAAAGGAGGATACAGCTGAGTTTGTATGAATTGTGGGTCAAGAACGTATCTAATATCTACCGGTTCCCATAATTTATTGAGATTTCTAAATCAAGTTTGGAATTATATTTCAAAGGAAAATTTGACAATAACTTTTAAAGTGTGTTTCAGAATTTAAACTGGATTTTTGTGATTCCTGTTGCTAAAAAGAAGTATTAAGTACTGGGAATTAGAGAATTTTAATCCCTTCATCGTGTAAGACCACTGATTCAACTCAGATTGCCTAATAGTATTGATGTTTACTGCAAATGTTTTGTATGTAATTTATTATTCAGCTGTTTTTAGCTGGGGTGCATTCCTGCAGTCTTTTCTGATTACTAATCTTCTGAGACTTTAACCAGTATACACAGGTGTAAGAATCTTGTAGAATCAGAAATATTTTTGAGAGCTAGATGTTCTGTTGAGAACTGAAGGTCTGAAGCCTTGGGAGTGATTTCTTGTTTTAGAGTTCTGGGAGCTTCTATGATGCAGAGCTGTTTCCAGTCAGTATTCCTAATATACCAGCCAACTCTGTGTGAAGAGACTGTGAGGTAATTACTGAGGAGTTTCATTATTTCTGAATCAAAAATACTTGGATATACTGATAAAGCTGAGGTGGATCAGATATTGTGTGAATGTGTTCAGATATGATATGTGTGTTGAAACTCTGTGAGCTTATTTCATATCAGAAGCGTTTTTTTTTTAGTTTTGTTTTCCTGGGAGGATCGGTGTAGGGATAAAATAATTATCTGTTATTTTGCACATTTAGTTAGAAATATATGGTCTTAGGCTAAGAAGACACTGACTTTAGCCTGCATTCATCTAGGAAGGTTAGAGTTTTGCTTTCTTCCATTTGTTTCAGATAGGATAGTAGCAAGCATCCAGATCTTCAGAGGAGCTTCTGGTTCCAGACAGGTGGCAGGCCAACAACTCAGTAGTATTCAGCGCAAGAAAGTGGTGATACCAGCAAAATCAGGGTTATTTTTTATACTTTATTTTTGTGTGTACACATATATACCCTTTTTGTGTTTTTGTGAATTTTGGGACGGAGAAAAACTCTCTGGTTTTAAAAGTCACCTAGTCCAATAAAATGTTTGAATTAAAAAAGTCACCTAGTCAAATATTTGTGGTTCTGGAAGTCCTGGAACAAAGTTGGTATAAAGTTGAAAGGCATGACAAGTTTGTTTGAAATTTATCACTAACTTTAATGGCGTAATCAATGTAAATTTAATCACATGTGAATGGTAAATTAGCTTTGCTATTCATTTATGTTTAAATTTAATTTACCTTGTTTAAACAAAATCTGATAACAACAATTGAAGGATATAGCTATGTAGTTTTCTTTCACCCTCAATTGTTATTGGGGGGGGGTTTAGTTACAACAAATAATACAAATATGTAAATGTTTAATTTCTGTGTTGGTGTGAATTGAAGGGGAAACCTAATGAAACATCTGACTGAGATTATAACATCTCATACATTTAATTGTAATAAACTATAATGTAATTGCATCACATCACCATTAGGGGGTTTCCAGCAGGAAGAGGATAATAGGAGATGGATGGAGATGCTTCCATTCATTCCATGTAGGGAATGAAGCGAATGCTGATTGATGGTATATCCTATATACTGCTTGTATCAACTTATTCTTTTCTGCTTCCCTACTCACTCCCCACTCTCACACATATATATTTTCTCTATTCTCCGCACCATTTTCCATTCTGTCCCCCAAGCATACCCTCAGCATACTATTCATTTCCCATAGGCGTAGTTTGGAGTGTGCATGAGAAGGGAAATCCTACATAAATGCTTATAATAATGAAAACGATATCTGCTACATTTGATCCTCTGGGTAGATTGCAGGCATCTAAACTGCCAAATTACCATTCCCTGGCAGTGCTCCTGCTCTGCGATCCAGGCTGACTAGGCCTCAACATTTCAGGTCCTTAGCATCTACAATCCCTGGATTCTGCTCTCTACCTATCCAAAACACCTCAGGAGCAAAGTTAGAAAAGTCCAGTTTGGTTGTTCTGGATTTAGGACTGGCCTAGCATTTGCCTAGGGCAGCAAAAACCAGCTGTAGTCAAAGCAAAACAAGAGGTGCTGATGGCCACACATAGTCAAAGAGCCATCAGCACATACTTTAACCTGCATTTGTATAGGTTGTGTGATGATCATGATTGTTGAATTATAGTATAAACACCTTGGGGAAGGGACTGCAGACTAGGGGCCTGAAAGTTAAGTAAAGGGGAATGTAAGGCTGAATGTTTGACTAGGGCACCCATCAGCTCTGTCTGGGATTTGCCCAGAAGCAGAGCAAAGACTATAATGAGGTAAAAGAAGAAATTTAGGCAACAATGAAGAGACAAAACATAATTCTGCTAGCCCGTGCATCTTATTCACCAGTCCCACCTTCTAGGTACAATCCCCTACAAGGCTAAGATTGTGTTACACAATATTTGGGTTGGCCCCCTACGTATCTGGTCTCTCATTTTAGACTGAACTGTTCTAACAGGCCTACTCATGGAATTCATATGTTCACTTATCCTACAATAAAGGCCTGTCGATATTAAAGATTCTTAGATAGAACTCTTGCTTTCCAGGCGGGTAACTTGAATGAATGGTTGGGTAATATCTTTACGCATTCCTTATCCTACTTCAGTTTTAGAAAATTAGTAAAAACAAAATTATTTAATCGATTTGTAAGTTAAGGTTTTACCATTTATTTTTTTACTTTCACAGTATATGTACGTACTGATGATTTTATATTGTGTTTTATTCCCTGATTTGTTCAGCACTTCTTGTTGTAAACCGCCTCGAACTTTTATGGCTTTGGCGGTATATAAGAATAAAATTATTATTATTATTATTATTATTATTATAGATACCTGAGTACTTGTTTCCCTGATCTTTTTCATACCACTTAACACAGAAACACATGCAAGCACTTTCCTTGAAGGTCTGTAGGCTTTGTTTTATATGACTGCAAATGTAGGCATGTAAAGGACATAAAGCTGTAGTATTAGTTAGTTTGTTCAAAATACCAATCCTCACTTAAGTTTTGACTCTAACATCCCCTCCTACATATCTATTTCACATCTTAACACTTTCTATTGAATATCATAAAATCTTTGTTGTAGCTCAGTGTCCTATTGTACTTTGAAAATCTCCCTCCTTAAGTCCATTCTTCAATTGTGACTGTTAAAGTCAGATATTCCATTTATCAATTGTGACGTCTCATGAGATTCTGATGAGGAAGAAAGCCAAAGTGATCCAATGAGATTCAAAATTTAAAAGAGAAATAACTCTTCAGGGAATAAAAAGTAAGACTGAACAAAAACAGGAATCCTAAGGATTTTGTTTGTTTTAAATGCTAATGGAATTAGTGTTAAAAAAAAGTCATGCATGCATGAAACAAAATAGCTCTTAACAAAAACTTGAGTTGTTTTTATTGACTGAATAGCTTTGGAAGCAAAGCTGGGTATAAATATTTATTTGTCCTCTGCTGATCCCACAAGCTTTTTACCGTCAATGAAGTTTGGTTTCAGATGGACCAGACTATGCATGCTACTGAAATTAAAACTCACAAAAATTAAACCCAAGATGACTTTTTAGACCTTTGGCCCACTTAGTTATATCTACAAGTCCCAAGCTTTCATCTGGCACCTGTTTTGTGAAATTTCATTCATCCTTCTAATCTACACAGAAAGACAAGAATGAATTTAGTTGTACAACAAGTTTTGCAAGTAATGCTATTTTGAAGATAAACCTCCTTTTACTGCTGAAAGACTCACATTCTCAGTGCTGACAGAAGCATGAATATAGTAAGAAAAATTAGTACCCAGGTCAAAGTGTACATGAAGGTGCTACTAACATGGCACTAGGATCCTTATGAAGAAAGGCTGAACAAACTAGAGCTCTTGAGCTTGGAGAAGTGATGACTGAAAGACCTAGAGGAAAAGTCCATAAGCAATTATTAACCAAGTAGATATGAATAAGGTATCTATCATTTTATGGTAGTGATTTGCTAGGAATGTATCTATTGCTTGAGATCTACTGGGTACTTCCCAGCTTAGCCATTGTTGAAGAGAAAATGCTGGGCTTCATGGACCTTTGGTCTAACCCATAATGGCACATCTTATATTCTCATGTCCTGAATGCAGACTACCAAAGCTCTCCCAGCTTTCTAGAGTATCCAGATTTTCTACAACTTCCTAAAGGTTAAGTAATTTCCTGTTAACCTCATTTCCCTAGTGAAAGAATTCCAAAGGGATGATCCACCCCATGTGACATCCCTATTACATGTATTTATTTACATGAGGACGGTGCTGGATTAACTCTCATGGTTTGGATCCTGCAAAAGTTTGAGATGGTTTGGATAGGCTAGAGTGAGCTTTAATGGCAACTCGAGAAATACTGGCCTTGGCTTAAACCCCCCTGGTAAGCCTACTATGGACTAGAGTGATCAGGAGGGTGCCCATCATCATTTTGTGGCATTGGTGGGATCAGAAAAACCACCTGAGACTACAAAGGATTGTGTCCCTTTGGGGAGGGCGATAGTACTCATCTTAATCAGGAAAAAGGTACCTGAGCTGGGGGGAAATGGATGTTGCCTGTTGTTGGTGATCTGCCCTTGGGAGGTGTCTTTTCTTCCCTGGCAGGACGATACCATCGGAAGCTGCTTTGAAATGGATGGCCAAGCAGATGCAGAGGCAATGGAGGCAATGGAGCACCAATTCACACAAGCTATGGAGCAACAGTGACAATGGCAGCAAACAGTGCTCCAGTTAGTGGAAGGTCAGACAAAGGAACTGCAACACCTGGCAGACTGAGTGGGCCGGAGTGACCAGGAGAGTGCCCATCGACAAGGGTACTCCCACCACCACAATTGTGACTTTGTCTCTACAATTAAACCGTTACTCCTTTACTTGAGAAAGCACATTGGTTACCAGTTGCTTATCGAATAATGTATAAATTATGTTTGCTCACTCTCAAATCCATACTATTCAAAACCCCAGCATTTATTCATAAAGTTTTAATTCCTTATATTACTTCGAGAGTATTACGGTCAACAGAACAACATCTATTAGTTGTTCCTTCTTTAAAAGTTATTAGTACACGTCATTCTATTTTCTCGGTTACGGCTCCCCAAGCTTGGAATGCCCTGCCAATTTACCTAAGAGAAGAAAGAATTCTAGACAAATTTAAGAGCAAACTTAAGGGCTTCCTTTTTAAAGACGCTTTCAGTGATTAACTGAATTCTTTATGTTTCTAATCTCTCCTTAAATTACAATAAATTTCTTCCCCTTTTCCCAATGTGTTATTAACCTTAATTGTTTCTTTTATATTCAATTGTATTTCTTCGTGTAACTTTCCCATTACTTGGTCTTGTATGTAAAAATAGTCTTGTTAGTTATGCTTAGTCATGTTATATTATGTTATGTATTTTATGATATTTTAATATGTTTAGTAATAATTTTGTTAGTCATGTATGTTTCTCCTAACTTTGTAATTTTTAGCTGTACATCGCTTAGAATTTGGAATAGGCGATTAATCAAATCTTATAATAAACTTGGAAAAACTTGGAAACAAAATTTTACAGGTTAATTTCTTTCATAGAGGATAATATATAAACATTTTCACACCTAAATATGTAGCAATATAGACTAAATTCCTTT
This sequence comes from Geotrypetes seraphini, assembly GCF_902459505.1. Taxonomy (NCBI): domain Eukaryota; kingdom Metazoa; phylum Chordata; class Amphibia; order Gymnophiona; family Dermophiidae; genus Geotrypetes; species Geotrypetes seraphini. The sequence continues at coordinate 93,287,104 of NC_047090.1, read as the reverse complement.
AACAATATGACTAAAATTTAGGAGACCTGGAGGAAGAACAAGAGCCCATATGATTTTGTGGACCTTTAGAAATATTTGGGCAGTTCTGCAACTTGCCAGGGTGGGAAGTAGGAAGTGAATGTTGTGGTAGAAGGCAAGGCTGGCATTGGGGGGGGGGGAAACAAGGCAGTTGCCCTGGGCCCTGTGGCTTTAGCCCACCCCCTTTCCCGAAGACCGGCATGTTCCCCCTTTTTTCTATTCTCATCTGGCATCCCTCTGAGCTTCCTGGTCTAACTTTAAAAAGTAATTAGAGGTCACCAGCACTGTAGTGATTCTAGCAGGCTGCCTGCGACCTCCATTGCACTTTCCTCTGTCATGGTCCTGCCCCTCCTCTGACGTAATGTCTTGTTTCAATCTGGTATGGACCGCAATAGAGGGAAAGTGCAGTGGAGGCCTGTTAGAATTGCTGCACTGCCAGCAATCCTCTGCAGACCATTATTACTTTTTAAAGTTAGACCTGGATGTCCAAAGGGACGCTGGATGAGAGTGGAGAAAAGAAACATGCTGGCACACAAGGTCCCCTTGGAGTAGCTCTTCTTAAAGTAGACAGATGGAGGAGGAGGTTCAAAGAGAAGGGGATATGCCAGACTGAGGATGGGGGTGGGTGGGAGGGGAAAGGGAAGAAATAATGGATCTGGAAACAGAGGAGTGTTAGAGAGATGGTGGAAAATGGGATGAAGGGAGGGAAAAGAAAGGGAGAGAAGTTGTATCCAAAGGGTGGTGTGGAGGGAAAGGGTATAGAGATACTGGATAGGAGGGCAGTTGGGAAGATAAACGGAGAGATTGTGGACCCTGAAGTGGTGGGAGAGGAGGAGAGATGCTGGATGAAAGAGTAATTGAGAAGATAAAAGAAGAGATGGTAGCTCTGGGGACAGTGGGGAGGGAAGGATAGATGCTTGCTAAGAGGGCAATCTGGAAGAAAGAGAAAGAAGCATGGAGCTGGGTATGAGAGGAAGAGGGGAAATGTTGAGTTTGGGGGTTGAAGGGAGGGATAGATGTTGAACAATGGGATGGAGGGCAGAAACAGATGGTTCATCAAGGGGGAAAGAGAAGAAGAACAGAAAAGAAAGGGAATAATGATGACCTTGGAGCAAGAGGGAAGAGAGGTGGGACAGGAAGATGTTGAGAGTTGTCAGACAATGAGGCTGGATTAGGCTACAAGAGAGGAGAGATGAATTCTGGAAATCAAGAGAAGTCAAAAAGGGGTATAAAGATGATGAGTAAGAGGAGAATAATGAATACAGTGGTAGAAATGTGGTCATGGGCATTAGATAAAAGAAAATAGGAGGCTGTGAAAGATGAGAAATGGGAGAGCTAGAAACTAAGAGGAGATGAAAAATTGATAGCTGAAAATTAAAAAGAAGAAAGGTGTGAGAGAAGGAAGAATTTGGATGGACCGAGACAGAAAATTAAAAAAATGAAGGAAATAGCTTTAAGGGAAGAATCAATATCTTAGACAGTTGTAGTGAGGGAATAGAACAAGAAAAAAGAAAGGAGAAAAGAAAATGGACAGCAGATACTGGAAAGAGAATTAGCAGAATACTTTACCAAAAAAATACTTTACCAAAAAAAGGTACAATCGAGATTGGTTGATAACTAGCAGGCAAAGAAAGATCTGGTAGTCTGGACGATCAATGGCCTGGACATCCAGATAAATGATTTTCGAAAAACAAATATTCTAGATGTATTTTTTAAGAATGGACATTTTTCCACTGCCAACATTCGGCATCTAGCACCATATGTCCAAATCGGGCTTAGACTTTTTTTTTATTATGCCCCTCAATGTGTTTTAACCATGGATTATATGTTGTATATTTTTGATCTATATCTGTTTTAAATGTATATTTTAACATGCTACTAATTATTGTTTTATTTTTTATACATGTACAGTATATTATTTTAGTGTCCCCTGAAGAAGGCATACATAGATGCCGAAACACATATCCTTGTTGGTATTGAACAAGACACATTGGATGTTGGCTGTGCTTATGTTAATTTTACGCATACCATGACAGGAATGAGCCTAACTAAAACAGGGTATATGGAGTATGATCTCAGTCTCTCAAATTTACTATGGGGAAGACATTATAATTATAAAATTGTGGGAATATTTTTTGTAAAGCATTTATTTGCATGTAAAATGTGTTTTAGATGCAAACAATAGCTGTTGCAAAAGTGTGCATGGGTAATTGTGTAAAAAACAAGCCCATCACAAGATCATGTCTACTTTTAAGTGAGCTGTGCACTGGCATTCCCAGGACTGTAGATGGAGAAACAAAGTTTGTATGCATTTTATATAATATATACACATATTATAGGAGTCGATATTCAGCAAGCAACGTTCAGATGACCACTATGGCCAGAATTAGCCCTAATAGTCAATGCTGGGCCATGTCTGGGCATTAACATTGAATATTTGGGACTAATTCTTCAGCTGCTAGCCGCCGATGAGAAAGGTCAGTTTTTCATGTCATGGGTTCATAAGAAGTCTGGAAAAGTTAAATTATTATTATTAATAATAATAATTTTTATTTTATTTATTTATATACTGCCTATCAAGGTTTCTAAGCGGTTTACATTCAAGTACTCAAGCATTCGTCCCTATCTGTCCCAGTGGGTTCACAGTCAACACCAAAAGAACTGGGTACCTTTTCTAAATGATCACAGTTAATGCAAAGCAATGCAATTTAAAGTTGTATCTGCTCAATGCAATTACCAAAAACAGTAGGAAGGTTCTTTGTGAGAAGAATTTTGCCATGGACATACTAAGTTAAATTCCAAGGAAGAGGTGAATGAGGAAGGAGAGAGAAATAGAAGCACAAACTATAATGAAATGGAACACACAACACTGGTTTTTAAGTGCTTTCTTGGTTAAATCACATCAAGACATTGACGTCCTGTCCAGAGATAAGCAGAAGTTCATGACCGGGTTTCACTCAGGGGCAATGGAGTGACTTGGCCAGTGTTACAAGAAGCAGTGTGTAGGTTGAACCCACAACCTCAGGATGCTGAGGCTGTAGCTCTAAATACTAGGCTGCTCCATGTTTGAATTTCTGTAACTTTTTATTATTTATTTTTTTTCACATAAAATAATGGGGTTTGGACGGTTATATTACTAATTTCTAGTTCTAACAGAATTCATAAAACTTCATTTTTAATTTCTGGTGACTTTAGTCACCTTTTTCCAGAGACAGTCAAATATAAGAAAGTATAATTGGTTGCAATTATTATACCAGATTACATTATTTTTACTGCAGTGCCTCTCTGGGATTTAATTTTAATAATTTATATTCCACATATTCAATCGTTTTTCTCTAACTGTCCTGGTGGGTTCCCACTCTGTCTAATGTGCCTGGGGCAATAGGGATTAAGTGACTTGTCCAGAGTCACAAGGAGCAGTGCGGGTTTTGAACCCACAACCTCAGGGTGCCAAGATTGTAGCTCTAACCACTGCACCACACACTAGAATTAGGAGGAGTAGCCAAATGGTTAGTGCAGTGACCTGAAAGCCAGAACCAGGTTCAATTCCCACTGCAGCTCTTTGTGGCTTTGGGGAAGTTGTTTAACCCTCCGTTGTCCCAGGTATAAGGCAAGTACCTTTATATAATATGTAAATCACAGAAAGATGGCATCTAAAATCCAATCTCCTTTCCCCTTAATATGATATAATTTGACTTGTGCCTTTTTTTTCAGTTGCACTTGACTGAAGAGAATTATTTAGCATATTTATTTGGATCACACTACTCTTGGAATTTCAACCTCTCTGACAGTCAATTGGTTACATTTTAAAGACATTAAAATGTCAAGAGAAAAATAGTTTCTCCTAATTCATATAATGCATGATAAGGGAAAAGTTGCAAGGTTAGGTGGAGGGTAAAATAAGAAAAAAAGAGAAGCAGAAAAGTACAGGGAAAGAGATAAGAGTTCAAGGGAAATAATACAAAAGGGAGAAAAGGTGATTGTAGAGTAGAGCTGGATGTAGTGTTAAAAAGGATATTGAGAAACTCTGGAGCCAGAGAATGCAATTGCAGGCGCCTTAAAAGGAGTGATGAACTCCAATAAAGTTGTCTTGGTGGTTGCAGGTGGTCTGGAAAGATAAGATTGGATTTGTTTCCACTCTTTACAGATCAGTTTATCTTGTCTCACCTGAGTGAAACCCGGTCATGAACTTCTGCTTTGATCTGATTTAACCAAGAAAGCACTTAAAAACCAGTGTTGTGTGTTCCATTTCATTATAGTTTGTGCTTCTATTTCTCTCTCCTTCCTCATTCTCCTCTTGCTTGGCTTTTAACTTATGTCCAAGGCACAATTCCTCTCACAAAGAACATTCCTATTGTTTCAGGTAATTGTATTGAGCAGATAACACTTTAAATGGCATTGTTTTGCTGTTAATTAGCAGTGATCCTTCAGAAAAGTTACCCAATTCCTTTGGTGTTGAGTATCCAGGATGATCAGGAAAGGGAATTTAAACCAGATCCCCAGCTCACTTTAGTCAATGGCCTGCATGCAGTAACACGGTTTTAGATTTTAAAGGCAAATTGCTACAAGGAGTAGAGAAAGAACAATATTTCTGCCTGACAAACATTTAGAAACACCTCATGAAATATGGCTCATGTCAGCAATGGATCCTGTTAATACAAGCTTAATGATTGATAGATATACTTAAAAGAATGAGACAGGGACAAATTTTTCCCCATCCCCAAAGGAACTCAATTTCCCTGTCCCGTCCGAAGTTTTGACGCTCTCCCTGTTGCTGCCCCATTCCTGTAAACTCTGCCTTAACCACACAAGCCTCGAACACTTATGATTGTAAAGTGTTTGAGGCTTGTGCAGATGAGGACAGAGCTTAGGCATTGGTGGAATGAGGTATTATGACATCACAATCTGAGCTCTAGAATGCTGCTACTTAGGATTTTAAAGTGTTTGAGGCTTGTGCAGATGAGGACAGAGCTTAGGCATTGGTGGAATGAGGCATTATGACATCACAATCTGAGCCCTAGAATGCTGCTACTTAGGATTTTAAAGTGTTTGAGGCTTGTGCAGATGAGGACAGAGCTTGCAGAAATGGGGTGGGGACAGAAAACGAACTCTTAGGGATGGGTCGGGAAAATGAGTTCCCACGGGGACGGAGAAAAATTTGTCCCCGTGTTATTAGCTACTTAAAAGTTAAAAATAATGGTGGTTAAAATGGAATTAAAATGTGGGGCATTTTCAGGACCAATGACAGATTGAGCGAGTCAAGAGGAAGATCTTTCATGTGTAATGAGTTGCTACTGAGGCCCCTGGGCTTTATTGAGAGCTGATAAGTAGTGACCATTTAATGTGCCTAAATTTCATAGCATGCTACTCAAAAGGGGTACTGCAATGGGAGAGGCATGGGCAGATCTGAGGGGCTTTCCAGAAATTAGGTATGATATTATAAAATATGCATTTGTGTGGTTCACTGGCATCAGTTGGGTGCGAGCATTTACACCAGCTTTTGGCAGGCATATGTGCACCAAATACCCTTTACAGAATACTAAATCTAGCCTACAGTGTCTATCCTCAAAGTTTCTGAATGGAGAGAAGACTCAATTATACATCAACTGGACAGTAAGTTAGTAAAGTTTAATAGACATGTATATGAGTCCAGGGTCAGGGCAACTCCAGACTCCGTCCCTTCTTTCTTGCGGCACTGTTTGCCTGGAACAGGCTGCCTGAATCAATACGTCGTGCTCCATCCCTAGCAGTATTCAAATCCAAACTAAAAGCCCACTTTTTTTGGAAACTGCTTTCAATCTTAACTCCCACTCACTGCTCTCAGATACCTAGACCCACTGTATCATTTTCTCTACCATTATCTCCCCAACCCTGAAATGTCCTGTCTTAATTAGATCGTAAGCTCTTCTGAGCAGGGACTGTCTATTATATGTTAAAATGTACAGCGCTATAGAAATGATAAATAGCAGTAGTAGGGCAAGAATACTGGACCCTAGACTAACCTTCAGCTTTAAATTCAGTTCCCTCCAAGATTTGACAATTAAATTGTGCAATCATGATTATCCTACAAGAAATCTATAAAAATGCATAATAGGGCTGCAGTCTTTTAAATATTAAACCTCTTTTGCTGATGGTTCGTTGATTTCTCATCTGGCTGTCAGGCCTTTTTGTTTTGCTTTAATCGTGGCTGCTTTAAGCTGCCATCCGGATGCCACTGCTCTAGGCAACTGCTTAGTCTTACCCAATGGTTAAGCTGGCCTTGTGTGAGCCAGACTAAGCAGTCGGCCCTTTCTTGCACAGGAGAGTAACCTGCAATATATCTGGTCTTTTATCTTCTATTTAAATCTAACTTCCTAAGGGGGCACTAGAGAAACCAATTTATAATTTTATGGGCACGGGAGAAGTAACCGGTTTCCTACATTGCTTCTTCATTCTTCTCATCTTTCTCACACAGAGGCCAAGAGGCAAGACAAAACTTAGGAAACAGCGGAAGGAAGGAAGGAGTCATATGAAATGTATGTCAGATCAGAGATAAATGAAACAAACAAAAAAATAAGCATATAAATGCATCCTTAAACTATCAAATATTAACCAAAACAATGTGCCATGAAACAGAAAAGAAAAAGCATGGTGGAAATTCAAGGTGGAAAAAAAAAGCCTGTGCAGAGTCACCATTATTCAGTCCTAGCAGCATTCCAGATGAGCACACACATGAATGACAACATAGAACCTTCATGTGTTCTCTGTACTGTGAAAACAAAGATCAAAGAATCCCCCCCTCCACCCCTGCCGCCGCCAACCCTGGGCAGGCAAGTAGTAGGAAAGTGTGCACCTTACCTCTACTTGTAGCGCCGAAGTTTTCAATGAAATTTCAGCTCCTCCAAGTCTGCAGCAGTGACTCCTCTCCAATCCAGGCAGCGACTCCAAAAAAAAAAATCCTGGGCTTGCCTCTCAGCTCCGAAATCCCCCGATTTCCAATCGCTACTGCAACCCATTAAATATCATGTGTGGCAGTAGCGATTGGTCCCCTTCTTGAGCAGGAAAGAACTGACTAATGAGGAGCCAGAATATTGAAGGGGGCAGAGTCAGGCAACTTGCAAGTCGGGTGGAGAGAGACGAATTGGAGGAGACCACATGGCCGACAAGCATGGCCGCCGGAAAAAAATCAGACACCCGTCCCGAAGTGAACCGAACACACGGTGAAGACCCGGTAAATTGCGGTATGTAGAAGGGGATACATTTGCCTGCGGGGACAAATCTTTTCACCGTTTTTGCGGGCGGTGAAAACTTTTGTCCCCGTATCTGCAGTGATTTAGCTATGGAGTCTCCATAGCCCGCAGCCAAACCGCAGCCACGCCGCGGTTCCCCGTGGGGATCGCTCCCCGTGTCATTCTCTAATGTGCATCTAGTTTGCTTTTGAATCCTAGGACAGTGGATTCTGCAATAACCTCCTCTGGGAGAGTATTCCAGGTGTCCACCACTCGCTGTGTGAAACAGAACTTCCTGATATTTGTCCTGAACTTGTCCCTCCCCAGCTTCAGTCCATGTCCTCTTGTCCATGTCACATTGGACATTGTAAATAACTTATTTTCCTGCTCTATTTTCTCGATTCCTTTCAGTATTTTGAAAGTCTCGATCATATCCCCTCGTAGTCTCCTCTTCCCAAGGGAGAACAATCCCAGTCTCCTAAGTCGTTCCTCGTATTCCAAGTTCTCCATACCTTTTATTAGCTTCGTTGCTCGTCTCTGCACCCTCTCCAACAGTTTTATATCCTTCTTTAGGTTGGGAGACCAATGTTGGACACAGTATTCCAAGTGTGGTCTGACCATTGCCCTATAAAGCGGCATTATAACTTTCTCCAATCTACTCCTGATTCCTTTCTTCATCCTGCCTAACATTCTATTTGCTTTCTTTGCCGCTGCCACGCATTGTGCCTACGGTTTCATGGTCCTATTTATCAGTACACCCAGGTCCTTTTCTTGTTCACTCTTACCCAGAGTTGCACCTGACATTTTATACTCGTGTTCTTTGTTCTTTCTGCCTAAATGCATTACTTTGCACTTTTCCACATTAAACTTCATCTGCCATTTTTCCGCCCATTTCTCTAACTAACACAAGTCACTCTATGGTCCTTTTAAAGATATGTATAAGGGCTGTTTGAAAAGTAATTAGAAGTAGACCTGGCCTAGGTAGGTGCCAAATCTAGGTGCCTAGGTATGGGATCTTTTCCAGATAAGCCCCGCCAAAAAGTTATCCCCTGCCACCCAAAAAAAATTATAAAAAAGAGGCGCGATCTTTAGAAAGTAAAGTGGGGGGGTTCTCCCCCACACACACCCCCATCGGAGCCCTTAAAAAAATGGTTGACAGTTTATCATATTTTTTTATAATGTTAAGTTTCATATCCTCTTTTTTATAATCTTTTTTGGGTGTTCCGATGGGGGGTGGGGGGGGGAACCCCCCCACTTTACTTTATACACATTGCGCCGCGTTGTGGGGCCGTTGTGCTGAGAACTTCACTGGTTAAGGTTGCGTGCGCTGGCAAAAGGTGGCGGGGCTTAACTTTCGGCACGTCCACTTTTTTCATTAGTGGTGGGGCTTATCTGGAAAAGATCCGGTATGTGCCTAAATAGGTGTCCCTGTCTCATTCTTTGCCGGGATTTAAAAGCCGTCCAGACCCCCAGACATGTCCTCAAAAGGACACGTCCAGGGAAATCTGGTCTTCTGGTAACCCTAGGCATGAGCCAGTGTTTGGCAGGTGAAAACGCTTGTGCCCAAAGTTAGGTGCGAAATGTGTGCTAAGCATAGGCAGCAGAACACTTTTTCCTTTTGGGAGAGGGGGGAGGGGGGGCCCAAAGGTTCCGCCCCAGCAGGATCCTATTGCATGACCTCTCTCTCCAGGTCCTAACTCCCCCACCTACCTTCGCCGAGCGTTGTCATTTTAAATCTTCCGGCGGCCGCCGCACATTGTCAGTGAGCAGCCCTGCCCCAGAAGTCTTCATTCTGCAGCGACGCTGGGCAGCAACTGCCAGATTTAAAATTACAGCAGCCGAGAAGAGGTGGGTAGGGGAATAGAGCCATAAACGACTCCGACCACCAGTTTTTGGGGAGTGCCGTGGCCCCTGTAGCCTCTCCCGTTCCAACGCCTGTGGTACTAAGCTAGTATTCTGTAAAGATCATTCCACACAGAGCACCCTTTACAGCTTATATTACCCCTCCCTCTCAACTGAAATAAAGGGTATCCCTGCTTGGATAAAATTATATTGTAGACGTGAATGCCGAGGGTTAAATTTATGCCCTTTTTCCAGGAGAAGGAGTGAATTACATAAAAAAATAATAATAATGCAACCCGGCTCCTCTGAGACCAATTCCCAGAAACAGTAACCAGAGTTAAGAGTAGCCCGAGAGCTCGTCTCGACGGGCTAAGGGTAACACGGGGCTGGGAGCCCTATGTAGCCCATGATAGGGTAGGAGCAGGGGGGGGGGAGTTGGAATGGGAAGTTAATTAGTGAGGGGAGGGACACGCGCCAAAAGGCAGGAGCGTGATAGGGCAGAATGAGAGAGTGGGCGGCGCTGGAGGAGGTCTTAAAGCCGGGACCTTGGAGGACTTGGTTTTTCCCCGCCCACCCTCCCTTTATTGGTGGCCTTGGTAGCTCGGGTGGCGGGTCTCCCGAGCTACTGGGTGCTGGGGCTCATCCGGTGATGAGCGGAGGGACGGCTGGGAGCCATGCCTTGGGGTCTACTGACCTGGTTAAAGGGGCATGAGGTCATGCCACCCCTCAGACTCTTGCTGTTCATGGCGGAGTCGGGGGCAATTTATTGATGATTACACCGGGTAGCTCGGGAGGAGCTGGCAGATCTTGTTATATGGAATTTACTGTGTTAAGGATGTTAATATATGCAAATTTATTTAATTGCTGTTTTTGATTAATAAATTGAGCTGCGGCTTAATTCCAAATTTTTGTGTGTGGACTCAGTTATTAGAACAAGGTATAGGGTGTGGGGGTGGGTGTATGGGCGGTAATGGGAGCTATCCAGATCCCGCTGTTACATTAAAAAGTGTGTTTTTAACCATGGAAAAGAAAATGTTCAGTAAACATATAATAAAGTAAATATAAAGAAACACTTTAGACTTCAAGTGTGAATCAATAATATAATTTAATAAAAAGATACTGTAAAATTATTTATTAAAGTAATGCAATTATGTTTCAGTTTATTGTATATCTCGCTTTTTAATTTAAATCCTGCATAGTTCTACTAATGTCCAATTAAAATCTGTTTTAATCCTCTGAATAGGATATCAACAGCAGCTGTTTAAATGAAGACTTGTCAGATAAGTCACTTTGGGCTAGATTTACTAAGCCCACCAATCAAGTTCTGACCACTTAGCGACCCCTTTGTGACCCGATTTCCCTCCGACCCGATTCACTAACCTCTGTCCCGATCATCCTCCGATCCACTTATGCAAATGAGGGGGAACGGCATTCAAATGTAGGCAAGCAGTGATTCACTAGAAAAAATGAGGGACACCGACTGGGCTGACTGATCCAAAAATAAGCGACTGCTGAGGACCAATCGCTCAGGTCCTTTCCGACTGCCTTGCTTTCTGCTGCTCTGCTCTCTGCCCCGATCTCCTGCTCTCTGCCTCCCTGACTCTCTCTCTGCCTCCCCAACTCTCTCTCTCTGTCGCCCTGAACTAGCTCTCTGCCTCCCTAACTCTCTCTCTGCCGCTCTGCTCTCTGCCTCCCCAACTCTCTCTCTCTGTCTCCCCGGCTCTCCTACTCTCTGCCGCGACCTGCTCTCTGACTCCCTGACTCTGGATGCCGTATCAAAAAAGAAAAGTTTTAAAAGCCAGTCTTCAGAGCATGGCGCTGCCCTGGCCTTCCCCCACAGTGCAAGCCCTTGGTTTTAACACAAAGGTTTAAAGTGGGTTAAAACCACGGGCTTGCTATAAAAAGTTAAAAGTGTAAAGTAAAAAAAAAAGTCGCTGCTGCAAGCGCAGACCGTCTACAGATGGTCTACGCATGCGTTGGGATCACTATTTAGCGAGCAGTTTGCATGAGGGTGATTCATGAATCAGCCCCCCGGATCGTTCACGGATCAGATTCAATCCGTGGCATTAGTGAATCTAGCCGTGGCCTTAGTGAATAAGAACTGATCCTTTAAATATTTTGTCTTACCCAGCTTTCAAGAATCTCACGTCTACCTTAGGTAAGTATAGTTGTTGCTTTCTTGCCCTCTTTTTAGGTGGGTACCATGATGGCGCGCTGTTGCTTGTAAACCTGGTTAAATAAGCCTGCCTCATATTAGCACCTACCTGTGGGTGCCATTTACAGAAATCTAGCTCATAGTCCGCAAAATCAAAGAGGACCAAGAAGAAATCCACAGGAAAGACAAAAAAAGAAAGAAATAGGAGTAAAAATTAACCTTCCCCCTAAATTTAAAAAGACGACATATAATTATAGAGGACTAGCCCTGCTATGAAAAAGTAACCTCTTTTCCTTCCAAAAAATATCTCAGGCTGGTTCATTAACTCACCCACCCCCTCCCATTTTACAAAGCTGAGTTAACATTTTTATCGCCAGCCATGGTGGTATTAGCTCATGGCGGTATTAGTTCCGCTGCTCATAGAATTCTATGAGCTTCTGAGCTAATACCACTGCGGACGGCAATTTAAAAAAAGCCTAATATAGCTTCATAAAAAAGTGTGTGTGGGGGGTAAATATGTAACAATTATCTTGATAAGAAATAAAACATTTACAGGGAAATCTAAGCTGGAAGGTAGCTCCCAAGCAAATCACAGCTTGACGCAACTCTAAACATATCTTCCTCCTAGTATAGTACCTGGCCCCCAAACCTAGCACAGTGCTGGTATCTTAGCATGGCCTTCACCTTAAAAGATAAGCCCTGTTCTTAAAATATTGGCGCTATCTTTATTGTTTTAAGTTATTGTTTAAGTTATTTTTGCACTGAAAACATTAAGCATTTGGGGTTTTGACCAACGACTGAGACATGACCTGCTACATTTGCCAAAGACAAGCAGTAATGTTGCCTTATAGGTCCTCTCTGAGGTCTTTTTCCCCTTATGCTGTGCATTTGTTTGATTATTTACATGGGTGGGGTTTTTTTTTTTTTTTTTGCTTTTCACTATTGTGAGAGTAACTTTTCAGTAGCACCTTGTAACTTGCAAGGAGAGGCAGTTGCAGTCCTAAACAAAAGGCATAGTAAAGATAACCTACATGTTCTACACCAGTGGTCTCAAACTCGCGGCCCGCCAGGTACTATTTTGAGGCCCTTGGTATGTTTATCATAATCACAAAAGTAAAATAAAACAGTTTCTTGATCATATGTCTCTTTAGCTATAAATTACAATATTATTATTAAGACTTAGCCAAAAGGAAAGATTTATAAACTATGAAGAGTTTTACCTCATGCAAAATTGTCATTTCTTTAATAAGACATTAACTATTTTTTCTGAGGCCCTCCAAGTACCTACAAATCCAACATGTGGTCCTGCAAAGGGTTTGAGTTTGAGACCACTGCTCTACACAGAGCAGTTCTACATAGATGTTCTACATAGATCAGTGGTTCTTAAACCTGTCCTGTGGGAAACCCAGCCAGTTGGGTTTTCAAGATAACTCTAATGACTATGCATGAGGTAGATTTGCATATAGCAGAGGTGACCCATGCAAATGTGCCTCATGCATATTCGTTAGGGGTATATTGAAATCTCAACTGCCTGGGGGTGCCCCAGGACAGGTTTAAGAACTACTGAGACAGATCATTCTGGTCTTTATCTCCTGTCTGAAATGTTCCTATGTAAAGAATAGCACAGATACGGATTTGATAACCTAGGTAGCTGACACTCATACTTTCAGCATCTGCCAAGCCTTCCTACCCCCAAACCATCATCAAACACACAATGACACATAACCTTAAATCTGGCTACATCTTTATTCTGAACAGATCAAACAACGAGACCCCACTAAAGAAGGAGATATCCATATCAAAATAATCCACAAATCCAAAATGTCCATCTGCCCAAATGTATAATTCATAGCTAGGTGTTCACGACTGTTGAGTTATCTGGTACCTACCAGGATAGTTCAAAGAACCCTAGAGTCAGTAGTTCACCCCATTTCACTACCTGTGAACTACTATAGCCTACAGCAGGGTTGTCCAACGTCGGTCCTCAAGGATTTCCCCCAATGAATTTCCATGAGATCTATTTGCTTGCACTGCTTCCATTGTATGCAAATATATCTCAGGCATATTCATTTGGGAAATCCTGAAAACCCAAGCTGGCGAGGGCCGAGGTTGGACACCCCTAGCCTACAGCTTGGCACCCACCAAACCCATGATACTGTAAAAGAACTTATCCCAGCCCTTGTACCAACATACAACTCTTCACCCATACAGAATCCTTGGCTCGAGCACCCTGCTCCCAACTACAACAATTCCCGCTTCATATAAACAAATCACTAATTCCAAGACAACTCAACAGCAATAGGAGAGTGGCAGGGAACAAGAAAAAAAAGGTGAGATCAGTCTTAAAAGGCACAGCCAAGGCTGAGTGAGCTGGCTCCTACCTATGCAAAAATCCCAAATCCTCCTGCAAACATTGCTTCCTGTCCCAGACCAGTACCTAGCTTGCTCGTGGAACTGGGCCCACATACCTTGGTAAAATCTAATTCCTACACATACTCTCACTCCCCTGTTACCAGAAGCACCCCATGGCTAAAAGGGTACATACAGAATCGGTGTTAGACAAGGCTGAGATCCAGGGTAAAAATTTGGAAGGGGAACTCAAAGTCCGCTGGCAAGCCTTGTCTTCTTCAGCTTCATATATGTTGGAGGCTTCTGTAGCCTTGGAGTTCAGGTCGGTTGCCTTGGTTGCCGCAACCCCCCCCCCCCCCCCAAGCCAGCTCTGCATACATATTTTTATCTACACTGAGGGTAAGCAGTTTTTCAAAAATTCACTTTACATTGCTATGCTTTTATGGACATTTTTCTATATTTTTAATTTTCACATGGGCCCATTCCCTTTGTATCTTCAAAGTTCCTTTTCAGTTCAGTGATTATTGTAATTTTGTCCTGGATAATTGTAATTTTGTCCTTTCCTCCAACACATAATTCTCTTTTGAAGAGAATTACACCATAAGGAATCCACCTGTTTGACTTTTCCCACTTGTACCATGAGCCCCTCTCTATGGATGCCCTTGGGGATTGCAACTCCTCTAGGATCACATAGGAAAGGTTTCAGTTTCAGTTTTCCTGTCAGCAGCCATTTTTGCTGATAATGAAGGGTCCTGTTGGAGCCTGTTGACAGTGTGTAACACTGCAAAAATGGATGACTGTAACAGTTATCGTTTGATGCCCAGCTCTATAATCTGCTGTATGTCATTTTTTCTGTCCTCCCACATATAGTACGCATCCAACCTATAATCTCCTAAGTGACTTTCAGAGGTAAAATACGTAACCTGTAGCCTCTGAATTAGGAAGTAGCACTCAATACTCCCAGCAGGGACTTAACAAGTGATTTTGATAAAATAAGAAAAGATTTTTTATATAATTAGGACAGAAAAATAATGCAAACAATGAAAGTCATTGTATAGAAATGTTTCCTCATCTGTGGGGTTTTTTAAAGGGTCTGAATGTATTTATTATGCCTAATATTACTAATATCTCACTGATATAGACATATATATATATTTCACATTTGTACAATGTCAATGTAACAAACCTGTGTGATAATTACTATATACATATTTTTACTATTTCCTTGTATTAAAGTATTCAAAGGTACAAAAGAAATAATTTGATCAGTCTCTTGTAATTTACCTACACCTACCTCATTGGATCCGCCCATGAAAGAACTTTGCCACCGAGATTTAGTCATCTGGTGGAAAACGAAAGCTTAAAACTGTAACTCTGGGAACCACAAATATGGACACATTTATTTTTTGATTAACAGAGTTTTTTTTAAAAATTGTTTTTATACAGTAAGTCAGGAAATGATTATTATTATTATCGCTGCTGTTAAGTTCAGGCTCAGATCATCCATACAGTATAAATCTAAAATGATAAAGCATTTACAGTATACACTTCTTGGGGCTCCATGCCAGTAAGTCAGCAATTTCAGGACTACTCTTGAACGTTAAGTTCCTACCTTCTGTCCTTTCGATTACTTTTAGCAACAATAGACTAGCAATAAAAAGCAGGTCAGAAAAACACAAAGTAGCCCCAAACCCCACCGTGTAGAAGCTAAGTAATGAATTGTGTCTTTGCATAATGAAAAGCACGAGAATTTGCGTGAGTTTGTGATCTCTGCCCCTCTGTTTGTGCAGCTCCTCCTCGACCCCCCGGTCTCCAGTCTGCTTTAAGTGACCTGTTGCGATCTTTCCGTCAGACAGTGGCTGCTAGACGTGCTGGGCGCCTCCCATGTGGGAGCAGAGAGGGGTAGATTCTTCCTGCTTTTTTATTTGCAGGCGCTCTGTTCTCAGCCCTCTCCGCCTTCCTCTTTCCCGGAGCTTGTAGAAAGCGCGCTTTGCAGCTGGGCCGCCGCCCCCTACTGGACACAAGCGGCGGCTGCAGGCCGGTGTTCCCCTGGGTGCAGGTGCAGCTCGGCTGTGAAGGTGCGAGCAGCAAATCGGGAGAGGAGGAGGAGGAGGAGGGTACTTCCCCGACGTAAGATCCACATCAGCTCAACTCAACTCCAGGCACAGGCTCCACTTCCTCACTTCTCAAGTGGCTCTTGCCACACAGCTCTACTTTTCTTTTACAGACTGATTTAACACCGGCAACCGAAAGGCTTTGTACAGACCAGAAAGAAACATTTTGTTTGGTTTCCTCCTTTGAGTTCCCCATTTTCTTTCTCTGTTTCTTTTTGGTCCCTGAGGCTGGATGATACAAACAGGCGCTTTGGATCCATAATGTTAGGTGCTGTGAAAATGGAAGGGCATGAAAGTACAGACTGGAACAGCTACTACTCCGACACCCAGGAGGTGAGTAAACGGGGAAGACCTCCCACACTCCCGTCAGAGAAACCTTCACAGGGCACGGAGACGGGAGAAATGAAAAAAGACTGAAAGTTGCTTGCGAGCACACTTGATGCGCACTTTTATACACACACGCGCGACTTTCTAGGCTCAAAATATCATGCAAAAAACATAAAATCAGGAACAGCAAAAATGAAAATCGTTTTAAATATCGCTATTTTTCATAGGAGTAAAAATGAAAAGCACTACTTGCTGCCTTTTGCAACTAAAACTGAAACTTAGATGAGAAGGGATAGAGCAGTTTGTGATCCAAAATGCTTTATCATTAATGAGTAACGAAAAAAAGTCTAAATATAATAATTCACTAAAGGCAACTGTGTGAGAAGCGCCACATTTAATGTCAGCAGACGTGAACTAATGTATTTAGATATACTCTTGTACTTAAAAATAGTTTTTTTAAACTTGGTCTTTCTTGAGCGCAGGACTTTACGCCAGATGGCGCTGTGGAGACGGAGCTGCAGTGCTCTGCACAGAAAGGAACCGGCCGAGCTCTGTATCAGCCTTGCAATTTTAATTTTGCAGATGGGCAAATCGCGACACTAACACCCAGTTTAAAAAAAAGACCAAACCTTTTAATTTACTACAGCAACTGAGAGTGCACAGACTTTGTTTTTTAACCATCAGATTTTCACTAACGGATCTTTCAGAGTTTGAATAGGGAGCATGCTTGGCCGCTGCTTGGTCCCATGATTTTGTGTTTAAAAAAACAGGTCTTAGAAAACCAGATCCAAAGGAATATAGACAGAATGGTCTTTCCCCCTTCTTGGTGCCTCAGGAATATTAACATTTAATAATCATAGGAGCCTAATGGGTTTAGTCTACAAACAAACAAAAAATGGAAACAGAAATCTTAGGCTCGTCATGTTAAAAGCCATGTATTTAAACTTTAACTTCACCAAAAAGCTTACACATATAGCATGTTCGTATAGAGAGATTAATATCTGCAGTATTTATTTTATTTTTGCAGCTATGAGTTAACTTCTGTCAATCTTTAGCTATGCTGGTGTCTCTCTAACTTACCAAATTATTATCAGATTTTGATTATGGCTGTTTTTCCAACATTATCATTATCATGATAATCTGTTTTATTTTAAATAGGGTCATGTCTGTTTCACCTGATGCATTTCAATTTGAATTTTAGGGGAAATTAGTAACAAGAATGTAATAGTTTGTGTAAGAAGAAGCTGTTATCCAAAATCTTTAATTTAAAATTAATCTGTCTTTTATTAGTCATTTTAAAATTGAGTGGTATTAGGAAAGATGAGTCTAAGCCTTAACAAACCTGGTGCCATAATAGAATCACAAAGATATACATTTAACCCTGCAAAGCATTTCATTTATTTGAGCCGTGGTTCATTGCAAAATGTAAATTATATCGATTATTTGTTTCCATAAGAGGTACTACTATGTTTAATTTAAACATTAAAAATTATTATGAAAAAATCCTAACATTGACTGCGAAAATAACTTTACCATTTTACCATTAGATCAGATATTCTTTCAGATTCATACAAGGGGGTGCAGAAAAGTTCTCAGCCCAACCAGCGACTTCTAAATTCTGAGCATTATTTTGCCACTGTAGTTGAAAAGAGTGTTACTCATTTCTGTTAAGTGCCAATTTGCAGAAACAAAATTCTATGGTGTTTTTTGGGGGTTGTTTTTTTATTTTTATTTTTTACATTGTTTCAGATCATTGATTAAACCATATCCACGTCATTCTCGGTTGGGCTGAGAACTTTTCAGCACCCCCTTGTAGATTTGCACACCGGAGTTACTAAATTAACAAGTATTTCCTTTTATAAAAAGAGAGAACTTTTTCCCTTCAATTTAGTGGTCTTCAGTGATATTGACAACTTTTTGCTTCTAAAGAATACAATATGCTGAAAAATCATTCCCCCATACCAATATTTTTGTTGTGGTTGTATTGTCAGGGCGCTGCGAGTTTAAAGAGAAAATATTTTGTCATGGAAATGCGGGAAATACTTTCTTTAACTAAGACTAGCCAAAGCTAATGGAAAAATTTAAATGGAAAACAAAAAAAATGTAATAGCTATGGAGATCTCTAGTTATTCAATCTTTTCGGTTTTGCTTCCTAGGTCTTTAGATTCTAGTTCGAAAAACACATCTTAAAAGAAGAAGCTTCACTAAAGATTTCCAACCTGAGAGACTAACATTTATCAAGGTGGTGGAGTCTAGCTGACCTCTGTTTCCCTACAATCTAGTTTAATGTTTCCCAAAACAGCGGTGGAAACTAATTAACACAAAATGAGATCCTCGATTGTGAAGTGATTTGGTGTTTCTCTGAGCTCAACGCCTCCTAATCCGCCAGCTTGCTGTGGATTCTAACTCATAAAATGGCTTTTCAATTCGCAGCATACAATGTACTTCTAACCGCTGGCATTATTGCTCTGGGTCACATGGGGGAATCTGTAAGCTATACTTTTCGTGCTCCTCTTTGTTTAAGGAATTTGATGATTGTTAGAAGGTTACTGCTTGTCAAGCACAGACTGTACTCCCTACTGTTAACTTTTATTTTACTGTGCATAGTAGATACATTCATTCCTCTTCATTGTATTAGGATTGATTATTGCCAGCCAATTCTAGTCCCTTGAAGTACTTTGAGTCTGGTACTTATGGCAATCCAGCCCAGTTCTGCTGTAACAAATTTTCTGGACTAGACTGATAAATGTATATGTTAAGATTCAGTTATATGCCATGTTTACCGCATGTTAATGTATTATTTCCTCACTCTTTCTGCAGGCCTATTCTGTTCCTGTTAGCAATATGAATCACGGGTTGGGATCCATGAATACCATGAACAATTATATGACCATGAACAGCATGAATACCAGTGGCAACATGACCTCCGGCTCTTTCAATATGTCTTATGCTAATCCTGGACTTGGAGCAGGTCTGAGCCCCAGCGCAATGGCAGGGATGTCCGCCAGCTCCGGCAGTGCCCTTAATAGCATGGCAACTGGGGTGACTGCTATGGGCGCAGCGTTAAGCCCCACCAGCATGAATGCCATGTCAGCTCAGCAAGCCACCATGAATGGTCTAAGTCCCTATGCAAGCATGAATACAGGCATGAGCCCCCTGGCCTATGCTCCGGCCAATATTAACAGGACAAGGGACACTAAGACATTTAGGAGAAGCTATCCTCATGCCAAGCCTCCTTACTCTTACATTTCTTTAATCACGATGGCAATTCAGCAGGCTCCAAGTAAAATGCTGACCCTGAGTGAGATCTATCAGTGGATCATGGATCTTTTTCCCTACTACAGGCAGAACCAGCAGAGATGGCAAAACTCGATCAGACATTCCCTCTCATTCAATGATTGCTTTGTCAAAGTAGCCCGTTCACCCGATAAGCCTGGCAAAGGTTCATATTGGACCCTCCATCCGGACTCGGGCAACATGTTTGAGAATGGGTGTTACCTCCGCAGACAAAAGCGATTCAAATGTGAGAAAAAACCTGGCAACAAAAACAACCAGGACGGCAGGAAGGATCATTCTGGGGCATCCACTTCTGACTCTGGTTCTCCTTTGCACCGGATGCACAATAAATCCAGTCAACTAGAAACCACCTCCATGTCCAGCTCCAACGCCTCCACCAGCCCTCAGGGTCTAGAGCACAACAGTGAGTTGAAGTCACCTTCTGTCGGGCCAGTGGTAGGACCCTCAGCTTTGACCTCTGTCCCTCACCCCTCTCATCCCACTCACTCACTGGCTCACGAGTCCCAGCTCCACTTGAAGGGAGATCCCCACTATTCATTTAATCATCCCTTCTCCATCAACAATCTCATGTCCTCATCCGAGCAGCAACACAAGCTGGACTTCAAAGCTTATGAGCAAGCTCTACAACAATATTCCTCTTATGGGGCCACCATCCCTTCCAGTCTGCCGCTTGGCACCGGCTCAATGACAGGGAGGAATACCATTGAGCCCTCGGCACTGGAGCCATCCTACTATCAAGGTGTGTATGCCAGACCTGTCTTAAATACTTCTTAGTGTGGTTCAAGCATGGCATTTTACGCATTGTACCCAGGAAGGCAAACACTGAGAAACTTATTGATTTCCACATTTTGCAGACTGAGTGCAAAAGGACTGTTACTTTGCTATTGTATGAAAAGGAGAATTTGCTCATGTCGTTGACAACAAACTCAGTTTCAGGCCTCTGGAGGGAATTTCTGCGTTCATAACAAACCCCCCCCCCCCCCCCCCAATCTCCAGGCCTCTGCAGAGTGTATTTAAAGTGTATTCTAACTTTATAAACATTTACGGCTGTGCTCGCCCCTTCTCCCATCCTGTTCTATTATCTCATGCAAGTTTACAGACGTTTAACGTGGCAATACTTTCAGCAACAACACAAAATGAAGAAGCCAATACAGTCAGATGTTCTTGAACATATTTGAAGGACAACTTTGCTGTGAAATAGACAATGAATACATGTAAAAACACAAGAGACAGTTCCCTTTACCTCTGCTCTTTCTTTTGACAATATGTAAAAACTGTAAATGACATTGGAGAAAACTGTATACTATATACTGTTTATTTTTTATTTTGACTAGTCATAGGGATAAAGTTACAAAACCATGCTACTGTCATTCCCTTAACCCTCTTCCCTACCCCCACCCCCCTCATTTCTCTCTCTTGTACACCCAAAGTATCACACTCACCATATGTGGACCAGCATGTCCTTTTGGGTTTAGAGATATTTCATTGAATTAACAAAAGGGAGAAAACATGGTAGCATTTATAGCAATGTTAGGCCATATTAATTGCAACAAAATGTTGCCAACCAGGAGCAACTTTAAATAGGTCATTTTAAAATGCAGGTAGGTTGTTGAAAACATCTTTCCGTTTAATTCTCTGGGTCAGATGTGGGGTTGCTTTGCTAACCGCTTTCTCAACATACAAACCAACTCTGTTGTTACTGGGTTTGTTTCTGGGTGTTGTTATTTGTTGTTTTTTTTTCTCCAGTGTTAAATGCACTTTCCACATTTTTGTTCATGGTGTTAGCATAGCCAAACGGGTTTTATTATTATTATTATTATTGTTATTGTTCCCTTTGTTCCCTTTCTCAATATTCTTAATTTATTGCATGGTTCCAACTTTCCTTGGTTTTCAACAGAAATTGCTTTAAATGATGGCAACAAAAATGACACAAATTTTAAAGCTTGTTAATTTTATAAATGTAATTGTAATTGAGAATATTTTGATTTAAATAGCAAAATAAAAAAAATGGGATTTTAAACTGTGAAATATGAATTTGATTTTTTTTTAATCCTGTAAAGTGCTATTACAATCAGCAGAATAATTAATTTGCATTGCACATTATTCATTATAGTCTAGAAAAGATTTAGAGCATCCTTAGTCTTTTGACATTATCAGGGGCCGCAGAAAACTTCTCAGCCCATGCAAGAAGAGAAGGATGTGAAGCCATGACACTTACAAATTATTTCACCTTTTTCTTGACACTTTTTGTTTCATTTCTATATCATTGAAACAAAAATGTCAAGAAAAGTGTGTAATAACTTGTAAGTTTCTTGACTCCGCATCGCTCTCTTCTTGCTTGTGCTGAGAAATTTTCAGTGGTCCCCTCCTATTCTGGATCTGAAAGGGAGTTTTTATTTTTAATGGCAGATTGTTCACTGATTTAATTCAGGTTATTTACCAGTCTGACTTTTACTGTTAAAAATAATATCAAGATGTATGACGATATGACTGCAAAGCAGATGGCATTCTTTATTTCTGCTCTTATAAGAAAATGTATTTTTACATACTGTTTATAAAATTGGTGCCTGAAGATAAAAAGATATATAATCGTTATTTAAAAATATGTATAGCTCCAAATATTTTTTAAAGAGGGAAAAGGTTAACTAAGACTTTACGTGTTTTATTTAAACTTTTACCATCTACATGTACGTTTTCAATTTTTTTTTTTTTTTTATAAATCTTTATTGATTTTCAAGTAGTAACAGTGCAATACATATGAATGAAAAACATAACTTAGAATGATAAGAAATTGGAAGCAGCCCCCTGAGGCCTAGAAATCTGTTAGGACCAACTCCTACAAAACAGAGGCTGCAAAGTCCAAAATCAAATGTTTATAGTATGTAATACAGGGTTTTAGTTATGTCTTCAAGTAGAGAAGGTCACAAATAGTGACTAAAATATGCCTTTTATAAGATGATCTATGATCACATTTCTGGCTGATGAAGCAGGCAGATTCCATAATTTCATTCACAACTAAAACCGTGCCAGCCTTCAATTCCTGATACAGTAAATGGCGTTACTGCTGCTGAAAAAAAAAGTAGTGACAAATTTACCCACAAGGATTTTGAGGGGAATTTGTTTTCAAAAATTCCTCACCTTCAGAAGATGAACAGTGCCATACCAAATTTTCCTCGTTTAGATAGATTTGAAAGTTGTTGGGGGAGGGGGGTTGTTTGTTTTTTATTTGTACCTGATTTCTAATGTACAGAGCTCGAGCTTATCCCAGTTTTGTAGACAGGTATAGGACCTCAATAGCGCTGCACATTTTAATGTCTTTTCTTAAATAAAATCTTCAGTGCTAACTTTAGCAACTTCAAGCACACCTGTCTGCACTGCAGTTATGAATGTCTGTAATGGAAATGAAATCCTTTCATAGTGCAATAGGAAGAAAAGCTGTTACCATAATGGCTATTGCATTCTATATTTCTATGTAGAATATAGGTCCAGCATTAATTTGTGTAGACTTATCAATTCAAGTAGGATTTATGTCTGTAAAGAGCATCTTGTAGTTTTTAAATATTCTTATGATGCAAAACATTGATTTCAGAACTATTTTATGCAATCAGATTTTCGGGTACGGGTTTCTATGCCTTTCTGAAATCTAGAGCCAAAAAAACCAAGCTGCATCCACCCAGAACGCAAAAAGGGAAAAGTATCCGAGCTCGCTGGGGAGAACGAGATATAGAAAATGAATTAAATAAAGAAATATGTCCAAATATCAACCGTCTTCCCTCCCCACCCAAAAAAAAAAAAATGGTTGAGGATATGGAACAGAACAGGTGCATTATTACAAAAACCAATTTATGAATGATAAATCTACAGATGTATTAGTAGATCAATTTCACCGATTTTAGAGATCAGGATGCAGGCAGGCTGTGTTCCTGTGCAAAATTCGTGCTAGAAATATCAAGAAGAAGAAAAAAAAATTCCTTTAAACCGAGAAAGCATTGACTTAAACCTGAAGCAATTTTGCAGATGAGCAAAACGTGCGCCAAAGTTTCATAAACCAGCCCTCCACAGACCAAAAAAAAAAAAAGATTGCAACTTGTAAAATTGAAAAAGCACCGCAGAAGCATTGTATTCTAAGATGCAAAGCAAGCCCAAACCAAAAGGAAGTCCATTAAGGCATATTTTCTTTGCAAGTACTGTTAATATGGCAAAGAGTATACTTACATAGAGATTTAGAAACTATAAGGTGCGTCTGGTAGTACTATAGAAATAATTAATAGTAGTAGTAGTAGTAGATGTGGGGGGTGGGGAGGGGGAAGCAATGATTCTTAATTCTCTCCATATGACTGGTAGATATATTTTTACACCTTACTTTAGGGACTATTTTTGAAGTCCTCTTTTCATTACTAAACTTGTGCTTCAGGGCTTAAAATGGACGCAATTACCTCCCTAATAATAAGACACCCAAACTGTCACTCTATTATCCAAGTTTCAAGTTTTATTAAAATGTGATGTGTGCCCACTGTCAACTATTTCAAAGCGTATTGCAGATTAAAATAGGGGGAAAGACCACAACAATTTATTACCAAATAATATATGCGTACAAGATTCAATACAACCGTCTTATCAGAAAATGATTCCTAATAATGATGTCAAGTTGCAAGCAGGCTATTTCTCCGTCAGTATCCCTCCTTGATTAGCATCCGCAGTATGACTAACCAGTACAGTCTCGGTTAAAGGCGATTTCAGGACCTCCACTGGTCGGGGGAGGGGGGAGGGGGTTGGACTTCCACAGATTTTTCTTTGATCACCCCACTGAGTACAAGCACCTACGATAAAGGGCCGCATCCGTCTCATAATTATCCCCTAATAGCCCCCCCGATGGGTCAGACAGAGGGATGGCAAGCCGAATTGGCATATAGACCAGAAAAGGTGAAAGTCAAGGAGAATTTTAAAGAGGACCAAATTAAAAGGAAGCCGGGGCTTAAGTCTATTTCACATTTTGCTGGCTCAATCATTTACATTTAAAGGGTGTTGCTACTAGATCTGTGCACTGAGAAATGCTAGTTAGATCTACACCTCTTTATACCAACCAAGAAAGCGAATGACGTGGAGCCCTGAAACTTACAAGTTATTCCAGCCTTTTCGTTTCAATTATATGAAGTGAAAGCGTCAAGAGAAGGGTGGAATAACTTGTAAGTTTCAGGACGCCACGTCATTCTCTTCTTGGTTAAGGCTGAGAACTTTTCAGCGGCCCCTCGTCGGTATACTGAACGTTTTTAGGTTGGAAGAGGGCGGGGGGGGGGGGGGGGGGGGAGATAAGACCAGAACGTGATTCCTTTCTCTCTTCTCTTTCTTTCTTTGTTTTCCTGAAGTGTTTTGTCTACTCTACATTTTTGGGAATGGATAAAATAGCTATTTATATTCGTGATTAGGGGATCATTCGGAACGAGCTCCTTCTTAGACGATTAAATTGTGAATCGAAACATGGGGGGGGGGGAGGGTTCAATGCAATATTGGCTGAAAATCTTCCTCTGGAACTGCTTTCCCTGAATTCAATTTCGTTTACTTCCTGCAACATTCAAGTTGAAAAAAAAACCCGAAACAACAACAAACACCACCCAAATAGATATTATATACTTTCTTATATGAATGATTATGTTATCATATATTTCAGTACATCCACCCAAAATAAAATAATGAAGAAAAAAAAGGTATTTTTTGCATAATTGAATTTCTCTGATGGTTTTCATTGAGGTAATTATAGGTTATCGTCATTACAAAGGTATTAGTGTATTTACTTTAGAAGCTAGTGTGTGTGTTTATATTCTCTACGTTATCTGCATATATGTATGTATGCTTCTATTTATCTGTCTATATGATTTAAATATATTTTTATATGGGCGCCTACACACACCTCTCTCTGTTTTAGCATCCTCAGATTAGAAAAGAATCCACTCGCGACTACGTACTGAAGGTTTCCATTAGCTCAAAGGAAAGTCTTTTTAAAGAGACTTTAAACTGTTAGTTCAGTTCAATACTTAAAGTCAACAGAGGTGAAGGAAAATGGCTCCTTTAATGAACGCTTCAGTCTCCCCCTCTGGCGCCTTCTACTAGATTTCCGTAAGAAAACACCCTTCAGCTGAAGAAAAAGCCTTTCCAAATCGAAATTTAAGCGACTGCTCAGGTAAAGTGCAAATCGGTCAAAAGCACAGCACTTGCTACCATTTTAACCCCCAGACCCAGATGAACCCCTGAAGCTTTGGGGGGGGGGGGGGGTTCCTCACCTGCCTTCTGCTCTACCAAATGCCGAAACACTGAAGCCTGAGCAGCACAACTTCGAGATATTACACTGTTTGTGTGTTTTCTCAAATGTAACATTGAATGATCAAACATTGTAATTAGGTTGTAAGATAGTTGTTAAAATGACTGCAATTTTCTATTCAGCAGCAGCACTTCCAATTGAAACAAGAGGAAACACTTGCTGTTAAATGTAAAATGTAAAATATAGGAGATCTATGAGTCGGAATTATTCTTGTTTTGAAGCCTTAAACTGTTTTTTTATTAGAGTTTGCTTTATAACTGGTACATAGAACAGGGGAAGAATATGAAGAAATTCGAGCTTGAATTTTTGTGTGTACGCTTTGTATGTTTTTTTTTTATTTTGAGATTTATTTTTTTATTATTACATTTTGCTAAATTTGTTCTTAACATGCTATATTTTCTTTTTATTTGGACAGAGAATCCTAAGGGCTCCTTTTACTTAAGCTATGATAGCGGTTTTAGAGCACGCGTTAGACCTTAACGCCAGCATTGAGTTGGCGTTAATTCTAGCCGCGTAGCTAGCGCTGCTAAAATCCTGCGTGCACTAAAAACGCTATCCTGGCTTAGTAAAAGGAGCCTTACGTCTTCTTAGCAGCCTGCCTGAAACTGCCTGATTTGGCAGCTCCTGTAGTTCTTCTGGTTTAATTTTGCTGAGAGAGAGAGAGAGATGTATGTGTGTATAGATAGACAGATAGATATGTACAGTGCACAGAATAAACATGAATTGTGATGGTAAATAAGCTTGGAAATAATTTGTGTAACTGCCCTAATATTTACATAGTTTCTTTTCTTTCTTTCTTTTTTTTTCTTCCCATTTTTGTAACCCGTAAAGTTTCTTCAGACCAAGATAATAGCAAAAATCACAAATTTAGCAATGGAATAAAGCCTGGGCATCAGTTTACTTAAACAAGCGATGCATTTTGGCTTATTTTAAAATTGCACAATGTGTGCTGCCAAAATTCTCAGATGAATTTTTCAGATACAGTAATCTATTTTGCCTTTCAAATGAACGTATGCAAATAAATAAATATTTATAGGAGAGATATAGTTTAAGATACTAGGGGCTCCGTTTACAAAGCCACATTGGTGGCTTTATTGCACGAGTTAACCCCTGCGCTAGCTGAAAAACTACTACCTGCTGAAGAGGAGGTGGTAGTGGCTAGTGCGGCCGGCGGTTTAGCGCGCTATTACACACATTAAACCGCTAACACGGCTTCGTAAAAGGAGCCCTAGGTATTACTAATAATAAATAGATTTGCCGTGCTGGCCATAGCGTTTGTATTTATTTGAGTGGGTCATTGTTTTATTTATGCATTAGCATGAGCATAATAGATGTCATCATTCCCTATATCAGAGCGTTATTCTTGCTTGATAGTTTCCAATTAACTAATGTGCAACAATGCAGTCAAGCTGGTTATGAGTTTATTAGCTACTTGCAAAACAAGAGAGTTGGGAGGTAAATGTTGTATAATTTATTAATTTTTATATAGTATACAGAGTCTTAAAATCAGTTTCCTCTTTTTTTTTCCCCTGGTGAAATGTTAAATAAATCGATAAAATGTTCTTGCTTATAGGAGTTGTAGCTGAATGCATCATTCCACTTTCTACTACCCATTGTAGCAACCTATTGTCTTAACTGTTTATCTTTACCAAACACAAAATTCACTCCCAGTGCCTCCTACATCCAACTGTGCTCACACAACGTGTCTGCTCGACTACAAGTCAGCTGTGTATTCTGTCTGTGTTAAAATGCCCTATTTGTGCGTATAGGCTTGTATATTTTCTGTGTATATATATATATATTTCTCATTCTGCTTTTGAGTCTACACTTCTATGATGTCCTGTGTGCTCTGCTCATCTGTACATCTATGGTCTGCCTCTGCAATGTGCCTATTGAGTTGTGCTTGTTTTTCTTTACATTATTGTGTACTCATTTTCACATTTCTCTGTATATGTTCTCTTTTCCTGTTCTATTTATGTGTATTTTTTTTCTAACTATATACAGTATATTAATCTATATCTACCTATACACACATACATAAATACAAACACACATGTAGTAGACAGATATATATGATAGTTTATGCACATAAATATACTATATCATTTGTATATATTTTATTTGTATAATTTGTATATAGTATACGGTATAGTATAATTTATATAACATATAATTTGTATCTACTTATTTGTATAGAAAAAGCAGTCACACTGTTCTTGACACTTTTCGTTTCATTTCGTAACATTGAAACGAAAAGTGTCAAGAAAAGTGTGGAATAACTTGTAAATTTCATGGCTCCAGCCTCCAAATCATTCTGTTCTTGGTTGGGCTGAGAACTTTTCAGCCACCCTGTATATATATTTCTCTATCAGAAACACCACTACCCTTTGAATGGATTAGGTTCCAGGTCTGCTCATTTTTTTATTAGGGCAGTTACATAAGATTGGACGCCACTTGAAGACGATATAGCTGTGTTTTCCCAAATAGTTTTATTTAATTTAAATTAACACCTGAA
Source organism: Geotrypetes seraphini (assembly GCF_902459505.1). Classification (NCBI taxonomy): domain Eukaryota; kingdom Metazoa; phylum Chordata; class Amphibia; order Gymnophiona; family Dermophiidae; genus Geotrypetes; species Geotrypetes seraphini. Next base: position 93,258,963 of record NC_047090.1, on the reverse strand, counting down.
AGTATGATGCAGAGAAAATATGTATTGCAGTATTTGCTGAAATATAGTTCTGCGGAAGTACAGGCAACAGCTTTTAACCCTTCTTTCTGAAAGAGGCTTACTTATATTTTGATGTGATTAAAAATATATATTTAATTTTCCTAATCGTTACAAAGCCTTGGTTTTGAGAATCTACACAGGAAAGACAGTAAAAATATTTATGCTTTTGGTAATTTATAATATAATTTTGTAAGGAAAATGTCTAAACAAAGATGCTTCTGATATGTAGAGATCATCTGAAAATTTCAGGGTGGATTAGTGTGATCTGCAAATTAGTTAATTAATTAAATGATTAAATAAAAGGAAATAAACCCATTTCACACTTTCAGATCTGTCTGCAGTGTCTGCTTTATTAGAAACCCAGGACTGGCTGGAAAGGCCAACAGCACATTGGGCTAGATTCACTAACCGATCGTCTACCGATCGGTTTGCGAGCCCTTAGCGACCAGATTTCCCTCCTGCAGTATTCACTAATCTGTGTAGCAATCTGCTTCTGGTGCGCATATGCAAATGAGGGGAACTGCATGCAAAGTAGGCAGGGACGAGATTCACTAAACTTTTTTTTTTAATCCAACTGGGCTTGCAAAAAGCGACTGCTCAGGACCAGTAGCTGAAGCCCTTTGCAACTGCCCTGCCTTCTGCCACCCTGCTTTCTAACATGTCAGCCCCATCTCCTGTAACCCCGAACGAGCCTGTCTGCCTGCCCCGAATACACCTGCCTGCCTGAACCCGAACCCCCCTGCCTGCCTGCCCCGATCGCTCCTGCCTGCTCACCCCGACTCTCCTGCTCTCTGCCGCCCTTCCCCGCAGTGCAAGCCCGTGGTTTTAAAGCAGGGCTGCACACCGCAGTGCAGTGCCAGCTTTAAACCCGCGGGCTCGCACTGAAGGGAAGGAGGGAAGAGGCTGCCACCCCCACAAAAGTTTAAAGTTACAAAAAGTTTAAAGTTAAAAATAAAGTCATGGCTAGGACGGGTCTGCGCATGTGCGCGGATCATGCATGTGCGATCCGTGCAGACAGATGGGGGTGTTCCTCCGATCGCCCCCATCTGCATATTTTAGGTTAGTGAATTCATCGGACCTGCCTGAATCGGAAACGGATTGTTCCGATTCGGGCAGGTTAGTGAATCTAGCCCATTGTCCTGTTTATAGGTTGACTCCATTACTGCAGGTACACGTACAGTACATATTTTCCTATGCGAGGCAGTATCAGAAGGTACAAGCATTCCTATTACTCTGCACAAAATACTGTGCCGAAAAGAGATGCAATGTTAGATGTTTAGCCATTAGTCTATATAGGATACACTGTTAGAAATGCATGCATGCTTTACAATGCTCCCTTGTAAACCATCTCTTTTCTTACACACTCCAAGGCTACATACTTAGGCTTATGAGTTCTACTATGGGAATAAATTACTCCAAGGTACATCTTTCTTTTCTTAGGATTCGCCAAATACATTACCAGTAGTTTCAGGTCATCCTTATGAAATCCAGTACTGTATGTAGGACATTTTTCATATAAGAGCTGTTGTCCAGGTGATCTGCTCCTATGGGGAAATGCACTACCTGTATATCTAATCGCACTATATGTAAATATGCCGCTGATTTTGAATTAAGAAACTCCTGTTATTTTTCTAAAACCTAGTGTGTGTTTTTTTGCCACGTTAGTGCGTAAAACATACATTTGTAAAATGTTTGCAGTTCTCTACGGAAGCTGGCTTTGGTATTGGAGCTCTCGTTTGCCTCAGGCTCCGGCTGACACCGTGTTGCATCGTAGCCTGCTTTGCTCAGATGTCCTCTGCTGCAAGCTTAGCTGGCTCTGGTTTTCCAAAGGGTTTTTCTTCTGGCTTTCGTCTTTAGGCGGTGAGAGAAAAGAGACCCCCAGACCGCAAAGCCGGCGGTGGCCAATTTTTTTTTTTTAAGAGGTTGCTAAACCATAAAATGTTAATAGACTGGAGATAAAGAAACTGAGATTCCTATCGTCTTTCATTCCGTTCGATTACAAATACAGGTTAGCTTATTTACCTCACTTACCTACCCCTCCCAAAGGGCTCATTTTAAAACAGTTTGACACTTCTGCTTTACGACTTACTGTACCAGTCCAAATATGTCGCAGCCCAGGCGCCTTTGGATTCCGTTCGATGTACGAATATCAGACTGCACGGCCATCTCCGAGAGGGAGAGAGAGAAGAAGAAGAAGAGGATGGATATCAAAATGGTGCTGTTTCAAAAACTGGACTTGATAGCGGCTCATGAAGCAAGACATCCTTAAGATCTTGTTGATGTTCTCCCGACCGTTCAGGCTCTTTTAAGGTCTATAATTTCTCCCTTTTACAGGAGACTCTCTTGGGTTGATCTTGGATTCTTTTTTTTAATAGATCCTGCAGGGTTGTCAAAAGGCTGTTCAAACATGTGCTGAAAGGAGCATAAGAACACCGGTTCCTGAGATTCAATCTTTAGAGCTAATATTTTAACACTTGCTTCCATTTAAATTTCTCTTTAGGAAGGGAAATTCGCCAAGTGTCTGCCCCCTTTATTTTTTCTCTTTCGCAAATATTACCATTTTCTTTATAGATTTTGTCTTAAACGACAGAGCTACCAAATATTAGACATTATTGATATAACTTCCTCTTTCCTAGTGCGTTGTAACAGCACAAACTTCCAATAAGGGAGACATCTATTTTCTTGCAAAAAAAAAACCCCAAAATAAAAAACGTTAAAACATTGTTCAGAGCTGTCATTCCCTCTTAAGCAAGATAAAATATGCGGACATTCTGTTCAATTCGATTACTTTTTTTCTATCATACTGAAAGCTGGCACAACTTTAATAGAACTAACAGTCCAACCAATTAAACTTTATAATTCCTTCTGTATCAAAGTAACCCACTGTATCTTATATATCGTGAAGCCTTATCAATACTTTGTTTCACTATAATTGTTTTAGAACACCCCACAATTAACCGACAAGCTGCACGAGTTAATCGTTTTTCAAAAAGGCTTAATTATTAAAAATTTAAAAATGAATTTTCATAGGTTTTTTTTTTTTTTTTTTTTCCAATTTAGGAGTTTCTTAACCGCTTTCATCAGGAGCTACCTGTCCCAAGCAGTGGCTATAGCATATGATAAGAAATAAATACAAAACCCAGAATATGACTAAAATAAATAAATTAAATTAGAATACATGAAATACAAAGCATCACAAAACCAAGGCGCACACAGACATAAGCCGAAGCAAATGACTAGAAGGTTTGATTAGGCGGTATAAGAAATTTTAAATAAACTTGAAACTTGATGATCAGACATCACAGTTCATAATAATGCACCGCACAAAATAATTCATGTAATTTTTGTGGTTTTCAAATTTACCCAATTAAACTAACATGATTGCTAAATAAATTTTGCATTTCGCCATCTTCCTTAACCATTGTAATCCATACATGGCAGAAGTCGTTAGAAAAACATAAGTTTTTTTAAAAAATATATCTTTATTCATTTTTACTCCATACATAAGTGCAACATATTTTATAATCATATTAAACTATAAAAGCACATAAGTTTTGAAGTATACCTTGAAAAGTGGATTTTAAACATTTTCTCCATCGGTATTAATTCTGCTAAAATAGAGCAAGCCCATTTTGTCTATATATATACACCTGTTTAATAATTAAAATGAATTGCAATAATAAAGTTAATAATATGCATATTAATAGCAATATTAATAACAGCAGTAATAAAGCCAACAAGCATAGTCTTTCAATTTCATTTGTATTTATTAATGTCTGGTATCTAGTGTAGGTCTAAAGAAATCAAGCCTTGAACTGGTTAGTCCGAGCCTTGTTCTTTAACCTCCCATCCCCCTTCATCCCTGCTCTCTTTCAGCCTTCTATTAATGCCTGACATATGTTATCCACAGGCAGCATGGAAGTGGGGGACCTGATCGTCTACTTGTTGCTCAACTTATGAGACTCTTCTCATTCCTCCCATCAAAAGCCGCCGTCCTTTCTTCAGCCTTATGGACAAAAATGTGAAGCACAAAGCCTCACACCCCACTTCCCCCCACCACACACAATCAAGCAATCAGGGAGGCTGCCCAGCCCAGGCTCCTCTCTGCTTTTCATTTTGTACAGGGACAAGAATCTCCTAATTCTCGGATAGGGATTGAATTAATTAGCCCCAGTAACACAATTGTGCTTGGTCAACGAAAAGAGCAAAGTAATACCACTCCAGAAAAAGGGAAGGAGAGGGGGAAAAGAAAGAGAAAGAGAGAAGGCGAAATTGACAAGAAGTTGAAGGAGAGAAATTCAAGAATAGTACTGCCTAAGATCAAAGGAAAAGTTCTTCTTCCACAATTGGGAAAAGAGTGTCAGGAGAGAAGCAGACGCTATAAAGGGCAAACCAAACTCTAGCTTGGTTAACCTGCCCTTCCTCATCCAGAGTTCTGGTCAAGGAATAGTTGATGTGTTTATCCCCATCTTTGTTTTGTCTCAGATGCGGGGGGGGGGGGGGGGCCGGGGAGGGGGGAGTCATTTCGGGTGTATGCTCTGGAGATAATGCATTTTTCACTCGCAGCATCTAAATCTCAATTTCATGAAGGCTTAATTTCATTGGAGTTCTAAAGTCCACCATTGGAAAGTGTTGATAGTGGTGAATCCAGAAAACATATTTTTTTTTTGTTTATATATATTTTTAATTCTTTATTGATTTTTAATCAAAAACAGTGTCATACAAATAAAAGAACAGTAGGTATTGCATACATTACACTAATATCTATATAGGTAACATAACTATCATTCAATAATTTCATTTTCTTGCATATAATAATAACGCAATAACCTAATATATAATATAAATGAAAAAAACAAGTTACCTAAATCATCACTATCAATATTTTCTCCCCTCCATCCAACTCCCCCCCCCCCCCCCTGGATGTGCAAAGATAAATGAGCCAAAGAAAAAAATAAGATGTAAATACATTATTATGTTTTTACAAATTTAGTCAATGGGCTCCAAATTTTATTGAATATCTCACTAAATCCCCTACACTCCGCATTAATTTGTTCGTATCTGTATATAGTACACACATTCACCCACCAAAAAGTATAATTTATCCTATCATGATTCTTCCATTTCTTTCCATACATTTTTTAATTGCCCGTGTCTTTGGCAGAAATATGTGCTAGCTCTGCAGACCACAGTGATTGTCCCGGTAGGGACCCTATAGAAATGTTCCATAAACTTTGTAATAAATCAAACACTGGATTGCCCTAAGTATAAAAGTTGGAAATCAAAGTGGAGGGTAAAGGATTTCTTCCTTTTAACTCAATGGGGGAAACGCTTAGTACATCTGACGCAGAGTTCTGTTCTCTAATGGCGGTTTCCATTCTGTAGGTGGGGGCAGGGGGGTCATCATTTTCAGAGACTAAGACTATCATTCCAAACAGAAAATCAGAAACTTTTGAAAATACCAGCAGGCATACTTCATTTGACACGTTCCATAGGTGAGCGCAAGTCAATATTTAAAACAATCCCAAATAGGAGGGTGGTCTGAAAAGGGCTATACACGAAGAAACCCCCCCCCCCAAAAAAAAACAACAACCAAACAAACAAAAACTGGAAACTGGCTGGACTAATGTATAGCCCTCGATGGAGATTACATTGTTTAACTTGCTTTTTTTTTTTTTTTAATCAAACTTTTTAAACCACCTCATAATAACAATAACAATAAATGGTTATGTACATTTGTAAGTTGAATGTGCTTTTATTGACTTATCATATGTTATATATTTGTGTCTTGCATTATTGATGTTTGGAAAATCAATAAAGAATTAAAAATAAAAAAATAAATTCCTTTTCAATATGGCATCAAGATGTGGGGCATATATTTCCCCAAATGAAGTGCTAGATTTGCTTTTAAGTTTTCTGATTTGCTGATCCAAAACTCTAGTGAAAGCTAATGTGTTCATATTGCATACAATTAAAAATAAAACAAAACTCAAGGTTCTAGGAGTATAATCTCTAGCTGTAATAATTCAAGGTATATTTTCAAGCTCAGTAACAAAAGGTACAAAACAAAAACACAATCAAAAAACTGTAATGCTTGAAAAAAAGTGAAAACGCGAATATATTAATCATGTATAGTTAAAGGGGAAAATGAATAACAGAATGTTTTTACTTTCCTGTGATATTAGTTTCCTTTTCCTTTATGCTTTGACTACTAGCTACTGATCTGAAGAAAAGAGCACGGACAGAAGCGTTTTCAATTTTATACCTGCTATGACAGAGCTGCTTGTCTTTCAGTGGTGTTGACAGCCCTCCAAATACGGGGCTATAGCTAACAGATACAGAATATAGGGCTCCTTTTACGAAGGTGCGCTAAGTGTTTTAGCGCATGCACCCGGATTAGCATGCGCTATAGTGCGCACTAGCTGAAAAGGAGGTGGTAGCGGCTAGCTCAAAAGGAGGCGGTAGCGGCTAGCGCATGTGGCAATTTAGCGTGTGCTATTCCGTGCGTTAAGGCCTTAACGTGCCTTCATAAAAGGAGCCCATAATTACAATATGAAAGAAGAAAGAATAGAGTTTTGTATGTCTAAGATAACCACATCATCAAATTCTTTGGAGGACCTTAGTGGGCCATGATTGGGTTGTTTTTTGTAAGGAATACTTTTGCTGTATTTTTAATTTTCTAAATAAAATATGATGTTAGCAACTATGATAAAGTTAGGTGGACAATATACAGTATATTTGATCCTTAATAGGAAGACAATCAATAATGGTACATAACATAACATAATATTGTGCTTATTGACCGCGTAACTAGAAGTTCAACGCGGTTTACAAAAGATTTAAAAAAATAAGCATGTTACATAAAATAGGATGGTTAGGTAGTCAGATATTTAGAGAAGAGATAGGTCTTCAATTGTCTTCTAAAATATCTGTAGGAACGAGCTGTAAGCAAGTGTTCAAAAGTCATTGTCATGAAGAGCTACCTGAGATGCCAGAGTGCGGTTAAGAAATTTATATCATATGGAAAAAATATTACTATATACTATATAATACTATCTTTTAAGCTCTGAGATCATAAATCAGGTTTTATCTCAGGTCTTAGAAATATATGTATCGGGCAACCACATATTATAGATCTAAATCAGAGATGTCAAATGTCGGTCCTCGAGGACTATGCAATTTCAGTCTTTCCCCAATGACTATGCATGAGATCTATTAGCATACAGTGAAAGCAGTGCATGCAAATAGATCTCATGCATACTCATTGGGGAAAGCCTGAAAACCCGACTGGATTGCGGCCCTCGAGGATCGACATTTGACACCCCCAATCTAAATAATCAGCCGAACAACTGTGTGGCAAGTGAAGGACAGATAAAATGAGCTGTCATATTTCTAAAACTAGTGGGGGAAAATGCTATCCTCTGTAACTTTTAAATTATTGCTATTTATCTAGTTTCCTTTGCACTCTGATGTGATTTCCAGGATAACTGATTTTAGGGTTAACTAAAAATAAATAAATAAATAAAATATCAAAGGAAGGATTAGAGGAAAAGTCACCCTCTTAAAGTAGCAAAGTGAGAAAGTCTGGGAATGCCTGTGTGATTGGAAAGCCTCTTTCTGTCTGTGGCTTTGGAGCATGGGCCCTCAGGACTTTGCAGCTGGGAAAGAAAGGATGAGGTGCAGGAGAAAGTTCTGATAGAGAGATGATATCAATGCAGGATAGAGCAGAACGTTTCTGGTGAGGGGTGGCTGGAGACCTGAGTGTTAGAGGACAGTAGGTTTTGCTCAATAAAGGGGGAAGTTTCTGGAGGGGGTTAATAGAGGACCCGAGTTAAGGAAGAAAGTTGCAACGGTTGGGTGCACATGTAAATCAATGGCCAGTCAGATAGAGGGAGTCTATTAGGAAGAAAGGCATGAAAGATTTGGCGTTGTTATAGCAACAGGATCAGCCACCCACTCCCTAAAGCCCCATTCAGCTATAGGCTGCAGGAACAAGGTTTTAATTAAAGCATATAAAAAGTTGTTTTGTAGTCGTCTCATCATCCGATTGGTTTCAAAATGGTTAATCAGCTTCATCTTCTTTTGATGATCGGATAAGCATGGGAGACAGTGTTGAAGGTTTCTGCAAAATCTACTATCAGAGTTATCTCTCAATCAGATGGACCATCAAATTACTTCATGACATATATCAGAAGCAGCATTTATGCTTTGTAACCCTTGGAAGAATGTCACTTCTCAATTGGTCTCTCTCTCCCTTTATATACATACTCATACCTTTTCTCTCCCTTTTACTTAGCTGCATTAACCCTTTCAGGACCAAGGGACATATTTGTCCCATAACTTTAAAATCCTATAAATTTTGATTGGGATAGTCTACAGTTCTAAATTTGATATGTACGGATTCCATATGATACTGCCTTTATGTAAACAAACTGGTTCCGACATTCATTCATTAGCGTCGTTGCCAGATTGACGAGAAGATTCACTTGCCACACTGTCCATAAGCCAGAAGTGTGATTTTTTAAATAAAAATAATGATATTTCACAAAAAAAATCAATTTTTTGGCATCTGCAAGCCCTTTTTACCATAAAAATGTTGTCAAAACCACAAAAATTGGCCTACGATCCTTATGGTCCTGAAAGGGTTAAGCAGCTAGAATGGGATTTACCACACAGCAAATGTTAATGCAGATATGTGCTAAGGTCTACCGTGCATTAAAACCAGTCAGCAGGGGGGGGGGGGAAACCCTGCCTAACTGCATAATGAAGAACTGGGAACCAGCTGTGATGTGGGTAGGTCAGAAGAGCAGCCAGTGGTGCCAGCTAGCTTGTAGAGCAGTAGTGCATGCTAGCTAGAGAATGACACGGGGACAAATTTGTCCCCGACCCCGCAGGAACTCAATTTCCCCATCCCGTCCCCGTGAGTTTTGTTGCTGTCCCTGCCCCAATTCCTGTAAGCTCTGCCTTAACCGCACAAGCCTCGAACACTTATCATTTTAAAGCGTTTGAGGCTTGTGAAGATGAGGATGGAGCTTGTAGGAATGGGGCAGGGACCAGAAAAGAACTCGTGTGGACGGGACGGGAAAATTCTGCGGCACGAGTCTTAACATGGTATGACATATTGCACCAATTTTAAAGAAATTATATTGGTTGCCAATCTATCATCGGGTACAGTTTAAGATTTTGAAAATAATCCATCTAGGGATATATGACACCCTTGCAGACTATCTGACCATATATACGAGGGTCATTTCATAAATAATGCACACTATTTTTTTTTAATTTACATGTTTTGGTTTTTTTTTTTAGTGTTTCTTAACAATCCTTCAATATAGCCTCCCTGCTTTGCAATGACTGAGCCCCAATGTCCGGGAAGCTTCATTATTCCATCCAAGACACTGTTTTAGTTTAGTTGCTGAATGGCTCGGGTACCGGCAGAAAAAAGCTCTTTCAGAGATGCACGCATAGGTTGTTTCAACTTTGGAAAAAGGTCGAAGTCTGGTGATCTCATGTCTGGACTGTAGGGAGCATGAGGTAACAACTCCCAGCCGTATTCGTGCAGTTTTTCAATGATATTCCCTATGTGCGGGCGAGCGTTGTCGTGAAGAATGAGAGGCCCAGCCAAGAGCAACTAAGGTCGGGTATGTGCATTTTTCTGCGCATTTTTTGCCAAAAATCATGATAATACACTGCTGTAACACTTCTTCCACATGAAACTGTCTGTGATGATGATGATGATGCCTTCATGAGCATAAGCAAAAATCATCATTTTTTGACTTTTGATTGAGGTCGTTGAATTTTTTTTGGTCATGGGGAAGATGGAGCTCTTCACTTGTCATTGAAAAACTACGCGAATATGACTGAGAGGTGTTACCTCATGCTCCCTACAGTCCAGACATGAGTCCACCAGACTTCAACCTTTTTCCAATGTTGAAACAACCTATGCGTGGATATTGTTTTGCATCTGTGAAAGAGCTTTCTTCCGCCAGTACCCGAGTCGTTCGGCAACTGAACAAAACGGTGTCTTGGATGGAATAATGAAGCTTCCCAGATGTTGGGACTCGGTCATTGCAAAGCAGGGAAACTATATTGAAGGATTGTAAAGAAATATTTGAAACCCCCCCCCCAAAAAAAACAAACATGTAAATTAAAAAAAATAGTGTGCATTATTTATTAAATGACCCTCGTATGTCTGAAAATATATAAAACTAATAGAGTTCTGAGATCAGAAAATAGGATGCTGTTAAATGCAAGAATAAGAGATGAAATTAAGTATGCCTCCATTAGAAAGTCTTGTTTTTCAATTGCGGGTCTGGTACTTTGGAGTGGTCTGTTTAGAGCAGTGGTCTCAAACTCAAACCCTTTACAGGGCTACATTTTGGATTTGTAGGTACTTGGAGGGCCGCAGAAAAATTAGTTAATGTCTTATTAAAGAAATAGCAATTTTGCGTGAGGTAAAACTCTTTATAGTTTATAAATCTTTCCTTTTGGCTAAGTCTTAATAATAATATTGTCATTTATAGCTAAAGAGACATATGATCAAGAAACTGTTTTATTTGACTTTTGTGATTATGATAAACATACCGAGGGCCTCAAAATAATACCTGGCGGCCTGCATGTGGCCCCCGGGCCACTAGTTTGAGACCACTGGTTTAGAGCAATACATTTTAGTAGCAATGTACTGCTATTTCAAAATTACTTAAGGCTCATTTTTTCATCTTAGCTTTTAGCTGTCCCTCTGACATCCAATGAAATGCTTGAGAATGACTACAATGTTTTGTGGAACAATGTAAACAAAGCTGATTGATGTTTATAATGTATTGGAAATTGTGTAGTAAAATTTGACCTCTACTGTGTATGCTTACTTGTAAGTCGCTTAGGAGATAAGCAGAAAATAAGTTCTTTAAATAAATAAATTCTCTAACGTTAGCTGTCATATTTGCCAACAGCTCAGCTGCATTCAATGCCACCTAAAGAGGTCGTGGCAGGTTCTGCTGGGCCGTCAATAGGCTAGTAATGTGGCTGTTCTTGGTAATGGTTCTTGAGCGGCACTCCTATGACATCCAATCACCCTCCTGATACCCTTTGATCCAACCTCCCACCTGACATTCACATCTAAACCCCCCCCTTCCGTACCTCCTGTGACATCCACCCATCTGAGCCCCCTAAACTCCACCCCTATTCCAAACCTGCTCCTGTGTCTAAATTACTCCCCCTCCCCCACAAGAGTCAGATACTTCTTCACCACCTAATTCACCCCTGGGATATACCAGTGTGAGTCCAGGTGAGAGTAGATCCTCTTTGTTCCCACCTGGGGCTGTGCAGGGATGCAAATGGCTGCCATGACCCTTGGGAGGCAGCCCTCCTTCTGAACTACAAATGAAAATCCTCCGGTAGGCCCTGGAAGCCAGAGGTTTGGGGTGGGGTGGGGGTGGGTGGTCTGAATAGAAGTAAGCACTTTGGCTCAAGACATGGCGTTTGAGCTGGGGATTGGATGTGAATGTCAGGTGGTGAATCCGATTAGAGAATGACACGGGGACACATTTTTCCCCATCCTTGCGGGAACTCATTTTCCCGTCCCTTCGAGTTCTTTTCCTGTCCCTGCCCCATTCCTGCAAGCTCTGTCCTCATCTGCACAAGCCTCAGTCACTTTAAAATCATGTGTTCGAGACTTGTGTGGTTAAGGCAGAGCTTGCAGGAATGGGACCGAGACAGTGACAGTGACAAAACTTGCTGGGATGGGGGAAATTGAGTTCCTGCGGTGAAGGGAAAAAAAATTTGTCCCCGTGTCATTCTCTGGATCAGATCAAGAGGCTGGAAGGGGGGTTCTGGTCACCTTGTTTAAGTAGGATAGGGAAGGGAAGAAGAATGGAATGCTAGCCACCTGGGGGGTTGGGAGATGAAGGGGGGATGCTGGCAACTTGGGGGACACGGTAGGGACAGGTCCAGCACAACCATTAGGCGTCACCTAGGGCAGCAGCTTCTAGAGGAGAGCAAAAAAGCAGGTGCAGTACAGGCAAAAAAAAAAAAAAAAAAATCCTGACAACCAAACTCAAAGAAATAGCAAGCGGTATTTCTAGCAGCAGGGAGGATGAACAGTTTTCAAGTAGCCCATTTACCCAGATTGTTCTGGAAAGGGTGGTGCTGAAGTGATCAGGATTGCTGAGGAGGCCAAGTGGCCTAAAATTTAATTTGGGAGAGGGCACACAAGGCTGAACGTTTGCTTAGGATGCCTCAGCGCCATCCCTGGGTAGGGGAGGGGGGTAGAAGGATGCTGGCCACCTGTATAGAAGAGGGGAGGAAGGGAAAATGGGATCAGAAGGCACTTGCCACTTATCTTAGATTGTGAGCCTTCGGGACAGTAAGGGAATTTTTTAAGTACCTTCTTACTTCTCATTTATAATCTTAATGTATATTTTCTTCAAACCGCTTAGAACCTAAAGGATATAGCGGTATATAATAAATAAATTACATTACATTATCTATTCCAGTTTTGAGAAAAATTCACTTTGAAGAAACTTGTAAAAGGTCGTTTTCAATTGTTGGACCACTTTTGTGGCATTAGCTGCCTGTACATATCAGAACAATTACAGAGACATCTGTATTTAGAAAAACCTTAAGATGTACTATTATCTAAAGTATTGGCAAATATACTCCCTCCGTTTACTACGGTAATCTGTGATAGCGGTTATTAGCTCAGGGAGCCACGCTGAATACTCCACGCTGCTCTCGATGCTCATGGGAACTCTATGAGTGTCAGGAGCAGTGCGGAGCATTCAGCGTGGCTCCCTGTGCTAATAATCGCTATCACAGTTTAGTAAAAAGGGGCGGGTGAATAGTTTGGCAATTTAAATATTCTAAGTTCTATTTTAAAACATGTTAGTAATAGCAGGTGTATTGTTTTTTGTTTTTCTTATGTTTTATTGGCTTGACTGTTTTATGTTAGATTTCAAAACTTCATATATTATTGTTTGTTGTTTTTATTTCTTTTAAATTATGTGTGTACACTCCTCCCTCCGTATTCGTGGTGGTTACGGGTGGAACATAGCCACGAATACGGAAAAAACGCAAATAACTTTCTCATGTGGTATTTGTGGTTTTCTGTGAAAAACCCGTGAGAATATGATATAACCGCGAATAACATATGGGAACGTTATTCGCCTCCTCCCCCCACCTGCCCAGGTCTCTCCTTAACCCTGGCCCTGTCTATAGAGCAGGGGAGAGAGAGAAGCCCACCACCAGCTTCCGTCATGTCACTCCAACCCCACCAAGCCACCGCTCTTACCTCCGAGTCCCTCTTGCGCCCAGCCTGTCTCCTCTCCTCAGAGCCGTGGACCCAAATTCCAGTGGCGCTCACGTGACAGTCTCGGCCAATGGCTGGGTGGTGTTCCAGACTGGGCCATGGCAACAGGAGCTTGAGGAGGTGGTGGCCACTGCCTGGCATGTAAGGGTCCCGGCAGAGATGAGACCTGGTTGCACTTTGCCAGGTGGAAATGAGGCTTTAGCCCACTCCTTTGCAATGGCAGGTATGCACCCCTTTACTTGATTTGGAAAAGGTGTTGGTGGCATGGATGACGTAATTTTGGGGGAGGAGCCAGCACAATAAAAACCATTAATAGTCGAAACCGCGGGTACCAAAACCGCGAATAAGGAGGGAGGAGTGTATATGATGTGATCCACCTAGGTGTTGGCAGAATATGCCATGGAGATGAAAACAGAATTGGAATTCAAAACTGCATTGGATAAACATAAAGGAATCCATTATGGAAAGAGAATGGAACCAAACATAGGTAGTGTTGCTTAAATGACAACTCCACTAATTTGGAAACATAGCTAGCACCAGACAGATTTCTATCATCTGTGCTCTGATCATGGCTGGACAGATTTAGATGGGCTGGAGAGGGACCTCGATGACAGCTTCAGTAGTTGAAGAACAAGGTCAGTGCTGGGCAGACTTCTATGGTCTGGCCCTGAAAATGGCAAGGTCAAATGAAGATCAAGTACACATATGTCGCTTTACATCTTATGCTATGAGTTTATCTTGTTTGGGCAGACTGTCATCATCTACTGTGTTACTATGGGACTCATTTTGAAAAAAGAAAAATGTCCAAAAGGTGGCATAAAGGGGCAGATGGACATTTTTCTCACTAAACTCTTCCAATTCTCTTTTTTCAAAATCCATTTTATAGAGAAGTTTCTATGGTGGTTATCCGCAGTGCGTCTTAATCTCAAGAGGACATGTTAGAAGCATGGTTTGGGTAGAACTAGGGCGGACTTATGATTTGGACACTTTTCTGCAGTAATCAAACATTTTAAGAAACATTCAGGGTCCAATTTGTATGTTTGGGGCTAGACCTGTTTTAAAAATGAATAAGGGCCAAAAAAGGTGCCCAAACTAACCAGATGACCACTGGAGGGAAGAAGGCAGGACCCACCCACACATTTCCCCAGTGGTTACTGGCTCCCTCTCACCCCCAAAAGATGTGAATGAAATAGTACATATCGGATAACTTCATGGCCAGTCCTAGTAGAGCAGCAAGCTGGTTTCTGGAGTAGCCTAGAGGGCGATATAATCAACCACAGAGATGAGGACTCGGGCCCATATTCCACTCTAACTACTACACTTATGGTGGAATATGTTAGCTTTCCAAAACCCACCCCAATCCCACTATACCTACATATAAATAACACCTGCAGGCATAAGGGCTATTGGTGTGATGTACAGATGGGTTCAGTAGGTTTTGGATGGTTTTTTGAGGGCTTACCATACACTATAAGGGGGCTATGGTGTACCTAGGCCTTTTTATGTTTTTTAGGCCTTTTTTTAGTTCACTGCAGTGTCCCCTAAGATGCCCCACTGCTCTGCTAGGATGTCTGTGTGGCCAGTTTACTATAACTGCTGCCCCCTTCTACACCCATTGACTTGTTTTATGCATTTTTATTATGAATGGGGGGAGGAGGTTCAAAATTGTTTATAAAGACAAGCACATCCGAGAAATGATCATTTTCAACACAAAAAGATGGCTATTTTTATGTTTTGAAAATGGTCATGTTCGCTACTTAATTTTTATGCGTCTTCCGCAAAACGTCCAAACTCGGATTTGCACATCATATTGAAATGCCCTTCCACATCACTGATTGTTGTATTCTTAGGCATAGTTCATAGCCCTGTCTTACTAGCCCCCCAGCACTCTATCCCAAGCCATGACCTTTGGTGCTTGCTTTACTATAAGCATCACCTACCTGGAGCTGTGTCTCTGGTTTGATAAGTCTCCTCGCATGTCTACAAAATAGGACTGAATGAAAGTGCTTTCATTTGAAAACATAACATGCTCAGCTGTTCATTTCTAGTATTTGCAGCAGAAAACGAGCCATTCTTTAATATTCTTGACAGGGAATGTTGGCTTTTCAATTACCATAGCTGATATGATAGAAGTCCAACACACTGAACAATCTTTTACATAGTTTAGTAATTCTGTACCCCAAGCATTCACATTTATGAGAATGTTCCATGTATAAATGCTCAGCATACTAGAATTTATATGTGTACATACTTGCTTGAGTATTAGCATGGTGCCTAAGGGCCTGTTTTACAAAGCCGCGCTAGTGGCTGCCGCGTGGCAGCAGCCCTGAAGCTCTTTAAATCTCTAAGGGCTTCGGGGCCGTTACCGTAGCGGCCCGCACTACACGGCTTGGTAAAAGAGGCCCTAAGTGCCGAGTTCAGTAACAAGTTGATAATCATAAACAACAAAATTAATATACATTTTTCTATCTCTTAAGATTAAGAAACAAAAATCATCTTGAGACATCCATACACATTGTATATTCTACATATGATGTATTTCATTCTGCATTTATCAGGTTTATGGACCAGTAAGGACAAAAAAGTTCCCCATGGAGTTGTAAATGAAGAGAACACAGAGTAGGGATGACCAAAAAGAGAGATCAAGTTCTTAATGACATCTTTATTCAGTATAGAAACATAGACATAGAAACATGATGGCAGATAAAGGCCAAATGGCCCATCCAGTCTGCCCGTCCGCAGTAACCATTATCCCTTCCTCTCTCTAAGAGATCCCACGTGACTATCCCAGGCTTTCTTGAAATCAGACACAGTCTCTGTCTCCACCATCTCCTCCTACTGGGAGACTGTTCCACGCATCTACAACCCTGAACAGAAGTCCAGTGATCTGATATTAAGCACATAAGCACATAAGCATGGCCTCTGCCGAGTCAGACCATAGGTCCATCATACCCAGCAGTCCGCTCCCGCGGCGGCCCCCCAGGTCAATGACCTGCAGTGATCCATTATTCTACTACTCTTTTACTCTACAGCCTTTTGTACTGTATAGTAACCCTCTAATTGTACCCCTGGATCCCCTTTTTCTTCAGAATTCATCCAATCTATTTTTGAACCCCAAAGTCGTACTCTGCTCTACCACCTCCTCTGAAAGCACATTCCAGGTGTCCACCACCTTCTGTGTGAAGAAGAACTTCCTAGCATTTGTTCTGAACCTATCTCCCATCAATTTTTTTAAGTTCCAAATCTCTGAGCTTCAGTGTTTTAGCCATAGAATTGCATATGAGACTTGCAACTTTTTACCAGATCATTGGACTCATCATGCAGGCACGTATTTGCCAAAACACAGCCTATGTCAAGTCCTCATGAACTACTAAGGCTTTATCGCACATGGTATAGGGCTTGCACCAAAGAATTAGTGCAGCTAGTTATTCTATACAAACAGAAGATATTAGTAAGAAAAACTAAAAAAAAGCTGAAGGTGGCTCATTCAACAGTCATAGCAACAGTCAGGAGAACCACGAGTTGAACAGTTTTTAACTGTTGGAATGCTCCAGCTGTGAATGGACAATGTAATCATAGAGACAAGATAATAACCACACAAGTTGAATGCCAAAAATAAAAAACATAAATTAATAAAATATTCAATAATACTTTAAGGTAAAAAGATTTTTGGAGGATTGGATATTTTTTGTTTCTTTGAG
This sequence comes from Geotrypetes seraphini, assembly GCF_902459505.1. NCBI lineage: Eukaryota > Metazoa > Chordata > Amphibia > Gymnophiona > Dermophiidae > Geotrypetes > Geotrypetes seraphini. The sequence continues at coordinate 93,241,920 of NC_047090.1, read as the reverse complement.
CTTTCTTATTTATTTTTCTGAATTAAGAACATAAGAACATAAGAATTGCCGCTGCTGGGTCAGACCAGTGGTCCATCGTGCCCAGCAGTCCGCTCAATCGGCAGCCCTGTGGTCAAAGAACAGTGCTCTAAATGAGTCCATCCTCACCTGCATACGTTCCAGTTTAGCAGGAACTTGTCCAACTATGTCTTGAATCCCTGGAGGGTGTTTTCCCCTATAACAGACTCCAGAAGAGCGTTCCAGTTTTCCACCACTCTCTGGGTGAAGAACTTCCTTATGTTTGTACGGAATCTATCCCCTTTCAACTTTAGAATGCTCTCTCGTTCTCCTTCCCTTGGAGAGGGTGAACAATTAGTCTTTATCTGCTAAGTCTATTCCCTTCAGTATTTTGAATGTTTCGATCATGTCCCCTCTCAGTCTCCTCTTTTCAAGGGAGAAGAGGCCCAGTTTCTCCAATCTCTCACTGTACGGCAACTCCTCCAGCCCCTTAACCATTTTAGTTGCTCTTCTCTGGACCCTTTCGAGTAGAACAATGTCCTTCTTCATGTATGGTGACCAGTGCTGGACACAGTACTCCAGGTGAGGGCGCACCATGGCTTGGTACAGCGGCATGATAACCTTCTCCGATCTGTTTGTGATCCCCTTCTTAATCATTCCTAGCATTCTATTCACTCTTTTCACCGCCGCCGCAAATTGCGTGGACGGCTTCATCGACTTGTCGATCAGAACTCCCAAGTCTCTTTCCTGAGAAGTCTCTCCAAGTACCGCCCCGGATATCCTTATTCGTGCATGAAATTTTTGTTACTGACATGCATCACTTTACACTTATCCACGTTGAACCTCATTTCCCATCTCGATGCCCATTTTTTGAGCTTGATTATGTCACGTTGCAGATCTTCGCAATCCCTATGTGTCTTCACTACTCTGAATAACTTCGTATCGTCTGCAAATTTAATCACCTCATTCATCGTACCAAGTCCAGATCATTTATAAAGATGTTGAAGCGCACGGGCACCCCACTGGTGACACTCTTCTAGTCCGAGTATTGTCCATTTACCCCCACTCTCTGTTTTTAATCCACATGAGTATTTCACCTTCAATTCCATGGCTCGCAATTTTCCAAAGTAGTCGTTCATGTGGAGCCTTATCGAACGCCTTCTGAAAATTCAGATATACAATATCAACTGGGTCGCCCTGGTCTATCTACCTGTTTACTCCCTCAAAGAAGTGCAGCATGTTTGTCAAACAAGATTCGCCTTTGCTGAAACTGTGCTGGCTAGTCCTCATCAGACCGTGTCTGTCAAGGTGATCAATGATGCGGTCCTTTATCAGCACCTCTACCATCTTTCCCGGTACTGAGGTCAGACTCACCAGTCTGTAGTTTCCCAGATCTCCCCTCGAACCTTTTTTGAAGATCGGCATAATATTCGCCACCTTCCAGTCTTCTGGAATCTTTCCCGATTTGATTGACAGATTGGCTATTAGTTGAAGCAGTTCAGCTATAGTCCCTTTCAGTTCCTTGATGACCCTCGGATGGATCCCATCTGATCCCGGGGATTTATTGCTCTTAAGCCTATCGATCTGCCTGCATACCTCTTCTAGACTGACCGTCAACCCTCTCAGTTTCCCGTCTTCGTTTCCAGCATATAGCCTGATGGGTTCCGGTATGCTGTATATATCCTCTTCGATAAATACAGACGCAAAAAATGTGTTCAGTTTGTCAGCAATTGCTTTGTCCTCATTTAGCACTCCCTTTATTCCATGGTCCCACTGCTTCCTTCACGGGTCATTTCCCCTTAATATAACAAAAGAACGGCTTGAAGTTTTTCACCTCCTTGGCTATTTTTTCCTCGTAGTCTTTTTTGGCCCCTTTTACTGCGTTATGGCACCTGCGTTGATATTGCTTGTGCTTATTCCAGTTTTTGTGCGTTCTTGACCTTTTCCATTCCTTAAACAAAGTTTCTTGTCTCTGATCGCTTCCTTCACCTCTACAGTGAGCCACGCCAGTTCCTTGTTCTTTTTCCTCTTGGATCCCTTGTTGATACGTGGTATATATAGATTTTGCGCCTCGGTGACTGTATCCTTAAAAAGCTTTCTCTAGCATTTTTACAGTGCTTATCCTCTTCTTAATCTTCTTCCCCACCAGGAGTCTCATCCCTTCGTAATTCCCTTTTCGGAAGTTCAGTGCCGTGGTTGTCATTCTGGATCGATGTTTCGCCCCTGCGTCCAGGTCGAAGTGGATCATATTGTGATCGCTGTTTCCCAGTTTCCTTCTACTTCTACACATTGTGCCGGTCTTCGCAGTCCATTTAGAATTAAGTCCAGAATTGCATTTCCTCTTGTATTTTCCTTGAGAAGTTGTTCCAGGAAGCAATTGCCTACAGCATCCAGGAACTTGGTCTCCCTAGCGCAGCCGGAGGTGCCTAGGTTCTGGTCTTTCCTCGGATAGTTGAAGTCACTCATGATAACTGCGTTGCCTCCCTTGCAGTTGCGTTTAATCTCGATTGTCATTTCTCCATCAATTTCTTCGGACTGTCCTGGGGGTCAGTAGTAGATGCCAATCTTCGTTTCCAGTCCATTTGTTCCCAGTATTATGACCCATAGAAACTCTAACTTAGCCAACTGTTGTGGCGTGTTCTCTCCAACAGATTCAATTCCCTCTTTGACCTATATGGCAATGCCCCCACCTTTTTGAGCCACTCTGTCTCTGTGGTATAGTTTGTATCCTGGTAGCACAGTGTCCCAGACATTTTCCTCAGTCCACCATGTTTCCGTGATGCCGATGATGTCCACGTTATCTTTTTGTGCCATTGCTTCTAATTCACCCATCTTATTCCTTAGGCTCCTTGCGTTTGTGTCCATACACTTGAGTTTGCGGCCTGTTTCTTTCTTGCATTTCCTTCCCTCTTGTGTTCCTTTCGATCTGTCTTGCCTGTGATCCGGTGAGTCTTCCCCTCTATCTTCCTGCACGGTATCCCCTGACGAAGCAATAGCGAAACAGGGGCTCTGTTGGGAATCCTATTGTGCTGCGCTTGGATATTTGGATGTAGTGGTGGTGTTTGACCGTGAAGTTTTGGAAGCATTATTCAAGCTTTGGAACATTTGAACTTCTCCTCATACTGCTGGTGATCAAGTAGACCTAGTTAACACACTAAATTGAAATTCCCTAGTGGGAAAACTTCACAAAATATTATAAATCAGACAATTCCCACTTATAATCGAGTACAAAATCTATTCTATATACTTTGAGACTGCTACCAAATGCACACAGAACACGGCTTGATTCTCATACAATTTGGCCCTGATGCAGTGGGTTTGAATCGTTGCCCACGAAACGCTGGCCACGTTGGCTTTTTTCGAAATACAAGCGCTGACTAAAGATAAGTAACCTTCCAACAGCACTGAATACTATTTACTGATAGCAATTGTAAAGAGAGATAAATGAAAGAATGTGGTCTCATGAAATATGAAAGAGTGTAGAGAGAAAGTAAACGCTGCAAGATAATAGAAAATTGAGTTTTAACAAAATGTTTGAAAAAAATAAAAAAAATGAAAAAATAGAATAAGTTAATTGAAACCTTTTATAAATAAAACAGGCTGAATTTAATGGTTTAGAATAAATAAAAGATACTGGAGTAAGGCCAATGATTGGAGAAAAAGGAGCTAACACAACTACGCTGAATATCTCAGTCATTGAATACGACTACGTGTAGGCTCCATTACTGAGGCCGTCTCCTGTATATAGAATAGATTTTGCACTTGATTATAAGTGGGAATTGTCTGATTTATAAGATCAAGTAGACCTGTCATATACAGCTAAGTGTTCCATTTTAAAAAAAATTATTTTTTGATATTTGGACAGTGTTTGAATGTTGATGGAACAATGCAATTATAAATGGAGTTTTTCTGACCTAGGTTGTGGTTTTCTGCTTCAATAGCTTTGAAAATAGGTTAGTCCCTGGGATATGAAAATACCCCTGGTGCCACTCAGGTCTTTTCGCCATTATATTGGTAAAGGTCCTTAATACAGATCTTGGTCTCTACCAGCCCTAGATATTATTAAATGTTTTTTAATTTATGTTTTTGATCATAGAGACAAGAACATTCTCCCCAGGGCAACATGAAAACTGAGACTTCCAGACACTTCCGTGAAGAAAACAGGTAACAGGACAGTGGGGACATTTCTATAACTGAGTGTCTAAAATTAGGCACCTGGAAGGCACATGGTAAAAGCCTATTCTATACAAGAAAGTTGATGCCTACTGTATTAGCATAATCGGGTATTAATATGCTTAACATAAAGATGTTCAACCTTATGTCATCTATAAACCTCATTTAAGTGTCAGTGCCGAAGTACTATACTGTAATATACTGTAATATATTCTGTAAGTTGTTAGCATAAATAGGAACCTTGCCTGTGTTCCACCCATGCTGCACTCACTATGTTAATTTCCTGTGTCTGGCAAGAATACAGAAGTGCTTATTTTCACACTTTAAATCATCTCATCTCAGTATTAGCTACATAGCCAGCAGAAGAAGCAGGCACAAGCTCTCACCATGGGATGGAACAGAAGCCAGCTCTGATGATGTCATCCAATTGCAACCTCAGCTGCTGGGTGACATCACTAGAGCACTGAAGAAGGCCCATTTATGGTACGGCGGGGGTAGGGGTGGGGTAGCCTGGATATAAACAGAATGCATTTGTATCCCTTAAACATGGAGGAAAGGCTTTTCTTAGTAAACATTTATCTAAGCGAACACCTTCTTCATGACCCACAAGCATAAATTTAATTAATGCTCTGTATACTGCAGTAAATCTCACTATTTTTTAAATATAATTGATGAGAGAGATTTAAAGAGCCTGACATATTCTTATTAAAGGGTTTATCAAATGCAGCTGCAGCATTTTAGAGTACAGCTAGGATTTTATATCTGCAAGCTTTCAGAAACAGAAATACTGTAAAAGCAAAGCTGCAGCTTGAAAAGGAGGGGGTTTCTTACTCTGTAGCTGGTTTTCTTAGAGACAGGCTACAATAGCCCCATCATGATTATGTGCTTTCTTCCAGCAGATGGGGACAGAAACATTTCAGGCAGAGAACATCCTATCTTATCACAAGAAAACATTCATGTTTTCTTTATCAAAATACTTATATTACATACCCCTCTTTTAATAAGCCATGGTAGAGGTCTCTACCTAAATGCTCTGACGCTCAGGATACATGTTTAAAAACAAACAAACACCCTGAGGCAGGTTGCCTACACTGTAGGCATTTTTGCGAGCCTAGGGAGATGCATTTGACTATTAAAGCTTGCCCAAGGCTAGGCGTGGGCATGGTTTTGCCTGGAAGTGGAGGCCCTTGGTGTCTCCCTATGGTTGTGATAGGTGCCTGACACATAGGCCAGCAAAATGCTGGTTTACATTTGAAATAGACGCAGCCGCTGAACCGATCGCGGCAAAGGAATTTGGGGGGTGTCGGGGAGTTGTCCGAGTGGAATCAGAGAGTGGCAGGGGGATCTTGGGGTATCTGGGAGTATCAGGGGTGGAGTCAGGGAGTGTTTGGTGGGATTCAGGGGATGATGGGGCAAGCGGCAGGAGGGAGTTGGCATCCCTCCTGCTGGGAGATGCCTCAGTGGGTGGCAGCAGGAGGAAATGGGCAATCTTCCTGCTGTGGACATTCGGGGGGGGGGGGGCTTTCGGGGGTTCTGGAAGGATGGAGTGGGCATCTTTCCTACTGGGGGATATCTCGGGGGGTGGCGACAGGAGGAATTGGACACATCTCCTGCGGCAGACTGTGTCGGGAGGGTTCACCGTTGCAGCAGGAGGAATTTGGCACTCCTCCTGCTGCAGACATTTAAGAAGTTTCAGGGGTTTGGGGGTTGCAGCAGAAGGGAGTGGGCATCCCTCCTGCTGGCCAAACTATGCGGGGGTGGGGTGGGGAGGGGGGGTGGATGGATTCCCTGCTGCAGCCACTAAACTGATCGCAACAGGGAGATTCTCTTGCCGCGATTAGCTCAGCGGCAACATGTTTCTCTAACTGGCGCCTGTGACATGGACGCCGGTTAGAGAATCAGGGTGGTTAGGCATCTGTCCAACAGGACAAATGCAATTCTATATAGGATGCCCATGTGCGATTCTCAAAAGCTGCTTAGGTGGCTGCTGAGACCGGGCGTCCTATACAGAATCAGGCCTATACTGTACATTTAGTGTTGCTATCTAGACAGCAAGTGGTGCTGATTATATATGGGCTTCGATAGCCATGGCTGACTCTGCAGACAGCAGCAGTATTTATCTATTAACACTGTAGCTATGCAGTTTAAGAGACCTTTATACTAAAGTGCGTTAACCACTTAACACGTGGTTAATGTTTGGAAACAAGCTACCATGTAACTAGTTAATGGGTTTTGCTGTAGTTTGTCTGTTACCATGCATTAAACTGTGCATCAGTGGTATAGTAAGGAGGGGTATGGGGTGGACCGCCCCGTGTGTTGTCTTTACGGGGGGGCACCGGTGCTTCTCCTCCTCTCTACCCCTCCGCGTACCTCTTGAAATGTTTGCTTGCATGAGCAACATCTTCCACTTGCTGCTTGCACTGGCCTCAGCTCTCTTCTGATGTCACATCCTGGTCACGGGGACCAGGACGTGACATCAGAAGGGAGCCGAGGCCGGTGCAGGCGGTAGGTGCAAGATGCTGTTTGCGCAGGCATAAAATTTCAAGTGGTGGGGGTGAGGCGCATTCAAGCAGCGGGAAAGAGGGGAGGGGCGCATGGTGCAACTATGCCAGGCGCCACTGCCACAGGTGCCAACCTCCTTCGCTATGCCACTGCCAAACATTACTGAATTTTTCTGGCAGGGGTCATGGGACAGGCAGAGAGTGAACATAAGAACATAAGAATAGCCTTACTGGGTCAGACCAATAGTCCATCAAGCCCAGTAGCCCGTTCTCATGGTAGCCGATCCAAGTCCCTAGTACCTGGCCAAAACCCAAAGTGTAGAAACATTCCATGCTACCAATCTAGGGCAACTACGTTAAAGAAAAATACAGGGACTAATGTATAAAGGTCCAAGTCAGTAAAAATGATTATGATGAAAAATAAAGACTGACTGCATTGGTAATAAATATCAGCGGTGAGAGGGCTGATGGCAACTTAGAAAAACGCTCAGAAAAAGTGAAACTCTGAGGGGGGTGAATACCTCCCCTTGGGCAAGAGTTTACAATCCAATCATTGCATTTGCTGTTTGAAGCATCACTCTCTGACCGCTGGTAAAGCTTAATCAATTCAATAACTTTGGTTGACAAAATTTTTGTTCAAAAATATATCATACACGAACTCTCTTGCTCTTTAAACGATACTATACACTTATCTGTGCAAGCTTATAAGGATTATGGTAGTAAGGGCTCTAGGGGTCTCAACGTGGCCCCGTTTCGATAATCTTCTTCAGGAGACCCGATACTGCACACTCTAAGACCTTGTGCTAATCGTATCTTTGCAACAAGAGATGATCGTTTGCCAAATTTAGAAAGTCCAAACGACTTTCTAAATTTGGCAAACGATCATCTCTTGTTGCAAAGATACGATTAGCACAAGGTCTTAGAGTGTGCAGTATCGGGTCTCCTGAAGAAGATTATCGAAACGGGGCCACGTTGAGACCCCTAGAGCCCTTACTACCATAATCCTTATAAGCTTGCACAGATAAGTGTATAGTATCGTTTAAAGAGCAAGAGAGTTCGTGTATGATATATTTTTGAACAAAAATTTTGTCAACCAAAGTTATTGAATTGATTAAGCTTTACCAGCGGTCAGAGAGTGATGCTTCAAACAGCAAATGCAATGATTGGATTGTAAACTCTTGCCCAAGGGGAGGTATTCACCCCCCTCAGAGTTTCACTTTTTCTGAGCGTTTTTCTAAGTTGCCATCAGCCCTCTCACCGCTGATATTTATTACCAATGCAGTCAGTCTTTATTTTTCACCAATCTAGGGCAAGCAGAGGCTCCCCCCATGTCTTTCTCAATAACAGACTATGGACTTTTCCTCCAGGAATTTGTCCAAACCTTTCTTAAAGTGTTAGCCAGCTAGTGCATGACCATGAACTAACTGGCTAATTCAGAGTTCACATGGGAGCACTTAGGAGCAGAAAGTGGTCCCACGTTAACTCTTAGCAGGTACTATGCACTAATAGAAGCATTAACATATTTTGGATCTGGTGCAGTGCCAGGATGGGAGCAGAAGGAGACCATTTTCACTCCGGGCCACTGGACCACTATAGAGACCCTTAGGTAGATCCTGGGAGAGTTTGGGGTAGGGAGAGGGCTGGTCTCTGGGAGGTGAGACTTGTGTTCACAGGCGAGGCTTTTTGACAAGCAGACATGATTAAACAGGGCAGGGTTTGACATTTGAGGGGGATCAGAACAGAGAGAATGATGGAAGGGGATTTTAACATTTTTGAGGAGGGGATTGGAATAGGGACGACTGGACTAGAGGGTGATATCAAGGGGATTGAGATTTCAGAGGGGGAGGGGAACAGACCAAAGAGGAAGATGTGCCAATTTGGCAGTACATTATTTAATTGATTAACTCTAAGTGGGTTGGCCTCACAATACATGCTCCTGTAACATCTTCCACTGTACTAATGCAGTGCCTATGTAGAAAGGATCTTTCCTGTTCTGGTAAGCGTAGGCAGATACTGGGCATGCTCCTTGCTTCTACCACAGAGGCTTAACATGTACAATGTGCTGGTTTTAGCTCTTCATACGTAGTAAGTGCAAACATATATATATATATTTATTTCTAAAATCTCTTACCCGCCTATAACTAAGCAGTTTACAATTTAAAACATTCACAATGGTTCAGAAGATAACATACATAACAATACTTTCAATACAATGCAATAGTTCAGAAGACAAGAAACTTTCAATATACTACGTTTATAGCTCACTAAAAATGGCAAAAACTTGCAATAAAATTCCATGTCATCAGTTCTCATAAATCTCTAAGACTCAGGCCATAATAAGACTCCTCTTCAGGCATCTCCCTTCAGTATAACTTCAAAGGAAAGCCTCTACATATAATTGTGTTTTTAACATTTTCTTAAACTGTGACCGATCTAAACAGGTCCTCCGAATGCCAGGGAGGAGATTCCATCATTTTACTCATTGCTATTCTTGATTTAGCATACCAAACAGTATTCTCCATCCTCGAGGTCAATCTCGCTGTACCTTCAGACCTCAAACATCTCCTCGGTTGGTATACCTGCACTTTAGTAAACTTTTCCCTACATTTGTTAAGGAGTATTAATAAACAGAATGCACACTAACAAATGCATGTCTTTAATGCCTGCAGTGCCTAATGAGACCCTTTCCTTGAATTATAAAACCTTATGCGCATGTACAGGCAGTCCTCGGATTAAGAACGAGTTACGTTTTTAAAGCTGTTCTTAAGTCGGATTTGTATGTAACTCAGAACTTGTAGATTTTAAGATTCTTGCTGCTTACCTCTGCTCTCAGCTGACAAAAGGGCCAATTGTCCCTACCAGCGTTCCCTCTAAGGTACAGCATTCACAACCACACATTGTTCTTAATGTGGCCATGCATCATTCCTGAATCTGATACAGGAGAGGTATGGGAGTCTATGCCACTGGAAATACTGCTCAGTGAAATCAGAGGAAGCCACAATTACGTTCTTAAGTACGTGTCGTACTTAAGTCGGGCGTCTGTAACTTGGGGACTGCCTGTATAGCTATAAAGCAGTGGTCTCAAACTCAAACCCTTTGCAGGGCCACATTTTGGATTTGGCGGTACTTGGAGGGCCGCAGAAAAAAATAGTTAATGTCTTATTAAAGAAATGACAATTTTGCATGAGGTAAAACTCTTTATAGTTTATAATTCTTTCCTTTTGGCTAAGTTTTAATAATAATATTGTAATTTATAGCTAAAGAGATATGATCAAGAAACTGTTTTATTTTACTTTTGTGATTATGATAAACATACCGAGGGCCTCAAAATAGTACCTGGCGGGCCGCATGTGGCCCCCGGGCCGCAAGTTTGAGACCACTGCTATAAAGCCATTTTGCTTTTAACTATACAGTCTCATCCTTATGCTCAGGACACATTCATTTATGCATAATTAATAAAACCACATGTATTACGGTGTGTTCATATCTCATTTTTCAGGTGATATAAAAAAAAAAAAAGAACTTGACCTTCCGTCTCATAGCATCCAAAAACAGATAGACAGAGGGCAGGATGGACACAGCAGCTACAAACAAATAGACGTACAGACGCTCACTGATGGCATAACCTTTTTCTGTTGAATGCAGCAGCTGGAACAATATGCTTGTGAGGCAGCAACGGGATTAGCTACACACGACTTGCTGCTGAATTACAGTCGGGAGCTGTGTACATTTTAATGGAACGGGACACCCAGGTTGCATTGTGTCCCGGACAACAAGCAGGGGTGGATCCGACAAGCCTGCAACTCTTTCAAGCTCTAGTGAAAAGGAGGGTCTTTCCCTAGTCCTTTCTTGCTGGCCGCCTTGTATTTAATATGAACAACTAGTGGGATTTTTTTTGTTGGTTTTTTTTTTGTACAACAGATGGAGGGCAGGACTGATAAAAGAGTCCTGCTGCAGGTCAGGGAAACAGAAAACTCCCTTTTAGCTATATTTCAAACCCAGAGGTTTTAAAAAACTGATTCTTTAAATTGTAATTTTTAAATGTTATCCAGTCCCTTATATGATTAATGACAACATTCTTGTTATATGAAAGCCATGCGCTCTTATTAATAAAAGTTAAATTAGAAATCACGGCATCTTAGGCCAAAGTGAAACATTAAATCATTCTGTTTTTGCAGGTTATATTTGTTATAAATATTGATTTGCTGACAGTGCAGCCTATGTTCTTCAAAATCATCCTACTAAGACATCAGGTTTAAACTCCTAAAACAGAAGCTATTTTTTATGCAAATTAACTACCAGCTATAAATATTAGCAGAATGAACTGTAACAACCTGAGTGCTAAAGGCACTAGCAATGTGGTTATTCTGTCAGGTCATCCCAGAACCTTTTTCAAGTGTAAAAAATGTCTTCTTTTTGGACGCACTGGCCCTCTACCTTTTGATCTTTTTTTTTTCCCCTCCCCCCATGAAAATCAGTCAAGGGAACATTTTATTGTGTGTCTACAAGATCATTAGTAAGATTTCATCTAGACCTTTGTTCATTTCTGGGGTTCATACTTCCAACAGCATAGACTGGGCAGAGACAGTCTAGGGGAAGGATACTAAATTTGTGCCCAGTAAGTCCTATAAAGTGCGAAATAACAACCTAAACTGGTTTAAAGGAAAAGAGAAAGGGAACATATGCCATTGTGTAATTTAACCCTCTGGCTTCACCTAGGCCTTGAGACAAGCTGCCTTCTTCGGCTGGGAGGAGTCCTCCTCTAAAATCACATAACAGCAGGGGTGGGCAACCTTTATTCATAGAGGGCCACATGAATGACTACTATTGCTAGTAGGCCGCAGCATTATGTAATGTTGGACCTAGAAATGGAGAGAGCTCCATAGACTTTCTGTGATAAATAAATAAGTAAAAATATAAATAAAGACAAAGGAAATAAAACTGTTAAAGTGGCTATTCTGAAAATATTTGCAAACTAGTTTTTTAGCCCATTACATTAACGGGTGCTAGAATAGATGTGTAGATTTAGGCTTTTCTTTCTTTTTCTGTCTCTCCCCCCTGTCCAGCAGCACCCCTTCGCTGCTCCCCCTGTCCAGCAGTAGCCCTTCTCCCTTCCTTTTACCTACCCATATTCAGGCTCCCATTTCCCCTTTTACCTTCCCTATTTCCGTCTGGCGTTGGTGGGATTTGGGCTCCATTGCTTCCACCTGTTGGAAACCAGGGCCTTCTGCTACTTATAGTTTACTTCATTATATTTTCAGCTTGTGTTCTCAGGATGCACAGAGAATTCAGTTTGTTTGCTTTTTTTTCTGCAGGGTGTCTGTCTTGCCTGTATCTTTCCACTTGAAAAGCAAATGGCATACATCCTCTAGTCAAGTGCCGACGCACTCTGTTGCAGGGCCTCTGCTGAGCTGCGGGGAGCTTTTTGAGCTCGGTGTCCGAGTTTGTCAGGTAGGTCTTCCAGGCCGCGGGAGAAGTAGGTTTGTTCTGGGAGCCGACAGGATAGTTCTGTGACTCCTTTAGTCCCTTTCCGCCCCCCTCCCTTTCCTTCCTGCGATCCCCTCTGCTTGTTTAACTTTCCAGCGGCTCCTCTCACAATCGCCAACTGTGTTGGAAGTCTTCTCCGACACAGGAGCGCGGCGTCTTTTAAGTTAAAATGAAACTTTGGCCGGTAGGGCTGTACTTCCGGGATGGAGGACTGCGCGAGGTGGAAAGCATGGAGGCCATCGCTTTTCAATTTATGTGACGGCCACTGGCACAGCTAAGCGCCTATGCGCACTCCTGGCAGCCAGGGACCTATGGATCACGCAGGTAAGAGTGTGCATGAGCGTTTAGCGTTTTATTATAGTAGATTTGGCATTTAAAATTGGCAAAACGCTGGTTAATGACATTTTCTCCTTTCACTTCCCATGGGCTTGTGGGCAGCAAGCAATTCAGTAGTGGGCCACAAGTTACCCACCCTTGTATTTACAGGGCCCCCAGGAGGTGCCCTCTCTATGTCACATCAATTGGTAACCACAAATCAGTAATAGGGGACACATAGGAGTGCTACTTCCAGTAATGGGGAAGACTTCTGGAAGTAATGGTAATGCATTTGATATACTGCCTTTCTGTGGTTCAACCAAAGCAGTACACATATTATATATACGTACCTTCTCTGTTCCTAGTAGGCTCACAATCTAGTAAGAACATAAGAATTGCCACTGCTAGGTCAGACCTGTGGTCCATCATGCCCAGCAGTCTGCTCACAAAGACCAGTGCCCTAACTGAGACTAGCTGTACCTGCGTATGTTCTGGTTCAGCAGGAACTTGTCTAACTTTATCTTGAATCCCTGGAGGGTGTTCTCCCTTATAACAGCCTCCGGAAGAGCGTTCCAGTTTTCCACCACTCTCTGGGTGAAGAAGAACTTCCTTACATTTGTACGGAATCTATCCCCTTTTAACTTTAGAGATTGCCCTCTCGTTCTCTCTACCTTGGAGAGGGTGAACAACCTGTCTCTATCTACTAAGTCTATTTCCTTCATTATCTTGAATGTTTCGATCATGTCCCCTCTCAGCCTCCTCTTTTCAAGAGAGAAGAGGCCCAGTTTTTCTAATCTCTCACTGTACGGCAACTCCTCCAGCCCCTTAACCATTTTAGTCGCTATTCTCTGGACCCTTTCGAGTAGTACCGTGTCCTTCTTCATGTACAGCGACCAGTACTGGACGAGTATTCCAGGTGGGGGCATACCATGGCCCAGTACAGCGGCATGATAACCTTCTCCAATCTGCTTGTGATCCCCTTCTTAATCACTCCTAACATTCTGTTCACCCTTTTCACATTGCACGGACGGCTTCATCGACTTGTCAATCAGTACTCCCAGGTCTCTTTCCTGGGGGGGTCTCTCCGAGTATTGCACCAGACATCCTGTATTCATCTATAAGATTTTTGTTACTGACATGCATCACCTTACACTTATCCATGTTAAACCTCATTTGCCATGTCGCAGCCCATTTCTCAAGTGTGTTTATGTCACATTGCAGGTCTTCGCAATCCTTCTGCATCTTCACCACTCTGAATAATTTCGTATAATCCACAAATTTAATCATTTCACTCATCGTACCAATTTCGAGGTAGTTTATAAATATGTTGAAGAGCACGGGTCCAAGCACCGAACCCTGCGGCACTCCACTCGTGATGCTTTTCCAGTCCAAGTATTGTCCATTTAAACTCCCCCCCCACCCAGGAGTAACTGCCCCTAGAGCAGTGTCTCTCAAACTGTTTGCCACGGCACAATGGTGTGCCCCAAAGAGATTCTGGGTGTGTCACGAGAGATTCCAGAATTTTACTTTATTTTAAAAAATTCCCTTCATACGTATACACTAGAATAGATGACATATACATCACGTATGCAAGTCTGTCAATGTTATGAGCATCTTCATTTATAAGGGTACAACTGCCCAGACAAGCATCATTCTTTGACGTGATTGGTCCTTGAAAACTTAACGGCAAGTAAATTTTATTTTTATTTATTTTGTGCAGTAGTTATCCTAACCTAAGTAGCAAAGCAATCAAGTCTTTGTTACCATTTGGATCTTCTTATCTTTGTGAGCTTGGATTTTCAGTTCTGACAGAAATTAAATAGAAAAAAAGAGAACAACTGCAGATGATGGATGTTTGCTTGTCAGCTATCAAGCTACACGTTGAGTTAATTTGCATTCAACAACAAGCACATCCATCGCATTGATAGGCAATTCTATTCTATCTGCTTTAGTTTCACCATTGTTACAATTACCCTTACATAGCGTAAAGAACTTTAAATGAATAACTCTCAAATTTAATTTTTTATTGATTTTGCAATTTTATAATTTCAATTATAATATGCTATAAAAATATTTGCTCCATTTAATGTGCCACAAAAAAAATAATTTGCTTTGTTTAGTGTGCCAGAGCTAAGAAAGTTTGAGAGACACTGCTCTAGAGGGTAGCCTATGCTGCCTATTGGGAAATTTGCTCTTGAAAATATGACGGAGGCATTCATATGCCTCAAAGTTGGAGATCCCTTAGCACTCTCAAGAAGAATAATCACAAGAATAGTGTACCTAATGCAGAGGAACTTGTAAAGTTTTTTAGTGATAAAATTAAAAACTAAAAACATCAGAGCCCTTTTCCCTAAAGTAGAATATGAGGTTTTACTTTGCGATTTGGAAACAAATGCTATCATTGTGTACAGATATTGGAAAAAATTTGCATATACAAAGGAAGACCAAGTTAGGACCTTATGCAATAGACTTGGGGTAATTGCTCCTTGAATCCTTGTCCATCTTATATTTTTTTTAGATATTCCAGGCCAGGCTATTTGTCGGTTAACTTTACTGATAAATTGTTTTCTAGATTCTGGCTATTTTTATACATCAATGGGTCATAGAGTTCTTACCCCTTAGATCAATCTATTCCAACAAACTGTTGCCCAATCACTAATATACCTTTATTAACCAAATCAATTGAGTCCATAATCTCTGAACAATTATCAAGTTACGCACATATATAGACATGTTTTCCATACTATCTCCATTTCAACATGACTTTCGCTCCAACTACAGTACAGAAACTTTACTGTTACCCTTGATCTCTAAAATTCAAAGTTTACTTTCACTGAATCGTTTTGATCTTTCAGCAGCTTTTGATGTTGTGAACCATGATATTCTTGTTCAACTATTGTCTGATTTAGGTTTGGAGGGTAACTTCCTCAATTGGTTCAAAGGATTTCTGTTATTGCGATCATTCATGGTAAATTTCAATGGTACAACATCTACTGCTTGGTCTTTGGACTGTGGGGGGCCTCAAGATTCACCATTGTCCCCTGTTCTTATTAATATTTATATGACTGCATTAAATGTCTTCCCATTAAGCTCTATCGTAACTTTATTCATATATGCCGATGCTATTTTTATTTTAGAGGAAGTAGGCCCGAATTTGAGCAATTTTTCAGCTAATATTAATTAATGTATTTCCAAACTTCACCAATACAACAACAAAATTCCTTTGGTTAGGTCCTGAATCAGCATATATTCCAAGCACAGGTACACATAATACTGGTGTTCTACCAATAGCGTTTTCTTCTAGAGTATTGGGAAACTTTCCTCTTCAAGGATGCCTTTAACACCTAAGCTCCCCTCTGCAACAAAATGCTTCCTTAGAAGCGACCTCGCTCTCCTGTATTCTCCAACACCCTCTCACCCCCCTTTTATTTATTTTTTAATCTCAATGTATTTTTTTACTCCCTTATGTCCTTTTCCTCATGTCTGGTAGGTCCTATCAGTCTTGTCCACTATCCCTTTATCTAGTTTTAATTGCTTTTGTATTATTTTTATTTTATTATGTATATTTTTTTTTAATTCAATTTTCATTGTAAACCATTTAGCTATTCTATGATAAACGGTACAGTGCTCCAAGGAACCCCCGCGAAAATCTTGAAAAACTGCAAATACGATTTTTCATGGGGGAGACTGGAGAGGGCAGCGGGAGAGGCAGGAGAGAGCAGCTGGAGTGCCGGCGAGTGCAGGAAATCACTCACTGTATGCTCCGACCACCTCTTGCTGCACTAAGTCGGGCCTTACCAATGAGGAGCTGCGTGTCAAAAGAGCTCCTGATTGGATAAGGCCTGAATTAGTGCAAGGAAAGGCTGTCGGAGCATAGAGCGAGTGATTTCCTGCACTCGCCGGTGCTCCAGCTGTTTTCTTCTGCCTCTCCCGCTGCCCTCTCCTTGTCGGCAGTTCGCGGTTGGAAAACACAACGAATGACCGGGACCGCAAACTGCCGACCGCGAACGACCGGGGGAACACTGTATATCAAATTTGAAATAAACTTGGAATAACTTTAGATTCTTCTCTTTCTTGCCATCAGCAGGTAAATCATCTGATTAAGAAATGTTTTTTTTTTCGTTTACGCACATTGAAAAGTGTCCACCCTTTATTTTACCAACACCATTTTGCAGTATTAGTCCAGTCAGTTATTTTAGCTTAGCTAGACTATTGCAATTCTATCTATGTTGGTTTAAATAAAGGGAATCAGGAAAGGTTACAATTAATACAGAACACTGCAGCACAACTAATTATTAGAAAGTCAAAGGGGTCCTTTTATTAAGGTACGTTAGCCGATTTAGCGTACGCTAAATGCTAAGGCATCCATTATATTCTATGGGCGCCTTAGCATTTAGTGCACACTAAATCGGTTAGCACACCTTAATAAAAGGACCCCAAAATTTGAGCACGTTACTCCATTGTCTAAGAACTTATACTGAGTTCAGTTAAATGTGTTTGTATTGTTTACAAAATTATTCATGGATTGTTTGACTCTCTGATACCCTTAACCTTAAACTCCTCAAACATTTTGGGTTGTAGAACTATTCATATACATAAGTTATCTTCTTCTTTGGTCAAATGTTCTCGATCACCTGGCAAAATTGCTCGATCTTTTTCCTTCCTATTGACTGCACTATGGAATGACCTTCCCATTCAGATACGATCATGTATTTCTTTTCAGGTTTTCCGTATAATTTTAAAAACTATGATGTTTCAACATTTTTTAGAATGTAACTCCTAATGATCTATCTTAAAATATCAAAAGGCCAAAAACTAAACCTAAAATTGCCAAAACCAATTCAACATAATTCCCCCCCAAATTTGGCAATATAGAAAGGGCCAAAGACCCTCACCATATAAGCCAAAATGGGTAGAATGAAATACAACAAGAAATAATAGTGAACAATAAGCAAAGAGAAAGACCTCAGTACTGGGGAACTGCAATAGATCGGCACATGGGATCTATTCACAGGGCAAAGGTAAGGGAAGGGACATTAAGGTGGGCAGACTAGATGGGCCGTGGGCCCTTATCTGCCGTCTATTTCTATGTTTCTATGTTTCTATGTTAGATCAAACCCTTAGCAGTATACCCCCGGGCAGACAACTCATATGTAACTTAAAGGCTATAACCTAAATGAGTTTGCCCCATGGAGAACAGCACTGCTGCTGCAAGCACTTCAGCTGCACTTACCGTCTCCTTTAGAGGCGACAGTAAGTTTGGCTGTGCTATTGGTAGCTGAGACTAGTGCTGCCTGATTCATGATTCAAATCGATTCACGATTCACTTCAGGTGAATTGATTCGAATCGATTTGTTGGTTTTTTTAAACCAGCCTCGCCAATTCAGTGACCTAGGGTTTCTCACCACTCGTTGGGGGTATGCGGGCTGACCACTGACTGCCGCTGTTGCTGCTCCCTGCTTGTCACCACCACTGCTGCTGCTTCCCACCCACTTCCTGCTACAACTCTAGGAAGGGAAGGGCCAGCATGAAGCGATTGCACGCCGCTGGCCTAGAAGCCCTCCCCCGAAGTCAATTCTAATGTCGAAGAGAAGGTCTAGGCCAGCTAATCGCTGCTTGGCTGGCCCGGACCTTCTCTCCGATGTCAGAATTGACATCGGGGAAGGATTGTGGGCTGGTGGCGTGCAATCGCTGCATTATGGTTCTTACCTTCCTGGAGTTCGATGAGCAGTGGACCATGGTGAGAGGAGGAGGAATCGATGGTGGGTAGGCAGGCTTCAGCACTGCAGGGAGGAAGGCAGGCTTCGGCGTGGCAGGGAGGGAGGTAGGAAGGGGACAGTAACTTACATAAGAAGGAAGGAGAGGAGGGGGGGCACTAACTTACATTGGAAGGAAAGAAGGGAGCACTAACTTACATAGGAAGGAAGGAAGGAGGGAGGGGAGGAAATACTAACTTACATAGGAAGGAAGGAAGGGGCACTAACTTACATAGGAAGGAAGGAGGGAGAGAAGAGGGCACTAACTTACATAGGAAGGAGGGAAGGAGGGAGGGAGGGAAGAGGGCACTAACTTACATAGGAAGGAAGGAGGGAGGGAGGATGGGGGCACTAACTTGGGACACAGAAAGGAGGGAGGGAATAGAAAGGGACAATTGTTGGGCCTGAGTGAAGAAAGAAAGAAAGATTGGATGCACAGTCAGAAGGAAGTGCAACCAGAGACTCATAAAATCACCAGACAACAAAGGTAGGAAAAATCATTTTATTTTCTATTTTGTGATTACAATATGTCAGATTTGAAATGTGTATCCTGCCAGAGCTGGTGTTAAACCGCGAACGTGAGCTAGGATTTAACAGAGAGAGGAAAAGTCTTTTTTGTTTGTTTATTATGTTTGCACCACAGCGCCAGTTTGGGTAGGAAAGGGCAAAGGGGGTAAAGAGGCTATAAAACAGGTGAAGAGGCTATAAAATAAACCCACCAGGGTGTTTGAAAACAACACCCAATTGAATAGGAAAATCAAATCGAAAAATCGATTCAATAGGCTGAATCAAATCAAATTTTTTTTCCCCTGAATCGGGCAGCTCTAGCTGAGACAGCTAGTGCCTGGAAAAGGCAAAATATTTATTCTGTATTTGACTTGCAATGACTTTGGATTTTGAATACAAATCTTAAAACTCTAGCAAGCTTGAAATGTAGCCGCCCCTGGAAATATTGCAAAGCATGGGTTTGCCTTTGTATCTAGCTGGTTCTATTGGGGATTTACTTTACCCATCCTTCAGCCAACAGCATCCTTTAACACCCGTCTGCAGTGGCTTTGCTTTGTTTTTCTTTCTTGAAAAAATATACGCTGAAAGATTCAGCCTGCAGTTCACTGACCACTTCTGAACACTGAGCACTCACAGGGATAAGAGGAAACTCAACACTGAAGCATTACTGGACCGAGGGTGGCAGAAGATGTGAAGCAACACAGCCCCTGATTGAACATCTCAATATCTGCTTCAAAACATTATGGGACCCCTTTACTAGGCTGCGTAAGGAATTAATACGCACCTAACACAGGAAAAATGGCCTAATGGAAGACATGCTAAAGCGTTCTGCAATAGTTTTTCCATCAGCATGTGCTAAATGCATGGTATTTATTTTTTATTATTTTTTTGGGGGGTGGGGCATGTCAGGGGCAGAGAATGGGCACTGAATCGCTAATCAGCTAGCATGCTGTCATTACTGCCTCACTAAGGGGCTTCTTTTACTAAGCAATATGAAATGGCTAGTGCTATCCCCCAGTGTGGTGGTAAAACAACCCCATTTTCTGTTTTTCTTACTAATGGCCACCTGCTAATTTCCCCATTAGTGTGTGTCCATTAGCACAGGAGCCTTCATTGCTACCTATTTTGTAAAAAGTAAGGGCTCAGGCATTAACCACATGCTAATCAGTACACATCAAGGTAGCTGTGCGGATTAATGCAGAATGTACCTGCTCTCTGCTCCCAGACATGCCCCAGCACTAAAAAAATAAAATAGCGCCAGAATACTTAAAGAACAAGCTAACCCTTAAACACACCATCAAGACCTTTGAGGACCTCTCAAGGAGCATCACCATTTGTACCCTCATCGACATAAATCGTATGATGTGATAGCCACCAGCAAGCCTTGTGTCAGGAAAAGCTACGTCTAGCTCCAGATTACCTGTACTTCAGGAAGCAGACGAAAGCCTGGCTCTTCACCTAAGCCTTTAATACATAGGATAATTGACTATAGAATTACATATAAAATAGCACTCATAATGTTCAAAGTTCAAATTACGAATGCTCCCAGCTTCACCGACAAATTTCTCATACCGCACGCTTTATCTCGATCGCTAAGATCCTCTTCTCAAAATCTATTGACAGTCCCCTCATTGAGAGTTATCAATACATGCCGTAACACATCATTTTCGGTAACAGCTCCCCTTACATGGAACTCCCTGCCCGCTTTTTTAAGGGAGGGAAAAAGTCTTGACACATTTAAAGGATCTCTTAAATGTTTTCTATTTAAAGGTGTGTTCGAATTCTATCTCTGACATATCTCCAAACTTTCAACAATGCTTTACTCTCAGCAATGTTAAACATTATTCCTTTTTTTTTCACTTTAGGCTTTCTTCCCTCTCCTCTCGTTTTGCCCTTTTTATGTTTCTTTACTATACAAATTGTAGTTCTCCCTTTTCCCTATCATTCCAATCCATCAATTGGAGTCTTTGTATCTTGTCATGTTTTATATGATTACTTGTATTCTCCCTCTTTCAATTGTAAATCGCTTAGAATTTTATGTAAAGTGATCAATCAAATTTTAGTAAACTTGAAACTTATACACTCATTCTGCACCAGGACTAGCTTGCCACACACACTAAGGCCCTCTTTTACTAAGGTGCGCTACGCGTTTTAGCACACATTTAGCGTGCGCTAAATCAACACATGCGCTAACCGTTAACATGTCCATAGGATAACATGCATGCGTTAGCGATTAGCATGCACTAATATTTATCGCACGCTAAAAAGCATAGCGCACCTTAGCAAAAAAGGGGGTAAGTAAATCAGTTCCTTATACCTTGTTTAACTGCCTTGAGTTTAGCCTCCCATCTGTTTATCCCAACTCATTATGTACCATCCATCTTGTCCCCATCTGTATCTGACCCCTCAGCTATAGGATCAGCTGTATTACAGAAAAGCTTTAGCATCATATCTATGTTATTTGAATGTTCTGATTTGTGCTTATTAGATGTTTCATATGTATTATGTTGCCCTTTTAATATGTATTATATCACTCTCAGTTGAATTTCAGTGCTATTAATAAGTATATTATTGAAACTGTTTTATGGAAGTCCTGTTATTAAGTTTCAATTTACTGATTTTGACTTTACCTCATGCATTTATGTTTATATTTGGTCTTTTTACTACTTTAGAAACATAGAAACATAGAAAAAAGCAGCAGAAAAGGGCTATAGCCCACCAAGTTTGCCCATTCCAAGTATCCCCTCCCCTGAATTTACTCCCTTAAAGATCCCACGTGAGTATCCCATTTTCTCTTAAAATCCGTCACACTGCTGGCCTTTATCACCTGGAGTGGGAGTCTGTTCCAATGATCCACTACTCTTTCGGTGAAGAAGTACTTCCTGGAGTCGCCATGAAACTTCCCTCCCCTGATTTTCAACGGATGCCCTCTGGTGGTCGAGGGTCCCATGAACCAGAAGATATCATCTTCTGACTCGATGCGTCCCGTGATGTACTTATATGTTTCAATCATATCTCCCCGTTCTCTTCTTTCCTCAAGTGAGTACAGCCGCAATTTTTTTTAATCTTTCTTCATACGTGAGATCCTTGAGCCCCAAGACCATCCTGGTGGCCGTTCGCTGAACCGACTCGATCCTCAGCACGTCCTTTCGGTAGTGTGGTCTCCAAAACTGAACACAGTACTCCAAGTGAGGCCTCACCATGGCTCTGTACAACGGCATCATAACTTCAGGTCTCCTGCTGACGAAACCTCTGCGGATACACTCCATCATTTGTCTTGCCCTGGAGGAAGCCTTCTCCACTTGATTGGCAACCTTCATGTCCTCACTAATGATCACCCCTAGGTCGCGTTCCGCCGTGGTCCTAACCAAGGTCTCACCATTTAGTACATAAGTTCTACGCGGGTTTCTCTTACCCAGGTGCATTATCTTGCTGTTAACATAATTGTAAGTTTTATGTTGAAGTAAACCTTGGATGAATGTCTTCATATAGGTGGGATTTATTAACCACCTTTATGAAGACATTCATCTAATACTTCCCAATACTTAAATAAATTCTATTCTATTCTATTTTTTTTTTTTTTTTTTTAGCGCATGGGTAGCTCATGCTGATCCCAAAACTACCTCAGGACATCTGAGCATGCCCTGCAATAGGGCATTTTAACCTGAGGTAAGCATGCATTAGTGCTTACTGCAACTTAGTAAAAAGACCACCCCTAATTGGTTAGTTGGTCCATAACATGGGAGCCCTTAGGCCAGGATTCTGTAAAAGGGGTCTAAATTGGCTGGTGCCTAGAAAAATGGTGCCAGCCTCCTGTCAATCACACTTAGACGTCGGAAATGTGGGCCTACATTTCAGGCATCTAAGTTTTTGGAGAATCCCGCTTAGTGGCGCCTAAATCTCACTCCGCTCATAAAAATGACCACCTAGATATTACGCGACCTTAGAATTACAGGGTTCTAAGTGACAATTTTCAGGATTTTTAACTCCGATGACTTCCGGATTCTATCTGACATGTAGCTGTTACAGTACTCACGAGGATTTATTGCAACTTAACCGTTCCTTCATTTCATAAGAAATTACATGGTAAATCTGCACATGTCATTGAACACCAAATTGCCCCACAAACCTCCACTTCAAATTTCCGAGAATGACTTTCGGTACAGTTAGAATCATGTAATTCTAAGGTTGCGATTAGGCGCTGCTAAGCACCATGCAAAAGGCACCTACCTTTTATAGAATTGGGTAGGCACCTATTGTCCAATTCATTTTTTTTTTTTTCCAGTTATTGAAGCTCTTAAGGGGATTTTGCCAATTAAGGCCCTCTTTTATGAAAGCTGCGGTAAAGGTTTCTACTGTAGCCCTGGGCACTAAATGCTCTGACGCTGCTCCAACACTCAGGAATTCTATGAGCTTCGGAGCAGCGTTGGAGCATTTAGCACTCTGGGCCACAGTAGAAACCTACTGTACAGTTTCTACTGTAGCTTAGTAAAATTGGGGGGGGGGAGGTAACTTAGGTGCCTAAAAGGCACTTAACTTTAGGTGCCCTTTAGAGAATCTGGCCCTAAGTGCCTCCTAAACCTGTTCACCATCCCTCCAATACGAGAACTCTTTTATGACACCATTCGCAAATCCATCTTGTCTGTCACAGCTCCCACACTGTGGAATGCCCTTCCCACTGATCTTCGTTTAGAAAACTCTTTAGATAAATTTAAATCCAAACTTAAGACGTTCCTCTTTAAAGATGCCTTCACCCTGTAAATTCCATTATCTATGAAAATTGATCTTCCTTCGCAACAAAAATTTGGTATTGCTAAAACTCAAAGTTATAGGTGGTTGCAGTTGAGGCATGCCATTCAGGAGGGGGTTCTCTGACTGGAAAAATCTTTAAAATCAGTGCCATTCCTGTGCTTCCAGACAGATTTCCTGGGTCACCAGGCCACTCAGTGGTATAAATTAATATCTGGATTTTTGAATAAGAAACCAAAAACTGGTCTTCGTGACATTTGGAGCATTGAGATAAAGCATCAGATTACTGCTTTATGGCCACGAATCTGGACTTGGAGGTTGAGATGTGCAGTGTCTGCATCTATGAGACAAACATGGTTTTTCTTGTTACATAGAGCGTGTTGGACTCTGGTTAGATTACACAAATTAGATAGTTTCATGTCTAATAGATGCTGGCACTGCCATCTTGAACCTGGGACATTGGATCATTTATTATATTATTGTCCCTTGATACATCAATTTTGGAGATTCATTTGGGATCAGGTAAACAAAATAATGGAGAATCCAGTGGCACTAACATATGACACTGTGCTATTTGGCACTATGATGAGAGCTAAAAGCCAAATATTACATTACATTACATTACATTACATTAGGGATTTCTATTCCGCCATTACCTTGCGGTTCAAGGCGGATTACAAAAGGTTAATTTAAAAAATACAGAGTTACAATGATTAGCTAGAGAGGTAAGTTGTAGATTTTATAAACATTAACGGGTTGTTGAGGGTGAGGTGGTTTGTAAGAGAATTAATAGTTGGTCATAGTGGAGGTTCTTTTGTTGTTGTTAGTGCAGTAATGGGTAGATCAGATGTCGGTTTTAGAGTTACTAAGAGGTCGTGATGTTATTGCTGCTTCAGGAATTTCTTGAAAAGTGTGGTTTTTATTTCTTTTCTGAACGTCCTATAGTCTGGGGTGGTCATCAGAAGGTTGGAGATCTGGTTGTCCAGCCTTGCGGCTTGAGTGGCTAGGAGGCCGTCGTGTAGTTTTGTTCTTTTTACTTCCTTGATTGGGGGGGGGTATGAATGGGGAGTGTGTTTTTCTGTGTCTGGTAGTGGGTGCTTGGATGAGGCGGTTGTTCAAGTATGATGGGCTGTCTCCGTGTAGGGTTTTAAATAGTATGCAGTAGAATTTGAATTGGATTCTTTCTTGGATTGGAAGCCAATGTGAGTTGATGAAGGCTTCAGTGATGTGGTCATGTTTTCTCAATGAGTAGATGAGTCTCAAAGCTGTATTTTGGATTGTTTGGAGTTGTTTAATCGTAGTTACAGGGCAAGGAAGGAAGAGGATGTTGCAGTAGTCCAATATACCTAGTATTAGGGATTGTACTATAAGTTGGAATTGTGTTCTTTCAAAGAATTTTCAGACTTGTCTCAGATTTCTCATGACTGCGAATGATTTCTGAATTGTTTTATTTATTTGCGGTTGCATAGTGCAGCATCTGTCTATGGTCATGCCAAGTAGTTTTATGGTGGTTTGGATTGGATATTTGATTGCGTTTATTTCTAAGTTGGTTGTGGTTTGGACCTTGTCATTTTCGAGAAGGATGAATTTGGTTTTCTCTTTATTATGACAGGGGTTGCCATACAGCTTATTTTAAGGAATTGGAAAAACTGGGATAGATTGAACTATACCTTTTGGTGGGAGTCTCTCTGTCATGTTTTTAAAATGGAACGTATTATGGCTATACAACAGGGACATTACAAAAAGTTTCTGAAAATTTGGGAGCCATTGACAAAGTTTTGCAAAGAGTGATTATTGATTGTGCTCTTTGGTCATACACGTCCAGGGTGGGTTGGAACATATTTTTAATTTCTTAATTTGAGTATACTTTTTGAATATAATTATTGAATATAATTATCTATTTGTCATAGATTACAATTTTAATTGTATTTAAGTGCTTTTATAGTATAATATGATTATATTATATGTTGCACTTACTTATGGCTTCAAAATGAATAAAGATATTAAAAAAAAGATGCCTTCACCCTGTAAATTCCATTATCTATGAAAATTGATCATCCTTCGCAGAAATACTATGACAAACAAAACGCTTCTTTTGAAGCGACCTCCCCAACCTAACTGTACTTCCCTTTCCCATTTTCATCTTTTTATTTTTATCTCGATGTATTTATTAATCTCTCCTTCCCATTCTCTTCTAATGTATCATATACGTCTATGCGTAAATGATCCCCATTTTCTTAGTTTTTATTTTTTAGATTTTTTTTTATATACATTTCATTTTATTGTAAACTGTTTAGATACCTGTATGATAAATGGTATATCAAAAATAAAGAAACTTGAAACTTAAATAGAAGGTAGTAAATGTTCCAGCATTCATTTATTTTAGAATGACCGCACATTAATCTTAAAATTCGCAGAAAATGGCCAGAAATGCAACAAATAGAAAAAAGCCCTTTTTTATAGAAATGGGCTTAGCACATAGGAAAGGATGCACTAAGCTCATTTACTAGTGCTGCTTAGTAAAAGGGCCCCTAAGTTTTGCACTGCAGTGTTAAAGACTGCTCTATTGCAAGGGTGTAGGTGGGAACAGTTCTTTCAATCGATGGCAAGTATTTTTCTATTCCAGGTTGACTCACAGTTGCCTTGAAACAGCAGCCAAGATGAAAAAAAGAAAGAGGCTTTACACAAGGGCACAGAGCTGCGCTGCCTTTAATTCTTATAGCTTTTAATCTTAATTCTAAATTGAAACTAGCTCTGTGGCTGGTGTAAGCGGTCAAGCCTAAAATATATGGGCTCAATATTCAGCTGGCTGAGATCAGCATTTTGCTGACCGCCACTGGTGTTAAACCTGGAAATTCAATGTCGGGCCTTGTCTGGAGTAGAGGTCTGCACGGGAACGGGGATCGCGGGAATCCCACGGGTCCCACGGGGATCCCACGGGAATTCCCCCTAACCCACGAGACTCCCACGGGGATGAAAGGCTTTGGAAGCAGGGTTCGTCCATAGAATATAATGGACACGTAAGCCTTAGTAAAAGAGGGGGTTTATAAGTTAATTACCTGAACAGAAAACAAAAAAAGGGTGACTAAAGATAAAAATTGGAATTTGACTAAAATGGAAATGTAGGCTTTGCGGACATTGTATTCTGAACAAACTATTGTGAATTTGAAGGAGGGCAAAGAAGGAGTAGTGGCAATATTGGATAGAGCACAATATGTGGCAGAAGCTTATTGCCAGCTATTTATCTGCCCAACATTTAGCACTATTTAATCAGCCAGGAACAGCTTTTGGCCAGTTAAATAGCATTTAGCTGGCTAAGAACTAATATGCCTCATAAACAACTATGGTAACATTATGACAGTAAGATTCTTAATCCGGAATAGCTATAATCATACTCGTTAATAAAGACTCCGAATCCAATGTTGGTTTTAGCTTGGTCTTGGCTTGGCCTCAGCCCCACCACTCCACCGCTTAATAAATGCTCTCAGCGGGAAGCATTATGTGGACCTTCATCATTGGCCAGCAAAGATTCATTTCGTACATCAGCATATTAATTATAGAATTATTAAAACAGATCTTTACTTGCATATATCTGCTAAACTTTAAGCTACTTACCTTATTTAGCTGAAATGACCCGACGCGTTTCGCACACCGTGCCTTATCAAGGGTCTCCCGCAGCCGCCTCTGTCATCCGCCTCACTATCAATTCAAGGAGCTCCTTGAATTGATAGTGAGTCAGATGACAGAAGTGGCTGCGGGAGACCCTTGATAAGGCACGGTGTGCGAAACGCGTCGGGTCATCTTCTCCCGGGTCATTTCAGCTAAATAAGATAAGTAGCTTAAAGTTGGCCACTGTTGGCCACTGTTGGGTTGGCCACTGTTGCAAACAGGATGCTGGGCTTGATGGACCTTCAGTCTGTCCCAGTATGGCAATTCTTATGTTCTTATGTTAAGAGGTTGGAGGCTGTCATGTATGATGTAGAATTGTGAAAAAAAGTAGAAATTTATCATTTCAATTAATCATGATCTTGTCAGCTCTGTATAAAAACAAGAAATAATAATAATAACAGTTTATATATCGCAGGACCGTGAAGTTCTATGCAGTTTACAATGATTAAAAGTTACAGATTGAGTAGTACTAACAGAGTTAAGATTTAGCGGTCAGTTATTGTGGGGAGAGATTGTTCAGTGTAGCTGCCTAAGTACTTTAGGAACAAATATGTTTTTAGGTGTCTCCTAAATTCCCCATAAGTATTTGCAAGCATGAGGAATTGTTTCAGGTCTTTACCCCATAATGCTGCCTGATAAGAGAAGAGATGATGATGGTGTCTTTTAAATTTACATCCTTTAACCGGTGGAGAGACCAAATTCAAGTTTGAGCTTCTCTTAAGTTGATTGGTTGAGAAAGAGAAAAAGTTAGTTATATATCTGGGGGATAGGCCGAAAAGTACCTTGAAGGCCTTGCATGATGGTGCAATACCTAATAGTTGACCAAAGCTTTTTACTTGCACTGCCTTCCATTGGATGATACAAACCACATGACAAGGCTTGCAGTCTTGCTTGTCTGGATGAAAGATTCTATCCATAGACAAGGAATGGAGACAAAGACCATTCAGGCCAAGTTCTTATTTTTCTTTTTCCAAACAACTCCAGACCAGATTGACTAAGGGGTCTCCTACTTTGTGTCTAAGATATAAAAGGTTAATGCATATGGCCTAGCACATCTGGTCCACTGTTTGCTTATTTTGGCTGCTGTTTTGAATCAACATCTTTTTATGTCCAGATTTCCTCTATTTTCATGACAAGAGAAGATGGAAGGAAAAGCGGAATTGTAGCTGATTAATAGAGCAAGAGAGGGACAAGAAGAAGAGAACAGCACATCCATATGTGAAAAAAACCTGCATAAACTGTATGAGTACTTTGTGGAAAAAAGAAGACAACAGTAACAAAATGTGCGGGGTAGAGGTCAGTGAGACCAAAAGCGTGTAAGTGAATATAGTTTCAAGTTTATTAGGATTTTATATACTGCCTATCAAGGTTATCTAAACGGTTTTACAATCAGGTACTCAAGCATTTTCCCTATCTGTCCCGGTGGGCTCACAATTTATTTAACGTACCTGGGGCTATGGAGGATTAAGTGACTTGCCCAGGGTCACTAGGAGCAGCGTGGGCATATAATACATAAGAACATAAGAACATAAGAACATAAGAAGTTGCCTCCGCTGAGGCAGACCATAGGTCCATCCTGCCCAGCGGTCCGCTCCCGCGGCGGCCCATCAGGCCCATTGCCTGAGTAGTGGTCTATACCTATCTATACCCTTCAATCCCTTTTTCTTCTAGGAATCTATCCAAACTTTCTTTGAAACCATTTAATGTTTTCTTGTCTACAACAGCCTCTGGAAGCACGTTCCATGTATCCACCACCCTCTGAGTGAAAAAGAACTTCCTAGCGTTTGTTCTAAACCTGTCCCCTTTCAATTTCTCCGAGTGCCCCCTTGTACTTGTGGTGGTCCTTAATTTGAAAAATCTGTCCCTGTCTACTTTTTCTATGCCCTTCAGGATCTTGAAGGTTTCTATCATGTCTCCTCTAAGTCTCCGCTTTTCCAGTGAGAAAAGTCCCAACTGCTTCAACCTGTCGGTATATGGGAGATTTTCCATTCCCTTTATCAGTTTAGTTGCTCTTCTCTGTACTCCCTCAAGTACTGCCATGTCCTTCTTGAGGTACGGCGACCAGTACTGGACACAGTACTCCAGATGCGGCCGCACCATTGCACGATACAGCGGCATGATGACTTCCTTCGTCCTGGTCGTAATACCCTTCTTAATGATACCCAACATTCTGTTAGCTTTCTTTGAGGCTGTAGCGCACTGCGCTGATGCCTTCAGTGTTGCGTCTACCATCACTCCCAGGTCTCTCTCCAGGTTACTGACCCCTAGCGGTGTTCCCCCCATTCTGTATGTGAACATCGGGTTCTTTTTCCCCACGTGCATGACCTTGCATTTCCCTATGTTGAAGCTCATTTGCCATTTTTTCGGCCCACTTTTCCAGCTGCGTTAGATCCTTTTGGAGATTTTCGCAGTCTCCCCTGGTTTGAGCCCTGCTGTATAGTTTGGTGTCATCTGCAAATTTAATAACCTCACACTTGGTTCCCGCCTCTAGGTCGTTTATGTAGATATTGAACAGGAGCGGTCCCAGCACCGACCCCTGCGGAACTCCGCTCGTGACCCCTTTCCAGTCTGAGTACTGGCCCTTTACGCCAACCCTCTGTTCCCTGTTCGCGATTAGTTGGCGATTAGTTCGTGGTTGGTGCGCTATTTATACTCCAGCTTCTCCACTGATTTTTTTTTTAGATTTGTGAATGCAAAGTCTATGCTACACACATACACAGAAGAAGTTTACAACAGGACACATTAAAGCAATCTGCGGAAATATCCCCATTTGTGCACGTTAATCGCTATTTATTTTTTTGGAGAGGGCATTACATGTGTGGGGAGTTGGGGTCTATGTTCGCATTTGCTAACTGGATAATGTAGACTTAACAATGAAGCTGTTAGGACCTCCAAAAGAGGAGGCAGTAAGTGCTCCCGTGTTATATTTTTGCAATTCCTGCACGCTATTTGAAAAATTAGCATGGGGCCTGCAAAACTAAAAACAGAAAATGCCCTATTTTACTGCTGCAGTAAAAATGAGCTTAGCATGTGGGAAAGTATTGTGTTAGAACATGCTAAACTCTTTTTTTTTTCCCCGCAGATTAGTGAAAGGGTCCTATAATAAATAGTCCATCTAGTGCCCCTCAACCACAAGAGGGCACCCGCTCAAACTCAGGGGCGGAAAATTTCACGGCGACACCAGGAAGTATTTCTTCACGGAGCGAGTGATTGATCGGTGGAACGGGCTTCCAGTGCAGGTGATCGAGGCCAGCAGCGTGCCAGATTTTAAGAATAAATGGGACGCCCATGTGGGATCCCTAAGAGGGTCAGGGCAAAACACTAGCTAATCTTAAGGGGAGGGTCTATAGTGGGCAGACTTGATGGGCCTTGGCCCTTTTCTGCCGTCATCTTTCTATGTTTCTATGTTTCTAGTCTGCCCAATAAGGTGGATAGAGTTGAGCTTACAAGTTACAACTATGTAGAATAGACTCTCTGGCCCGGAGTCTCGAACTGGCGCCAGAAGATGCCTGAAGTCAGTTAAAATTGCCGTTCAAATGGCATTGTTAACTGCTTTTAAGGCACCAGAATCACGCATACAGAGGCGCTCTAGGCTGCCAAACGCCATGTGAGGGTGGCTAATGCCGGAAGTGGCATTAGGTGGCCTAAAACGCCTCCATAGGTGTCATTCACATCATAGGTAGGCGCCAGAAATGTAGGCCATGAAAACTCTGGCCTACGTTTCCGGCAACTACTTTTGCCAGAGACACAATTCTGTACCCAGCACCATTGCATGATAGACAAGCGATCGGCGGCCGCCAACCATAACGCCAGTTACAGAATCCAGGCCTCTATGCTTTCATTCAAGGTTATAAGTGAGAGTATATGATAGCGAGTGTCAGCTAGTGTGTGGAAATGCATGCGAGAGATGGAGCATGTGTGTGCGCGCAGTCTAAAAGCAAGAGACAGTGTATGCACGAGATAGATAGACCGTGTGTATGTGCTTGTTTGAGTTGGGGAGAAAAGTGAAATGCATTAAAGGAAAGCACACAGGCAGTTCAAATGTGCAAGCCTGAACTAAAATATTCAAACTATTTGAGTTTTTTAAGCAGTGCCAAAATAAACCACATCTTTTCTAAAGACATATTTAGCTCAGCCCTGGCAATGTAAATCTTTCAACCATCCCAAGTATTTGTTTAAAGCCTTCATTGAAACACGTGTGCTCCCAAGAAAACAGAGGAATGTGATGTTAAAACCCTGGAGTCCAACAGCTGACCTACAGCTAGAATATGGGCAAGTCAAGAACACTTTGGATATTGCTAATGCACTTTGTTTATTAATGCTCAGCATTATATTTTATTTTAAATAAATGACAATTCGGTGGTTCCATCAAAATTGATTTATCTTTACGTTTCCTTGGACTTTATGGCAGTTAATTGGTCTGTAGAAACAAGAAAAACAAGTTGAAGAAAACCACTGTATCCCAGGCTTGGGGAGAAACTTATCACATATCATGACACTGTCCTGATTGTTAAAAATCTTCAGGCTATCTGCAAGCTTTTCACACATTGGCCCTGTTTTCAAACACTGTTTGCACAAGGGAATCCTTTTTGAACAGGGAACCCCCAAGAGCCTTGAAAGGGCTCCGGCTTTTCTGTGTCAGCAAAACAGGCCCAATGCCACTATTTTGGAAAAACGTGAATATTTTAGAGATAAGAGATCTCTCGTTGCCTACTGAAGAGAGAAAAAAACCTAAAAAAAAGTGTTCTCTCTTGTGCTACCTGTTTCAAAACCTAGAGAAATGCCACAACAGTTAGGCCATTTTAAGTGTGACAGATGTTCTGTTTGTTCTAATGTTCTTAAAATAACAGAATTTAAACACCTTGAAAAGAATTACTCTATTGTTTTCCTTGACTCCTGATTGGAACACTTCCAAATGCAGTCCAACGTGTTATGTTATGTGCATGTAAATTGGTTTATATAGGCAGGACAACAGGAAAGATCAGGCTTAGAATACAAGGACACAAAAGCAGTATTAAGCAACAACTAGAAAATGCTGTCTTTGTTAAATATTTTAGAGAGTTTTGTGATCAATACAGGAATCACGGAGAAGGAGAAAGGGACTTGTATGCTGGCTTTTTTTGTGGGTACACATTCATAGTTTAGAGAATGGCATGGGGACAAACTTTTCCCCATCCCTGCGAAAACTCATTTTCCCGTCCCGGCAGGTTCTTTTCCTGTCCCTTTCCTGCAAGCTCTGTCCTCATCTGCACAAGCCTCAAACGCTTTAAAATCCTAAGTAGCAGCATTCTAGAGCTCAGATTGTGATGTCATAATACCTCATTCCACCAATGCCTAAGCTCTGTCCTCATCTGCACAAGCCTCAAACACTTTAAAATCATACGTGTTCGAGGCTTGTGCAGTTAAGACAGAGCTTATAGGAATGGAGCAGGGACAACGACAAAACTCACGGGGACGGGACAGGGAAATTGAGTTCCTGCGGGGGCGGGGAAAAATGTGTCCCTGTGTCATTGTCTGACCAGTATACAGCTACTTATTTTATACCCAGGGCAATGGAGGATTTGCATAAACCCTAGCGGCCAGCATCAGACAAATTAACTCTGGATATTCAGTGCTGGGGTCCAGACATAATTAAGCCAGCCATGGTCAGCGTTTAAAAAAAAAAAAAAATGTTGACCACTTCCGGTTAAGAATCACCCAGATTTTGTATATGTTTACTTGGCTCTTCTTGTAGGTATCTTTATTCTCTGGTTTTGTTGGGGTTTTTTTTTTTTCTCCAAAACTGTTTATTGAAACGACAAAATACAAACAAAGCAGCTGATACAGCGTTTGTAATCTACAGAGCATGAAACAACTAACCACCAGAACAGGCGAGGACCTTCAGACGCCAGTCACACGCCAGAGAGTCCTGCTCGTGGGATCGAATTCAATCAAAAAAAAAAATGGAATTGTTACGGGTTGGCGGTCAGAGACGAAGCACTCAGCATCCTCCCCAGAACATGGCATCACGTGACCTCCCTCTGGCTTTGTTTTAATACACAACAACAACAAGACACTCCTGATTTGCCAAACAAATCCTAAACTAGAAAAAACAAGGAAGGCAACCAAGTCACATCAAGGTCTGCGTGGGGGAAGCTCACAGTGCCAGACTTGTCTCACAACTTATAAGCCAAATACAGTGTAACGTGTCAAGAAAGCACGTCCTCCAGCCGTCCTCTCTGTAACAACGGGATCTGGATGGGCTTCTTGTTCCCTGTGACCCATTCCCTAGATCCCCACCAATACTCATCCTACCTAAAAAACAACACGCCAACTCTATTTTGGTAATTAGCCGCAGCTCAGTTTATTAACAATAAAATTAACATATTATAATTTCCATATCAGCTTTAATTAACATAACTCCAAGAGCTCCTCCCGAGCTACCAAAACAAACATTCAGTGCCCTCGACCCTGCCACTTCAACAAGGGTCAGAGGGGTGGCATGTCCCTCATGCCCCATTATCCGGGTCACCTGACCCACCAGGCACGGCACCCCGCCGGCCCACCGCTCATCACCCGATGAGCCCCAATGACCGAGTAGCTCGGGAGATCCGCCCCGAGCTACTCCCAAGGACCAGAAAAACAAAGGGAGGGTGGGAGGGAAAAAACACCCTGGAGGACCCAAAACGGTTGAGTCCTCCACTGCCTACTCCCCTTTATCCCCTCGTCTCGGCGCGCGTGACCCTCCCCAGCCAATCAATTTAAATATGGCTCTCTGCCTTTCTGAAGGCCAATCAGCCACTGCACACATTTTTCCGCCCCCCCGACCGCCCCCCCCCCCTGCGAACGACCCGGAGGCACACCAGCCCCGTGTTACCTTCTGCCCTTTGACACGAGGTCTCGGGCTTCCATTTTGTGTTCTGTTGGAGGCCAGGTTCCTGAAGAAGGGCTCCTCCCGAAACCAGCGCGGTTGAACCTTTCCTCCTGGCGCGGTTTTTCCGTTGGTGTGACAGTTTTGGATAAGTATTGTTTATTTTTGGATATGTTCTTCGCTTTTTGGTATGGTTTTTGATTTTGCTGTGATTTTGTGCGTGCTTTTTGAGGGGGTTTGGCTGGCAGGGTTTGTGTGGGGGTCGCTCAGGTTGTTTGTGTTGTGTTGAGTTTTATTTACTCACTTTGATTGTTGATTGCTTTGATTCTTGCACACACAGGGCGCTCGATGATGGTGTGTGGGTGGAGGCTTATTGCCTTGACCCAGAAGTGAAGTGTCGGAGCTGCGCTCCTATCACTGAGGGTTCACACTGAGAGCGCCCTACAACATTATACAGTGTGACATGCTTTCTTGACATGTTACACTGTATTTGGCTTATAAGTTGTGAGACAAGTCTGGCACTGTGAGCTTCCCCCACGCAGACCTTGATGTGACTTGGTTGCCTTCCTTGTTTTTTCTAGTTTTGTTTTAATACAATCAGAATTACTTTTAATTTTTGGTTTCTGGTATGTTTTGACATTTGTCCTCTTCCAAATGTTATTTTTGTGTATTCTTTATGTATTTATTCTGCATATGTTAATATATATATATATATTTTAAATTTATGATACTACTTCACTGGTTCTTTCTTTGAAACAGACATAGGTTCCCTTTTATCAAGCCGTGTTAAGGTTGTTTTATCGCTGGCCGCTGCAGTAAAAACTCTGATACTCATAGAATTCCTATGAGCGTCGGAGCTTTTACCACAGTAGCCGGCGATAAAAAAACCCTAACACGGCTTGACAAAAGTTTTTTTTAAATTATTTCTAAATGAATTAAAGGAGGGAGACTTATCAACATAGACTACCGTTGTTTTATTTAAGTATTAACCCCAAATATACTGGCACATATTTGGGATGTTATTGTTTTTATGGACTCCTTTTAGGATTTTTTTTAATGTTATTAATAAACCTGTAAGTGTCCAGGTCATCTTCTCCACTTTGCTGTTTTTTACCTTCCGGCATTTGTTTGTGGTTTCTACTTTGGACAGTGGAGTATTAATGTACTTTGTTGTGATCATTGATAATTATGTCACAGTATATAAAGCTTTTCATTTGCTGCTTTGAAACAGATTAGGAACTCAAAGAGGCACTGATAGTCGGCAGGGCTGTTTGCGTGCTTGCCACTGCAGAGCATTTTTTTCTGAAGCCACTGATATAAGTAGTTTTTGAAATTTGTGTACATAGACACATAAGAAAATCTCATTGAACTCCAGTGGATATAGAATTGGAATTGGTGTAACATTATAATTTATGAGTTTGATACCTTTAATAATATGTATGTTTATGGTATACTCTTTCATCCAGGTATTAAGTTTCTTCCACCTTTAATGCAAATAGAATTCATAAATTCTTGGTGTTAGTCATATTTAGATATGTTTAATATTTAGCCAATTCAATCAGCTATATTTTTTTTACTTTTCTAACTTAAACTGCATAGCTGTATGACTAGCAGCTGAATATCACTGACTCTATGTCAGTGGTGTAGCTAAATTTCCACAGGAGGTAAATAAAGCTAATGATTTATAAAAGCTGCTTCATATTTAATGCTCAGGCATTATAGGGATATTCAGACTTCCACCTCAGTATTATAACTTATGGTGGCAGAGATCCTCATTATTCCCAACCTGGCTATTTATTATATTTTTTTGTTTCCTTAATTGCTACTTTGACTCTCTTATTCTCCTATTCAGTTTGATGAATAAATAAATACTTATTTCATAGAATATATATTTCCCAGCAACATTAGCAAATATGAAGCGGGACTTAGCTTTGAATTTGTAGTTTTGGCAAGGGGATAAGAATCAAAACTACAAATTCAAAGCTAAGTCTCGCTTCATATTTGCTAATGTTGCTGGGAAATATATATTCTATGAAATAAGTATTTATTTATTTATCGAATTGAATAGGAGACTAAGAGAGTGAAAATAGCAATTAAGGAAACAAAACAATATAATAAATAGCCAGGTTGGGAATAATGAGGATCTCTGCCACCATAAGTTATAATACTGAGGTGGAAGTCTGAATATCCCTATAATGCCTGAGCATTAAATATGAAGCAGCTTTTATAAATCATTAGCTTTATTTACCTCCTGTGGAAATTTGATTACAAAGAAAAAAAGAAAGAAAAAGAAATGGATTATCAGAGTGGTGTAGCCAGACAGCCAATTTTGGGTGAGCCTGAGCCCAAAGTGGACATCTCTCTGTCCTTCTCTCTCACCCCCCACCAAGCATGCCATTGAGCCCTGCCTGGCCCCGCACCCCCGGAGCTGGGACAGCAGTGGGCAACAAGTCGCCCTTCCCCAGAAGTGGAGCACTGGGCTGCACGGAAGGGTGGGACTCTGCCACAGCCTAGCCCAGTCACGGTGCCTGAGCCGCCACAGCAAGCTCTTCCTTGGCCTGCATTGCACAGGCGAGTACTGGGCCTTTATCTCCCACGTGCTTGCCATGCCACTGTGGGAGAGATTGGGTTGGTCTGAGACGGTAAGGTTTTAGGGCGGTGATCTTGCACACTAGCCATAAGGTCGTTGAGGCCGTTACCAAAAGCATCTGTCCTTTGAAAGGCAGCCTGCTAAGCATGGCCAGAACATTCAGCGGGCCGAGATAGAAAAAGTGGAAACTTTTCTCATGACCCTAATAATGTCATAAAGAGCATCTACCAGCCAATATTCAAACACTCCAATAATAGAAGTAACTCTTCCCATTTCTATCAGCCACTGGCGATCAAAAGTGGCTGATAGAAATGGGAAGAGTCCTTAATTTAGTTCCCCCGACCTTGTAAAAGATGAACGAAACGCGTCGGGAAGGGGAACTGACAATGACAATAAGATAAGTCCCTTTGATTCTTAAAAGTTATAGTATAAAAGTAAAGAAAAGTAAAAAAGTTTTAGAAATAATAAAAAAATATATAAAAAAGATGCCATAATAGTTATGAGGAGATTAATGAAGAGTGCCACTACTGCCAATCTTGTTAGAATTGGTGGATTCTAAACTCCCATTTAACTATTGTTGGAGTGTTTGAATATTGGCTGGTTTATATATATCAGTGTGTCTTTGAAGTTGGATAAAGAGCATCTGACACATAATTCACTACCAATAGAACCATTTGGGAGGATTTCTCGTCATCCAATGTCAGAAGATGTCTAAGCTGAGTATGGCAAGCACAAGCCATAAACAATTTTAGCCCAAGGGCTAATGCTTCAAATTGCCTCTTAAGGACCACATCCACCTTACTATCCTGTGTTCACTAGGTGAAGAGGTCCACTTGGCAACTTGGGTAACTAGTGAATCCACCTTAGATTGATCAAAAATCTGCTGGAAATCAGGAGCCACCATGCAGAGCTTGGACATAGTTCTAGCTATCCTCAGGGAGCCCTCTAGGGCCTCCCAGTAATCTGTGATGAGCTTTGTGATGTCTGGATGCAAGGAAAAGTATGTGGTCTGAGTTATACAGTCGCTAATAACTGAGCTCTGAGAAGTGGAGGCTTGCAGGGATTCCAGTTTCAATTCCCGCAACAAATCTGCAACAAGGCCAGGAAGGGCTGTTGCCTTAAATAGGCACCACACTATCATATCCTCTCCTTGGTCCAGGGCACCTATCGCTTCTTGCCTGTTGGCCTTGTGCTGAGCCATAATCTTTCAGGAGAGAAGTAGCTCTCTGGGATAATAGGAACATAGATCCAGAACTTCACTCATCCCAGTCTTTGACAGACTGGGCCTCCAGGTCTGGCGACACGTTTGCCTCTGATCTGGGATCCACCTGAGGGAAGTCCACCACCTGTTCAGCCCCAGATATGCTTGCAGACCCAGATACACTTGCAACAATTTAAATATGCACTCCACATCAGACTCACAAATTCAAGAATGAACCCCTGACCGGACAGGCCAAAGGACCCTTGGAGAGACTCACTCTTCCTTCTCTTGGGCTCCATGGTGAATACACAACTGAGTTTTGCCAATTCACTGTCAGACGGCTCCAGAAGGGGTCTCTTCCCTGAAAAGTGAGTCTCCTGTGGATCCCCTGCCCTAGAGAACAGATATATTGATTTTAAGCAAAATTGAAGGGTTCTGAGGCAGAAGCTTTTAAAAAATAATCAGGAAATCCTTGATGGCTGCCACAGCAATTCTGGTGCCAAAAAGAAAATGGGAAGAAAATGGAAAAATCAGGAAATGTCAAAAAAGAGTTTCTGGAGGTGGGGGACCCTATCCTTGGTTCCAGAAACCTCCAAAACCACATAAGACAGACCCGCTCTCTGATTTTGGAACCTACAGCTGGGAAAATGGAGAAGACTGCCTCAAATTCTACACAGAAAGTGTGATCTTCTGGCTGACTCAATCCCCTACACTCCTCGTGTCGCGATGGGGGAGAAAAAACCCAGCTGGCTCCAATAAATTCCAAACGACTGGACACAGAGTCAAATAGCTTACGCTCAAGCTCCTGATAAATCAGGGATGCAAGCAAGCTACTGGGGAACCGTCCCCAAGCTCCACAAATATTAAAGCAGGCTGGCAAGACAAGTATCCCCGAGAGCTGATCCTACAAGCAGCAGACTTCCACTACACAAATCTGTATCATAGCTCAGGCACAGATCCTACCACGTAGGAATCTTTGGGTACAAAAGCCTCGAACTTCGTATGCAAAAGATACCCTCCCCAAATAATTTTTAAAAAAATGCAGAGCAGATCAGAAAGACATTTTCTCAACTTTCTTGCAAAAGGGAAAACTGAGGAAACATGGCACAGCCCTCTGGGAAGGCGGCGGAGTCGAAAGAGTGTAACATCCTTCTGCAGCAACTTGCAGGTTCAGGGGCAAGACCCTATTGTTCAGGACTACTATACACATTGCACTAGAAAAACAACTTTATGATGCATCTCCCTCATCTGCTATGACATGAAACAAAATTACTAAGGTCATGAAGAGAGTATTTTGAGTTTGTGAAAACCAAACACTTCACTCTCCTCTGCTTCCTGTACAATGTATTAGTCTTCTAAGCCCACTTGTGTACCTGAATTGTAATGTGTCTTGAGCTCTGAAATTCAACTTTAAAATCTTATAAACCTTTTTCTTCATACTAAAGGAGCCATATTTAAAGGCATGGCACTCTGCAGCAGTTACATTGCTACACTAATCCCCTCTTCAACGAAACCACGCTAACGTTTTTTAGTGCAGAGAGCTGCACTGAATGGCCTGCGCTGCTCCCGACGCTCTTAGGACCTCAATGAGCGTCGGGAGCAGTGCGGGCCATTCAGCACGGCTCTCTACGCTAAAAACTGCTAGCGCGGTTTCGTAGAAGAGGGGGTAAGTTTACGTGAAGGACCAGTCCTAGACGTTATCACTGCTACTACTATTTAGCATTTCTATAGCTCTGAAAGGCGTACGCTGCGCAAAACATTTAATGGATGGTCCCTGCTCAGAAGAGCTTACAATCTAATTTGGACAGACAGACAGGACATCTCAGGGTTGGGGTGTTGCTAATAGAAGGAATGATACAATGGGTAAAGGTAGCAGACATTATTTGCTAAATGTGTTTAGAAGTCAGCACTTTGCAGTTACTGTTCCTGTTCTGTAAAATAATACCACATGCTTAATTTATGCTCTGAACAATAACTAAAGCCTACAGAAAATGAGCTGAATTTCTATTTACTTTATTTCTGCAAAAGCAATGGTGTCAATATTCAGTTCATACAGGTCAGTATTTTTAAAACACTGGGAGCTGTGGTCTGCAGTTGCTCCCAGAAGCTAGCCAAGTACTGCTGAAATTCAATGCCACTATTCGGATAGTTTTCTGGGCAAGTTAGGACTGCTATGTATGTGATTCTTGCCTGGATTGTTATCTGGCACTGAAACTGATTATCGGCAGTACCTGGCTCTACCTGTGGACGTCCAAGCACTAACCAGAAAGTCGCAGTCACATGTGATATCCAGAATCAGGAGTTAAGCAAGCATGAGCTGCTCCTGCCCTATTAACTCCTGCTATATATTGACCCCAGTCTGTTTGCAATAGGCCTAAAAATCATTTCCAAATATTCCTCTCATTGGCTGGATTCATTGCTGTTTCAGGATTTCCCCAATGAATATGCATGAGATCTATTAGCATACAATGAGTGCATGCAAATAGACCTCATGTATATTCATTGGGGAAATCCTGAAAATCCGACTGGACTGCGGCCCTCGAGGACCGACATTGGACACCCCTGCGCTAACCAGTTAGCACGGCAGCAATACGCTTGCGCTAGCTGCTTTGTGCATCCACGCCCATTCCCCACCCCTGACATGCCCCCACCATAACAAAAAAAATAATTATTGCACAGCTTGCATGTGCAGATGGCAAAACATCCCATTTTTGTTGAGTTCAGCATGTGTTAGAGCAGTGGTTCTCAACCCTGTCCTGGGGACTCCCCAGCCAGTCGGGTTTTCAAGATATCCCTAATGAATATGCATGAGAGAGATTTGCATATAATGGAAGTGACAGGTATGCAAATCTCTCTCATGCATATTCATTAGGGATATCTTGAAAACCCGACTGGCTGGGGGGTCCCCAGGACAGGGTTGAGAACCACTGTGTTACAGCCTAGCACAGCTTAGTAAAAGGCATAAGATATCCCAGATTTTCTAGGATCATTTCAAAGCTTTCCCTATGCCGACATCCCTTCACATTCAGTGGTGATATATGTTTACTTAAAATGGCCCTCTCTTCCGCAAATCTGTTCGCAGATAAAAACATCAGGTTTTAACAATGATTTCATGATTTAAGTGCATCATGGGAGCTCCTGAATCAGTGGCATAGTGAGGGTGAGAGGCGTCCGGAGCGGCAGTGCCCCTCTCCCGCCCTTGTCTCCGCCCCACTTCCTTTCCCTGTACCTCTAGTTGTTCACCGTGCTCCCCACGACCCCGTCATCTCTCCCTCTGATGTCACTTTCTATGCGTGGCACTTGGAGTGATGTCAGCAGGAGAGACGACATGGTTGTGGGGAAGATGTTAAAGTCGTTGCTCGCGGCAATGAACAACTTGAGGTATGGGGGAGGCACACGCGTGGCGAGCAGTGGGAAGAGGAGGGGCAGAGAGGAGGGGTGCTGGCACCCCCCGCCAACATGGCACCCAGGGTGGACTGCCCCCCCCCCCCTTCCTACACCACTGTCCTGGATCACTTCCAAATTGCAAAATTAATTCCATTAAACACAGTACAATATGGCAGTGGTTTGATATTCAAGTGAATTTGTGTTCAAAATGAATTAAGTTAGGGTTTTCCATCTGAAACTGTCCTATAGGTTGAGCAATCTGAGTTACAAGCTAGTGGAGCAATATCTGTCCAGCACCACCTTATGGAGTGACGAGTGGAGGAGTACCCTAATGGTTAGAGCAGGTGCTGAAAGCCAGTGAAGTCCAATCCTCCTGCTGCTCCTTGTGATCTTGGGAAAGTCGCTTAACTCTCCGTTGCCTCCTGTACACATTTAGATTTTGAGCCCTCCAGGGCATCTGAATGTAATTCGCCTTGAGCTACAACTGAAAAATGGTGTAAGATCTAAGACTGTTTCAGACCTTCAAATATGTCACAAGGCCACTCAGCATTCCATATGCTTTGGGTCAGTTATACCTGCTTGTGTTAATATGGGTAGAAGAAAAGGACAAATCAGCAACTAAGTGGTTAAGCGTTTATGATTGGATTTGATTTTATCTTTGCTTGGAATGTGGTTGGAGTGTCCCACTTCTAACAACTGTTTGCTAAGTTAAAGCCTCAGTGTTTACACAGGCTTGGTGAATGGAGCTGCCTGGTCACCAGATGTGAACACTTCTCCACAAGGCTGCTGCTTTCAGTCAGATCACCGTCCGAAGGGTCCCTGCCCCAATCTTCTTCCTCAGGACGTCCACCAGCCGTTCCAACCTAAGGGGTGGGGGGAGGAAAAGGAGCAGAGAGAAGAAAATAAAGGGAAGGAAGGTTAGGAATGTTCTGGTTGTGAGAGGCAGTGTTTGCTCGGGCTCAAGCCATCCTGGTGGTCATGGTACGAGACAAAGCATCACTATAAGAGACAAACAAAAGGGGGGTAGGATGCTGACAACTTGTGAAAAAAAAAGAAAAAAAAACCCCCATGCTCCATCGCTGACTAGGTCTACATCGTGCAGTACAGGAGCCATGAGTGGAGTGACAATGGACCGAACTTCAGAGACAGTCATGGTGTGTGACCTCTGAAGAAATGCAAACATTATAGCACAAGAGTTTTTATAACCCCATGATGGACAGCAAAATCTGGCGCTTAGCCTTTCAAAATAACTAGCTAACAGTGCACATAGTATACCCAAATATTTCTGGTCTTGACAAGTTACTTTTTCAGGAAGGCTTGCAGATTAACACTATTCTCCAGAGCTGGCTATTTAACTTGAAAATTAACAGGGTCAGTATTCAAAATGATTGAACCGGGCAACAGAGACACCTGCCTGGTTAAACCGCTTGCACGAGGTTATCCATTGATATCCAGCAGCACTTATCCAGATCGTGTCGCTGAATATCAATAATGGCCATCAAAGTCAAAGCCAGCACTTAACCACAGGACTGCATAAAACCGATGCAGTTAAGTGTTGAATATTGCACTTAACCTGCATAAGAGATAGCCGGCTGCATATCTGGTGCCCAGATCTGGCCTGATATTGAAGACAAACAGCCAAAAAACGTTGACTGCTGCTGCTTGAATATTTACCCCAATGATTTCTTTACTTCAAGACCTATGAAGGCGTTTTTATGCCTCAGCTAGAGCAGATGACTCAGATTAACTACTGTGTAAGAAGCATATGCTATTTCTGCCAGTCTTTGATAAGATTTGTCTTGGAAGACTTATTGATGTTTAGTATTATGCATACATTTGTGTGTGATTTTACAAATTTCAATGGGAGCAATTTTCAAATGGTCTGCTTTGCTGCAAAGTCTACTTTTTACCTGTTAATTTAGCACCACATCTCTACAGGAGAAGCATACATGTGGTTTCTCGTACAAGTCTATCCCTGCTACTCTGGAGTCTTAAAAGACGTAATGGAACTGTGTTCCAGGCAGTTCCCCCAGAAGGGGAAGGCATTTCTGGGAGCATGTTTTATGTGTGTTCTGTAACAAATACATCTAGATTAATGTTTCCAATCTACTTGTATTGTTTCCAAGCAAAGCTTTGCCCATAGTTAAAGCAGTTGTAAGTCTACAATAATTTTCAAAAACTGCTTTAACTATGGGCAAAGCTTTGCTTCAAAACAATACAAGTAGATTGGAAACATTAATCTAGATGCATTCGTTACAGAACACACATAAAACATGCTCCCAGAAATGCCTTCCCCTTCTGGGGGAACTGGCTGGAACACAGTTCCATCACGTCTTTTAAGACTCCAGAGTAGCAGGGATAGTCTGTTATAACCCCTCCTTTCCAGAGCCTGCAGGGAAGAGAAGGTGAGGGAGTGAGTTTGGAGCAGAAGAAATAGGGTTACCATATTTGCAGAGTCAGAAAGAGAGGACACAAAAAATAAAAATGGTTGCAACCTTTGATAAAGAAATATTTAATTGTAGGAAATGTGTAAATAGCTTTTAGTTAATGAACACACATCAGTGACTGACAAAGTATAGCAGTAGACCAGTGTCTTGCAAATTGTGTACCACAGAGAGATTCCAGGTGTACTGCGAGAGATTCCAGAATTTATTTTTAAAATTCTCTTCATAAGAAATAATTCATAAAATAAATATGCACAAGAATAGATGACATGTATGTCATGTACGCAAGAGTCTGTCACCAGCACCTCTCCTCCACCCCGCCCCTTCTCCGCCACTTTCACCTGCTTCTCGCGCCAGCCTCGGCTCCCTTCTGATATCACTTCCTGTCACAGGACCAGGATGTGACATCAGAAGGGAGCTGAGGGCGGTGCGAGCAGCAGGTGGAAAATGCTGCTCATGCTGGTGAACATTTACAGAGGTATAATTTCAAATATAATGTGCTGCAAAAAACATTTGCTCCGTTTAGCATGCCAAAGCTAAAAAAGTTTGCGAGACTGCAATAGACAATCTACTTTTCAAAAACTTTTGAATTTCAATTTGACCGAGTCTGAGCATGAGTGTATATATCAGAACAGTAGATATCCCTCAACAACTTTTGCTGGTTTCTGAGATAAGTGTGAAAGTCTTTGCTTGATGTCTGCTTAAAGTTGTGCTGTAAGAACAAAATTCTTTTGACAGATTCAACCAGCAGGGAAAGGGAGAGATCAGCAATACTTTTTTTTTCTTTCATTAGCATCCCCATGTGTCCAGACTAACTAATAGGCCAGCGATGGTTTCCTATATTTTCCTAAAAAATAAAAAACCTGGAGGACATATATGAAGAAGTCCAAAAGGAAGACATGTCCTCTTTAAAAAGAACGTATCGTTCCCTT
Organism: Geotrypetes seraphini; assembly: GCF_902459505.1. NCBI lineage: Eukaryota > Metazoa > Chordata > Amphibia > Gymnophiona > Dermophiidae > Geotrypetes > Geotrypetes seraphini. The sequence continues at coordinate 93,197,362 of NC_047090.1, read as the reverse complement.
ATCCAGCCCCTCTTCTCCTGTTACTCTTGCCTTTGGTCTATTTGCTCCATCAGTTCCACTTCCTTTTTGTCTACTAATTAAGCCCTAGTCCAAAAACAAAACCATTAGACCAGCATAAAAATATATAAATACATTGTTTTATTACAACGAACACTGAAAATTCTCAATTGCTCAATATGGCCATGTTTTGCCACCTCTGGGGCTGTGTCAGGTACTGAGACAAATATAGGTCAATGACAATCTAATTGTAAACACAGTACACTGTTCAAGTCAGTCCCAGTCTACTTTTGAACACAGTTCGCTGTTCAGGTTGATAACACAGTGTTCGATGTCCACAAATATATTGTTATCAACCTGAACAGCGAACTGTGTCCATAGGTAGACTGCGACTGACTTGAACAGTGAGGTTTTGGCTTTCAAAACAGCGTGCTGGTCTGCTAGTTGCTTTTGGACTGGATCTGACAGATTTTGCAGAGCTCTTGCCTATCTGTTTATTTGGGACCTACAAATTAAGCCCTACTTGGATTCAGGGTGGGCATTTCTCAGACAGCCAGTTTACTGTTTGGCCAAATACAATAACAGGGTGGCTGGTAGGATTCTATTCTATAAAGCTGTTTAAAAAGGCAGCCCCCCCTGCAATGTTAAAGCACCTACCAGAATCGTACCTACATAGGTGTAGGCCACCTAATGCCACTATGAGCATGGCTAATGTCAGAAGTGGCATTAAGTGGCCTAAAGCGCCAATGTAGGCATGATTCATGACAAAGATAGGCACCAGAAATGTAGGCCTGGAAAATCCAGAGCTACATTTCCAGCGCTCTCGTGTTATTGACATGCGATTGGCAGCCACTGATATCAACATCCTATCAGGGCCTTACTTTCCTTTTCACTATCTGGGCACTCCTTTCCTTTTCAGAACATGACTATAACTGGGTACATATGTGCCTAAAAGTTAGGGGTAAGCACTTATACCAGTCATAGACCTGGTGTACATACTTGTTTCTAAATATTGTTGATATACCTGTAAAGTGTTCTGTAAATTACACACCTGACTCTCGCCCAAGCTCCACCCATGTGGACATCCCCTTACAAATACAAGCCATATAAGTTAAGCAAGTATTTGAAGAATAGTGCTTAGATGGACTTTTGGTATTAACATGCATATGTTTGCAATAAGCATATAATGCCATTATGCTAAACATTTACACGTGTAAAGGGCAACTTATATGTTAGTGCCTCTGTTACAAACTTGAGCTATAAATGGTTTTATACATATTCCAGTCTTCGGGAACAGTTTGGTGGCAAGTCCTGGATTTTTAACTTGTGACCCCCAAATATTTTGGGATTCTTGCTCTTTCCTAATGGAGAAAGAAGTCGACACATCTGCTTTGTACTTATAAGTTAAAAGCTTTACAGAGATGCGTTCCTGAGGGAGGTGGTGGAGAGGAAAACGGTGGCAGAGTTCAAAAAAGTGTGGGATGAACACAGAGGATCTCTAATCAGAAAATAATGGTATATATTGAAGAACTAAGACCATAACTGGGCAGACTTGCACGGTCTGTGTCACGTATATGGCCATTCAGTTGAGGATGAGCTGGAGTGAGCTTTAACAGAGACTCCAGTAGATGCATGATACCAGGCAGAGCTCTAGGTTTATGGCCCAGAAATTTCTAAGAAAAAGAACAATTTAAATTCAATCATTAAATTATAGAGAGTGTATATTTGGGTAGACTGGTTTACCATTCGGGTTAGGGTTACTAGATGTCTGGATTTCCCCGGACATGTCCTCTTTTTGAGGACATGTCCGGGGGTACGGACGGCTTTTCAAAACCCAGCACTTTGTCCTGGTTTTGAAAAGCTGTGTCGGGCATGGAGCAGCCATCACGCAATGATGTCATGCGTGTGATGTCATCACGTACCATCTGTGCATGTGTGGACTTCCTCCCTGCCTGGCAAGAGCAGACAGTGTGGGGGGAGGGGCAGGGTGGAATTAGGGCAGGGATAGAAAAAACTAGGCAGGCCTGAGGGTGGGGCTAGAGGTCCGGAGTTTCCGATAGGAAAATCTGGCAACCCTAATTTGGGTCTTTATCTGGCATCATTTACCATGTTACTGTCACTATGTAAAATTCAAATGATTCCCAGAACAGAAGAGTGCATCCAGGTCCTACCTGAATTTCTCTTCTTTTCTGCCCTGTAAACCCTAACTTCTACAAAGATTTTCACAGTTCCTGATACCTCAATCTAGACTCTCTTTCCATTCAACATCTGGTCTTTCAGTGTGTGCTTACAGAATGGCTCCTTAAGCCAGAGCAGCAGCCATCCTGAACCGAACACTGGATAAGCAGAAACTAGTTGAGTTACTTTTGTGGTTTATGAAAATCTACGTTGAAGCAATAATTGCACCGCTTGAGGGTTTCAGGAGACAAAATCCAGAGTGATTAAACTATGAGGCCATAGGCAAGGTAATCTATCCAAACAAGGAAACCGGATTTTTACAGGCAAAACCTTCAGGCGATAACTTGCTTATGTAATATGCATTAAATGATTTTCATGGTCTTATTTTTTTTCCTTTGTCACAAACAGTTAGTTTTCTGTAGAATAAAAGCTCAGAGCTTTATTATTTTTAACATATGATAATGTAGTATGAAACCTTGCATTCTGACGGAACAAATAGTTTTGTAAAACAAAAATCCATCAAAAGCAAGGTTGCTTTTAGGGTGTCTTCATACACCCTGAAAGCAAAGCCTCAAAAGCAAAAATAGCAGCTTAATTTTGCTAATAACACTTTTTTGTAATCATTTTTTTTTAAAATTAAAAATGAATCCATGCTCACTGAAAAGTTCTCAGCACCAACCAAGAAGAGAATGATGTGAAGCCATAAAACTTACAAGTTATTCCATACTTTTCTTGACACTTTTCGTTTCAATGATATGAAATGAAATGAGAAGTGTCATGAAAAGTGTCAAGAAAAGTATGGAATAACTTGTAAGTTTTATGGCTTCACATCATTCTCTTCTTGGTTGGTGCTGAGAACTTTTCAGCAGCCCCACGTACACAGAGCATCAATTAATGATGGGTAAAGAAAGGGGGAAGGAGTGTGAGTAAATCTGTCTTTATGTTTTCACGAAGCACATGAGTACATTTTCAGTCTGGCAGACAAAAGTCAAGCTATGATTGCACAAGACGGTATGTATTTACATGCTCCAACCCTGTCTCCTCTGCGGCACCTGTTTGCACCATCTCATCTCAGATCATTGAAGGCAAACAATACACACAGTGCAATGTTTTTTGCATCATCACTGCTTTTGAGCAAAACACAGAAGATTGACTTTATTTGTGGCAGATACAATCCTGCACCCTTATCCACCAAAAGCCTCCTTGCCTAGATATAAGACCAGTCTAAAGACCTATTTTTTCTCAGGCATTTACTGATGGACTAGTGCTGCTGACTGCTGATGGGTGCAAGAAGCTACGGTGCCTTAAAAAGGATTATTCTTCTATGACATGCTAAAGCATTTTACAGTAATTTTTTCTGTTTGCATGCACTAACTGGCAAATTCTATATAGTGCATTTAAAGTTAGGCACTGATATAGGCACCTAAATATTTAATAGACTTATTGGCATAATAATTAACAAGCAGCATCTCATACGTGCTGTAAATTACATTTGGATGTTAGGTGCTTAACATCCAATTAAATAGGCCTGGTTAGGGGAGGCCATGGTTGTGGTTTGCATGTAGGCATATGTTTTGGACTTACCATATATACTTGAATATAAACTGACCAAAAATGGGGGTCTCGGTTTATATTTGAGCCTTGATCTTTCTTGCTTCTACCCTCTGTCCAACGATTGCATCTTCTCCCCCCCCAACCAGCACTTCTGTTCCTGACCCTGCCTGACCGTTACTATAGGCCTACCACCTCCCTGCCCACTAATCTGCACTTGTTTACACCACTGCCTGACAGCCACTTCAGTGCTACCACCTCCCCACCCGCTGACTGACACATCTGTCCTTCCTCTCAGCCGACCAGCACTGTTCTTACCGGCAAAGGCAAAGGAGACCAGCATTTCTGGGTATCCAAAGGAGGGAAACAAGCATCCAATTAGAAGCATTTACAATAAATTTAAGAGGGGAAAGGGAAAGTCTTGCTTTCAGTTGTCCCAACAAACCTCCGACTAGAGAGCTGCACGGGAACGGGGATGACAGGAATCCCGCGGGTTCCCCCTTTGGGTCACGGGGATCCCGTGGGGACGCCCCCTAGGGTCACGGGGATCCCGTGGGGACGCCTCCGAGGGTCGCGGGGTTCCTGCGGGGTTGGATCGCAGTGCACTCGAGCCGTGAGGGTAGTCTCCTTCTCCTTACCTGCCCTGTCGCAGCACACAGCCGAACGGAAATCTTCCCGATGTCAGTGCTGACGTCGGAGGGAGGGCTTAAGCAAAGCCCTCCCTTCCTCCGAAGTCAGCGCTGACATCAGGAAGACTTCCGGTCGGCTGTGTGCGGCAGGGCAGGTAAAGAGAAGGCAATTGCGTACGAAAGAGGGGGGAGGGGGCGGTCCGCCCCGGAGAATGTGCACAGCCGGTCAGGTCCCCCGATCGACCGACAACAGGCTGGCCGACAAATCTCCCTGCCCTGTAGCCGCAAATCTAAATTACCTCTTACAGCAGCTTCACTACTCCAGCTGCTGTAAGAAGGTAATTTAGATTCGCGGCTACAGGACAGGGAGATTTGTCCGACCGGGCCTGTTCTGTTGTCGGTCGGGTGCAAAAGCGCCACAAAGGTGGAGGCAGGGAGGGAGGAAAGGTGGAGTGGAGAAGAAAAGACGCTTAAGGGGGGAGAAGGCCGCTGAAAGCACTGGGGAAGACAAAGGGGTGGAAAAGAACGCTGAAAGGACATGGGGTAAACGGGAGGAAGGGGGGGGGGAAGGACCCTGAAAGCACTGGGGAAGACAAAGGGGTGGAGAATGCCACTGAAAGGACATGGGGAAAACAGGGGTGGAGAAGGCCGCTGAAAGGACATGGGGAAGACAGAGGGGGGAGAAGGCCGCTGAAAGGACATGGGGAAGGCAGAGGGGGGAGAAGGCCGCTGAAAGGACATGGGGAAGGCAGAGGGGGGAGAAGGATGCTGCCTGACAGGACATGGGGAAGATGGTGGGGGAGAAGGACACTGAAAGGAAATGGGGAAGAGGGAATGGGAAGAAGACGCTGGCAGGGAAGAAGACAGAGGTGCCAGACTATGGGGGAGCGGAGGGAAAAAGATGGGTGCCAGACCAATTTGGGAGGGGGGAGAAAGGGAGAGGCACAGTAACAGAGCAAATGGAAGACACAGAGAGAAGAGAGGCAGTGGATGGAAGGAATTGAATGAGAACATGAAGAAAGCAGAAACCAGGCAATAAAGGTAGGAAAAAAATTCTTTTTTTTTTTTTGCTTAAGGATAAAGTAGTATATTAGTTGTGTTGATAAAAATTTATAAACATTAGAGGCTCTGGTAGAAACCCGTTTACAAAGTATGTATTCTTCCCAATTAATATTTCCAAATTAATAAAGTCTTTTTGCTTATTTTTAAATGGGTTTCTACCAGAGCCTTTAATTCAGTAGCATAATTAAATTAAATAACTATTTCTGTAGTTTATAGGGACAGGCGGGGACGTAGGGGATTCCTCGCGGGGACGGGCGGGGACGGAGGGGATTCCTCACGGGGACGGGTGGGGACGGAGGGATTCCTCGCGGGGACGGGTGGGGACGGGTGGGAGTCCTCACGGGGACGGGTGGGACTTTGGCGGGGACGGGTGGGGACGGGTGGGATTTCTGTCCCCGTGCAACTCTCTACCTCCGACTTGTGTGACAGGTTCCATGATGGCATTATTCCAGAAGATCCTCTCAAAGTCATCATGGTAACCTAGCCTACTTCCACTGGAGATACTGGTATTCAGGGCATCTGCTCCATTTGCCTCCACATGCTGCTGCAGAACAGAGTATCAATGAACCAAAAACCTGCCTCCACAGACATACTTCTTGATGATCAGGACACCTGCAATGATGGAGATGAGCAGTACAGACACTACTGACAGGATTATTGAAATCAAATCTTGGCACACTTGCAAAGGTTCCGATGATTCCTGAGAAATTGAGCCACCAGTACATTTCTTTTTCAGATCTATCAGCTCATGTTTAGGGTTCTCTCCACCAGCACACTTGTCTCCTGGAATCTTACGATACCCACTAGTCTTCATCAGCTCCTGCTTCCCATACAGACAAAACTCGAAGTCATGGCCCTTCAGCTCCTCCTGCTTGATACAGTCGAATGATTTTCTGGGCGGTAATAGCCAAAATCACAGAGGAAGTCCTCCAGTGTACAGGTGCACACAGTTGGAATCCTGGAAAGGAGCCAGCCTTGAGTATAATCCATGCTCCATTACAATATTTCTTGATGTGCTTCGAAAGATGAACCCTATCTATGGCTATTCAAAAGTTTAAGATATGATCTTCAGAAGTTAAACTTTTAGTTAACACAAAATGTTCTTTAGTAGGAAGAAGGGATAATGATAGTCTAAGAAAACATTTTTGTGCATGTGCCCACATGTTATCTCTGCTGCCTACACAGTAATACACACAACAATACACTCAATAAATATGCCAAAAAATCCTATAATAGTAACAACAAAGAGGCACAACCAGTCACAACAGGGTTTGGATGGGGGACGCTCAGAATAAGCAATAGTCCTAGCCTGAAGCAACTCCACTGAAGAAGTAAAGGGCGCTCTCAGTGTGAACCATCAGCAATGGGAGCAAGAGCTCCGATGCTTCACTTCCGGGCTGAGGCGGGAAGCCTCCACCACCACACCATCATTGAGCCCCCTATGTGTATATAATAATAGAAAACACCTATAATAAGGCCCTAAATAAATAATGCAATCCAAACCAACCCGTGAGCAATATAAACTCAATCGGTGGAGATACAAACTGAGCGACCCCCACACAAACCCTGCCAGCCGAAACCCGCCAAGCTAACTACAAAGCAATATCAAACCATAATTAAACTGAATCAAAATTATACTTATCCAAACCAAACTGCCACAATGAAAACGCCAGGAGCCGAAGTTCCACAAACCAAAAACAAAAAATGAAAAAAATGCCGAAAACGAAGCGGGACGGCTGGAGGGAGGCACACAGTAATGGCATTGCTGTATGTTCTATTGCTCCAGCTTCATGTCATTGATTTGTGTTTTCTCTTAAATGCCGTGTTTTATCTCTATGGTGTAATAAGGTACACACGCATAATGCATGTCATTTTAGTAGTTACAGTATCTGCTAGTATTGTGGTTATTCTTATATTTATTGTATTATTATATTCTGTAATATTATTTTAATTTATGTTTAAGCAATGCTATACATTAAAGGGCAGATTCTGTAAAAGACATCTAAAAGTTAGGCATCGTTTAGACATCTAGGAGCAGAATGCTGAGCGTGATTCTTTAATGCATAGATGCACTATAGAGAATCTAAGCGCGTCTATATTGTTAGATGTCCTTTACAGAATCACCTTTTAAGCATTACATAGACATCCTAATAACGTCTATAACGTTATCATGTGTTAGCATTATGATGTCATTAGAATGGCAATTTTATGCTGTTTTTTTACATTAAAATAGTATGCAGTAAAATGCTGGCACCACTATTATATTTTATTTATTTATCTTTTAATTATTTATATACCACTTATACCCTATCTGGTATTTACATTTGGCTCCTTTATCATATTTATTTTCTGTTCTGGTTGCCCAGGGTCACAAGGAACAGTGGGTGATTTGAGCCAACAACCTCAGGGTGCTAAGGCTATAGCTCTAACCACTGTGCCACACACTCAGCCATTACACCACATGTCAATTCCAAAGCCAAGCTTATATCCTCTTGATTCACAAGCAGTCATTTCTCAAGGATAAATATCAAATATGTACCTTCAACATTTGTCCAGTTCCTCTGTTGTTTTCTAAAAAAACAACCTATTTTGGCCTCTGTGTTCCTCAATCAAAGCATATGAAAAAAAATATTGTATACTAAATCTTCTATTTTTTGGTGTAATAATCAGGTCTGCTTTTGGGCATTAGTTGGGTGCAACTTAGGTGGACACGACTTAGACGTCACTTAGGCATGCCGGAGGCACCCACATATAGGCACTGTGCCACACACTCAGCCATTACACCACATGTCAATTCCAAAGCCAAGCTTATATCCTCTTGATTCACAAGCAGTCATTTCTCAAGGATAAATATCAAATATGTACCTTCAACATTTGTCCAGTTCCAAGCCCCCCCAGCTGGGCAGAAGGGATGCCCACTTGCTCCTGCCCCTGAACCCCTGCCCACTCCATTGAAGACCAGCAGGAGGGATGCTCACTCCCTCCTGCTGCCACACACCCCTAGCCCCCCAGAACCCCAATACTCCAGGAACCTTAACCCCTCCTGATACCCCCCAAAGCTTCAGGCCCCCACCCCACCCCCCTAGGTCTAACCCGACACCCCCACACCTCATAGGAGAAAGTCCAGCTGGAGGGATGCTTACACCCTCTGGGCCGGCAGGTCCACCACTCCAAAATGGCTGCCCTTCCCAGTCCATTCTGGGATATACCATGGAGGGGCACCTAAGACCCTGATTGGCTAAGAAGCCTAAGACCCCTTCCATAGGAGGGACTTAGGCACCTAGGCCAATTGAAGTCCTAGGCCTGCTTACCAGTTCATCCTGGGATGCACTGGAAGTGGCCTAAGACTCTGATTGGCCATATACCTAAAGCCCCTCCCAGAATGCACTGGGAAGGGGAAGGCCCACCATTTTGGAGTGGCGGGCCTGCCAGCCAGAGGGTGTAAGTATCCCTCCAGCAGGACTTTCTCCTATGAGGTATGGGGGCCTGCAGCCATGTGTGTGTGTGTGAGGAGAGGGGGGGTTAGGGGGTTAAGGCTCGCAGGGTATCAGAGGGTCTTCAATGGGGAGGCAGGTATTCAGGGGCAAGAGAGAGTGGGTATCCTTCCTTCCCAGCTGCTTCGGGGGAAGGGGGTTTGGCAGCAGGAAGGAGTGAGCGTCCCTCCTGCTGATTTTAGTAGAACTTGTGGGAGGTCCCTTGCCACAGCCGCTCAGCTGACTGCGACAGAGGGATTCCCTTGCCGCGATCAGCTGATGACAAGGGATCCCTTGATCAGGCAGATGCAATTCTCTAGCCTGTGCTTGTGACATGGTCACTGGTTAGAAAATCAGGGCGGCTAGGCGGGGTTATGTGTCTGTCCGTTAGGGCAGATGCAATTCTATATAGGATGCGGTTGTGCAATTCTCAGCCACTTTTTAGTTGGCTGCTGAGACTGGCGATCTATACAGAATCTGCTCCAAATTGTATAGCATACTAACTTAGCATGCAGCTCTGGCCATGAGCACTTATGTCAGCCCAACTACTTTCAGTTAAGCATAGAAATTCAAATAGTTTATAACTGTGTGCCTAAATGCTAGGAATGCCCCTAACCCAGACATGGGCAATTCTGTTCCTCGAGGGCCCGAATCCAGTCAGGTTTTCCCCAATGAATATGCATGAGATCTATTTGCATGCACTGCTTTCAATGCATATTCATTGGGAAATCCTGAAAACCCGATTGGATTCCGGCCATCAAGGACCGGAATTGCCCATGTCTACCCTAACCAGACCGTGCCCCTCCCCTGGTCCCCCCCTCTTTGGAGTTGTGTAACAGATCCATTAGACATGCAGGTTATGGAACAGGGGCACAGGGCCGATCCACACATAACTACCAATTAGTGCTTGTTAACACCATAATTCATTATTATTACCTATTTAGACAATTAGTTTACAAGTGGATCTGTAATCTGTGCCCAAAATTGCTCACCTAGCCTTGGGTAACTTCAAATCTAGGAGGTAATTATTGTTATTCCTTAATGTCTTCAATGCATTTTTCTTTCATCAGGAGCATATTGATTTTTGCTCTTCTTCATTATCAGCAAACTGATGTCTCTACATGCAGTATAGAAGTTCTTTGCTTAAGCTATCTTTATTGTTTGATGTTTCATCTATGTATTTATCTAATGTGGTGTAATGGTATCGTGCCATTGTTTGTTTTTCTCTTCCTCCCCCAATAAATGGATGAAGAACTATAAAAAGATCTGAATCTACTGCTTGTTGAGTGAAGCTGGTATTTACCATAGAGTGTATTGATTATTTGATGTGAAGGACTACGATTCTCCTTTTTTGGTGGCCGAGGTGAATAGCTATTTAATTAAGCTGTTGAAACAAAATATCTTATTCAATGTTGGAGCAGAGGCTGAATGGGAGTCTGCATAGGGACAAGCGGCAGGAAATGAGCATATTATTTATCTTAAAAATTTGTATTCCGTTTGTAACCTAAAGCTATAAGCTGATAAAGCTAATAGTTTTGTAGTAGTTCTGTTTGTGATGTGGATATCCAAAAGTTTGGAAGGAAAGAGGAGGTTCTGCTGTTGGGAGATTTCAACCTGCCGTCTGCGGAATCGGAAAGAAGTAGGGAGATTGTGGATGCCTTTCAAGAGGCTCTGCTCAGACAAATGGTGACGGAACCCACAAGGGAAAAAGCGATATTGGATCTGGTCCTCACAAATGGAGAGAGTATCTCTAATGTTCGAGTGGGTGCTCACCTGGGTAGTAGCGATCATCAAACGGTTTGGTTTGATATAACGGCTAAAGTGGAGAGCGACCGCACAATACTTAAAGTCCTAGATTTCAAACGTACGGACTTTAATGCAATGGGAAAGTACCTGAAGAAAGAGCTGTTAGGATGGGAGGACATAAGAGAAGTGGAAAGACAGTGGTCTAAGCTGAAAGGAGCGATAAAAATGGCTACGGACCTTTATGTAAAGAAAATCAATAAAAACAAGAGAAAAAGGAAGCCGATATGGTTCTCCAACCTAGTGGCTGAGAAAATAAAGGCGAAAGAGTTGGCGTTCATGAAATATAAAAAAACCCAAGAAGAGGAGAGCAGAAAGGACTACAGGGTGAAACTGAAAGAAGCCAAGAGAGAGATACGTTTGGCGAAGGCACAGGCGGAAGAACTAATGGCTAAAAATGTAAAAAAGGGAGATAAAAATTTTTTCAGATATATTAGTGAAAGGAGGAAGATAAAAAATGGAATTGCTAGGCTAAAAGATGCTGGGAACAAATATGTGGAGAGTGATGAGGAGAAAGCAAATGTGCTAAACAAATACTTCTGTTCTGTGTTCACAGAAGAAAATCCTGGAGAAGGACCGAGATTGTCTGGCAAAGTTACACGAGAAAATGGAGTAGATTCTGCGCCGTTCACGGAGGAGGGTGTTTATGAGCAACTTGAAAAACTGAAGGTGGACAAAGCGATGGGACCAGACGGGATCCATCCCAGGATACTAAGGGAGCTCAGAGAGATTCTGGCGAGTCCTATTAAAGACTTGTTCAACAAATCTCTGGAGACGGGAGTGATTCCTGGGGATTGGAGGAGAGCGGATGTGGTCCCTATTCATAAAAGTGGTCACAGGGATGAAGCAGGAAACTACAGGCCGGTGAGCCTCACTTCAGTTGTTGGAAAAATAATGGAAGTGTTGCTGAAAGAAAGGATAGTGTATTTCCTTGAATCTAATGGGTTACAGGATCCGAGGCAACATGGCTTTACAAAAGATAAATCATGCCAAACGAACCTGATTGAATTTTTTGATTGGGTGACCAGAGAGCTGGATCGAGGACATATGCTAGATGTAATTTACTTGGATTTCAGCAAAGCCTTTGATACAGTTCCTCATAGGAGGCTGTTGAACAAACTTGAAGGGCTGAAGTTAGGACCCAAAGTGGTGAACTGGGTCAGAAACTGGCTGTCGGACAGATGCCAGAGGGTGGTGGTTAATGGAAGTCGCTCGAAGGAAGGAAAGGTGACTAGTGGAGTCCCTCAGGGTTCGGTGCTGGGGCCAATCCTGTTCAATATGTATGTGAGTGACATTGCTGAAGGGTTAGAAGGAAAAGTGTGCCTTTTTACAGATGATACCAAGATTTGTAACAGAGTAGACACCGAAGAGGGAGTGGAAAATATGAAAAAGGATCTGCAAAAGTTAGAGGAATGGTCTAATGCCTGGCAACTAAAATTCAATGCAAAGAAATGCAGAGTAATGCATTTGGGGATTAATAATAGGAAGGAACCGTATATGCTGGGAGGAGAGAAGCTGATATGCACGGACGGGGAGAGGGACCTTGGGGTGATAGTGTCCGAAGATCTAAAGGCGAAAAAACAGTGTGACAAGGCAGTGGCTGCTGCCAGAAGGATTCTGGGCTGTATAAAGAGAGGCATAGTCAGTAGAAGGAAGAAGGTGTTGATGCCCCTGTACAGGTCATTGGTGAGGCCCCACTTGGAGTATTGTGTTCAGTTTTGGAGACCGTATCTGGCGAAAGATGTAAGAAGACTTGAGGCGGTCCAGAGGAGGGCGACGAAAATGATAGGAGGCTTGCACCAGAAGACGTATGAGGAGAGACTGGAAGCCCTGAATATGTATACCCTAGAGGAAAGGAGAGACAGGGGAGATATGATTCAGACGTTCAAATACTTAAAGGGTATTAATGTAGAACAAAATCTTTTCCAGAGAAAGGAAAATGGTAAAACCAGAGGACATAATTTGAGGTTGAGGGGTGGTAGATTCAGGGGCAATGTTAGGAAATTCTACTTTACGGAGAGGGTGGTGGATGCCTGGAATACGCTCCCAAGAGAGGTGGTGGAGAGTAAAACTGTGACTGAGTTCAAAGAAGCGTGGGATGAACACAGAAGATTTAGAATCAGAAAATAATATTAAATATTGAACTAGGCCAGTTACTGGGCAGACTTGTACGGTCTGTGTCTGTGTATGGCCGTTTGGTGGAGGATGGGCAGGGGAGGGCTTCAATGGCTGGGAGAGTGTAGATGGGCTGGAGTAAGTCTTAACAGAGATTTCGGCAGTTGGAACCCAAGCATAGTACCGGGTAAAGCTTTGGATTCTCGCCCAGAAATAGCTAAGAAGAAAAAAATAAAATAAAAAATAAAATAAAATAAAATAAAAAAATTTAAATTGAATCAGGTTGGGCAGACTGGATGGACCATTCGGGTCTTTATCTGCCGTCATCTACTATGTTACTACTATGATGTACTGATGTTTTATTGATGTGATAAGTTATATATGTTTTATTGTAATCCGCTTAGGTTTTAAGCAGAATAGAAATTTTAAAAATAAATTTTGGGCCTGATTCTATAAATGGCAACTAACTACCAAGCCAATTAAACCAATTAAAAAACCAAGATTTGTGCAGAACTCAGGCATTGTTAGATACCCCCTTTGTGCCTGTCCTGTGTCCAGCAACAAATTGCATTTTCTGTTTCAGAATGCACTTAATGAGCTCCTTCACCAGCGACAAAAGAAACCTCTCTTATATTATAAGAACCAACTATACAAACATGGTCAGAGGAGTGGGAGGCTTTTGGCCAACCTCTTGAAATCGGGGAAGAGATATCAGAAGATATTGATGCTGAAAACACTTACAGGTTCTCTGGTTCATATGGATCTGGCCATTAATAATGTATTTAGGGATTTTTATACTTCCTTAAAAACCGCAGATCCCATCAGTGACGGTCTTGACCCAGATAGTTATCTAGATAATATTACGCTCCCCAAAATTAACTACACACAATTGCAAAGTTTTAATCAGCCAGTACATGAAGATGAAGTTCTCTGGGCAATTGGTAAAAGTGCTTTATATAAGGCAGCTGGATAATATTGTACCTATCCTAGCAGCTATGTTTAATCAGGCTATCTATGATTGCAAACTGACACCCTCTTTGCTTAAAGCCTCAGTTATAGTCTTTCCCAAACTGGGGAAGGACCCAATTTCTACAGCTTTCTCTCTTGTGTTTCGAGAACAAATTACTGGCAACTATTTTGGCTAATAGACTGACCTGACTTCTGCTCCGATTATGATGGATTCTCAGGTAGGGTTCGTACGCAATCACCACATGGTTAAGAACATCAGATCTATTCTGGCATCACAGGCTGGTTCAATGAAGCGATCTGCACTCTATATTCTAATCCCTAGGCCTCAATTTATGTTAATGGACTAGAATTGGCTCCTTTTCCTATACAATGGGGCACTTGTCAAGGCTGACCCTTATCTCATTTATTAATTATTTATCCTTACATTTGATCTCTTTTTAAGAGATATTTCACAAAATCCGGAAATTCTGGTCCGGGTAGGTACTCAATTTTTCCTAGTTTTGGCATTTGTGGATGATTTGCTGATGCAAATTTCCAAACCAGAAGAAGCCCTGCCCTTACTCCTGGAATGCTTTGAATATGGGGCTTCCTCAGGATTCAAATTAAATATGGATAAATCAGAATGTTTGGCCTCTCAACCCCCGATTCGGCAGCATTGGAAATGAATATTTTTCCCTTACGCTTGGCCCAAGATGTTTTCCGGTATCTGGGAATTCAATTACCAATAGACCCAATGTGTTTATATCAATGTACAAAACAGTGGTTTGCTAAATGGAAGAATGTCCCATTAACACTATCTGGTAGGATTAGTGTTTATCGTATGATCATCTTTCCATGCTGGCTTTATGTTCTCCAATTGTTGCCCAACACATCCAGGGAAAAGACTTATGGTACTTAAAGGGGTTGATTTGAACTTTCTGCTGGAACAGGAGGAAACCTTGGCTTCCATTGGGCTTATTGTATGGAAATTGGAAAGTGGGGGGACTTGGGCTTCCTAACATACAACTGTATAACATGGCCTGCCTTCTCAGACATTTGCATGATTAGCTTTATGGTACGGAAGATTATACTCCCTGGTCGATGGAAAAAGAATGATTTCACCCTTACCATCCATTATTCTTATTGCATTTACCCATGCAGAAAATTCCTTTGCATTTTTGGAGGCATGTATTGTTGACTGTGGCCAGGGGGGTTTGGAGGTTTCTTTTGCCCTTATTACATTGCAATCCTACTAATACTGATATGATGCCGATAGTTGGCAACTCACAGTTTCCCCCTGGGATGCAGCAGAATTCATTTGCGAGATGGGCCTATGCTGGCCTGAGTCAGATAGCAGATTTTCTTGGAGAGGGAACAATACAGCCCTTCCATGTGATGCAACATAGGAGAGGGGTTTGGACGAGTGATTGGTATGCTTATATTTAGGTGTCTCACTATATACGCACTGAGCTGAAAAATAATTGTACATTGCAGGCCCATGCAAAAATCACAGCATTCTTTGAGCCTTCCGGGCAGGTTCCCTTCTCGATATCTAGTCTACATGTGGCACTCTTCCAACTCTTATCCCCTAAATCATATAGCCATATTTTAGCAACATGGACATCAGAACTACATATATCCATTCAAGCGCAAGATTTGCAACAGGCCTTACATCAGATATAGAGAAAGTCATTATCGCATTATGTTGCAGGGTTACATGTCTCAAGCTCAACTGTTTCACTTGGGGGTATTTCGTCAACCTTGTGCACTAATTGTGGAACCTATACTAATACTTTAACCCATGCCCACGGAACCTATTCTATTATAGCGGAATTTTGGGATACTATATATAACTTCCTAGGTAGGCTTTTGCAGATTCCCTTATATCCTACTTGGGAAATATCCTATTTGGGAAATGAGTTTTTAGGGGGAGACTGTCTACGGGGCGAGGCCTCTTTATATAAAAGGCCTGTATGGTGGGGGGAAAAAAGTATAATGCAGCAATGGGTTCAGTCTGATCCCCCCTCATTTTAACAATGAAGGAACTTAATGTTTCAATTGCTGATATGGGAGGCAATAGATATGGGATTAACTTACAAACGGAAGAAAAGGTTTTGGTCCATCTTGGAACTGTATATTCAGGCTCTTCCTACTCGTGCTAGAAGCTTGGTTCTTAATCAAGCTAATTTGTAATCTTGCTCTTTATTGTCTCAACTCAGAATCGCATGATACCTCATCCATATATGGGGTGGTAGGTGGAGAGTAGGCTGACGGAGTAGTGTGGATAAGTGGGCTAGTTAGATGTCGATCAGAGCCAATCTGTCGATAAAATCGGACAGGATTCCGGAAGACTGGAAAGTGGTGAATGTTATGCCAATCTTCAAGAAAGGTTCGAGAGGAGATCCGGGAAACTACAGACCGGTGAGTCTGACCTTGGTACCGGGAAAGATGGTAGAGGCGCGGATAAAGGACCACATCATTGATCACCTTGACAGACACAATCTGATGAGGACCAGCCAGCATGGCTTCAGCAAGTGAGATCTTGCTTGACGAACTTGTTGCACTTCTTCGAGGGAGTAAACAGGCAGATAGACAAGGGTGAGCCGGTCGACATTGTATATCTGGATTTTCAGAAGGTGTTCGACAATGTCCTGCATGAACGACTACTATGAAAAATTGTGAGCCACGGAATCGAGGGTGACATACTGATGTGGATAAAAAACTGGTTGGCGGATAGGAAACAGAGAGTGGGGGTAAATGGACAATACTCGGACTGGAAAAGTGTCATGAGCGGAGTGCCGCAGGGTTCGGTGCTTGGACCCGTACTCTTCAAAATATTTATAAACGACCTGGAAATTGGTACGATGAGTGAGGTGATTAAATTTGCAGATGATATGAAGCTATTCAGAGTAGTGAAGACGCAGAATGATTGTGAAGACCTGCAACAGGACATAAACATGCTCGAGAAATGGGCCGCAACATGGCAAATGAGGTTTAACGTGGATAAGTGTAAGGTGATGCATGTTGGTAACAAAAATATTATACACGAATACAGGATGTCTGGGGCGGTACTTGGAGAGAACCCCCGGAAAGAGACTTGGGAGTACTGGTTGACAAGTTGATGAAGCCATCCGCACAATGCACAGTGGCGGCGAAAAGGGCAAACAGAATGCTAGGAATGATTAAGAAGAGGAACAGATTGGAGAAGGTTATCATGCCTCTGTACCGGTATGCCCTCACCTAGAATACTGCGTCCAGCACTGGTCGCCGTACATGAAGAAGGACACAGTACTACTCGAAAGGGTCCAGAGAAGTTTCAAGTTTATTTAAGATTTCATATACCACCCAATCAGCCTTCTAGGCAGTGTACAATGTAATAAAAACATGTATTGACTAAAAAACATATTTAAGATAACAGCACATCATTAAAACCAATAATAGTTATTAAAAACATTTAAAAACAAAAACAAACAGAAACAAAAGAGAAAAGGGCTGGAAATACAATGATCAAGTAGAGAGAAAAACATATACGGAAGAAAACAAAAGGAAGGGTGGCTAAAATTAAAATAAAACTATGTAGCCCAGAAAAGGACATTTAGGTCTCGAATGCGTCAAGTAAAAGAAATGTTTTTAACTTCGTCTTAAAATGGTGAAGAATTAATTCTTTCCGTAAATGGTTAAGAACATAAGAAGTGCCATCTCTGGAACAGACTCTAGGTCCATCAAGTCTGGTGATCCGCACACGCAGAGGCCCCGCCAGGTATACCCTGGCATAGTTTTAGTCCCATATCACTCTAAGCTTCTCATAAGGAGATGTGCATCTAGCTTACCCTTACCTATGTCACTTTATGCCACTCATAAAGAGATGTACATCTCACTTACCCTTAAATCCTAGAACGGTGGATTCCGCAATTACCTCTTCTGGGAGAGCATTCCAGGTGTCCACCACTCGTTGTGTGAATCAGAACTTCCTGATATTTGTCCTGAACTTGTCCCCCCTTAGCTTCAGTCCATGTCCTCTTGTCCGTGTAACATTGGACATTGTAAATAATTTTTTTTTCCTGCTCTATTTTGTCAATTCCTTTCAGTATTTTGAAAGTCTCGATCATATCCCCTCACAGTCTCCTCTTCTCAAGGGAGAACAATCCCAGTCTCTTAAGTCGTTCCTCGTATTCCAAGTTCTCCATGCCCTTTATTAGCTTCGTTGCTCGTCTCTGCACCCTCTTGAGCATTTTTATATCCTTCTTTAGGTATGGAGACCAATGTTGGACGCAGTATGCTCTATAAAACGGCATTATTACTTTCTACGATCTACTCGTGATTCCCTTCTTTATCATGCCTAGCATTCTATTTGCGTTCTTCGATGCCACCATGCATTGCGCCGACGGCTTCAGGGTCCTATCGATTAATACGCCCAGGTCCCTTTCCTGTTCGGATTTTCCCAGAGTTGCACCTGACATACTATACTTGTGTTCCTTATTTTTTCTGCCTAAGTGCATCACTTTGCATTTTTCCAAATTTAAACTTCATCTGCCATTTATCTGCCCAATTCTCCAATCGGCTCAAGTCGCTATGGAGTTCCTCATGTCCTTCTGCGATTTGATTGCCCGGCATAGCTTTGTGTCATCTTCAAACTTGATGATCTCACTGGATGTTCCATCCTCTAGGTCATTGATGAAAATATTAAATAAGATGGGCCCAAGTACCGAGCCCTGGGGCACACTGCTAGTCACATTCTCCCAGTCTGAGAACTTCCCATTTATGCCCACTCTCTACCTTCTGTTCTCCAGCCATTTGCCTATCCATCTTAGTATATCACCTTCTATTCTATGGCCTTGCAGTTTCCTGAGGAGTCTTACATGTGGAACCTTGTCGAACGCTTTCTGAAAATCCAAGTACAGTGGTGCCTCGTATAACGGACGCCTCGCACAGCGAACGCTGCGCACAACGAACTTTATGTCTTGATCCGTACAACGAACTTCGTTTCACACAACGAAGTCGCCCGAGCTGCATCCTTCCGCGCAGGCACTGCGCTTAACTGCCCTCTCTCCGCCTGGCTCCCTCTTGCCCCCCCGACTCCCCGACACGATCGGGGCAAAAAGGAGCCCAAGCCCTCTTGCCCCGCCGATTCCCCAACTCCCCACACAATATCGGGCCAGGAGGGAGCCCAAGTCCTCTTGGCCACGGCGACCCCCTAACCCCACCCTGCACTACATTACGGGCAGGAGGGATCCCAGGCCCTCCTGCCCTCGACGCAAACCCCCCCTCCCCCCAACGACCGCCCCCCCCAAGAACCTCCGACCGCCCCCCCAGCCGACCCGCGACCCCCCTGGCCGACCCCCACGACACCCCCAACCCCCTTCCCCGTACCTTTCTGTAGTTGGCCGGACAGACGGGAGCCAAACCCGCCTGTCCGGCAGGCAGCCAACGACGGAATGAGGCCGGATTGGCCCATCCGTCCCAAAGCTCCGCCTACTGGTGGGGCCTAAGGCGCCTGGGCCAATCAGAATAGGCCCGGGAGCCTTAGGTCCCTCCTGGGGGCGGGGCCTGAGGCACATGGGCCCAACCCGACCATGTGCCTCAGGCCCTGCCCCCAGGAGGGACCTAAGGCTCCAGGGCCTATTCTGATTGGCCCAGGCGCCTTAGGCCCCACCAGTAGGCGGAGCTTTGGGACGGATGGGCCAATCCGGCCTCATTCCGTCGATGGCTGCCTGCCGGACAGGCGGGTTTGGCTCCCGTCTGTCCGGCCAACTACAGAAAGGTACGGGGAAGGGGGTTGGGGGTGTCGTGGGGGTCGGCCAGGGGGGTCGCGGGTCGGCTGGGGGGGCGGTCGGAGGTTCTTGGGGGGGGCGGTCGTTGGGGGGAGGGGGGTTTGCGTCGAGGGCAGGAGGGCCTGGGATCCCTCCTGCCCGTAATGTAGTGCAGGGTGGGGTTAGGGGGTCGCCGTGGCCAGGAGGACTTGGGCTCCCTCCTGGCCCGATATTGTCGGGGAGTTGGGGAATCGGCGGGGCAAGAGGGCTTGGGCTCCCTTTTGCCCCGATCGTGTCGGGGAGTCGGGGGGGCAAGAGGGCTTGAGCTCCCTTTTGCCCCGATCGTGTCGGGGAGTCGGGGGGGCAAGAGGGCTTGAGCTCCCTCTTGCCCCGATCGTGTCGGGGAGTCGGGGGGGCAAGAGGGCTTGAGCTCCCTCTTGCCCCGATCGTGTCGGGGAGTCGGGGGGGCAAGAGGGCTTGAGCTCCCTCTTGCCCCGATCGTGTCGGGGGTGCCAGGGACCACACGGAGTCACCCACCGTACCACCCGATTCGGGTAAGCGCAGGTATCGGTGGGTGGCTTATTTGCGGGGGGGTGCCTTATTTTACATTTTTTTTCTAAAAAGGGGGGGCTGTCTTATTTGATGGCCCTGCCTTATCATCGGGGAAACACGGTAGAAAAAAAAAAAAAATGAACAGTTAAGTCCCAGTTTTTGCCGCTGAGACTCTGCCCTCTCTCACTGTAAAATTAGACTCTACTTAGTCTGTCTTTAAATTTAAAAAATGTGTGTTGTTTTAAAAAACAATTATGTTTTTAGATGTATCTAAATAAAAATAATAACCAAAAATTTATCTTTTTTTATGTCATCTTAGCATATTTTATGCTACAGAACGAATTATTTTTTTTAACATGTATTGTTATGGGAAAACGCGTTTCACATAACGAACTTTTCGCATAACAAACTTGCTCCTGGAACGAATTAAGTTCGTTGTGTGAGGCACCACTGTATATAATATCCACTGGTTCTCCATTATCAATTTGTCTGTTCACTGTCTCAAAAAATTGAAGTAGGTTCATAAAACATGACTTCCCTTTCCTGAATCCATGTTGATTGGCTCTCATCAGGTCGTGTGTGTCTAAGTTCCGGGTTATGCTATCCTTGATCAGCGCCTCAACCATCTTCCCAGGGACCGACGTGAGACTCACAGGTCTATAGTTGCCCGGTACGCCTCTTGATCCTTTTTAAAATATCGGCGTAAGGGGCTGTTGGAGTTGCCGTACAGCGAGAGATTAGAGAAACAGCCTCTTTTCCCTCGAAAAGAGGAGACTGAGAGGGGACATGATAGAAACATTCAAGATACTGAAGGGAATAGACTTAGTAGATAAAGACAGGTTGTTCACCCTCTACAAGGTAGAAAGAACAAGAGGGCACTCTCTAAAGTTAAAAGGGGATAGATTCCACACAAACATAAGGAAGTTCTTCTTCACCCAGAGTGGTGGAAAACTGGAACGCTCTTCCGGATGTTGTTATAGGGGAAAACACCCTCCAGGGATTCAAGACAAGGTTGGACAAGTTCCTGCTGAACCGGAATGTATGCAGGTAGGGTTGATCTCAGTGTGGGCTCTGGTCTTTGACCTGGGGGCTGCCCCGGGAGAAGACTGCTGGTCACGATGGACCACTGGTCTGACCCAGCAATGGAAATTCTTATGTTCCTATGTCATAATTTGGTTGGGGGCTTCTACTGAAAATTTTTTTATGGCAGTCCTCAGTGGTTCTCCAAGGCCAGGAAGGAGAGGGTGGTAAAAGGGGGGAGGGATCTTAGAATATGTTCATCAGGGACCTTGGTAAAGGTGGATATGGTTAATGGGAGGTTGATTTCTTTAGCGGGGAGGGGGAAGGATTGTTCCACTATATATTGTTAATAAAAACTTGAGGATGACTGTTTCTTTATATCACAGATCAGAAGGTCAATGTATTATTGTCTGCTGTGGGGTTTTTTTTTTTCTTTGCTTGTATTATGTTTCATCGTCAATAAAATTGTTTGAAAATAAAACCAGTAGGAGGAAATATTTTTTCACTCAGAGAATAGTTAAGCTCTGGAATGCATTGCCAGAGAATGTGGTAAGAGTGGTTAATATAGCTGGTTTTAAAAAAAGGTTTGGACAAGTTCCTGGAGGAAATGTCGATAAACTGCTGTTGAGACAGACATAGGATAAGCCACTGCTTACCACAGATCAGTGGCATGGAACGCTGCTACTATTTGGGATTTGCCAGGTACTTGTGACTTGGATTGGCTTCCGTGAAGATGAGATACTAGGCTAGATGGACCATTGGTCTGATCCAGTAAGGCTATTCTTATGATTATATACCCAGCATGTTCCTTGGATATCTGTAGTGTCTCATCAATTGTTTTAGCCAAAACTCGCTGATCTGCCAAAATCAGATCATGGGCATGGTCAACAATTTCAGGAGTTAACACTGTTTGAGGCCTCACAGACCTTTCTGCATCTTCAGTTTTGAAATCTCCGTGCTGAAAGTTTGCACACCAGTTCTTCACTGTGGAGTATGATTGACATTTGTCACTTAATGTTTACATCACACATTCATGGATTTCCTTTGGAGTTTTCTTCTGCAGGAATAAAAATGTCATGATGGCTCAGAGTTCTATACTTGAAAATTCCACAGTTTTCATTGACATGGTTCAATCAATGTTCTGAAATAATGTCAAAACATAGCATTACGATTCTGCAAACTGGCACTTTGAAAATAAAATAACACTCTTTTCAGCTACAGTGACAAAATAGAATTTTGGAAGTTGATTTTCCTGAGAACTTTTCAGCACTTCCCCCATTTTCTTACATAAGCAGCCTCAACTCTGCCTTGCTATCGTGGGTTTACAGTTTCAAAACCTGCACTGTTTCTGAGAGATGACTTACACTGAAGAGATGGACACACTGTACTGTGAAATGCTGACATGGACATCTTATTAATACTAGTGCAGATATACAAATATGAATAGTATGACTTATTTTAAATAGATACCCATATGCTGGACCCAAGTTTCTCTGTACAGCTTATAGCTTTACTGAATAGTCTTTACCATAGATCATCATTGAAACATCCTCAGGTTTTGTACTGAAAAAACCCAGAAACTCCTCATGGCCATGCACTGCAGAACTCACTGCATTATATTAGTATTTCTCTGAGAATCCCTTTCAGTTAACCCTTACTTCTGTAACCTTAATGTTATCAGCCAGACTCTGTAGTTCTTTGAACAACTTTAATAACTTGAAGTAAAAAATAAACACAATTTGGAGATTTCAAGGCAGTCCAACTTTATGTACAGAAACTTCTTACTCTACTGGCACAACCTATCCAAAGGAAAGCTGGGAGTATGTCCATACACCTTGTGGAGAATAACACTGTGATCCAGACTTAGATATTGAATCTAACCTGTATTGGGCTAGCAGAAATAAAGGATGAAAATCTGGTGAAAGGACAAAGCTAGATCCAAG
The DNA here is from genome assembly GCF_902459505.1 of Geotrypetes seraphini. NCBI lineage: Eukaryota > Metazoa > Chordata > Amphibia > Gymnophiona > Dermophiidae > Geotrypetes > Geotrypetes seraphini. The sequence goes on along the minus strand of NC_047090.1, from coordinate 93,174,341 downwards.
TTTTCATGCAGCCATGCAGTCTAACAAAATGGAAACTGTTCTTTCACAGCAGTTAAAGAAGGGCGGGCTTATGCGCTCTAGGTGCAGCCAGGCTCTATGGGAGTAGCAAAGCTTTATGGGAATTTAAGTCCACAGATCACACTTTACTTACACATCTAAGAACACACACATATACTTGATTTATAAAGAACTAAGAAGATGCCTGCATAAAATGGGGGCAGAACAAGCTATGTAGTTTTGTGGGGTATTTAAACTATAGCTTCAACAAAACCTTGTGATGAAACTCCTTTGTAGTACTAGATGCCAAAAATAAGTCCCAGCCTATCAACAATCAATATATAAACTATAGATTGTTGAGAAGTTGGGGCTCATTTTTGATATGCGATTTAAATACTGCAGTATGTTCATACTTTCCCTATGTGCTTCTTCCCACTTCTCCCTCCCACCGTGTGAACCTTCACTTCTTTCACCCCCCCAGCCTTATCACTAGCTTTTTACTGGTGCAAGCAGCGACTCCAACCTGCTGCTCGCACGAGCATCGGCTCTCTCCGACATCACTTCAGGGTCCTGCGCTTAGGAAGTGACATCAGAGGAAGAGCCGACACAGATGCAGGCAGCAAGTTTGTGATGCTGGCAATAATAAAGCCTGAATAATATTCTTGTTCATGATTCTTTAATCTTAATGTTAAGGACAAATATCACCACTAAATTAGATAAACCAACCCGGAAGTTAAAAAACTGGAAAACAGCAACTGGTCTGAATTTAGGAAAGTGTATTTGGGCTTGTGAAGAAGATAACAAATTATTCTATCCCTATGCAAGTTTACCCCAAACAGCCTTATTCATGTTATATCCCTTTTGGCAATGAAGACAAAAGCAGGCCTATAAGTGAGGAGGCATTTGCCAATATTTGTGAGAGTAAAAGCAGTAAGATGAAAGTTACTGTCTTCTGTTTAACCCTAGGGCTGTCAAGCTCCACTGGCAATAATGAGGCTTGGCAATGATCGCCATTTGCTTTTGAGATGACAGGCAATGGGCGGCATCATTAAACTCTGTTATCCAACACCGAGAACAAATTAGGTAGGGGTTTCAGGGCTGTACTGCATATGTTTGTGCATTTGCTCATTTGAAAAGTATGTCTCCTCTTCATATCACACAGATATTGTGCCACATATCTAACACTATTAGAAAAAAAAGCAGTTCAGAGGAAGAGAATGATCAGAATGGCAGCGTGTTTCAATGTAACTCTAGAAAAGGTGTTCAGCCATATCAAAGCTCCCATTGATAACTTGCCCCCTACTGACACTAAATACTAGTGGGTGTGCCGATCTGCAATATTTAACCAGGTACAAAGCCTCTCCTGCCCAGTTGGAGGAGTGTGTGGCGCAGTGGTTGAAGCTACAGCCTCAGCACCCTGGGGTTGTGGGTTCAAACCCCAAGCTGCTCCTTGTGACCCTGGGCAAGTCACTTAATCCTCCATAGTAGAGAATGACACGGTGAAAAAATTGGTCCCCGTCACCGCCCCGTCCCCGTCTCACCATCCCCGTCACCGCCCCGTCCCCGTCTCACCAACCCCGTCACCGCCCCGTCCCCGTCTCACCATCCTCTTCACCGCCCCGTCACCGCCACTGCCACCCCATTCACCGCCCCGTCACCGCCACTGCAATCCCATTCACTTTTCTTTATTTACGTATAAAGGAAACATTCTTTAAAACTTTAAAACTTAGTTAAATATTAGTTAATAACTATACAAAAACAAAACACGCAGAGAAAAAATTAATTAATAAAAATTCTCAAAACTGACACATTTTGATCACTAAATTTAAAATAGTTATTTTTCATACAGTTTTTCAATCACTAATCTTCCACCACCCCTGGGGCTAGCAATGCAAAAACAAACACGACATGTACTTTAAATGCTGCCGTGATTAGCATAGTGACCGCGGCTACGGCTGCAAGTCTCCCCTCCCCCCAGCGATCACGGCAGGAGGGCACCCAACCCCTCCTGTAGACCCCCCCAACGGCCCTCCCGACAATCGCAGCAGAAGGGTACCCAACCCCTCCTGCCGGTCCTCCCAATGGCCTCCCCTAAGATCGCCGGCAGGAGGGTACCCAACCCCTCCTGCTGGACCCCCCCCCCAACGAACCCTCCCACCCCGGAACCCCCTTAGTCTTACTTTTCAAGTTGGACCGGACAGCTCCTCGCTCGTCTGGCCAGCAGGCCTGCCTCCGTCCAAATGAGGCGGGCCCGCCCCTACCCTGCCCAACCCACAGGATCCTAGGGCCTGATTGGTCTAGGCACCTAAAGCCACTCCCGCTATAGGAGGGGCCTTAGGTGCTTGGGCCAATCAGGCCCTAGGATCCTGTGGGTTAGGCAGGGGAGGGGAGGGGCGGGCCCGCCTCATTTGGACGGAGGCAGGCCTGCTGGCCAGACGAGCGAGGAGCTGTCCGGTCCAACTTGAAAAGTAAGACTAAGGGGGTTCCGGGGTACCCTCCTGCCGGCGATCTTAGGGGAGGCCATTGGGAGGACCGGCAGGAGGGGTTGGGTACCCTTCTGCTGCGATTGGCAGGAAGGGTTGAAATGACAAATGAGGAGCACGGTGAAATAGCGGTTCCTAGAAGGGGGTACATTGGCCCGCGGGGACAAACCTGTTCACCGTTTCCGCGGTCGGTGAATGGCCTTGTCCCCGTCACCGCAGCGACTGCTATTTTTCTTCCCCGTTTTCGGCGGTGACCCGCGGCTTAAATGCGGTGGCCGCGGGTAAACCGTCACCGTGTCATTCTCTACTCCATAGCTCCAGGTACGTTAGATAGATTGTGAGCCCACCGGGACAGATAGGGAAAATGCTTGAGTACCTGATTGTAGAACCGCTTAGGTAACCTTGATAGGCGGTATATAAAATCCTAATAAAACTTGAAACTTGAAACTTTAAATTATTTGGATTATTTGGTCCTTAATAGAAGAATTTCAGTAGTGTTGTTTTAAAAATGGAGCAACCCTCATTACAGACTGAAGATTTAACAAATTGGGAAAGCTCTTTCCTTAATGGGGGAGAGGGTTCTTCTACCAGGTTGATTTCTAGGGTCTCTAGAATATTAGAGCAGAGATAGAAACATAGAAAAATGACGGCAGAAAAGGGCCAAAGCCCATCAAGTCTGCCCACTCCAGTGACCCTTCCCCCAACCTCCTGCCCTTACCTCATTAGAGATCCCACATGAATATCCCATTTATTTTTGAAATCTGCCACGCTGTTGGCCTCAATCACCTGCCGTGGGAGTTCATTCCAATGATCGACCACCCTCTCAGTGAAGAAATACTTTCTGGAGTCCCCATGAAATTTCCCTCCCCTGATTTTCAGCGGATGCCCTCTGGTGGACGAAGGTCCCATAAGACGAAAGATATCCTCTTCCACCTCGATACGACCCGTGATATATTTAAATGTCTCAATCATGTCTCCTCTCTCTCTTCGTTCTTCAAGTGAGTACAGCTGCAATTTATTCAGCCTTACTTCATACGGAAGATCCTTGAGCCCCGAGACCATCCTGGTGGCCATCCGCTGAACTGACTCAACTCTCAGCACATCTTTCTGGTAATGTGGTCTCCAGAATTGAACACAATATTCCAAATGAGGTCTCACCATGGACCTGTACAGTGGCATTAAGACCTCTGGCATCCTGCTGATAAAACCTCTACGGATACAATCTATCATTTGCCTTGCCTTGGAGGAAGCCTTTTCCACTTGATTGGCAGCTTTCATGTCATCACTAATGATTATTCCTAAATCCCGTTCTTAACTCAGACTTACTGTACATGAAAGCATGGGGGAAGAAATTGGTATAAATTATAACTAAGGACCATCCAGGCACTCCTCTAGTTGAGCAGGAATCAAAGCTGAGATCTGGAGTCTTGAGCCTTCATTTGCAACTGCCTGTGGATTTATGTCCACCTCCCTCTCCTTGAAAAATGATAATTCTATAACAGGATGATTGGCACAGATTTTATAAAGACAAGTGGATGCTACTTTCCTTTATAGAATACTAGCATAACGGTTTAGATAAGCACCTATAAATTAGTTGTTGGCACTTATGCCAGTCATAGAGGTGATGAAAGTGCTTCTGCATAGATTTTAGAGATACACGCATAACTTATAGCATTCTACAAGTTATGCATGAGAGAGTTCCACCCAGGCTCTACCCATGTGTATGTCCACCTATAAACTATGAGCTATGTAAGATAATGTGCATATTTACAGAATAACGTTAAGGCAGAATTTTGATATATGTGTGCAGATGCTAGTATGCTAATAAACTGGTGCATGTTTGTGCATATATTATAAAATTACCTCCAAAATATCTACTCTGGGCAGTGCAGTGATGGACCTAGACTGAGATCATACATAGGCCCTGAGTCCAACTACAAGATGTCACTCTTGAGCAATGACCATGGTTTCCTGCTCCCAGGGACTAGAACACTGCCCCAGGATTCCAGGAACACTTCTAGCCCCAGCAGACCTGTATAGGAGACCTGACTTTGGGATCAAACTAAGGACTTTCAGCATGGTCTAGTACCACTGTACTTCCCTCTTGCCTTCTAGATGTTAATAACCCATCGAAACACATTTGCATTCTCTGGAAAAGATCTACAGAGAAATAGGACAGGAGGAAAATATCTGGAGGAGTCAGAGCTTTACTAACATTTTCAGATGTGACACGGACAAGAGGTCACAGCTTGAAACTGGGTGGCAGCAGGTTCAGGATAAATGCCAGGAAGTTTTGTTTCTCACAACGAATGGTGGGCGCTTGGAATTCTCTTCCTGAGAATGTTGTGGCGGAGACTACTCTTCGGGGTTTCAAGCACAAATTGGATATACACCTTCTTGCAAATCATATTGAGGGATACGGTAATTTCAGGTTTTCATAATAGAGAACCTAAATGGGCCGCCGCGTGAGCGGATCGCCGGACTTGATGGACCTCGGTCTGATCCGGAGAAGGCATTTCTTATGTTCTTATGATTTACAGAGTCCAGAGAAAGAAATAAAAAGTGCATGAAGTGTTGATACACATTGACTATGCGAAGCTTGTCATGTTGATGTTCAGATAAGCACCATCTGTCACTGCAGAGTATGATACATTAATTGAAAGACTCCTGATGCAGGCCGTTTGAGCCGAAACACATACATGTTGAGTCATTGAATGAATAAAGCAGTTTTGAAACAGATCAGCACACCTCTGTCTTTGGACATCTCCACTGTTTGTTAAGTTTAATTCACCGCAGAACCAAAATGCTTGGTTTTGGTCAGCCTCTATTTGGCCCTACACCTCATATTTGTCCAGGTGGTGAAGGGGGTGGTAAAACAGCATCCATTCTTTTGAAAATCCCAACTTAAACATGCACAGAGGAGCGCCTCCTTGTAACTCCTTGAACTGTAAATGTTCACATGTGCTTTTAGCCAGATCAAAAAAAGTTTTCACAGAAGTCAATTCATCTGGGTAAGCGGCTTTGAAAAATTAGTTTAAGTCTGTCTACATAATCATATAATTCCCCGTAACCTTTTAACAAAAATAAATGCCTGCTCATGTATCCCTAGGTTACGTGAGTTATATGCTTTTGAGAGTTTAAGGCTGACTCTGTATTATGATAGTCTCCCTTTTATGTTGGTGGTTGTGACAACAGTTTTTGACAAATCTCCATATTCTCCTTGCTCGTTATTAATGATAGTTTCAGAGAAAGAGAAAGAAATAAAGAAGTAAGCACTTGTTGAGCAATATCAGCAGGTTGAGTTACACAAACAAAAGTTTTGGAAAAGCACACAAGTTATTTCACACACCGAAGGCATCTGCCAAGTTTTATCAGACCCAAAAGAGCACTTAAGTGTTTTTATTTATTTATTTTTTATTTTTCTTTAGAAGATTAGTCCTGAGATCAGGTTGGCAGGGGGACAGGACTCAAATGAAACCCCAGAAGTGGAACAAAACATGTTTGTGCTCGCCTTCTCTCGTTCACTCATCTCAAGGAAGGGATACATTTTCAGATTCAGCCAGAAATATGGGGAAATTAAAAAGCTGCCACCTGGACTTAAGAGTCATGATGAAATATTCAAATTAGAGCACACAGAGAGGATAATTTGAAAGGCATTTCGGCTGGTAAAAACAGTAGCAATGCAATTTTAAAGTTCAAGCTCCAGATAAGTGAGGAGATATAAGTGCATGAGTTTACCCAGATTGAGTAGAGGCATTTCCAGGGGCAGAATTTACGATGTATTTTATTTTTTTTTACAAACTAGGGGGCTGATTCTACAAACAGGCATCCTGATTGTAGGCAGCAGTAGGCATCCTACTGCTGTCTGGCAGACTCTCGGGATGCACGTTTTTGGAAAAAATAAAACTCCCTGAGGCAGGATACCTATACTGTAACATTTGTTGCCGGTCTAGGGAAATGCGTAGGGACACCTAAGCTTGCCCAAGGCTGGGCGTGGTGTTGCTCGGAAGTGGCCTTGGGCAAGTTTAAGCGGCCCTATGCGTCTTCTTAGAGCCACGACAGATGCCTGAAATGTAGGCCTGCAAAAAGCTGGCCTACATTTCAAATCTTAAAAAGTAGATGCAGCCAGCTGAGCTGATCGCGGAATGAGAATCCCTGAACAGCTAAGTTGGCAGGACTCTCCCAAGCCGTTTCATTGCTCAGCTTTCTGGCCTCTGTTTCCCCATGCTTCTCTGCTCTCTGCCCCAATCTCCTGCTGCTCTCTGCCCCGATCTCATTCTGTGCCGGGCTGGACTGGGCTTTGAGCATTTGCGCATGCTCAAAGCCTTCTGGTCTCGCTCTCTCCGAGATTCTGAATCTGAGAATCTCGGAGAGAGCGAGACCAGAAGGCTTTGAGCATGCGCAAATGAGAATCTCGGAGAGAGCGAGACCAGAAGGCTTTGAGCATGCGCAAATGCTCAAAGCCCAGTCCAGCCCGGCACAGGGAAGAAGGAGGATCTCCCTCGCACCGCCCAGCCCAGCCCAACGAGGGAGGATCTTCGGGCACTGGCACTGGCACGACCTGTGCATTGGTGCTGGTGCCGGTGCCCAATCGGGTAAGAGATGTCTTTGCGGTGCTGGGGAGGATGTAGGATCGCGGGGGAGGGGGGTGACGCGAGCGGGGGGGAGGATGCCGGTTTGCAGGCCAGAAGAGGGAGGAGGCGGGAGGAGGTTTTAGCAGCATGCGCGGTATATGCGTATTCGTGCTATATAGAATTTTTTTACAGAAATGCTTTGGACCCATGCGCTATACGCGTATGGGTGTTATACACGTATGCGCGTTATATGCGTGAAAATACGGTATTCCATTCAGAAATGACAGTACTTAGATGGAAACATTAATGCAAGAAACTGCAATTTACAAGATTTATATTTCAATTTTCTGCATATAGCAAAGCAAGTTAAAAAAGAAATAGCTGATGTAAGATGGGATTCCAATGTTAAAAGTGCATGTTTGGGACACTATTGTTTGTCTTGAGGCTCAAGTCATTTGCCTTTGATCAGATAGAACCTTGGACAGTTGCCATTTTTCTTCACTATCACAAAGTCTAACAGACACAGAATGAGTTTGCTGATGGCGTGCCTTTAAATATTTTGTTTGGCCCATTCAGATGGCTGGGTTTCGGTGGCGGTTGTTCCATGTTGACTGGAAATGGGAGAATCAGCTGCTGACCCATTCTTCAGATTGTTAGGGTGAAAGATTACATTTTGACCTTCAACTTCAGGAACATTGCCATTTCAAGAGTTTTCCTAACTCTCAGCAACAATTTTGGAATGGAAGGTGCAAGGCTGAAGGCACTAAAAAACCTGGCTTTTTGAGAAAAGTTTTAAATTGAAGGTAATTTGATATTACAATGATCTGTATGGTGCTTGACTCAAACTAGGACTAGGGGGCATACAATGAAGCTACTAAATAGTAGATTTAAAATAAACTGAGGAAAATATTTTTTCACTCAACGTAGAATTAAACCCTGGAATTCATTGCCAGAGAATGTGGTGAAAGCAGTTAGCTTAGCAGGGTTTAAAAATGGTTTGGATCATTTCCTAGAAGCAAAGTCCTTAGGCCATTATTAAGATGGACTCAGGGAAAATCCACGACTTGTTCCTAGAATAGGCAGCATAAAATCTGTTTTACTCTTTGGAATCTTGTCAGGTAACTCTGTTGAAAGCAGGATACTGGGTTTGATGGACCTTCAGTCTGTCCCAGTAGAGCAACTCTTATATTATGTTCTTATGTTCTCTAATACTAGCCAAATCTCATATTTATGAGGGCAGTTCAAAAAGTATCAGACCTTAATTTTTCTTGCATAAACAAATAAAGCTAGGGTGGCATGGTGCACATATGTAGGCGACCCTTATGCACATGCTTTAATTTTTTCCCACCTACAGAAGCTGTCGGTTTCAAGTTTCAAGTTTATTAAAAAAAAATTTAAACCGCTTAATCAGTTTTCTAAGCGGTGTACAATATAAAATTACATAAAAACATATTAAAACAAGGGATACTGGATAAAATCCAAGTATCATAATAAAGCACTGATAAGACGTATGGACTTACTTCAAACAGTAGGAAAGTGGGGAAGAACTACAATCGTTAAAGAAGAGTGCGACATAAAGGGAAAGTACAATAGGTTAGGGTAAAAAGTAACAATTTGATCTAAATTTTGTCCTTAAGAGGACAGTTGTTATCCAAAAACGTCCTGGAACAAGAATGTTTTTAGTTTTGTTTTAAATTGGACTCATTGCGCAAATGGTTGGGCAAGTAGTTCCAGAGAGTAGAGGCAGTGACGGCAAAATTGTTGGAGCGCAACATATTAATCAATTTTAAAGAAGGTATAACAAGAAGATTCTGAGACGTTGAATGAAAAGATTTTAAAGTATTGTAGGGAATTAAAAGTCTGTTGATGAACTCTGGTTGGTTGTTTAATTTTGTTGTAAATGTTAAAAGTAGGACTTTATAACTGATTCTATGTTCAACTGTTACCGGCAGACTGCCAATGAGTGAGGAAGTGTAATTTTCTTTTTTGACAAAATGACAGAAAAAGTTGAACAATGCTACTTCATTAAATTTTGTGTAAAGCTTGGGGATTCCCAAGTGGAAACGATCCGCAAGATTCAACAGGCCTTTGGGGACGAAGCAATGGGTACCACATAGATAAAGGAGTGGTACAACTGCTTCAGAGATGGCCGCACATCAGTGGAGAGTGAGCACATTCTGGTAGGTCCTCAACATCCAGAAATGAGATTGTCAATAACCAAGTGAGGACCCTGGTGATGCAGGATCGTTGAATCACGATCAGAGAACTTGCAGATGAGGCGAGCATCAGTGCTGGATCTGTTCATTGACATTTTGAGAATTTGGGCTTCAGGAGAATTTCAGCAAAGTTAATGCCAAAGCTGCTAACTTTCGAGCAGAAGCAACTCCATTTGGAGATCGCACAGGACATGCTGGAGACTGTGAACAGTGATCCCAACTTCCTCTTCACAGTGATCATTGGGTTTATGGGAATGACCCAGAAACCAAGTTGATGTCATCACAATGGAAGCATTCAACATCCCCGAGGTCAAAGAAAGCAAGTCAGATTAGCAGCAATGTCAAAGTCATGCTGACCGTCTTCTTTGACTCCAGTGGCATGGTTCATCATGAATATGTACCACACGGCACAACCATCACCAAGGGGTACTACCACGAGGTTCTGTGTCGCCTTCGTAATGCTGTGAGATGCAAATGGCTGGACTTGTGGGCAGCGGGCAACTGGCAGTTCCATCACCTGCCCATTCTTCACATTTGATACGAAGTTTCCCGGCCAAACACAGCACATCTATGATTCCTCAGGCTTCCTACTCTCCTGACAGGGCTCTGTGTGACTTCTGTCTTTTCCCCAAGCTGAAAATGCCCCTGAAAGGGACTAGATTTCAGTCAAGAGAAGACATCATGCAGAATGTGACGGACCTGTTGCGAGCAATCTCAAAAGAGGCGTTCCAGCGCTGCTTCCGACAGTGGCAGAACCGTTGGAAGAAGTATGTGGCAGCCCAAGGGGACGACTTTGAAGGAGATTAGCATATGATTTTTGTATCTGAATGAATAAAGGTCTGATACTTTTTGAACAGCCCTTGTATTCATTGTGAAAATCCTGAGAACTGGGCTGGGTTGTGGACCTCAAGGACTGGATTTGAGAACCCCTGCTATAAAGGAACATCAATGTCCATGTTTCCTTATAGAATGCTAGTATAAACGTGAAAGTCTGCACCTGTCTTCTGTAAGTTATCCTCCTAAGTGTGAGCCCCACTCATGCTCTACTCAGACCTCACCTATTGTAAAATGTGTGCATATTTGCAGAATAGCATTGAGGCAGATTTTGGCACTTACATACATATGTGCACACATAACTGACAGTTTATATTTTATAGAACTGCCCTCCACATGTATGTAGGATCAGTCAGCTGACAGGAAAAGGCTTTAATAAAGAAAAAAAAAAAAGCAATGGCACATCATAAAAATAATTCCCGTTTGTTACACCTGCATAAAGTGCATCAGCTCTCGATTATTCCTAATACATACAGTAAAAATATAAAGCAATAAATGAATGAAAAGCAAAAGAATACAAACATTCAATGTAAGTGCCCTTACCCTGCCAGGTCCACCTTTCAGAAATCAAAAGCAGCCAGTGAAATAACATATTCCCAACAAACAGTAAACTGTATTCTAAGAAAGTCAAATGTTTTCACAGTCAACATAATCATAGCATCCCATTTTTGACCTGTGTGTTCAGTTTGCAGTTTGCTTAAAATGGCTTCACGGAGATGGAAGTTTGTACATTACAACATGGTTATATTGATTTATCAGTAACAAAATATACTGAGCATGCTAGGTAAACTGGAAATGCTAGCTCTGGGGCCAGTAGTGTATAACATCAGCTTGTTGTGGAATACTTCAGAAAAAAAAAAACCACACAGAATGTTGGCAGAGGCAAGAGAAATGGTGTAAATCAGATTCAAAGACTAATATTTAGTAAGGCCAATAGCACAAACAAATTAGATCTTGGAGCTGTGCACATGGTCCAGGACTCAAAAACATATTTGCACAGTATTTGAGAGCATATACATTTAAGCACTTTACAGAAAACTACTCATCGGCATTTATGGGGTTTTTTTTGTGTGTGTGTGTGTTTTATTTTTTTTTTTAAAGTGGTACTTCAGCATCAGCAAAAATCCCCGCTTTAATTAAAGATTTACTTTTACTACTATTTATCTATAGAGCTAGATATACACATTAAGGCAGTGACTGTGCCAGAAGTACTAGCAATAACCAGCGTGGAGTGGAGGAGTGGCCTAGTGGTTAAGGCTGCAGCCTCAGCACCCTCAGATTGCAGGTTCAACCGCAGCGCTGCTCCCTGTGACCCTGAGCAAGTCATTTCACACTCCATTGCCCCAGGTAGATTGTGAGCCCACCGGGACAGTTAGGGAGACATACTTGAGTACCTGAAGGTAAACTGCTTAGGCTATAATCAGTGTAGAAATGCTAAAATAAAATGTAGAGGATAATTATGCAGACAGCCTATAGCCTGATTATTCCACTTTACTACAAGAAAATTCTTGTAAATCTGGTGACCCCTGACCAGCATCTTAAAGAGACCACAAGGCCCAGCTGATATATGCTCCCTCATTTGCCCTCCTCAGCTCTTTTCCCTGCATGCTACCACATCTAAAGGGCAAAGAAAAAGACTTACCTTTTCTCACCACATAAACAAATACCAGGAATCCCCAAAAGACTCCAAACCCAATTTTTCTAAAACGCAGCCCACTGGACTTCATCTAATATGAAGGTCTCTGTGGGTCTTAAAGGGGAAGGAATAGTCCTCAATTATTTCTGCTCCACCAGTGACATAATGCAAAATCCGTGCCAGTTGACCCACAGATCTCTACTCCTCACATGTAGCACATGTGTGTAAATTGGCAATATTTTGGATTATGATTCTAAGGGCAAGAGTGACTGAGGATCAACCCTGTGTCTCTTTAAGATCCACAGAGGCATCATTTAGGTTGGGGGAATGGGGCCAGCAAAAGAGGGTATATTTTTTACAAAAATGGATTGGGGTGAGTTTAGGAGCTTTAGGCAGGGCACCCTGGGGATACTTGGGTGAATAAGGAGAGGAATGGCAAACATTCTTTTACCTTGCAAATGAAAAGACTTTTTTTTTTTTTTTGCATACTGCTGTTTCAGAAACGGTAAACTAGAGGCTCACTATATTTCTCTTTCTGCAGCACAAAAAAAAAAAAAAGAAAAGATCATGGACATTGAAAATTGCTTCAGAGGCACTATACGCACTCAAATTATAGTCATCCTGGGCAGGGCCAGCACGGCATTGCGTAAGGTCTCCTGAGACAATCTACCGATGACACAATATTCATGACTCACAATGCAAAGAATCCCTTGAAACACCTGTATATTCAGAACTGGACTATGACCATCAACTCTTTAAATCTAACCACATCAGATGGAAGAGTTTCAGCACATTAAAACTGGTAAACTGCTAAGAGTGCTAGATTTGGAACATGAGCTTGTGCCTCTTTCTTGGCTCTACTGGTTACTCTTTATAATAAAAATAATAACTTTATTCTTCTATACCGCCATAGTCAGATGACTTCTAGGCATTATTACTAGATCATGTTTTATAATTTACTAATGTTTAAGCCTGTTAGATTAACGGGTGCTAGAATAGATGTGTAGACCGCTTTCTGTCTGTCTGGTTGTTTTTTTCTTTCTCTCTCTCCTTGGCCACTGTCTGTCTGTCTGCCTTTTTTTCTTTGTCTCTCTCTCCTTGGACGCTGTCTGTCTGTCTGGTTTTTTTTTTCTTTGTCTCGCTCTCCTTGGACGCTGGCTGCCTGTCTGTCTGTTTTTCTTTGTCTCTCTCTCGTTAGCCGCTGTCTGTCTGTCTGTCTTTTTTTCTTTGTCTCTCTCTCTCCTTAGACGATGTCTGTCTGTCTTTCTTTCTGTCTATGTCTCTCCACGGCCCCCTTCTATTCCCCCCCCTTCCCAGAACAAAGCATGATTACTGTCTGCCCCCCAGCACAGCACACCCCTCTCCCCAAAGCAGCCCTCCTTTCCCTCTCCTCCTCCACTTCTTACCAGCATGGGACATCTTGCAGCACCTGCACGACACCCTCCTGCCGTTGCTGAGACAAACTGCTGCTCAATCCACTGCACATGCCGCAAGCCGCCCCAAGCGCTGCAAATGGAATTCGGCATGGAGGCACACATCACGGCAGCAGGGATCATGGCCTCCTAAGTGCGCATGCGCGCTTAGGGTTTTATTATAGAGGATAGTTTATTTAGTTATAGCCCCCCTTTAACAAGGTGGGTTACAGTAATACATTCACAGTAAGTATTACAATGCAGGCACATATTCATTTCATCCACATATCACAAAATAAGCAGATAAGATAGGTGCTCAGCACCTATATTTCATTTCGCAAAAGAGATGTCTCTTCAAAAGCTTCTTAAAAAAAGTTGCATCCTTTTGCTTTCTAATGTAAAAGGGAATATGATTCCAAGCGTCTGGACCAGCACAAGAAAATGCTCCCACTCTAGTTGCATATAACCTTGCTTGCTTAAGGGCCTGTTTTACATAGCCGCGAGGCAACAGCCCCGAAGCCCTTTAAATCTCTATGGGCTTCGGGGCCGTTACCGAGCTAGCGCGGCTTTGTAAAACAGGCCCTAAGAATAGAACAGTCAGCTCCCTTAATTGAGCTGAGAGTAGACTTCGAAATGGTATGTGTACAGACAAACATTCAATCAGATGTTTTGGCGCCATTTCATGGAGACAAAGATAGGTTAACAACAGTTTATACCGTATCCTGAATTCAGTCTTCAACCAGTATAATCTTACATAGAAATCGGATGCTAATGATTTCATTTGTGCTAGAAAAAATTAATAAAAAGTATTTTTCTTAGTTCTCTTGCTTTAAATACATTTATTTAAATTTCTGAGAGTACTGCCAATTTTTAGAAGTCTCACAAGAAAAATCACCCTCCTCTTTAAACTGCTCCCTAATACAATAAAACTTCCAGTCTCATACTCCTTCCTCTCAATCCTCCTTCCTCTCATACTCCTTCCTCCTCAGTGCCATTTTGGATTTGATATTGTACACATGGAAGCTTACTCTATAAAGCAGGGGTGTCAAACTCAATCACATTAAGGGGCCGAAATCCAAACACAGGCTAAGTCGCGGGCCAGAGCCTGCCCATCTCTGCCCCATACCCCACCCCCATAATAGTACTAATTGTAACGCTATTTTTTTCATTTATTTTTCATATATACACACAATATATTCTTATTAACAACACATTTTACAGGTTCAATTATGAGGGGGTAATTTTATTATTACATATTGTATAAGGTATTTGAATATATAATAGGAAGGGGTGGGAAGGGTGGGGGATAAGAGCATATCATTTGTACTGTTGATTGTTAAGCGATATACTTATTGTTAATCTGTTTTAACATATGGACACACTTATTGTAAGTTTGAAAAAGAATAAAGAATTATTTAAAAAAACAACCCCAAAAACCCCCAACACATTATGGCTAACTACAAAATTAAACTACACAAAGCACACTGTACGTATGTTTCTCAACATTCATTCCTACCAGAACACTTGGCCTTGGTCACACATGCAGAACACAGATAACCCCTATGCAAATATAGGACCACAAACTAAAAGAACTAATATATACAAATGAAACCCTAAGATTCAAGATTTTGTATGCAGTACAATACCAGAGAAATAGAAACAAATGCATTTCTTCCTGAACAGTGCAAAATTTAGACAACAGATCTAATTTCTCAAAATTGACACAATTTAATCACTAAATTTAAAATAAAATAATTCCCCCTACCTTTGTTGTCTCCCTCCTTCCATGCTGTGCCTCCCTCTGGTGGGTGTCTTACCTTCTGGCCTGCTCCCACCTGGCCGTTTTATGCTGTCCGTGGTGCAATGCGCATTTTCATTGCCACCCCCAGTGTTATTTTCTGGCTGGCTCCCTCTTCATCACTGCCGTTTCAACGTCAGAGATAAGTCTTCTGGTTCATGCGCAGGACATGTGTAGGAGCTGTGAAGAGGAGGGAGCCAGCCAGAAGATAACACTGGGGACAGCAATGAAAACACCGTATCGAATGCACCATGAGCCACATAAAACAGCCAGGCAGGCCGGATTCACCCACGGGCCTTGAGTTTGACTAGGCGGCACCTGTTTGGGCCCTATTCTATATAGGAAAGTAGGTACCTATGTTTCTTTATAGAATACTAGGGAAGAAGAGAAAATTACTTTAGGCACAACTACAGCCATACAGCTCATATCAATATTTGTGGTTAGATTGCTAAATAAAAGCTGTATATAAATTGTAGTATTCTATGATCTATGTGTGTGTCTTGCCTATGATCCAAGGATATGAACACAGGAGAAAACATCCTTCTCATAGCGGAGAATCAAAGGACAAACAGCGAAGGTGATCTCTGTATTCAACAAATGCATTGGTTAAAAGACCCAACACGTACGTGTTTTGGCCAAACTGGCCTGAATCAGGAGTCTTGATGACTGATGACTATAATTCATTAACCCACTGATATCATATGAGATTGAACACTCTTGGCACTACGTTGTTTTTGTGTACTCTATGTGTAATGTAATTGCAAATAAAAACCTGCTGGTACTTCTGTTTACAAATGAGTAGTGATCACAAACTATAATTTATGTGTGTGTCTTGCCCATGATCCACCCATGTGTTTGACCATTTTCAAACCATATGCCATTATATTTTGCCACAATTTTCATAAAATAGCACACATCGGGAATATTGGAATTGTGTGAGTATGTGCACACATAAGCATGTAGATACCAGTATTCTAGTCAATGGGCATTCATTTGGTATTTTATAAAAGGTTCTGTCTTGTAGGCTTTTGAACACATAGACCAAAACATCCATTTTCTGACTCAGATCCAAGTTTCCAAGTTTATTAAAAGTCAGATATCCCGCTTTATCAAAGTCAAAGCGGCTTACATAAAAATATAATAATCCAAAATTCAGGGGGGGAATTACAGACTGACTGACAAAACGAAACAAGGCTAGACATGAGGTATGTAGGGAAGAAATGCAATGTTTGATAGGAAAGAAGAACGATAAAGGGAAAATACAATAGGGATGGGAAGTAGTAATCTTTTTGCGGGAGAGTGATTAGAATGTTTCTAGATTGACTGCATCTCTGAATAGAAAACTTTTTACGTTGGATTTAAATTTATCTAAAGATGGTTCCTCGTGAAGATGAGTTGGTAGCAAGTTCCATAATGTGGACGCTGTGACTGAAAAAATTGTTTTTCGAGTGGTATCACAGAAAAGATAACGTAGGGAAGGGACAGCTAAGAGATTTTAAGAGTTTGATCTTAGTGCTCTTGCTGGGCTATAAGGGATAATCAGTCTATCTAGAAACCTTGGAGAATGAAATAATTTTGTCTTAAATGTTAGTAATATAATTTTATAAGTGATTCGATGAGTGAGCGGTAGTCAGTGAGCTTTTATTAGTAGGGGGATTACGTGATCAAATTTTTTGCTTTAAAAATTAGTTTCACGACCGTATTTTGAATAATTTGTAGTCGCCTTAATTCCTTTTGTGTAATTCCTTGGTATAAGGATACACATCTGATGCTATGCTAGGGCCCCAGGTAGAAAATTGGGAGGGGCCCCCAAAGCCCATTCAGTGGGTTATATTCTGTGTAACTTCAAGGTTTGGGGCCCCCTATATGGGGTATTGCTCATTTTGCAACCCTCTAACATCAGCCCTGCCTAGGTTCCCCACACAAAATTATCCTCCAGGTAGACAGACTCCACAATTTTCAGAATCTGTAGCTCCATATGTATACTAATTATTGCTTATCCACGTTCCTTATTTTAGCAGAAAGCTATGACCTATCACTGTTTAAATGCAACAGAGAGAAAGCAAAAGTAACCCCGCCATATAATAAAACTGAAAATATCAGAAGTAGCCATAAGGTAGTATATATTTGTTTGCGGTGAATAACAGAAGTCAGATCCCCAGGTAGAACTGTAATATTTGCAAATAGTAAGATTTGGGTACAGGATATGGTATGCAGATATTAGTCTCCTGTCCTGTTTGGAATTACTCCTATTAATGCTGCTGCAACATCTGAATTCCTTACCTAAGATCTAAAACTACAAAAGATGAATGGATATGATTTTGTGCATGGTGGGAGAGGGGGTGTATGGAAAAGAAGGAAGGAGTAATCACCATCCAAATTATAACATAACATTAATTTTTATGTATATATCGCAAAAGCCTTTTGGTTCTATGTGGTTTACAAAAGAGGTAAGTAAGACTGACTAAAGTCAGTGAGTTTACAACATAACTTGGCAAAGTGGTTAAGAATAAAATTTACAAAGGAGGCAGCAAATGGAGATTTATAAAGAGGTGAAACTGGCTGACAAGACTACCTGGGTTCATAGACAACCCCACGAAAGACAAAGGCGCGCGCCAACAACTGAGCGCAAGACGGAGGCGCGCGCCGAAGAAAATTACTGTTTTTAGGGCTCCAACGGGGGGAGCGTGGGGGGGAACCCCCCCCCAGTTTACTTAATAGAGATGGCGTCGGCGTTATGGGGGGTTTGGGGGGTTGTAACCCTCCACATTTTACTGTAAACTTAACATTTTCCCTAAAAACAGGGAAAAAGAGAAGTTTTCAGTAAAATGTGGGGGGTTACAACCCCCCAAACCCCCACAACGCCCCCACAACACGCCCCACCCCCCCGTTGGAGCCCTAAAAACAGTAATTTTCTGCGGTGCGCGCCTCCGCGCTGCGCTCAATTGTTTGCGTGCGCCTTTGTCCCGGTGTGCTTTTGACCTGACACCGACTACCTGCTGTGAAAAATTTGACTCATTTCTCATTTCAGTATCAAAGGGACCCCCCCCAACAAAAACCCCACATAAATAATTTTTGTCTTAAATCTACAGCCGTTCAGCAGCATTCTCCGTGCAGATGGCATAACTGCATGTTACAAATTTCAGAAAACATCTACCCTGTACCACCAGTATGCAATGGAAAGGACTATAAAATTAAATTATACTGTCCCACAACTACTTCAGCTTCAGTTACCAATAGAATAGCGATACTGTTAAGGATACCAGGATGGCACTCCTGTGTGCCAACTTTTTCATTGCAGAACTACAAGAGACATTTCCTAGGCAACATTCTAGGAAAGAGGCAGCCTTTCCTAGAAGGATGAGCTCTATCTTAATTTGGGTGGAACTGAGCTGCTGGCATCAAAACTTAAAAAGGAATTAACACAGCTTTCAAACTAGAAACTGGGGGAAGACTAACAGTTGCTCAAAAGAGCATGGTTCAGAACAAGGTATCTTTGAAAGATATCACCAGAACAGGGAAGACAGGGCGTCCTGATAGTGAGGCTGAAATAAAGACTATAATATACCAGATGCCTTTAAATTTCTAAGGAATTTAGAAAGTCATGGGATTGGGATAGGCGGTAACACAGTATATGACAACAGAAAAAGACCCTCATGGTCCATCCAATTTGTGTAATAAGGCGACCAGAGGCTTGCTTACCACTCTGTGTAGACCCAGGTCACCCATGCTTAAATGCTGGTTGTGAAGTCACCACTATGTCAACCACGAGGAGGATGATATGTGGTGTATTGCTGACAGTATTCAACTTACCAGACAAGATGCTTTCCCCTCCCTCTTAAGCTACACAGTTCCCCCACTCGCAGTGTGTGATAATAAAATGATCAACACCCTGGCGTTATTAAACCTTCACCCATATCTTTCTACATGCGAGACACAGACCGTATAAGTCTGTCTGGCATTGGGCTCCATACCCCATGCTGGATTTGTCCACTCTTCTTTTGTCACTTGACACGTGTGAGACACAGACCTTACAAGTCTGTCAGGCATCAGGCTCCATTCATCCGTGCTAGGTTTGGTCACTTTTCTTTGTCCTTCACCACGTGTGGGACACAGACCATTCAAGTCTATCTGGCATCAGGCTTAGCTCCCAGCATTCATGCCCAACTATGCTGTGCTTCTCTCTTCTTTCTATTTAAGCATTTCCTATGTCTATCCTGTGCATTTTTAAAATTCATTCACAATTTTGGACTCTACCACCCTCTCAATGAAAAAGCATTTCCTGACATTACTCAGGACCTTAGGCCCCTCCCCAGTGCATCCCAAGATGCACCGGGAAGGGGAAGGCCCGCCATTATGCAGAGGCAGGCCTGCCAGCCAGAGGGAGTAAACATCTTTCCGGCTCACCTTTCTTTGTTAAAGGTACGGGGTGGAGTGTCAGGGTGGTTTTAGGGGTGCAGGATTAGATGTTTTGGGGGTGTCAGGGGATCAGGGGGTGGTGGTGGTGGGAAGGAGTGGGCATCATTCCTGCCAGGCAATTTTCCAGGGAGGTTCAGGAGTTGTGCAATGGCAGCAGCAGGAGGGAATGAGCATCCTTCCTGCCGGGCAACTTTCCGGGAGGGGTTGGAGGTTATGTGACGGCAGCAGCAGGAGGGAGTGGGCATCACTCCTGCTGAGTAACTTTATGGAAGCGGGGGGGGGGGGGTCAGGGGTTGTGTGACAGTGGTGGCAGGAGGGAGCAGGAATCCCTTCTGCCAATTTTGGGGGTACTTGTAGGGGGCCCCTTGCCACAGCCGCTCAGCTGATCACAGAAGGCGTATTTCCCCCCGATCAGCTGAGCTGGCAGGTCTCCACGAAGCTGTGATCAACTCAGCCGGCTGCGTTTAATTTTAGCTTTGAAATTTTTCTTTCAGAGTGGGCATAGACGCATTAGCTGGCGTAACACACTATTAAGGTGAGAGTACTCAGCATCTCCTAAATAATCAAAGCACAAGTATGCCAGTAGTTTTGCTTCAGTTATTGCTCAAAGAAAAATTATGGACAGAGCTATTCTGTATGTTTGGTTTGTTTGCACATATTTTTTTTACCACAAAAATACACATACAGTTTGAACAATCAAAATTACAGATTTCAAACTTATCTCTCCCCATCTATACAGTCTATGAGCTAAAGCATGTACTGTATAATATTGAAGAATGTCTATCCTTTTACCTGCAAGCAGGGTGCATAATAAGCAAAAGCACATTTCTGTGGAAATGCCTCTGTGGAACTTTGTGGGAATAAATTAAAGAATGCACAACAGACGCTGCTCTAATTTTCAAAGAGAAAACATTAAAAATTGCCTAAGGAAAAAAAAAATATTTGCATACATTTACACTTATTAAGTTGTGCAGCAGGAAAAATGTATGCACTCTTTTGAAAACTGAGTATTTACAAAGCCTGCCTCAATGCTGCTCTGAAGGAACACTTCCCCCTATTGAGAGAAAAGTATACAGTACATGGAATGGACCTGCATGCAGGATGAATAATTTTGAAAAGCTCCTTTCCATGGTTAAGTACTGTTTTACCTGCAGATATGGAGGGGCATAATCGAAAGGGACGTCTAAATCCGTTTACATCCATCTCGCAAGTCGTCCAAAGTTAAAAAGAACCTAAGACACATTTTCGAAAGATACGTCCAACTTTTTTTTTACTTTCGAAAATCGTCTAATTATACATCCTGCCGAGTTGATCGTCCAAGCCACTAAATCATCTGTCTTTATACCACATTTCCGTCCAACCTTCCGTCCAAGTCCAAAATGCCTAGAACAAGCCCTGTTGGATGTGGGAGGGGTCTACAAAGTGATGGACTGCACACCCAGACATACCACCTAAATAGTGGGGTACCTTACAGGGGCACTGCTGTGAACTTCACAAAAAGAGTGCCATGGCTTCTCCTCACTACAGCTCCCTTATAGGTGACGGTGAGCCCCCTAAACCACCTTCAGAATCCCCTAGACCCACTTATCTAACACCCCAATAGCCCTTATGGCTGCAGGAGCCACTTATATGCCAGTAAAAAAGGGTTTTGGGGGTATATAGGACAGTGCACATGTTTCAGTATCAATGCAGTGATTACAGGGGCTTATGGGCATGGGTCCTCCTCTCTATGGGTTCCTAACCCACCCCCAAGATGACTTAAGCTGCCTCTGGGCTGGATGACTAGGCTTTCCTATAAATCCAGAGTAGTGAGTTTATTTAGAGGTTCGCAAGGGGTATCAGACAGCCCTACAAACTGATACAGTTTGAAGGGAAAAATTCCTCATATACCCCGCGGTTCCTCCTCCTCCGTGTTAATGCTTTTTCTAGTTTATTTCTTTTTATTACTTTTTATATTATAATCTTTTTCTATTTTTCTACAAACATTGTAACTGCTGGAGCTGATTTAATAAATACTTAGCTTTCAGCCTTGTTACCAATCCCCTGAACGCCAACGCGTTTCGAGTTCTTTGTCAAGGCGACATGGGGAAAGCTGAAATCCAAAACACAACGTAATTAGCAAACCGCTAAAAAGTTATCACTACTAAAAAAACAGCCCTGCTAATATTTCAATATCATAGCTTACCTACTAAGGTAAATATACTCTGCATACCGCTACTCAGCTTATCAAAAGACAAGCCGCCGCGTCCGTACTCTGGACTTAAACCCCCCCCCCCCCACAGGGAATGATGACATATTTAGGGGAGGAGCTACTCACGTCATACTGACCCAAGATTTAAAGGGACTGCCACACTTAAAGATCCGATTGGGCTAGCCAATCGGAGGACTCATTAAGCCCCTTAGGAGACATAGTGTCTAAAATAAACATCCATTGGAGTTCACATCGATTTAACTTCCGAGCAGTGTTCCCACCCTCCCACCCTACATTGATATAGTCTAGAACCCGCCATTTCAAATCCATTAATGTATGTTTACAACTTATCCAATGACGGACAAGCGGAGAAGATTCGTTACGAGTATATACTCTGGATTTATGTTCTGTTAAACGAACCCGTATAGGACGGGTCGTTCTCCCTATGTATAACTTGGGGCAGGGACATTGACTTACATATATTACATTCCCAGTGTTACAGGTAGTATTATGTTTAGTTTTAAATATCTCCCCCGTGCTTGGGTGAGTCCAAGTTTCCCCAGATATGGTAAATTCACACCATCGGCATTGACCACAAGGAAGGTGATTCCCACCGTGGGCAAAGCTTCTCTCCTGAAATTTAGTATGATTAACATATTCACCCAGATTTCTTCTCCTTCTGTATGAACAAATCGGGTAATCATCCAAGGTAGGAATTGCCAACCTAGGGATATGCCAATGTTTTTTAATTATCTGAGAAATTTGGTGAGCCAAAGTGGAAAACTCCTGAACAAAGATCACTGTGTCTAAGGG
The DNA here is from genome assembly GCF_902459505.1 of Geotrypetes seraphini. NCBI lineage: Eukaryota > Metazoa > Chordata > Amphibia > Gymnophiona > Dermophiidae > Geotrypetes > Geotrypetes seraphini. The sequence goes on along the minus strand of NC_047090.1, from coordinate 93,151,968 downwards.
ATCTTCATTCCTAATGGTGTCCTGTAACAGCCACTCTCTGTGAGCATGCTTAGCTCTTTTATATGCATTACGCACAATAACATAGGGATATCCACGTTGATAGAATCTTCCTTTCATTGCTCTAGCTTGTACCCGGAAGTCATCTATATTATGGCAAATTCTTCTCAGCCTCAAAAATTGGCTGATCGGTAAACTTTTCTTCAAATTCTCCGGGTGGAAGCTGTGGAACCGCAAGAGGCTGTTACGGTCAGTGTCTTTCCTATATAGAGACGTATGAAGACGAGTGCCTCCTACTTTCTGTACTAAAATGTCCAAAAACGGAATCTCATGATGTTTGATAATAGCAGTAAATTTGATATTATTATACAAGGTGTTCAACACCTCAATAAACTCAGTCAATTCTTTTTCAGTAGAAGTCCAGATGCAGAAAATATCATCGAGAAATCTTCTCCAAATTTTCACATGTTTGAAGCCAGACAGATGATAAGTCTGGTCCTCCTCCAAATCCGCCATATATAAGGCTGCTAGAGAGGGAGCAAGAGAAGCCCCCATGGCTATTCCATGTTTTTGTAGATAGAATTTATTATGGAACCAAAAATAGCTTCGGGTTAGTATTAAAGTCGCCATTTCCATCAGAATCTCCACAGACAGATGGGGTCTTATAGTTTGGTCCTTACAAATACGTTCTATCAACACTAAAGCCCTGTCCACAGGTATCATCGTGTACAGGGCAGTCACATCCAATGTGACTAATATCCAATGGGGTTCGCAAACTTCCAACTCAGCAATGATTTGAAGCATGTGGGTAGTATCTTTAATATAAGATCTTATAGAGGAGACCTTCTGCTTCAAGAAAATATCCAAAAATTTTGACAAGGGTTCAAGAGGAGAGTTCCGCATGGACACTATAGGGCGTCCGGGGGGGTTTGATAAGCTTTTATGTACTTTCGGAAGAAAATATATGACAGGCGTCACATGATACTTAGGATTGAGGAAGGCAGCTTCTCTGGAGGTTATCATTTTCAGTTTGTAGGCTTTACAGATCAATGCAGATATAATACATTTTAATGCCATCACAGGATCTTCGGGTAGCAACTGATAAAACCTCCCATCATCCAACTGGCGATGAGCTTCCTTCAAATATTGTTCTTTGGACCACACCACAACGGCCCCTCCTTTATCAGCCCGGGAGATCATAATAGACATGTCATTTCGAAGATCCTGTAATGCATCCCATTGATCATACGTCATATTAAACTGAGGGCAGGTATCACCCGAATATTTTTCCATCTGCTCAATCTCAGCTAATACTAGATCTCGAAAAGTGATCAAATTCGGGTGAAGAGGAGACGCAGGACACCAACTCGATTTATTAGATATCAAGGTTCCATCATTAATAACTTGACGATCTTGAAAAAACATCTTCAGATGCAGCTTACGTAAAAGGCTAAAGAATGCAAGGCGAGTGTTAAAAGCATCATATTTTGCTGTAGGCACAAACCCCAGTCCCAAATTCAGAACTTGTTCTTGAATCGGACTAAGCTCTTTCATAGAGAGGTTAAACACTGCTCGGAAGTTAAATCGATGTGAACTCCGATGGATGTTTATTTTAGACACTATGTCTCCTAAGGGGCTTAATGAGTCCTCCGATTGGCTAGCCCAATCGGATCTTTAAGTGTGGCAGTCCCTTTAAATCTTGGGTCAGTATGACGTGAGTAGCTCCTCCCCTAAATATGTCGTCATTCCCTGTGGGGGGGGTTTTAAGTCCAGAGTGCGGACGCGGCGGCTTGTCTTTTGATAAGCTGAGTAGCGGTATGCAGAGTATATTTACCTTAGTAGGTAAGCTATGATATTGAAATATTAGCAGGGCTGTTTTTTTAGTAGTGATAACTTTTTAGCGGCTTGCTAATTACGTTGTGTTTTGGATTTCAGCTTTCCCCATATCGCCTTGACAAAGAACTCGAAACGCGTTGGCGTTCAGGGGATTGGTAACAAGGCTGAAAGCTAAGTATTTATTAAATCAGCTCCAGCAGTTACAATGTTTGTAGAAAAATAGAAAAAGATTATAATATAAAAAGTAATAAAAAGAAATAAACTAGAAAAAGCATTAACACGGAGGAGGAGGAACCGCGGGGTATATGAGGAATTTTTCCCTTCAAACTGTATCAGTTTGTAGGGCTGTCTGATACCCCTTGCGAACCTCTAAATAAACTCACTACTCTGGGTTTATTACTCTGGTGACTCTGTGACATTTAGTTGCAAGATTCTTCTAACGAGCAGTAAGAGGAATTGGTGTGTCGTAGGCTTTCCTATGCCAGGCGGCCAGGTGATGATGGTTTGGAGGCTGAAATTTAAAGTTGTGAATAAAATTTTTATGGGGGTGGGGGGTGGGTTGGTGATCACTGAGGTAGTGTGTGGGGGTCTGTGTTATGTGTTTTCAGTGCTTATCTAGTGAGTTTAGGTGGGTTTTTGCGACTTAGACCATGGTCTAAGTCACAACATCCAAGTTCCGTCTAAGCTCTGTTGTTAAACTTTTGGTTATACATGCTATATGACTAAATCTAATCCGGCCCACGTCCCGCCCAACTCCCGCCCTCGACACACCTCCTGAAACGCCCTGTTTAGCTTTGGACGTTGAATGGCACTATGAAGGCCTAGGTCGTTTAGAAATACGTCTAAAACCCAATTTTATTATCGGCACTTGGACGTTTTTGTGAAATGTTCGTCCAAGTGCCGACTTGGACCGGTTTTTGGACGTTTTTCTCTTTCAATTATGATCTCCATGGCTTTTAAGAGTATCTTCCCTTAGTGGAATTTCTCCTAGGACAAGCAGGATGAGTCAGTCAAATATGGGTCTTGTCCCAACAGCTCCCAATTTGCGGATAAGCTCTCCAATAGGTCAGAGATTATTTTTTTTTTTTTCCCTCTGGACACACAAACAAGTTGTAAATCTTTCTGTAAAAAAACAGCATGCTCTCTCAGTTCAGAGCATAGTAGGCATTTTGGACTGGATTCTATAAATGGTACCCAGTGGTGTAGAGCGGGAGAGAGGCCCTGCCCTTTTCTCTGCCCCCCCACACTTCCACATGCTCCTTCCTGCCCCCTCCCCCTGCGCACACGCCTGCTTCAAGTTCACAATATAAATATATAAAGGGGAGGGGGACAAACACAAACTGATTTACAAATACAACTGAACAAACAAAATAAGAAATATGAAGGAAAAAAAAATATGGATTGGTTACAATTAAATCTAGGTATAGGGAAGAGGAAAGGGGAAAAACATAAAGGTGTGGGATAAAGAATATATTCAAGCTCTATTTCAGCCCATTTCTACGAAGTTATGTGCAAAATGCCTGTGAAAAATAATATACATTTAGTTGAGTCTTGAATGTCAAGTATTAACATAGTAACATAAACTGTAGTAACATAGTAGATGACAGCAGATAAAGACCCGAATGGTCCATCCAGTCTGCCCAATAAGATTCAATTTAAATTTTTTACATTTAAATTTTTTCTACTTAGCTATTTCTGGACAAGAATCCAAAGCTCTACCCAGTACTGTGCTTGGGCTCCAACTGCTGAAGTCTACGTCAAAGCTCACTCCAGCCCATCCACACCCTCCCAGCCATTGAAGCCCTCCCCAGCCCATCCTCAACCAAAAGGCCATATACAGACACATACCGTGCAAATCTGCATAGTACTGGCCTTAGTTCAATATTTAATATTATTTTCTGATTCTAGATCCTCTGTGTTCATCCCATGCTTCTTTGAACTCCATCACTGTTTTCCTCTCTACCACCTCTCTCATTAGCGCATTCCAGGCATCCACCACCCTCTCCATAAAGTAGAATTTCCTAACATTGCTCTTGAAACTACCACCCCTCAACCTCAAATTATTTCCTTTGGTTTTACCATTTTCCTTTCTCTGGAAAAGATTTTGTTATACATTAATACCCTTCAAGTATTTGAACGTCTGAATCATATTTCCCCTGTCCCCTCCTTTCCTCTAGAGCAGGGGTGTCAAAGTCCCTCCTCAAGGGCTGCAATCCAGTCGGGTTTTCAGGATTTCACCAATGAATATGCATGAGATCTATTAGCATACAATGAAAACAGTGCATGCAAATAGATTTCATGCTTACTCATTGGGGAAATCCTGAAAACCGATTGGATTGCGGCCCTCGAGGAGGGACTTTGACACCTCTACTCTAGGGTATACATATTCAGGGCTTCCAGTCTCTCCTCATGTCTTCTGGTGCAAACTTCCTATCAATTTTGTCGCTCTCCTCTGGACCGCTTCAAGTCTTCTTACTTCCTTTGCCAGATACGGTCTCCAAACCTGAACACAATGCTCCAAGTGGGGCCTCACCAATGACCTGTACAGAAGCATCAACACCTTCTTCCTTCTACTGGCTACGCCTCTCTTTATACAGTCCAGCATCCTTCCGGCAGCAGCCACCACCTTGTCACACTGTTTTTTCGTCTTTAGATCTTCGGACACTATCACCCCAAGGTCCCTCTCTCCATCCGTGCATATCAGCCTCTCACCGCCCAGCATACACGGGATGAAGATAGAAGGGTGAGGGTACAGGAAGTGACCTCAGAGGAAAAGACGATGCTGGCACGACAGCAGCTTGGGGGTTACTGCTTGCGCCAGGAACATTACAGAGGGATGGGGAAAGGGAAGTGGCGTGCATGTGTGCCGGGGGGGGGGGGGGGGGAGGGCTAGAGAGGAAGATGGGTGCCTACGCCTTCACCAAGATGGCGCCTGGAGCATCTGCTCATGCCTGCTATTTATTCATTTTATCCAGCAAAAATTTATATTCCATCCATTCAAGAATTTCTCTAGGTGGATTTCAGCAAATGCAAAAATTGCATTGATTATATTTAAACTGATAATACATAACAATACTGCTAGTTTTAGAAACAAGGGAGTCTGATCTAGATCTGGCTAAGATAATGATGGTAATTTTTAAGAAATTAAGCATTTGCATTATTAAAGTACTTTAGTACATAATCTAAGCATTGTAAGTTGGGACTTAACATAGCACAGGCCACATCTTCAAGATATCACATTTGTGCAGACTGATAAAAGCTTTAGGGCTCAGTATACAAGATGCTCATTTTATTCTTTTGTAAGGCATTGACTTGCATCCTCATTTAAAAATGAAAACCACATCTTTCTGTTATTAAATCTTTGTTTTCCTCTATTAGTATTCACCAAAGTGCCATGTTCTAAAAAGCCGTAGTGAATAGGCAAAGCTGGACGCAACTATCTAAGGCTTTCTAGGCACCGTTTGAATTGATGAAAGGAGCTTTGTGTTTTCATTGCCAAGTTTGATTCTTCCAGTCATTAGGCATTCCCCTCAGATCGCATCAATGAAGCTTCCTCTCTCGCGCCCATGTGTTAAATTCTCTGCTCCTCATGGTTTCCTTTGCCAGCTCGGCTCCAGAAAGAGTTCTGGGTCTGAGGCACATTCTTGTCACAGCTGTGTTAGAAAGGATCATCAGAGTGTCTTCCCAAAAGCCATATGTGTAGCTGGTCAGTCTCCTGTTGAAGGGTCACCTCACATTGTGGTGTGATGATTCAAAAGATTCATTCTTGTTCTTGGACTGCTTTGCTCAGATGGTTGTGGAAGAGATTAGGCTCTCCGTGGGGTAGGGGAGGATGCCTTAGTCACTGATGTTAAATGAACATACATCGTTGGTTAAAAAGGAGATTAATTTTACATTCACAGCAAGAGGCTTCTGCAGTTTACTCGCACTATATAAAATCTTTTACCCAAGAAACAGATAAATATGTTTCCAAAAGCCATTACACATATACTTAGAGCTGAAGTCTTTTCATCTTGCATTTTAGTCACATACATTCCAAGTGTTATAACAAAAGAAAAAGTAGGTTGAGAGAGTCTGTTACGGTTTATGCATAATTCCATGATTCCTGAAAGTAATACAGGGCTATCACCCAACGACATGAATAAAAAAAAAATAAAAAATCTTTGTTTAACCATGAAGTCATGTTCCACCACATTTATTCAATTTAATAGTAGAACTATGTTCTTTTGAGAATTTTCCTTATCAGAAATTTTAAAGTAAAACGTCACCACATATGAAGCTAATGTACAGAAAGCAAGGGAGTCACGAGAATATCTTATATCCTACACCATGTCTCAAAAGTGGCTCATCAGAAGGCCAAACAGTGGTGAATAGGCTGGTAATGAGCTTATAATCAGGGTTTTATGCAGGCCCCTTACAGACAAAAGGAATACATTACCTACTGTATTAATTAAAGTAGCAGGACTGCCGTGTATGTTGACCTTTATTCCTACCTCGCTAAATATGTCAGCGACTCATTATTCTTTTCAGACATGTAAAAGTCACTCCACTGATGGTGGTGCTCTATTAAAAAAAAGGTAGATGAAAATACATGGAACCTGCTCAAGGTGCGATACCAATGCAAATCATAGGGGAACGTCAAAAATGCTTGCCCAACCAGTCACAACATTATCTCAGTTAAATACGCCCTCAAATACTTATACAGCCCTGTTCCCTAGAAAACAATGAGAAAAAAGCCAGTAGCCAGGCAAATAGAAAAGTACTTATTAGAGGAATCAAGAACACTTGCTGCTTATAACATATAAATTATAATGAGCTGCTGTCTTGAACTGCAAACATGCATGTAATGTAGCAAAATAAAACTTTTCATGTCTATATTTTATTTTTTCTGTAACTTATGAACTTCTGCCCTGTTCATAATATGTGTTCCTCTGGTGGGAATGTATATCTTTTTTTCCTTCCCTGAAAAAGACATATCATAAAAGCAGGCACAATGAAGAAAGGCTCTCTGTCTGCTCAGACCTGCATGTCACGGGGCGTTTCAACAGAACTCTTGAAATTGGGGGGATGGGGGTAGGGGGGGAGGGGGGGAATCATAATTCCCCCAAACACATATATCCAAGCATCTAACATTCTTACCTACTATGTCATCACCCCACTTACACACTATACACCTTCATCAGCTGGCTCTTGTTTGAAATACCACTGTACCATGCAAGTTCTTAGGGGTACTGCAGTTTGGCCAGATCCTTTACTATTACAAATTCTTCCTTTACACCCTCACTTCTGCTCTCATAGTTACCTCTTTGGAAACAGTGCAAGCAACAAGTGTTGCTCAGCAAACTGCTTATAACAAATACCTTGCTGTCTTTGACAGAAGCAAAAGAGAGAAAGCTGGCTATGTAGGCCAGTGAGCAAGCCTTTTGGTTTTTAAGTTCTCTTTATCTGAATAACATGATGAAGAGTTTATAAAACAAACAAAAAAATTAATAACAGGTATCCAAATGCTATATAAGAGAGGACAACATGTAGTATCCAAAAGAGAACAAACCCAACTGCACCTTCCTCAGTAATGGGATTGAGGGGGGGGGGGGGTAGGGACAACAAGACCACCCTAATTGTTGATGGCTGGCATAGTCACAATATGCATCAACAAGTTGCCAAGACTGCATTACAGCAAAGAATCTGTTACTATAATTTTTTTTTTTTACATACCTCCTCCTATAGCCCATCAGTTAGACATGCCAGCCAATAGGCTGCAGCAGCTCCCTCTTCCCCTTGCAGCCCATGGGACAGACAAGCCAGCCAATAGGCTGGAGAGGAGGTGGGAACAGTAGCTGGGATATAGAGGGACTTTCTTCCTGCTTTCTCCTGCTTTACAACATGGCGCTTTCTTCTACAAATTTAATAAAGTGCAGCATAAAATATTGGGGATGCCCATCCACCCACACAGCTGGTGCCTATGCCTATATGTTTATTTGTGCAGTATATAGATACTATTCCACAAAAAAGTTAAAATTTAACATCCTAACCTCTTTCTAATTGGATAAAATTATTTGCACTGTCGCTGACAGGCAAATATTTAATAGTTTTTCTATGTGGAGAGGAGAAGTGCCAAGCCATAGGATAAGCCAAGATATACATGCAGTATTTCCAAAAGACGATCCAAAACTTGCTACTAAAAAGGCTGCATGTTCCAACATTCATAGATTGTATGTGCAGGTGTCCCTATGGCCCCATTACAATGCCTAAAATCACCTAATAAATCCTCGGAAAAATGTAAAAGGATTAAACACTGCTAGGTCCAAATAAGTGATCAAAAATAATTCTACAAATGTTATAAAATGATTATTTGTGAAAAGAGAGCTCCTCAGTATAATGTGCAATTGTAATAGTGTTCTCAAGCTTGACAAATACATCCAGCAAACAGCCGGCTTTCTTGTCGACTATCATAATATATAACCAAGCATTTTTAATGTTCAATGTGCATTTGCAGTAAGTTAAATTAAGTAAATGTGAATCAATCCAATGTTCACCATAATCGTTAAGTCACAAGTGGTAAACTTGGCCTTGGTCTTATTTGAAACCCTAGGGAGAAATTCTATAAGAGGCGCCTAAACATGGGCACCTAAAGAAAGGCACCTAAATTAGTAAACTGGCTTCAATAATGAGCTTTAACAAGCCTTAAAGTCATGCACCCATGTCTATATTGTAAATTATTGTCATGCCTATATTGTAATTTATGTAAATTATGTCTTCTCTGTCCTGTCTCGATTATTATGGATGTACTTTCTAACCCATTTCGGGGTCCTTTGGGAGGATGGGCTAAAAAATAAAATGAATAAATAAATAATTGAAAAAATAAAATTTAATTGGGAGCTAGGTGCCTCTCTTCTTAGGCATGATTCTACAAAAGATAGGCACCTATCGCATGGCGCCTAACACCAAAGTAGATGTGTTTAGAGGTGTGGAGAAAGACTTAGACATCACTAAGCGTCTACATTACAGGTGCCTAAGTTTTAAGTTAGGCGCCGCTAAGCATAATTTTGTAATGGGCGCCTACATGTGATTGACGTGCAACAGGCGCCTATCTTTTTTAGGTGCCAGCTACAGAATTTGGCCCTATGTGACTGAGAATCCTTTAAAGTGTGTCACAATAAGCCGTCAACGGTTGCAAGTGGAGGGTCCCTGAAGAAGTTAGAGAAACGAGTTAATCCCCGGCATTCTTATTTGCAAGATAAGAAGTTATTTTTGATGCCCAGATTCCTTTTAGTTGTAGGTTTATGTATATTCTTGTACAATGTTACATTACATTTCTAGACCGCAAAACTTCGCAGATCATTGCGGTTCACAAAAATAGAAAACTGGACATTCCCAGCAAACAACACATTAATCAATTAAATTCTCTAGAAAATTTACAAACAAGAATGATTTCAGTAACTTTCTGTAATGTATATAAGAATGCAACTCTTTATCCCAGCTAGCTACCTGGAAAGTAAATAGGCGTTGCTGAAACTTCTTATACACGCAACCTTGAATTGGGGGGGGGGGGGGGGGAAACAAATAAAGCAGTATTACGTAGTGGATGGTTTGATGTAAATAAAGTAAGTAATTCTAACAGGTATTCAGGCACTTGACCATATAAGGTTTTATAACAGAGTATTCCCAATTTGAACATCACATGCGCCTCGGATGGAAGACAATGGAGCTCCCTGTAGTAAAACGTGATATGATCTGATTTTTTAAAATCAAAGATTAAACGTACTGCGACATTCTGTATTCTTTGTAATCTATGTATATTTGTACAATGCTCAGCAATGTGAACTGAATTGCAATAGTCCAAAATACTGAGTATCAAAGACTGACCAAGCAATCTAAATGCCATAGGTTCATGCCACTTTGTTATTAATGTGTTGTAATTTCAGCTCTGTGTAAGGGATGAAAGGGTAGGGTTCGGTGGGATATACTGCCTGGTCTATCTTTGTATAGTTTCTGCTATTAAATGGGTTTATGATTTCTGTGCTATTCTGAACTGAAAGAACTGAATTGAACTGGAACTGAAAAAAGGACCATGTCAAGTTTGAGGACATTGCTGTAATAGCACATTATACGAGGATCTCTCTTTTCACAATCAGTTTCTAACACTTGTAATAATTATTTTTCATTGCTTATAAGAACTGAGCAGTGTTTAGTCCTTTTTACATTTTTCTAGGGGAGTTAGGTAATTGTAGACGTTTGGGGGCAAATTCTATAAACGGTGTCCCGATTGTAGGTGTGGTAGGCATCCTACTACTGTCTAACCGGTCAATCGGGACGCATGTTAAAAAAAAGACCACGCCGAGGCAGGCAGCCTACATTGTAGGCATTTTCATGAGCCTAGGGAGATAAGTAGGGCTGCCTAAGCTCACCCAAGGCTAGGCGTGGGTGTGGTGTCACATCGAAGTGGTCTTAGGCGAGCTTAGGCAGCCCTAGGCGTCTCCCTAGGACCATGAAAAGCACCTGAAATTTAGATCAGCAAAATGCTGGTCTACATTTCAAATACACACGGCTGCTAAGACAATCGCAGCAAGGGAATCTCCCTGCCATGATCAGTTTAGCAGCTGCGGCAGAGAGCATGTCCACCCCGAGAAGTTGGCTGGCAAGAGGGATGCCTACTTTCTCCTGCAGGAACCCCTGAAGCCCTCCCCCTGAATGTCCGCGGAAGAAGGAGTGCCAAATTCCTCCTGCCACTACCAAGACATCCCTCGGCAGGAGGGATACCCACTCCCTCCTGCCGCCACCTCCAACACATCCCCAGGCAGAAGGGATGCCCACTTCCTCCTGCTGGCAGGCCAGCCTCCACAGAATGGTGGGCCTGTCCCTTCTTGGTGCATCTCCATGGGGGTGGCCTAAGGGATCTGGCCAATCAGAAGGCCACTCCAAGTGCATCCCAGAATGCACTGGGAGAAAAGCCTAAAATTCCGGTTGGTCCAGGTGCCTAAGGCTCCTCTTAAGGGAAAGGGAAGGCCTGCTATTCTGTGAAGGCAGACTTGTCAGCAGGAGGGAGTGGGCATCCCTCTTGTGGGCCATCAGAAAAAAGTGTGGGAGTGCTCAGAGGGGTGGCAGGGGGATCTTGGAGGGGTTTCAGGAGATGATGGGGCCAGCAGAAGGAGGGAATGGGCATCCTCCCTGCCTGGGGATATCTTGGGAATTGGTAGCAGGAGGGAGTGGGTATCCCTCCTGCCCAGAAATGTCTCAGAGGAGTAATGTCAGGAGGGAGTGGGTATCTCTCCTAACCGGCGATGTCTCAGGGGGTGGTGGCAGGAGGGAGTGGGCATTCCTCCTGCCAAGGGATGTCTCAGAAGGAATTGGGCATTCCTCCTGCCATGGACATTCAGGGGGAGGGGGTTCGGGGGTCTGTCAGAATGGACTGGGCATCCCTCCTGCCGGCCAACTTTGTTGGGGGAGACAGGTTTCCTGCTGTGGCCGTGGCCGCTAAACTGATCGCTGCAGGGAGATTCCCTTGCAGTGATCAGCTCAGCGGCAACGCATATCTCTAACCAGCTCCTGTGACATGGACGCCAGTTAGAGAATCAGGGTGGTTAGGTGGGGTTAGGCATCTGACTGTCAGGACAGATGTGATTCTATATCACCTATGTGCAATTCTCAAAAGCCACTTAGGCGGCTGCTGAGACTAGGCATCTTATACATAATCTGGCCCTTGCTCTTCTTTGAAATTATTTATAATTTGGGGGCTTATTGCAATGGCAATATTTGTTATCCAGAGTCCAGCTTTCCAAAACCTTTCTGTGGTCCAGTAAGCCTGATGGGCTAAATAAAACACTGATTGAGAAAGGCTAAGACCAACGCCTACTCATTTAAGTAATTCCTGTACCAATGTCTCATTCCCAAACCTCCTCCAGTCCCTGACTGGCAGGATACTGAAAATCTTTTATCTTACTATAAAAAGTTAAGGTCATAAGAACATAAGAATAAGCTTACTGGGTCAGACCATCTAGCCCAATAACCCATACTCACAGTGGTCAATCCAGGTCACTAGTACCTGACAAAACCCCAAAGAATAGCAACATTCCATGTTATCGATCCAGGGCAAGCAGTGTCTTCTCCTATGTTTGTCTCAATAACAGACTATGGACTTTCCCTTCAGGAAATTGTTCAAACCTTTTTTAAAACCAGCTTCATTATCCGCTTTTACCACAACCTCTGGCAATGCGTTGCAGAGCTTAACTATTCTCTGAGTGAAAAAATATTTCCTCCTATTGGTTTTAAAAGTATTGCCCTTAACTTCATCTAGTCTTTGTAATTTTTTGATTTCAAATATTTTTATTGAATTTCAGTAGCAAAAGAGAATACAATAATGGGAAAAAAAACAATAAGCATCAGGTAACAATTGAACAGTAAGGTTCAACAGAACCAACCAGAACTCCAAAGGCATGACGTACAGAGTATCTCAAAGGGAAACACATGGGAAAACCAGAAGGTCCAGGAGAACCAAGTGAAAACCTGAGGAGGAAGCAATGAAAGGAAAAAGAAGAAAGGAAAGAAAAAGATGAAAAAGGATCTAGAAATAGTAAAAGAGAGAAGCGAGAGTGTAGAAGATGTAGGACGGACATCCCACCCCTAGGACGGGAAACAGAGGTGGAAATAGGATAATGACGGAGTCAGTAGAATCACAGGGAAAGACAACGGTTAAGGAGAGAAATGTTGAATAGGTTCCCATATTCTGGAGATGGGCAGAGTTCTGTTAGAAAATTCTGCCGCTTTCATCTCATACAAATGGATCATAAGAACAGTATTCCACCAGAAAACAACATTAAGTAAATCAGCAGATTTCCAGTTGTGAAGAATCATTTGAATCGTTAAGGCGATTAGAATATTAAGAAGAGATTGTTGAATGGCAGACAGAGGGTCTGGTACAGCTAGAGCTCTGAAAAGTAGAACATCAAATGAGAACTCAGAAGAGATAGGAATAATGCGCTTGATAAGGCGCCATATGTGTGTCCAAAACTCCTTAATGATAGGGCACGCATGAAGGTCTCCCAGCTCCGAGTTACAGTGCCAGTGGAATCTCTAAGTCCTGCCATGAACATCTTATTAGGTGTCCAGAAGACCTTGTAGGCAAGAAAGTATAAAGATTGAGATAAACTGGCGGAGGCTGATGGACGGACGATTTTACTAAAGAAACGATCCCAATCTTGATCAGATCCACGCCAAGAGGTGTGGGGTGACCAAACTTCAGTGGATCTCCGAGATCTGGGATATAAATGGGATCGGAGTTCCTTGAAGAAGAGGGACGTGGTGTGACCGAATTCCAGACCTATATGTGTGAATGTCATAAAAACAGAAGTTGGAGTGTAGGAGAATATAGAAGGAGAACATTTTAATAAGCAATGAGAAAGCTGAATCCAGTGATAGCATTCTGATGGTGGTAAGGCAAACTTATCCTTGATCTGGGAAAAGGATAGGAGCTTCCCATCATTTAAGATTTGATTTAATGTCCAAATCCCTCTATCCATCCATAAGCGCCAGCATAGAAGACGATTATCAATACGGAAGGAGGAATTGTACCAGAGAGGTGAGGAAGTCGTAAGACGTCTGTTGGATCCAGAAATACCATCAAAGTGCTAGATTGGTTGAATAGTAGCATTTATGACAGTGGATTTAGAAGGCAACGAGGAAAGAGAGATGAACGATAAGTGGGATAGAGGGATCGGGCGTACAATGTGCTGTTCAATGCGAAGCCAAGCAGCTGAGTTCAAGGGCATAGTGGGGTCCTGAGTCCACAATGTACTATAGCGCAGGAACGACGCTACATGATAAAGGAAAATGTCTTTGTAATTTTTGACAGACTAAAAAATCGATCCACTTGTATCCGTTCTGCACCACTCAGGATTCTGTAGACTTCAATCATATTTCCCCTCAGCCGTCTCTTTTCCAAGCTGAAGAGCCCTAACTTTTTAAATCTTTCCTCATATGAGAGGAGTTCCATCCCCTTTATCATCTTGGTAGTTCTTTGATCCTTTTCTAGTTCCACTATACTGTATCTTTCATGAGATAAGGAGACCAGAATTGAACGCAATACTCCAGGTGAGGTTGCACCATGGAGCGATACAGAATTGTAATATATCTGGGGAACTTTCTACTTTAAACCAATCTATTGTTCTCTTAACTAAGCAATGCTTTACCTGAATCCAGTTAAATCATTGTGAAAGTAGGTGGCTATACTTGCTGTAGACATTTTGGAAAGTAAGATATCTGTCCACCTCGATTTAACTCTCCCACCTCCCACATACCTTTGGCTTGCTATAGAAGCCAAGTTATACTTTTATTTATCCATAGCTGCAAATGATACCATAAAGGTACTTTCCCACTTTTACCCCATTCCACAGGGCTTTGTGAGTGATCTGTATACACAATAAAGCCTGGAGGGATCCAGATAATTTAATTCAAAGGAGGCCATTGATGGGAATTGGAACTCCTAGCTCTTTCTTAACAGTTAGCCATTTAGGAGGATGGAATACTTCCATCTCAGACATAATTCACTGTGCTCCAAACCTAAAGGAAAAAAAAAAATCAGTGGCACAAATATAAATCTGGGAATCAAACTTCATCTTTACTTTTGGAGGCCTTCAGAACTTTAAACACTATCCTAGCACTGTGTCTCTTCTATAAGAACTAAAAAACCAACTGCTCTATTTTCTTATAAAAGTATTTTGGGTACAGTAAAGAAAGCATACTTAGTAGCAGATGTAAAACAGACCAGAGAAAATATTTCTTCACTCAGCGTGTAATTAAACTTTGGAATTCATTGCCAGAGAATGTGGTGAAAGCAGTTAGCTTAACAGGGCTTAAAAAATGTTTGAATAATTTCCTCAAAGTTCATAAGTCATTATACAGATGGACTTGGGGAAATCCACTGCTTATTCTAAGGATAAGCAGCATAAATTCTGTTTTACTCCTTGGGATCTTGCCAAGTATATGTGACCTTTGATCTGTCCCAGTATGTCAACTCTTATGTTCTAATTGTTTCAAGCCTAACCCACGAAATGTTAGAGGTGAATGATGATTAAGGGAAGGGATTGGGACTTGTGTACTACCTCAAACCACACTCAAAATGGTTTAAATACAGATACTTCAAAGTATTTTCCCAGTCTGTCCTGGTGAGCTCACAATCTATCTAATATACCTGGGGCAGTGGAGGATTGCTCAGGGTCATAGGGAGCAGTATGGGGTTTGAACTCACAAACCGATTTTCTATCCATATTCAATAGATGCACTTGATCTAGATCCTTATTGAATAGAATCCAATGAGGTCAGTAGAAAATCAGCATTGCCAATATGCTGTTGGCATAGTTACATATTTATTTCTGTTTAGCTTGTAGCCTGAGAACTGGGAAAAGTCCTGTATTTTGAACATGCAGGGCCAGCTTAAGGCATAAGCCAGGTAAAGCATTGGCTCAGGATACCAAAATCCTGCTGCACTTGCTCAACCTTCATCTGTCAAGAGTGTGTTTTGATCTTGCTGCTGTTTTCTCTTCTATGTATGGTTGCCAGCGCTGCTGCAATTTTAAACATGAGAATAGATAGTTCCTGTTCTTGCAGTTAAACATTTAACAGTGCTACTGTACTTGATCTACATGGATTAAAGAATCTATAATTCTTGCAAGCTTAAGGCTAAGATCTTAGCATATTTAGATTTTACAATCCGAATAAAGGAGCAATATTGGTCTATACTTCTACACCCTGGAAGGATCCTTTTCTAGTTTATGAAACAAATCCACAATAGTCTCCATAAAAGTGTTTGAGTGTGCCAGATATTATATCAGATATTGATATACCCCCATTAAGTAAATAAAAGTTCTTTTAAAAATGTCATGTAGAATTCTACTGTATAACCATCAGGCCCATGGGTTTTACCTATAGAGAATGTGTCAAAAACAACTTTCACCTCTTTTACAATATGGGAGTCACTCCCTTTGTAATTCAGACAAAATGGGATGTCTTGGTTTGGTTAAATATACAGTAATTCTCTAGAATGGCTAACTCCCCCAGCCTCTGGGCTGTAAAGCTCCTTATAAGAACATAAGAATTGCCGCTGCTGGGTCAGACCATTGTTTTATTATCTCATCATCTTATAAAAAATAGTTACCTATTTATTTTAAATATTTATAAACCACCTATCAAAGTTATCTAAGCAATTTACAATCAGTACTCAAGCATTTTCTCTATCTATCCCGGTGAGCTCACACTGGGACAGATAAAAAATGGCCTTCTACATGTGCTAAGCAGCCCTCCGACACTACATTAACCCCCCCCACCCCACCCCAAAAAAAAAACCCCAACAAAAGATGAAGAAAAAAAGCCTCAGGCTTATGTGACAGTACCACAAGGAAATACAGTCCATTCACTGTCATATGCACAAGGCATCAAAAAACTCCAACCTTAAGAAATAAATACAGTGTAGGTACAGCAGTTCACATCACACATTGAAGACACACTTATACAGTTGAAATAAGACAAATACTTATCTGTGGCAAGTCAGCATAAATACATCAGCCCAAATCATCAAATATGTTCACAACGCTGCCGAAAGATTCAATAAGGATCCTTGTTTCACCGAACCATCCAGCTGCTTCATGGGAATAACATATCAGCCTTTGCGCTGGTTGATATGTTATTTCCTTGTTGTCAGTTAGACGTGTAAATGATAATATTCTATAATCCACATACATAAGTGCTGGGCATGCCCATGACCTGCTCATGTTCCTACCAGATCCATTACTTCTTGCATATGCATGCTTTACAGCACAATTTGTAGAATTCCAACTAAGGGCAACTGGTATGCATGTAACTGCTAATTAATGACAAATATTGTTAATGATTGGTTAACACCAATTAGCACCTAATTATTAAATTAAGCTATAAATATAACTGACACTATTCTATAACTTGTATGGGCAACCTTGAGTGCTAAACATAAAATTCTATATGAAACGGTATAGAATTAGGGGATGTGAGGTCATATCTAGCACTGCTGAAGTGTTCATTGGTTCAGCACTTATTCAATAGAACCCTTTTTGGACTCACACTTTCAGTTCTACCTTAATATACTTGAACAGAAAGGTAACCATAACTATCACTAACAAATGATCGTCATGGGAAATCAAAGAGTCCTCCCTGTAAACATATTTATGGTTTTGATATATGGCTTCCTAGATCCTTGGAAGAATCAATCACAATTCACAGAACTATTATATTAGGGAAATGAGATATATCTCTTAGAAGCTTCTTTGACTTTTCTCCTGTTTCATTCAGGGACATTGGATGCGGGTTTGAATGTAAGCAAGCATGTTCTTCAGAAATGACTAGATTTGGAGACAGAGAAATAAATGATGGTAGTCATGTCTGCCATACACTGAAAGGAATTAGAAGCTGGATAGTGCAGTGCTATCCCTTTCCTCTAAAAAAAAAAAAGAGACTAATAATTTATCAAAAAGGACTAAACTTGTTCAAAATTCATAGTCAAACCTTAATAGATTCAATATTATAAATGAAGATTTTGGTAAGGACACAAGGCAACCCCTCCCCCCAAAAAAATAACCTCCATAAAATAAAAACCAAGTAAGACATGATCATAAATGTCTCCTGAATAATCCCTTTCATTCACATCCTACTGGAAAGGGTGCAGCTTAAGCTGAAGATAGACTCTGAGACTTGCAAAATACCTCTGCAAAAAGACAGGCCAGAACAGTGCTGCCAATGCCAGGAAGCCAGGCAAAGTTATGCTCGGAAGTTAAAGTCTCCCAGGGCTGTGGTGCTGGAAGCTTTGCTGGAAACTGGAGGTAACCAGCTCTGAGAAAGAGCCACAGCTAATATTTCTGAAGCTATGTGATGCTCTTGCCAGACCCTACTCCAGAGGGGCTCTGAGGCCAGCAGTGATCCCTGATCTAGGGAAGTGTAATAGCTTCTAGTTAGATAGAAATATTTTATTTTTGTTTGTAGGTTTCTAATTTAGTCCCAGTTTCAGAGCACTACATACACCAGAGAAGGCATACTTGGAGCAAAGCCAGGATTCTGGGGCCCTGCCAGATAGATATGGCATGGGACAGGAGAGCCTTGGGAGAGTCTCAGCACCAGATGACCCTGCAGGATCCAGCGGAGTGAAGTTTCAAATGAAAGTAGGACCCTAGAACACATGTGGTAAGACTACTACTTGAGTCCGCAAACTTACACTGCCCAGTAATTGGAGTAACTGAACTTATTTGTAAATTGCTTTGCTCTTTTATTAAAACATCTAATTTGGCTGCCACAGAATACAAGATTCAATACAAAATACTTTCATTAGTTAATAACATTGCTATCATGTTTACAACAAGTTCCAAAATGCTGTAGTAAGACATATATGGACTATGGAAATTGGAACATCTACAGCCATACTATCATAATCACAAGGATCAAGTTTAAATTAGACATCATTGCCATTAAGATCCTGACTGGGAATGCCCCCGACTACCTAACAAGAGTTGGCCACCCTACTCCAGGGTGCCTCCAGATATTCCACCAGAAATCTTTTCCACTTAAATTCCCAGCAAGCAACAATATAAAGTCTACCAGGCAAATTATACACCTTATCCATCCAATATCAATTAGCAAAATGCTGGAACCAACTACCATTTACACTATGATCTTGTGACCACTATCTCAGCTACAGAAAACTTTTAATAGCATATCTGTACTAAGACAGGGAGCCTAGCCTACCTGGAAGTAACTGAAATGGTAATTTTAAAAGCCCATTTCTAAACTGCTCCATTGCAACTCCTGGGACATAATGTAGAGCCAACGATACCTTCTTAAACTTGTATCTATATCCTAACTGTATTAATAAAAGTACTGATCTACCTGTACTAACAACTCTATTGAATATCCGTGTCAAACTAAATTGACCATTGTAACTTCCTGGGTAACTGACCCAACCTCTTGTAATCGACCTTGAACTGAATAGGTAAAGATAGACTAGAATACCTGATTAATATAACATAAGGTTCTGTATTCAGGTGTCTCCATCAGTGTTCCCGCTAAGCTGCGTTGACGTGCGCACGCGCACAAAATATTACCTCGCAGCGCACAAGTTTCTCGTCACAGCGCACACAGTGTAGAGCACAGTTCTTCAACCGCCGGTCCGCAAACAAAATCTTGCCGGTCCGCGAAGGATTCGGTCCCCGCCGCAACGAAAGGCCGGCGTCAGCTGACTTGCAACTTCCTGTTGCAGTCGCTATGCCGGGACTCCAGCCTTCGCCGGGACTCCTGCCTTCCACCGCGTTTGCCTCCTGCCTTGTCTCCGCACCTCCAGACCAGCAGCGGCAGCTGTGTATGCTTTTAACTTCGGCACAGAGCTGCCCCTAATCAATAGTTTAGCGCGGTTTCATAAGGCAGCCTCGGGGCCTTTGCTAGGCCGGCCCACATCGCATCATCGAAGCGGGCCGGCTATCAAAGGCCCCGAGGCTGCCTCATGAAACCGCGCTAAACTATTGATTAGGGGCAGCTCTGTGCCGAAGTTAAAAGCATACAGAGCTGCCGCTGCTGGTCTGAACTCTTGGGCCGCTGAAGGAGGGCAAAAAGCAGCTGTCCTGGAGGTTTCCCTTCCTCTCGCCTTTACAGGTTCCTTTTTTCCACCTTTTTTTTTTTTCCTTCAAACGGCAACGGGCCCCAGCATCGACATCAATCAAGTAAGTTCCACTGTCAATCAAGCGGTTCTGCTCGGCCAAAGCTTCCCCTGTGACATGAGCCACCCTCAGGGGAAAGAAAGTGACCCACAAAGGTGAGGGGAAGGGGGGCAGATGATGGAAGTTGGGGGGGGGGAGAGAGAGAGAGAGAGAGAAGGGGCAGATGATGGAATGGAGGAGATGAGAGAGAGAGAGAAGGGGACAGATGATGGAAGTGAGAAGAAGGGAGAGAGAGCAGAAGGCAGATGGATGTCAGTTGAGAAGGGAGAGCAGATGCTGAATGGAAGTGGGGAAAGAACACATACTGGATGGAAGGAGGAGATAAATAAAGGGGGAAGAAAATAGTAAGATAATGGAGGGGTGAGGGAAAGGGGTGACAAGCTGTGTGTAGACACAGTGAAAAGAGGGAAACGGGACTAAATAGTAAGAAAGAATTTAATTTAGATGGAGGCAGAAAATAGAGAAGGAAGACCAGAGAAGAAAAGGGAAGAGAGAGCAGAGAATGATCAGATCTGAGTGGAGGAAATGAGAAGAGAGATATGCTAAAAACCACAGGGGGGAGGGAAGGATAGAGATGCCAGACCATGAGGGGAACAGAAGGAAGATGATGGATGCTAGACCAAATTGGGGGGTGGGGGAGGGGGCAGGAGGAGAGATGGCAGGGAAAGACAGACAGTGAATGGAAGGGGCAGATGCTGGACTGAAGAGACAGAGAAGGTTATCATGCTGCTGTACCGGGCCATGGTACGCCCTCACCTGGAGTACTGCGTCCAGCACTGGTACTTTAAGAAGGACACGGTACTACTCGAAAGGATCCAGAGAAGAGCAACTAAAATGGTTAAGGGGCTGGAGGAGTTGCCGTACAGCGAAAGATTAGAGAAACTGGGCCTCTTCTCCCTTGAGCAGAGGAGATTGAGAGGGGACATGATAGAAACATTCAAGGTACTGAAGGGAATAGACTTAGTAGCTAAGGCAGGGAGAACGAGAGGGCACTCTCTAAAGTTGAAAGGGGATAGATTCCATACAAACGTAAGGAAGTTCTGTGGTAGAAAGCAACATATTTATTTGGCTCATAACTTGCTGGCGCCCGATATTTTTAGCTCACAGTGAAAAAAGTTTGCTCACAACACCCGCCCGCTTAGAGGGAACACTGGTCTCCATGTATCTATCTGTGCTTATTATCCCATATACTCCTTCATGTACATTATGGCCATTAACAGATAACAGGCCCATTCTCCCTCACCTCTTGAAGGCTAAATGGGAATCCAGTAGGAAGTCAGCTTTTTATCTGTGGCTCCAGCTCTCTGGAACTCTTTACTGCAACACATTTGATTAGAACATATTACATTTTGGACCATGCTGAAGACCTATTTCTTTCCAAAGGTTTTAGGTTATGCTGAGTCTCTTGGTTAACTTGAGCACGCGGGCGAACAATAGTGTGGCTACTACCCGTGAGAGTGTCTTCCTTCTCTTTCTGCAATGATTGATTGACTCCTATAACAATGGAGTTCTGCTTTTAATTTCCTTTTATGTTTTTATTGTCACCTGTTTTGACTTGGGTGTCCAAAATGGGCAGTGCATCAAATTTTAATAAACAACAAATGGTATATCAAGTCTAATAAACTATAAGTCATAATTACAGGGTTTTGTTTGTAATTTAAAATATTAACACAGGCAGAGCCACAGACTACTTGGAGGGACTCAGGCCCAGGAATTTATGAGAAAAGGCTTAAGAGGTTACGGTCTTCAGCTTGGAGATGGCTGAGGGGGATATGATAGTGGTCTAAAAAACCTGAGTGGGGTAGAATGGCTAAACACGAATCGATTATAATTTTTGAAAGAATAAATACAAGCGGACACTCCATGAAGTTAAATAGCAATACTGTATTCAAATTTTCACGATGTGACCTACGCTGCAGAAGCGAAATGTGGGCTTGCCTTCGTCGGCAACAGACAGTCAGCATTATTAAGCATTCAGCGCTTGATAACAATAAGCTAAGTACTTGAATTGATTAATAAGATTTATATTTACTAACATGAATGAGAATGTAAAAGAAGCTTAGAATATCGATAGAAGGTTGGAGGTTTTATTAACCAATGAAGATTTTCCCTAGCAAGTTTGATGGCAAAGTTTATGACTGGTGGTAAATGGGGATCTGAGGTTTATTCCTCCAAATGATATATAATTATAACTTTCTAATTGGGTCACTAGGGCATAGACAGGGGGTTGGTAAGCAGAGTGGGCAGACTTGATGGGCTGTAGCCCTTTTCTGCCGTCATCTTCTATGTTTCTAATCAGTTTCAGATTGTCTGTTAGGCTTTGAGGCACCAGTCCAGCCCAGCACAGGCAAGAGGAAGGATCTCCGACGCACTGCCCAGCCCAGCACAGCCAAGAGGTAGGATCTTCGGGCACCAGCATGTCCTGTGTGTTGGTATTGGTGCCAAATCGGGGTAAGGGATGTTATTTCGGTGCTTGGGGGGGATGTAGGATCGCAGGGGTTGGGGGGGGGAAACGACGCGAGCAGGGGGGATGTTGGATCGCTGGGGGGGATGCCGGATTGCGGGGGTGGCACTCATAAATCGAGTCAAACTCAGTTTCTGAGGCGCCAATTTTGCAAATGTTTTGCTCGTCTTGCAAAACACTCACAAACTGGTGCACTCGTAAACCGAGGTTTGACTGTACTTTATCAAATGCGTTAGGTGGCAGTAGGCACCCTGTCACCACCTAACTTGTTTTAATCGGTTCAATCGGCGCAGTAATATACTGCGCCGATTAAAAACCAATTAAAAATGCTGTTAAAAATAGAAGTTGCCTGTAGGCATCTCCAAGAATGATGCCATTGTAGGCCTGGTTAACGCCGGAAGTGACCTTGGATGCCGTTAGGCACTTCTGTAGACACGAGTCTCACCAAAGGCAGGTGCCAGAAATGTGCGCACACCTTTAAAACCCTGCTGTGATTCTCCAAACGGTGCTGTTGTGTGATTGCTAGGTGATTGGCACCGCTTTTGTAAGCGGCCGCCAATGTAGGTGCCATTTTGAGACTCTGTCCCAAAATGTCCAAACTCAGATTTGGACGTCATATTGAAAATGCCCCTCCATGCCACTTATGAACATCTTGCTGAACAGTAATTAGTTGCTTTGCCATCACCTAAGCATGTAAGTGTACACTTGCCAACGAAAGCACTGATATTCTAACATTTCTGTGCACTGCTAACATGTAAATTGAACACCCCATTACAGAGCTGCCCTTCTCCCTTTTTTTAAAATGTGATGACCAGATCTGTACACTTAAAAAGAGGCATAATGATATTCTCGGTAATGCTTTCCTTCCCTTTTTGGACATTCCCTAATATTTAATTTGCCATTTCAGCAGCCATGGCACACTGGGTTGAAATTTTCAGTGTATTATCCACAATGAATTCAAGACTATTTTTTGGGATGGTAACTCCTAACTCAGGACCCAGCATGCTTTTCGAAGATTTAAAAAATTTGAAATATACTGTAGACACACAGCTAACACTTGAAGCAATTCTTTCTAATAGTTCCCTCCACATGAAACTATATAAATCAGTAAAATAGTCTTTAGCCTTCTCAGAGTTTCAATAAACTCTAAAAGAGCAGACCTTTTCAAAGTCTTCCCTCATAAAAAAAAATTAAACAAAAGAACAAAGACCCAGCCCATTTTTACCAACTGAAAGTCCATATACACTTTTCACTTAGCTCAAACACATTGGAATAAAAAAAAAAATCACATAACTAAATCATGTTTAGTTATTTGGGAAAAAAATCCCCTTTCTTTCAGGTTATAAGAATTTAAAATCACTGCTACAAGTCTGCAGCAAACTAAAATAGATGGGAAAAGTCTCTGAATTACAATAGCATGGCCTTTATTTAAAAAAAACAAAAAAAAAAAACCTGTGGAAATGTTCCTGTGTCTTCTCAGTCAACCACCCCCATCTTCTAATTCAACCTGCAAACAGATTAAGCAAGCAGAGTTTGAGGAAAGTGTGTTTGCTTGGAGCTCGAAACCCTTGTGTGACCCTAAAGAAATTCCACTGACACCTCTCAGAGAAACTATACAGACAAACTGTCATCAGAGGCAGGGAAATCAGGCTAAGGATTCACAAATTCTTTAAAGCTTTACTCACTACATACAAGTTACTGTTTGGCAAGTAGGCAGCAGCTTGTCCATTGATTTTGCCAGATGGAAGAATTACAGTTTTTTTTTCTTCAGAAAATGTACACCATGACTGTTGTGGGGGAAACAAACATGAGTATTCATGGGCATAATAACTGTATAATATTGGGGGTAAAGAGGTTTATTTAATAAATTTATTACAATGCAAAATATGGTCCTTTTCACAAAGTGAAAACACAAAAAAATGAGATGAAAAATGTCATTCTTCATAAAATATTTGATTTTAATGCAATTCTCCAATGCGGAAAAGGAGCTGAAAGTAGACTATTTTAGAGTAGCTGTTTTCTCCAACCTTTACCTCCCATCCTAAATCCCACAAATTTCAAAATGTGTTTAAAATGTCTTACCTCAGACCTTAATGTTATATTATTTAATAAGGAATGTGTGTTATGGTGTCCTCATAGTCGCCAAGATTTCAAAATGATTAGACAGTCAAACACAATACAAATTACCACTCCCTGGACACAATGAAAGAGCATGTTCAATATTTTTTTTGGGGGGGAGGGTCAGCACCCTATGACACCCACAGAGCTGGCTCCCATGTGTTTCCCTGCAACAAAAATGCTAAACAGATATAGAAAGAACACTGCAAGTTCTGGAAGGACCATTCATGCATACTTGGGCTGAAGGTCACCACTAAAACATGACCTCTAGAATTCTAGGGATGCTTCTTGATTCCTAAGTATGGGACCTCAAATTAACACCACATTACAAAGAATCTCATTAAACTTAGGCAACCAAAATCAATTTGTTCTTATTTACTTCAGGTCCATTTCAGGTTGATAAGACAGATGGTGATATTGTCTTCTCTAGATTATTGCAACTCTTTATACTGTATTTGGGAATCTCATTTAAACTGCAAAGAAGACTATGCTTAATTCAGAACACAGCTGTAAAACTGGTATTTGATCATGCTACGCATCTGCTGATGAAGCTTCATTGCCTTCCCGTGATAGCTTGAGTTGAGTACAAAATCTATTGCTTGGCATATAAATCTTTATTTGGCCTGACCCTAGAGGTTTTTTTTCCTTGAATTTATTTATTTACAAGCAGGAATCCTGCCGGGTTGCTTTTGACTTTTCCTACTACTAAAGGGCTATAAGATACAGGTTTATTTTTGCAAAATCTTTTTCTTTTTATGTGGTATTTATGTGGTAAAAAACTGGAATTGTTTACCATTTATTGTTTGTCTTGCTCCTATTTATTTTGGGAAGTTATTGAAACAGCAGTTAGGCGCCGAAACACTGTTTAACTGATCAGTGGCTATTTCTGGCTAGTTAAATAGCTTTGAATATCGAGCAGACTTTAATACGCAAATAAGACCCATATGAGTATTGGTTAAGAACATAAGAACATAAGAACATAAGCAGTGCCTCCGCCGGGTCAGACCATAGGTCCATCCTGCCCGGCAGTCCGCTCCCGCGGCGGCCCAAACAGGTCACGACCTGTCTGAATCACCAGAAGGGGCTCCCTTGCCACCTTGGTTTCTCACTGAAGTCCTATCTTCCCATCGAAGTCCTAACCCTCCAGTCTTGCACATGCACGACCTGGTTGGGTTTCTATACTTATTACCTGGTTAGCTTTCTATACTTGTTTTATATCCCAGCTCCTCCCTCAGTATCCCATGATCCCTTTATCCCTCAGGAATCCGTCCAATCCCTGTTTGAATCCCTGTACTCTGCCTGATCACTTCCTCCGGTAGCGCATTCCAAGTGTCCACGACCCTTTGGGTGAAGAAAAACTTCCTTGCATTTGTTTTGAACCTATCTCCCTTCAGTTTCTCCGAATGCCCCCTCGTACCTGTTGTCCCCCTCAGTCTGAAGAATCTGTCCCTATCCACTCTCTCTATGCCCCTCATGATCTTGAAGGTCTCTATCATATCTCCCCTGAGCCTCCTTTTTTCCAGAGAGAAGAGCCCCAGCCTATCCAACCTCTTGGCATATGGGCAGTGTTCCAGCCCTTTTACCAGTTTCGTTGCTCTCCTTTGGACTCTCTCAAGTACCGCCATGTCCTTCTTGAGGTGCGGCGACCAATACTGAACGCAGTATTCCAGATGTGGACGCACCATCGCTCGATACAATGGCATGATGACTTCCTGCGTCCTGGTTGTTATGCCCCTCTTTATGATACCCAGCATCCTGTTGGCTTTTTTCGAGGCTGCTGCGCACTGTGCAGATGGCTTCAGTGATGCATCCACCAGCACACCCAAGTCTCTCTCAAGACTGCTGTCTCCCAACAATGCCCCCCCCCCAATTTGTAGTTGAACAACGGGTTATTTTTCCCTATATGCATGACCTTGCATTTTTCCACGTTAAAGCGCATTTGCCATTTGTTTGCCCAGTCTTCCAGCTTGTCCAGGTCCCTTTGCAGGTCCTCACACTCCTCCCTGGACCTAACTCTGCCGCACAGTTTGGTATCGTCTGCAAATTTTATAACCTCGCACTTTGCCTCCTTTTCCAGGTCATTGATAAATATGTTGAAGAGTAACGGCCCCAGCACCGATCCCTTGGCACACCGCTTGTGACTCCCCGCCAGTCAGAATATTGGCCCTTCACTCCGACCCTCTGCAGTCTACCCGACAACCAGTGCTTGATCCATCTGTGCACATCCCCTCCCACCCCGTGGTTCCACAGCTTCTTAAGCAGCCTTTCATGTGGCACCTTGTCGAAAGCCTTTTGAAAATCGAGGTAAATGATGTCTATGGGTTCCCCATTGTCCACCCAACTGCTTATTCCCTCAAAGAAGTACAGAAGGTTCGTTAGGCACGACCTTCCCTTACAGAATCCGTGCTGGCTTGTTCTCAGTAGGCCATTCCTCTCGATGTGCTCGCAAATGCCGTCCTTGATCATAGCTTCCACCATCTTCCCTATAATTGAAGTCAGGCTCACTGGCCTGTAGTTCCCGGGGTCACCCCTCGATCCCTTCTTGAAGATAGGTGTGACATTCGCCAATTTCCAGTCCTCTGGTACCTCACCAGTTTTCAAGGATAGGTTGCAAACATGCTGGATTGTGCCTGCTATTTCTTGTCTTAGTTCCTTCAGAACCCTTGGGTGGATCCCGTCCGGGCCCGGTGATTTACCGCATTTTAACCTGTCTATCTGTTTGAGGACATCCTCCTTACTTACCTTTATGTGCTCCAATTTTTCGGCCTGTTCCCCACTCATGAGCTCCTCTGAGTCCGGTATATTAGATGTGTCTTCGCTCGTGAAAACCGACGAGAAGAATGTGTTCAACCTCTCAACTACCTCTTTATCCTCCTTAATCACTCCCTTCCTATCCCCATCGTCCAACGGCCCCACCTCCTCTCTCGCTGGTCGCTTCCCCTTTACGTAACTGAAGAATGCCTTGAAGTTTTTCGCCTCCCTGGCCAGCCCCTCTTCGTATTCCCCTTTCGCTTTTCTAACCTCTCGGTAGCATTCCTTTTGGCATTTCCTGTGTGCCTGGTGATTTTCCTCCGTTGGGTCCTTTTTCCATCTCCGGAAGGATACTTTTTTGTCATTTATTGCCCTCTTTACTTCAGTTGACATCCAAACCGGGTCCTTTGATCGCTTGTTCTTGCAGCCTTTCCTGAAACTGGGGACGTACATTCTTTGTGCTTCCTGCAGGGTGTCCCTGAATATGGTCCAGGCGTTTCCCACAGTCTCCATCCTAAAGATGTTTCTGAGCTTCCTCCCCACCATTTCCCTCATAGCAACATAGTTCCCTTTCTTGAAGTTGAGCGCAGTTGTTGCGGTCCTCCTTACTATGGGTGTCCCCCTTTCTAATGTGAATCTGATCGCGTTGTGATCACTGTTGCCTAGTGGTCCTCCCACTTCTACCCCTCTTGCAGTTGAGAGTGACTTATAAGATGGTTCTTGTAAATATATCATAATTCTAAAAGGCAACGCTGACAGAGTAGAGTAACCAAGGCACTAGAGACTAAATTCTATATATAGTGCCATGAAATTGGTGCTGAAAAAAATGAGCACTAAGCGCTATTCCATAAACAATGCTCCAAGTTGGGTACTTTTTACAGAATATCATTTGGCTCTGGGATCTGCACCCACACAATTTTAGGTGCGCTGATTTCACCCTCTGAAACCTGGTGTAAATCCTTGCACCTAAATCATGTACAGTCGACTCCACTTAAGTGCATGGCCTCCGGACCGGACCGCCACGTGCGCTTAAACAGAGTGTGTGCTTAATTGGAATCCCACTTTTTAGTCATGAAAAATCACAGTATGCTGTAGTCAAATGCAATAAAACTTTTATTCAGCAAAAAACCCCCACATGTAAAACAATTCTACACGGTTCAGTTTTAGAATCAGCACAGTTCCGTCTAATGCAATACACTGCAAACCTTTTTTTAAACCAACATTCTACTGAAATAATCAGTTATTGTTTTCTGCACGCAGATTGCATGATTCAGGCTGTGTATCTGACTACTCATGCTGTAAAATTGTCCACAGTCGTGACATCCATTTATCTCCAGATAACAACGTAGCGTGTGTAGGAACTTCAGCGTGTCTGAGAAGGAAACAATCTCTGCAGGTGTTTCATTAGTCATGATGACCGCAGCAGTATCCCCGTCATCATCAGACTTGGTTGTCTGCAGTGTCCTTTATAATTGTACAGATATTGGAATTAGTGCTGTCAGATGATGTGGGCACATCGTTGTCAACGGCGACATACAGCTCAAACTCTGGTGGCAAGAGTCCAACTGGGAATTCAATGGACGAAGTGTCAGCTTCAGTTGTCTCAGATGCGTGAATGAAGCTCGCTCGTCGATAGCAATTTGAAATCGTTGATGATGAGACTCGATTCCATGCCTCCCGTACCATGTGAAGAGAGTCGAGCACCGTCATTTTTCTCGCAAGCTCAGCAGCTTGGGGGCTGGATTCAGTGCTTGCATCAATCACTCCCATCACATATCTTAGGACGAGCGACCTGTAATGACGTTTGAAGTTGGCAATTATTCTCTGGTCCATGGTTAGATCAAAGAGGTCGTGTTTGGTGGCAGAAACACAAGTTTGATGTTGGTTAGTCGTACGTCATTACTGTGTGCTGTACAGTTATCACACAGCATTACAATGTGTCTCCTACGCCTTCTCATCAGATTGTCAAGCTTCTGCAACCATTCAAGCCACAGTGTAGCCATCATCCATGCATTTTTATTGCTTTCATATTCAACAGGCAGGCATTTAATGTTTTTGAAGCACCGAGGATTTCTATTCTTCCCAATTATCAGTGGCTTGAGCTTTTCACTACCATCCATATTGCAACTGAGCAGCAATGGCAATTGTTCCTTTGGCACCTTGAAACCAACAGTTTCACTGCATTTGAAAGTCAATGTTCCATCAGGGATGGCACGCCAGTACAGGCCCGTCTCATCGGCGTTGAAAGCGTCGCATGGTTCATATCCACCAATGACTGATGGCAACACTTCCAAGACCCATCTTTCTGCACCAAACTCATCAGTGTCTTGTTTTTCACCATGCTGCTTCTTAAATTTTATGCTGTTATGAACTTTCCACCTCTCTAGCCATCCGTTTGTTGCTTTGAAGTCTTCTACACCCAGTTTTTCGAATAGCTGTGCTGCTTTCTCCATCAGCAGAGGCCCAGCAATTGATGATTTCTAGTTTCAGCAAACCATCGCAGCAAGGCCTGTTCAACATAAGAACATAAGAAGGTGCCTCCGCTGAGACAGACCAGAGGTCCATCCTGCCCAGCAGTCCGCTCCTGCGGCGGCCCATCAGGCCTATTGCCTGAACAGTGGTCCCAGACTAATTTTGTAACTTACCTCTAATCCTCAACATCTCCAGCCTTCCCAGTTCTTTTCCGTTTCCTGGTAAGATTGCTGTTGTTTTGCCAGTCTTTCAATTTGGCTTGCTTTTTTTAATGAATCTGATAAATCTGGCTAGGATGAACACTGTAATGTTTTGCAATAGAGACCAGATTCTCCCGTTGGTCAAGTCTCTTTAAGACATCGATAAGTTCAGCCAAAGACAATGACTTTTGTCCAGCGTGGTAGACACGTTCAGCCAGAGACAATGACTTTTGACCAGCCAAAGACAAAGGTTTTTCTCCACGAGACACCATGGGTCACCCTTTGAAAGTTCGAACACCTGGCCAGGCCTATAATGCTGATCCGAAGCATGTGACTCATCAACGTGAGAACGTGATTGCTTTTAACTGGAGTGAATGTAACATGAACGCATAGAGGTGGGACTGCTCGGGGGAAGGGGGTTGGGGCTATAGCTCTTTGGTACAGAAAATATAAAAACCCTGGTATGCAGGATGTTTTCACCACTGTACTGCTGTTCTACACTGTTTTGTACTGCTGTTATGCAATGTGTTCTGTATGCTGTTCCTTGCTTACCAATAATAAAGATATTAAAAAAGGGCTTCTCACTCTCTGCTCCCTCCCCCCTTACCTAGGGTTACCATATTTTACAAAGGAAAACCCCGGGCACATAACCCCACCTATTCTGCTTCCAACCCTACCCAGTCCTGCTCCCATGCCTCTGTTGATAAAACTAATGACAACAAGATGTTAATAGCAATTCTTACTGCGGTTGCAATTCAAACTATTTTAAGAACATGGAAAGATATGTCTTTATTGTCTTTTCAGTTTTGGTGGAACTCTGTTTGTTTGACAGGGAAATATGAGACTGTAATAATGGAAAAGAGGCAAAAAGGCTAAATTTCAGAGGTTATGGTCACCCTTACAAGAATATGTTGACAGAGGATGAGTACTTGTTGTAAGAATGGTTATGTACGTTGGTATATGAATGTTAGTGTAATTTCACTCTCTCCATTTGAGGTTTGGTGGGTTGGGTGGGCTGGATTGAATGATTGTTTTTGAATATCCTATGCTATGTTATAATTGTGTTTATGAACATATTTTTCCAATTTTGTATTCTCTCCTGTTTGAATTCATTATTTCTTGTATAAAATTTCAATAAAATTTTGGAATTGGAAAAAAAAAAGCCTTTTCTCTTTTGCAACAAGCTCTGGTCATGCCTGGAGCATGTGTTGATGTGTGTGATGTCAGAGGCCCTCCATATGTGGCTGGAGTTTGTCTGGGCTTTCCAAAACCCAGACAAATGTCGTGTATTGAAAAACCCGTCTGGGAGCAAAGAAAACATGTCCGGATTTTCCCAGATGTCTGGTAACCCTACCCTTACATTTAGAGTAACCTATCCAAGAGCCTTCAGCTCTCCATTTAAACTTATGGATTTGTATTCCCTTGGCTTTGTTTCTCCTCCATCTGTCCGAGCCATACTAGCACTGCCTGTATGGCATATATTAATTTGGGGAGAAGTACCATATTTATGAGTGCTATATGGCAGTATAATGAGAAAATTCTGATCTGATCCACTTTATTGATTATATTTTGCATTCATTTCCTCAGGGATTCTGCTAATGTAGATCCCAAGATACTTTAATCCTCCTTTTCCCATCGCCACTTTCACACAATTTAACAAAAATTCCCTTTCATTTTCTGTGGTACTATCTTCCTTCAAAGCTAGGGCCTCTGATGTATCATAACTGGTTTTCAGCCCAGCGAAGTTCCCAAATTTCTCTATCAGTTTCACTATGTTACTTACATTGTCTTTCTCTCTGTATACAAATAGCAATATACTATATGCATACATTCTAATTTCGCAGTCCATCTTCCTCCACCCTCATCCTGAGGATCTCTGGCTTTGTGTGAATTCTAACTGCCAGGGCTTCCAAAAATGTCATGTTCTTGCACAAAATGACAAAAAAAAAAAAAATCTGATTTTTTTTCTGTACCATAAACAGTGCTCACTGAAAACTACTTTCCACTTGACATTCAGCCAGCTGCAGTCAGCATTTTCATAAATATTGAGTGACACAGCCTGCTTTCTGCGTGTTCATAACTGTTGACCTCCATAGTCTTCTTTGCGCATTTTCATAAATGCTCATCACCACAGCTATCCTCTTTCTATATAGGGATCCTCTGTGTTTATCCCATGCATTTTGAATTCTGTCACTGCTTTTGTCCCTACCACCTCCACTGGGAAGGTATTCCAGGAATCCAGCACCCTTTCGATGAAAAAGTATTTCCTAAGACTAACCCCCTCTTTTATGAAACTGCGATTGCAGTTTCTAGTGCAGAGAGCTGCGCTGAATGGCCCACGCTGCACCCGACACTCATAGGAACTCTAAGAGCTTCGGGAGCAGCGCAGGCCATTCAGCGCGCCTCCCCACGCTAGAAAATGGTATCGCAGTTTCATAAAAGGAGGCCTAAGTGTATAGCCCTCAATGGAGACTGCCCCAACTTTGTTGGTTGGGCTGAGAACTTCTTTTCAGCGGCCCCTTGTACAGCCCACAGACATATCAAGATACACTTGAAAATTCTCTTTAATTAGGACAGTAGCACTCAATATAATTGGATTGATTTCTGTATCTTTCTCTCACATTTTCTTGGTTGTCTGATTGAATTTGCTGATACTTGAGGGTCTTTTCTTTTTCCATGTGTAATACAAATTAGTCACTCGGCACTGACACTTCTATTAATATTGCTCTTGTGTTTTTTTCTCCTTTGTCACAATGCTCAGTTTTCTTGTAACAAGCTTTTTATCTGTGGAAATAGGAATGTCTCAGGTAATCACAACTTCTTCATTCTCCACAGTTCTGTCTGGGTCATGATCCCAGTGTTTTTTTGGCACAGCAATGTAATGGTGTTTACATAGCTTTCAATGGGTGAGATGTGCTAGTCCATTGTTCCTTCCTGTGTACAATTTTCTGCACATCAGCATGTCGTACCCAAATGTGTGACCGTTTTCAGTTCCGTGTGCATTTGTCTCCTTTATCAGTTTTTCTATGCTGGCTCTGAACTGTCTGATCTCAGTAGCATAGCGAGGGTGGGAGGCACCCAGGGCAGTGGCACCCGCCTGCCCTCTTCTCCACACCCCTGCTCCTTCCCTGTCCTGTGCCCCTTCAGTTCCCCCATACCTCCTTAACTTCCCCAGTGTGAGCAGCATCTCCCTTTGACATCAGTTCCTGGACACGGGACCGGGAAGGGAGAGCCGAGGCCGGCGCAAGCAGTGGTTGAAGCTGCTGCTCATGCTGGTGAAGAGCTAGAGGTACAGAAGTGTAGACGCATGTGCGGCAGGGAAGGAGTGGGGAGGGAGGGGGAGGTGTGGAGAGGAGGAGAGGAGGAGAGGTGCTGGCGTCCCCCCCTAAGATGGTGCTTGGGCTGGACAGCCCTCCTGCCCCTCCCCTTACTACACCACTATCTGAAATTTAAGAAAGGTATTGAAAACTGTAGTGAATTTATAGAATGCTGTTTTTATGTATATGTTATTTGATAGTTAGGTATGTATTTTTGTAAGCCGCTTAGGTTTAAGCGGGTTAGAAATGTTATAAATAAGTAAATAAAATTGTGCATAATCTTTAGGTCCAAATTTACCCCACCTGGGTGAGGTTTAGTTCCACCTGTGGTTTCTGAAGCACCTCTCTGTTTTTTCTGTCATATTTGTGTTTTAGGCTTTGCTTTTCCTTGATTCTTAGTCTAATTCTTTACAGAGTTTTCTTCTCTTGTTTTGCATATTATGATGCTTCCATCCCTCTACATCAGTGTTTCTCAACACGAGGTACTAGGGTTATGCGAGCCGCTTGTGTGTGTGTGGGGGGTATGAGGCGCAGGTCTCTCACTCCCCTGCCTCAAGTGGCATGTCCCCCTCTGCCAAAGAGCCTTCTCATCCACGCGCTCGGGAAGGTCCTGTTGGCTCCACCCACTTTGACGTGTTTGTGTCAGAGGAGCGGTACCAACAGGGCTTCACGAGTGACAGACCCCAAGGCTCTGTGTCAGTTAAGCTAGCACCGGTGCCAGGCCTTGTATAGACTCCGGACTCCCTGACAGGCTCTTCATTGCTGGAGGGCTTTTCATCGCTGGAGTTAGCTTGTGGGGCCACCCCGGCTGAGTGTGTGAGTGAGAAGGAAAAATGGTAGACATGGGGAAATGAAGAAAGAGGAAAATTGTTGGGCATTGAGAGAAAGAAGAGTAAGGTAGAGATACATGAGGAAGAGAAGGATGAGAGGGAGAAATGATGGATATGGTCGTGGACAGGGAATAGTGGGACAGATTGAAAGGGATGAAAGGGGGAGAAATGTTGGACATCGTGGTGGAGGGAATGGAGGGAGTGATGTGGCATGTGCTGGAGAGGGGTGATAGAAGGAGAAATGTTGGGCATGGGGCTGGTGGGCAGTGGTAAAAGACACTGCACATGAACCGGGGGATGAATGTTGGATATGGGAGTAGAGGGGGTGGAAGAGATGCACCATGGATCTTTCTCTCTTTCCCCATTCCCTTTGCAGTAATGGAGGGAATGAGAGAAAGCCAGATGGACAATGAGAGAGGGAGACATGTTGCCAATGGGGTGGAGGAGAGAAGAAGAAAAATTGGACTCATGGAGGAACAGAGAGAGATGTTGGTTGGGGAAGGGAATGAGGTCCCGAAGAGAGGCAGAAATGCTGGATGCACAGTCAGAAGAAAGTGCAACCAGAGACTAATAAGATCACCAGACAACATAGATAGGGAAAATTATTTTATTTTCAAACTAGTCGTTAAGCCCGTTACATTAACGGGTGCTAGAATTTATGTCAGTCTGTATTTTTCTTTCTGTCTCTTTCCTCCCTCCATTTCCCTGTGTAGCGCTGTCTCTGCTTTCTTCCTCAGTCTGCACTCTCAAGCTGTAACATTACTGCTTAGCTTTTTCTCCCTGCAAGCATCTCTGCTCTCTTTCTCATCCCCAGTCTCTTTGCTATTTTTCTCTTCTTGCAGGGGTCTCTGCTCTCCTTTCTCTATATGTTCCTGATTCCTGCAAACTTCTGTTTTCTCTGTATGCTCTTGATCCTGTGTTTCCCTGTAGGTGTCTTTTCCCTTTTTTATTTTTTTTTTATTCCTTCTTCATGTATGGTTGATTTATTAAAAGTTTTTTTATTTTTCCTATTTGTTGCATGCCTGTCTCCTTGGCCGCTGTATGTTTCTAATTTTTTGCTTTGTGTGTTTGTTTGTGTTTTTTTGCTGATTGTCTACTTGGTCGCTGTCAGTCTGTCTGTCTCATTGGCTGCTGTATGTCTGTATGCCTTTTTTTCAGTCTAACTCCTTGGCCACTGTATGTCTGGAAGGTTTTTTTTCCTGAATTTATCCTTGGGCATTGTAATTTTTATTTTTTTCTGTTTGTCTCCTTGGCTGTTTGTATTTTTTTGCTGTCTCTCTGTCTGTCTACTTGGACGCTGTATGTAAGTATGTCTGTCTCCTTGGCTGCTGTATGTCTGTTTGTCATTTTTTTTTCCTGTGTCTCTCTCTCCTTGTCCTCTGTGTTTTGTTATTTTTTTCAATCTGTCTATTTAGCCCCCTGTCCTTCTGTGAGTGTCTGTGTCACTCTCTCTCCTTGTCCTCTGTGTTTTGTTATTTTTTCAATCTGTGTCTTTAGCCCCCTGTCCTTCTGTGACTGTCTGTGTGTCTCT
Organism: Geotrypetes seraphini; assembly: GCF_902459505.1. Lineage (NCBI taxonomy): Eukaryota > Metazoa > Chordata > Amphibia > Gymnophiona > Dermophiidae > Geotrypetes > Geotrypetes seraphini. The sequence goes on along the minus strand of NC_047090.1, from coordinate 93,116,729 downwards.
CTCTACTTGTGCACTGTTGTTTGTTTGTTTTTTTCAATCTCTCTTTAGCTCCTGATCCCCTCTCACTGACCCTTGCGCGACTGCATGTAATTCCGGTTAGGTTTCCATGGCAACCCTGCTCGCGGGTCTGTGAGTGTAGGGCCGTTTTGTCGGGTCTGGCGGCGCCGGGTTGGGAAGAGTCCTGGCTCCTTTTTTGGTTTGGGCCCGTGCAGAGGGGCTCAACAGCGCACAACCACCTTTCCTTCCCTCCCTCCATCTGGTGCTGTGCAGCTCCACCAATGTTAAAAGCAGCCGCGTCGAAATCGGAGCCCTGCCACTGCCGTAGCACTTTCCCCTCTGCCTTGGTCCCGCCCCTTCTCTGACATATGGGACCGCGGCAGAGGGAACGTGTTACGGTGGCGGCAGGGCTCCAATTTCAAAGCAGCTGCTTTTAACATAGGCGGAGCTGAACTGTACCTGATGGAGGAAGGGAAGGAACGGTGGGGCAAATTTGGTCAACGGCAGGAATTGTTTGGCGGACCAAGCACCGTGAAACCGTGAGGAAGTCCGTCGCAGCCTCGCAGCTAGGTAGGGGGACAACAATGGCGCTTATGCTCAAGCCCCCGCCGCAGCTCCTCTCTCGATCCTGGTGCGGTTCGAGAGAGGATTCGTGGCGGCGGCTTGAGCATAAGCGTGATTGTTGTCCAAGTTGCCGAGTTTGGTGACATAAACCTGCGCATGCGCACTAAAAAAACCCGACGGATCAGGGAACACGTTTTTTTTAGTGCGCATGCGCGTCCTACCATTTTATTATATTAGATTAGTGATTGAAATGCGTCAGTTTTGAGAATTTATATCTGCTGTCTATATTTTGCACTATATTTGTCTAATTATTTTGTAGCTGTTCATAGAAACATAGAAAAATGACGGCAGATAAGGGCCTTAGCCCATCAGGTCTGCCCACCCAAGTCTACTTTCCTAGAGATCACACTCCTAATGACCGATCTCCTTAACTTAACCCTCTAAGGGATCCCACATGGGCATCCCATTTGCTCTTAAAATCTGGCACGCTGTTGGCCTCGATTACCTGCACCGGGAGCTCATCGAGGCCAACAGGTGATATTGCATATTTTAAAGTCATCTGCCTTGACCTTTTTGAAACCCCCCCCCCCCGAATATAAATGATAATTAACATTTTCTCTGCGTACAGTGTGCTTTGTGTTTTTTAATTTTGTGGTTACCATTATGTATTGTTAATACATAATGTGTGTATATGGAAAATAATAATGTGTGTATATGGAAAATGAATAGAAGAAATTGCATTACAATTAGTACTATTATTATGGGGTGGGGTTAGGGGCAGAGCTTGATTAGGTCTGGAGTGGAGCTTGGGTGGGTCTGGGGAGGAGCTTGGGCGGGGGTATTCGGTTGATATTGGTTAGACTTAGGGGGTACTTAGCTTGAAGAAGTTGAGACACACTGCTCTATATGCTGCAGTCTCCAGAATTGTACACAATATTCTAAATGAGGTCTCACCAGAATCTATACAGAAAAGCAGACACCTACGTTTTGCTTGAGACATTGCTCATGTCCAGATTGCAAAGCATAGTGTGTAGTGTAGATGAAAATATTTTATAAATCAAAGCTCTAAGTTTGGGCCCTGCTCATGCTCTGTCCTAACTCACCTGAATGCCCACCTGCAAAGAACACACCATCACGTCTTGGCACTTACAAAATACTGCTTACCTGTAAAATGCTCATGCAGGTGTGTAAATAACTAGAATACCATCTATACATTCTCTTGTTGCCTTAAATTAGAATTACTCCCATGTTTCTGTGTGCCTACTGTATCTGCACATATAACCTTAGGCAATTTTAAGAGCCCACTTGACCATGTAAAATGTTGTTCTGCATTCTCAAGCCTCTTATAAAATTACCCTCTAAAAGTCAAATGAATTTATTCAACAAATATTCGACCCTCTTTAAGGATCACAACTAAGGACTTATCTCCTCTTTTCAGCAATGATCATGCCCAGAATGCAAACAGGATTTATTTCCTATTTGTTAATCTCCTAAATCACAATGAATCAGTTTTGAAAAGTTTCTCAAAGTACATGGGTGTGGTTTCCAACTCACTATTTTCTCATGAACAGCTGGGGTCAGCGGCAGGTTTTGTGACTCGTCATCCACCTCTGTTTATTAGGTATAAACAGGGGCAGGTCCACGAGTAAAGTTCTTTTGTAGATGGTATGTTATGGTGACCAAGTGTGCCATATTCTGGAACTTGTAGCCCTGTTCTTTTTTGCACTGTAAAAACAAGCGTGCAAATCCAAAAAATGCTTTGGGACAGGAGTTAAAGTGAAAAAACTAAGCATACAAAAAAGAAACACTACATAAAAAAAGAATAAGGAACCTTTTTGTCATGTTGAGGCCTACTTTTGTTGCTCAGAATGTCTTCTGGTTAGCGAAAATTGAGAAGTTGACCACAGTGAAAAGAGTTACGGGGGAAACATCTGCACTTAGGCCCTCTTTTACTAAGGTGCGCTAATCAAATTAGCGCATGCTAAACGCTAACGTGTGCATATCTAAGAACGTTTTAGCGTGCGCTAATTTGATTAGCGCACCTTAGTAAAAGAGGGGGTTACTCTTTTTAAGGTTCATAGTCTAAAGCGCGCGAGGACAAAGGCGCGCCGACAACCAAGCGCGGACAACTGAGCGCAGGACTTCATCGCGCCAAAGAAAAAACGTATATTAAAGGGCTCCGACGGGGGGTGTTGGTGGGGAACCCCCCCACTTTACTTAATAGAGATCGCGCTGGCGTTGTGGGGGGTTTGGAGGGTTGTAACCCCCCTCATTATATTGGAAACTTAACTTTTCCCCTGTTTTTTAGGGAAAAAGTTAAAGTTTTCAGTATAATGTGGGGGGGTTACACCTCCCCTACACCCCCCACATGGCAGCGTGAGGCAGCACGATCCCTATTAAGTAAAGTGGGGAGTTTCCCTCCCCCCACACCCCCTGTCAGAGCCCTTTAAAATACGGGTTTTCTTCGGCGCGATTAAGCCCTGCGCTCAGTTGTCCGTGCTCGGTTGTCAGCGAGCTTTTGACCCGTCACCGTTTTTAAATTTAAAAGTAAATGATTAGCTCTGTCTACAGCTACCATTACAATTATTATTACTAAACATTTATATTTATTTATTAAAAAAATTTATATACCATATAAATCCTATACGGTTTCCATAACAACAGCCATAAATATTAGATTATACACATGTTCAATACATAAAAACTTTGCCATAAGATTCAGAGAATCTATCCAATAAAGCATTTGCAGGTAATTTCCTCATATTACACTTCTCCCTCCGTATTCGCGGTTTCGATTATTCACGTTTTTTAGCTGGCTCCTCCCCCCCAAATTACATCAGTTTGCATAGAGAAATTGCTGATTCCAAGCGTTTACAGAGAAAATCGCTGATTCCCAGCACATTCTTCACCATGTTTTGCCTCTCCTTCAGGAACAGACCATGTTATTCGCAGTTTCACTATATTCACGATAGTTTTTAATAGAAAACAGCGAATAACATATGAAAAAGTTATTCACGGTTTTTCTGTATTTGCAATTCTGTTAATCCCCTATCATAGCGAATATGGAGGGAGAAGTGTACTCTTCAGTCTACCACCCTCAACCTCAAATCATGTCCTCTGGTTGTACCATTTTCCTTTCTCTGGGAAAGATTTTGTTCTACGTTAATACCTTTTAAGAATATCATTTTTAGATTTGATCTTTACCAGTGCCCATTTTTGTGTGCTATTTATAGAATTCCCCCCTGTTTGTTTTGTCTGTCTGTCTGTTCTAGTTGCATAAGCTCTGCAAAGCAGGGTCCTTCTGTTCTCTCTATCCATATTTTGCTGTGTACACTTTGTAGCACTATATAAACGCAATTGTTTATAAATGCTTTCTTGTGACGAGATACTATGTGATGTAATTCTTCTTTACGGGGAGGGTGGTGAATGCCTGGAATGAGGGAGGTGGTGGAGAGGAAAACGGTGACAAAGTTAAAAAAAAAGCGTGGGATGAACATAGAGGATCTCTAATCAGAAAATAATGGTATATATTGAAGGAACTAAGGCCAGTACTGGGCAGAATTGCACGATCTGTGTCTGTATATGGCCATTTGGTTGAGGATGAGCTGGGGAGGGCTTTGATGGCTGGGATGGTTTAGATGGGCTGGAATGAGCTTTGATGGCGAATTCAGTGGATGGAACCTAAGCACAGTACCAGGCAGAGCTTTGGGTTCTGGCCCAGAAAGAGCTAAGAAGGAAAATTTATATTAAATCTGTAATTTAAAGAGAGGGTAAGGTTGGGCAGACTGGATGGACCATTTGAGTCTTTATCTGCCATCATCTACTATGTTACTATGTAAAGGGCATTTGCCCCTCATAGAATAGTGCTTAGTGCCAGATATCCCGGTGTCCAAGTTGGGTGTGGAGACTCATTATTTTATACAACTGTACACAACATTTTGGAATGTCCATGCCCTGCCCATGCCCCATTTTGGGTTACCCACTATGGGATTTAGGTGCCCAGCATTATAGAATAGGATGCAGTCAGATGCATGCCCAAATCTGGCCGCCATATATAGAATTCAGGGTACACAGGGTAATTTTATAAGTTGCTGCTTAATTTAGGCACTAAGAATGCACATAAATGAGAGCATTTGATAATTTTTGCACACAAGGGGCCATTTATATGCATAAATAATCTCTTATAAAGTATTGACCACAATAAATATACTCACAGTGCTTGCATGGCATGGGCTCTTACCATGGGCGAACACATGGGCACAACATTGGCAGTGTGATGAAGTACAATCATTGATTATGAAATATGATAATTTGTGTGCAAACCTGCAAAAGGCAGGCACAGGGATCTACAGCAGCTCTAGGGCTAGTTTAAGCAATCATGCCTTAAATTAAGTAGGTGACATTAAAATAAAACAAAATAAATGAAAAAACCTAGGAAGGACTTGAAAACCGAAATGAAACATTTTCCAATGCATACCTCTAGCTATTTAAAAAAAAATGGTCCTACTTATGCACAGATGCTGTAGTATACAGTTTCCAAGGAGCTATGTTCTAGGAGTGGTTTAGACCAGAGACCTAGCTACCAATGAGCGAGCCTGGCAAAATACCCAGGTCTGCCAAGTGATAGAGGCTGCCTGCATCTCGATGTTTGGCACCTCCCTACTCCCTATGCTCAGCTACTTACTTACTCGCCAAGTCATCCACAGCTACAGCATCAGAGAGCGCAAAAGGTTGCCTCTCTGGATTGTGAAACCTAAACTCTTCTGTGTCCCACCGCACTAATGCAACTTCCAGTGGGCAAGACGCAGCAGAGGAAAAGTCCCACCAGCCAAAGAGGCAGCATTTAGTGCCGTCTCTGACTTAATAGCTGTGGAGGACCTGACAGGTGGTAAGTAGCTGAGTGCGGAGGGGGAGGCACCAGATCCGGGGAGAGGGCCCTGGATTCGGATGGAGGGGGGCATGTGCTGGGGAGAGGCCTAACTCAATCCTCCCACCCAAGGCCCACTGAGTCCCAGCTTCAAAGTATATGTGTGTTCACATTTTAGAGTGATACAATGTTAGATATATATCAAGGAAAATTTTCCCATGAGCATTTACACCTGCTTCAAGATACATGCTACGTCAGATAGTTTATCATTTGGACTGGGGTTCAGAGGTCAGCTTGAGGGGAGAACTGTGCTCATCACTCAAATATCCAAAATTACCTCAAAATGCCAAATGATTGGGTCTTGGAGTTTGAATTCTATGCTGCTCCCGATACTCATAGGAACTCTATGAGCATCAGGAGCAGCGCAGAACATTCAGTGCACCAGCCTATCACGGGTTTTGTAAAAGGGGGAGGGGTAAATCTGAGAGTTATTAATTTAAAGTTCTTGAAGCTATATATGGGTAATTGTAACAATGGTGAAACCAGATATAATCGTTAATTACTGCGATAGATGTGCTTGTTTTTAAGTGCAAATTAACTCATAATGCGGCTCAATAGTCGACAAGCAAACACGCCTTTCATCATCCATTATCTGCAGTCATTCTCTTTTTTAAAATTTAATTTCTGTCAGAGCTGAAAATCCAAGTTTGCAAAGATAAGAAGTTCCAAACGGTAGCAAAGCACTGAATGCTTTGTTGCTGAAGTTAGGATAACTACTGCATAAAAAATAAAAATAAAATTACTTGCCGTTAGTTTTCAAGGACCAATCATGTCAAAGAATGATGCTTGTCTGAGTGGTTGTATCCTTTTGCACACAGATGCTCATAACATTGTCAGACTCTTGCATATGTGACGTACATGTCATCTATTCTAGTGTATACTTATGAAGGGAATTTTTAAAAATAGAGTAAAATTCTGGAATCTCTCGTGGCACACCTGGAATCTCTTCGGGGCACCCCGCTGTGTTTGAGAGAGACTGCATGGATCTCATGCCTAACTTTGGGTGCTGCACTTATACTTGCTGAAACCTGGTATAAAGGCTGGTGAGTAATTAATGGCTCTTGAGTGTGTAAATGATCCTATTCCACATCATCACGCATAATTTCTGGGAACACCCCTGTCCTGCCAATAGCCACACCCCCCCTTCTGAAAGGCACGGTATGAAATGTAGGCGCTAATTTTACCGAATAGGGCACATGGCAGATCTGTCCATGAACCTAAATTTTTAGCCAATTAACACCAATTGATTGTTAATGGCTCATTAACTAATTAGTTTGTGCACAGATCTGGGATCCAAGCCCAAATTTAGGCGACCTATATAGAATATAGGGGCAAGTCTTTCTAAAAGTATAAAGGGATTTTTAAATGCTCAGACCGAAATGCCCATTGTTTCACCTAGATGCCCATATACAGTAATCCTCATGCTAAGTGTGCCAACCCTCATTTCAAAAAGGAAACTATCTTGAGAAGATTCCCTATCAAAACAAGCTTTTACCTGTTTCAAAACTGCCCTTATAATATTTGGAGTGACTCAGGGAAAAAAGTTTTAGAGTAGCAAGGTTGGGTGAAGTGGTGATTTAGTTACAGACAGAAACCAATTTACCAAATGGCTAAGCTGTAGGAACTGAATCTTTGCCCTAGAAACCAGCCTATATCCAGCTTCCAAAAGGATTTTCCTTAATTTCTCAGTACGACACCAAAAATGGAAATTTTAACATGCTGACCTGAAGTAGTAGGACATCCTAATCTTGCCTGAGATGTGGCTCACCTCTGAACCTTCTCCTCAGCCACTTGTGACGCCTGCACCGTGTGCTGGAACCTTTCCTTCAGGCTGCTTTGCTCACTCAAGTTTTGCTGCAGCTGCATGGCCAGCTCCTCGTTTTGGCGCTGAGTGATGCTCAGAACCTCCTCCCGGTTTCGCAGAGCTTCTTCGTAGGTGCTGATGGCAGAGCTGAACTGTTCCTTCAGAATCACTTCCTGTGATAAAGACTGATGCAAGCTAAGAAAAGAGGAGACCAGATTTCACGGATTTTATTATAACTACCTTTTTCACAGTGAAGTAAATTCCCCCTTCCCCAAAAAACTTATAATTAAATGTGTAATGAAATAAAGCATGCATGTAAATAAAATAAAGTACAGTGAGCCCAACAGTCAAAGGACTTATGCTCTGAGAGTAATATTCCTAAGTTGACCTCTTTGAGAATTCACTAGGGCTGAGGCCCTGTTCCTATAAACAGAAACACAGTACATACAGCATGTCAATCTTAAGTTAGCCACCACTTACAGAATTGTGCCTAGTGGAGCCTCAAATGGACTTAGGCACCAGTAGGCTTCTGAATCTTAGCTGCCCCCAATTTATGCCAGGGTTTTCTTGGCCTAAATACTGGCCTAAATCCACTTTAGGTGCCTACATGCAAAACACGTCCACGATCTGCCCGACCTGAAAGCGGTAGGTGCCTACTACTCAATTAATTTTAATTTAAGACAATGAGGTGCTAATTGCTCGTTATCTGGGCTGATTAGGCCTTTTAAATAATTAACCCCCCCCCCCCCCGTTACAAAAGTGTGGCAAAGGTTTTTAGTGCTGGCCGGCACGCTGAATGCTCTGCGCTACTCCAATTCTCATAGAGCTCCCACGAGCGTCAGAGCAGCGCAGAGAATTCAGTGTGCTGGCTGGCGCAAAAAACCTCTTCCTTGCTTTTGAAAAATGGAGGGGGGGGGATAAGTTAGGCGCCTAGATTGGCTAGGCGTGTTGATTTAGGCACCTACCTTGTTTCCCCCAAAATAAGACACTGTCTTATATTAATTTTGGACCCATAAAAGGCACTAGGTCTTATTTTGGGGGTAGGTCCTATTTTTTTCATGTACAATGATCATCTTTCCCTTCCTCTCCTCTACCCCAATTCTTCCTATTTCTTTTTTCTCCTCCACATGTGCAGCATCTTTCCTCCCCTCTCATCCATCCCCTTGTGCAGTATCTTTCTATCCCTCCCTTCCTCCCATCCCCCTGTGTAGCATCTTTCGATCCCCCCGCTGCCGCCGCGCACTCCCTCCCCTTCCCCCCCCCCCCGCCGACCCAGCTCTCCCTCCTATCCCAACCGCGAGACAGAAATAAATACTTATAACAAACTGGCAGCATCAGCAGCAATCTAGACAGGCTGCTTTGCAGCCTGGGCCATTCCTCGGCCACGTTGCTGCTGATGTCATCAGTGATGAGGCAGAGAAATTACTTTTGGAGGGCCCCTTTGTAATTTAAAACTGATTTTCAGAAAGCTAATTTACAGTACCTAACTATACTGGCTCTGAGTCTTTAGGCTAAGGATGTGTGTTCATTTTAATGACATTTCCTGTTTTAATTTGTTTTTCTTATATAGAAGAAATAAATGATGACACCAGTAACTGTCACTTTTTCCTGTGAAGAAACAAAACAGGGAAGAAAGTCCGGGAGGAAGGGTGAGAGCTCAGGAGGTATTTTTTTGCAGCAGGCCTCACATTTTATTTATATTGTTTTGTTTTTCATTTCATTTTTTTAATCCATGAAACTGGATATACAATAAACTGACAAAAGAATAGGCAATGAAGCAAAAAAATAGAATGAAAAATAAATGGCTGTTCCTATTTCTATCAGCCATGTCTGTGGCTGGATGTGGTTTTCAGTATGTGCCACAGCTGAAGGCAGTCACAGTTTTGAGTATAATGTTAGCAATTTTCTTATTATCTTGATAATTACTGAAAGACAGAGGGAGCTCATACAGCCATCCTGAAAACAATGATTGACTGACGCTTCATTCAATAGTCAGCTTCAGGTACAGCGCAAAACCTTTTTAGTTAGTGAGGCTTTTGCAAACCAATTACAAGTTCTGTCCCAAGCACTGCTTCCTCTAAGCCAGTAGTCTCCAACACGCAGCCTCCAAAGTCCTTCACTGCGGTCCTCAAATAGTTGTCTGAAATGTTCTTCAAAGCCTGCAAATGCATTAATTTCAAGCTTGCCCACTTCATATACTACCTGCAATCTCTTAAGTGTGTCTCATTTATGGAATATGCTACTGCTGAAAATCTAAAATAAAGTAAGTTTTTTAAATATATCCTTGAAAAGTTGTAGAATCAATATTATTATTCATTTTAAAAATTTAATATCCAGTCTAAACAAGCAGGTCAAGGTGGTTTACAAAATTAGTAGTATGTGTAAGCTTGAAATCTTGTGGTATCCTCAGAGCTTTCTTGTATTCATACTGCTCTAAGCTGAGCAGGACTCCTACAACTCATTGCAGCTAGAGGAGGTGGTGCTTTAATATTGCATTTTCATTTGCTGGAATCCTGCAGAGTTTGCCTACTCTCACTATTGAAAATGTGATAGCGAAACAGCACTCCCGCTGGCAAGATTATAGCTGGAGGACTCCTGCTCTGCTTAGAGCAGGGGTGTCAAAGTCCCTCCTCGAGGGCCGCAATCCAGTCGGGTTTTCAGGATTTCCCCAATGAATATGCAGGAGATCTATTTGCTTGCACTGCTTTCATTGTGTGCTAATAGATCTCATGCATATTCATTGAGGAAATCCTGCAAACCCGACTGGATTGCGGCCCTCGAGGAGGGACTTTGACACCCCTGGCTTAGAGAGAAAGAGCCCCCAAGCTGATGAAGCACTGGACATAATATTAGTTGAGCCGTGGTCACAATGGCCCACCCCATTCTGTTGCCTATGAATAGCCCAGTAACAACTAATAAAAGGTATAGTCAAACTGCAATATAAGAGAAAAAAGGCAACACAACAGAATAAGCATAAAATCCAGATCTAGTTGTACTACTGATAAGGAAGAAAACGTATTTTCATTCATGTTTTCCATGATATGGTCAGAAAAAGCAGCAGCAAAATTATTATAATTTCAACAGTACATGGTTTTATAGCAGTCTTTTTCAAATCAAAGTATACTTCATAATACTGTACAAGAGTGCCCCTGTAAATGAATAACCATTGAAGGAGGAGACCTTTTTAAAGGGAAAAGATGTGAGTTTCAGATTAGAGCAATCAGTTAAAAGTGAGGGAAAATCAGGTGACATGCCCTTCCATATGGCTCCACCCGACAACAGGAAATGAGTTCAGCTTACTGCTGCCTTTCATTTAACTAGACAACAGGGAAATTGTAACGCTCTTCTTTCTCCCTTCAGCTCTTTGGCAGCTTTCACACCATCCAGAAAGGCGTTGTTGGACTAACCAGCCTGGAAGATGGATGTCTGTATATTTCTGAAATATTTAATTATGAAGAACAGTGGGATCTGTTCAACTGAAAGGTGCAAGAATGATGCAAATTACTATAACGATAATGAAAGAATAGTGTTCTGTGTGTTAAGAGTGATCCGTTTCCTGCCAACAGACAAATGTCACTTTTTATGCACAGGGGAAAGAAGGACAAATATCTCTCCTCTATCAGCCAACACCTACACCTTATAGCCAGCACTGTGGTTTCTCCCCTCCCCCCCCCACCTCATCTTGATAACATTCAAACATGAGCTGGAAACGACTCAAATTACAGTTCACTCAGCTACGACAACAATTACAATACACCGTGTTATGTAACTTTAACTGTGAATACTGCAAAAAACAATCAAATCTAAAATCTATCATTATATGCGAAAACAAATGCATCGAAATAAACGCACACATGCTGTAAGCTACAGCCATTATATCTTTTTCTAAGCCTTCCTTGCCCAGAAGTTAGTCAAAAAAGAATGGTTTCACTTGTCACACAGAGTGTGAAATCTAAGGGCTCTTTTTACAAAGCCGCGCTAGTGGTTTTAGCGCGCACACGCCAGCCGAAAATCTACTGCCTGCTCAAAAGGAGGCGGTAGCGGCTAGCGCGCGTGGCAATTTGGCACACACTATTCCGCGCGTTAAGGCCCCAGCGCGGCTTTGTAAAAGGAGCCCTAAGTTTCAGGTAAACTATTTAGAGTTTATTGATTTTTAGTATGAAAAATGTTAGCTGAGTAACATTTTAGGGCTCCTTTTACTAAGCTGCGATAGCGTTTTTAGCACGCGCAGAATTTTAGCGTGCGCTAAACCCGCGCTACGCGGCTAGAACTAACGCCAGCTCAATGCTGGCATTAGTGTCCAGCGCACGGGGCAATTTGGCGTGCGCTAAATCCGCTATCGCAACTTAGGGCTCCTTTTACAAAGGTGCGCACTAGAATAGCGCGCGTTAGCCAAAAAACTACCGCCTGCTCAAGAGGAGGCGGTAGCAGCTAGCGCGCACGGCATTTTAGCGTACACTATTCCGCGTGTTAAGGCCCTAACGCACCTTTGTAAAAGGAGCCCTTAAAGAACAGATCAAATATGCATAGGGGAAGGGTACATATTGAGAAAGTAATGGCTTGAAGGAGTCTTTTCTTATAATAAAGACTTTTGGTTTACATAAGAATTAAGAAATAGGGCCCCTATATGTCAATAGGTTGTTATGTTGGAGTTTGCTGATATTTTCTCTTGGCAGCTAAATTAATTTTATCCTATTACACTTGTTGGAGTTCTCAGTAGCTCATAGTTATGAGTTAGACATATCGTATACCTTCAATATGTTTCATCCAGCATGTTTGCATTCTTCCAATTTCCTAAGATTATATGAAGACTGAGGAAGAATATAGTACTAAGTAATGCTTATTTTTGCCTAGAATTATATTTGAATATATTGAACTAAGTATTATTCTTGATTCTGATAGTTGATATTTGAAACCCAAGATATCCTGGACATCTAACCTCATTTTCTCCCAAAACATATGTATAAATTGACAATGAAAAATTATACATAATAATGTACATTCATAAGTATTACAGTGCCAGCACTTGTTAGTTTCTGAGATGCTGGCCTTCCATATTTTCAATGAAGTCCAAATATAAAGCAATGATCTAGGACCTCAGAAATCCATTGCTGGCTCAGAACTGTGCATGTGGCGGAACATACATTTTTAAAATAAATTAAATAAATAATTATTGCTGTTATTGACTATTGGTCTAATGTGTGCGTGTGTGTGTGTGTCTATGTGAAATAAAAATGTATCACTAAAGTGCTTGACCACCTTTAGGTACATTGGCTGGGTCTCACTATTCTGACCAACATTAATCCTGACCAGGGCCATACTGAGAGAAGGAAGACCACACAAGGTGCAAGGGAGATGAACGTGCAAAATTTGCTCCCTGTCCATTGTCTCCCCTGTAGTGGCCACAGTGCAGTGGAGAGGGTGGGACACTAGGCCAAATGTCCCAAAATATCTGATTACAATTCAGGATGCTTTTGACCCCTGACAGGCTAATTCAGCTATAATTTTGCCTCACTGCATTTATGAACCTGTATTACTGAATGTCCTAGAAAATCTGGAACTAGATATTTATAAATAAAATGGGACAAACCCAGAACTCCAGTAGTTTGTCCACCTAGATCAAGTTTCAAGTTTCAAGTTTATTTGGTGATTTGATTAAACGCCTATCAAAATACTAAGCGTTGTACAATAATAATTAAAATATTGACAAAAATACACAAAAACTAACATCTTAACATACTTCTTAGGGTTTTGTTTTGTTTTTTTGCTAATCTATAAGGATACATTAGGAAAAGGGGAGGGGGAGAACTACAATATTTATTAAGAAAAGATACAGCAAAGGAAAGAACAGTGGGAGGGGAAATCAAGAGTTGCTGGACTTGAAACGAATAGTCAATTGTAGGCAGCTTTAAATAAAAAGCATTTTAAACTATTTTTAAATTTCTGTAGATTCTTTTCAGATCGTATATATATAGGTAGGGAATTCCAAATCGTGGGGGCAGTTACTGAAAAGATTGTATTGCGTCGAGTACCTATTATTCTTAAGGATGGAATATTAAGAGTATGCTGAGAAGTGTAGATCAGGTGGTACCTTTAAGTCTAAGATTCCTGGAATGCCTTCCCGCAGGAGGCTTGAAGGTAAAAACGGTGATAGAATTCAAGAATGCGTGGGATAAACACAGAGGAACACTATATAGAAAAAGGATGGAAACCAATTCTAGCAAAACTTAAATGACCTCATAATTGGAGTGAGCCTTGATGGCAGCTTCAGAGATTAGAAAGTAAGACCAATGTCCGGAAGACTTCTGGGTTCCGTAAATGGCAAAAAACAAACAAACCCAGATCAGGTTCAAGGCTGGCGTGGGTTTCAACTGCAACTCCAGTAGCTGGGAAGTAGGACCGATGGCAGGCAGACTTCTATGGTCTGTGCCTCAAATTTGGTAGGGAGAGTTGGAGATTAAGGGCTCCTTTTACTAAGGTGCGCTAGCGGTTTTAGCGCACGCTCCAATGCCGCGCACGCTAAACGCTAACGCCTCCATAGAGCTTGCATTAGTATTTTTCGTTTAGCGCGTGGTTTGCCCGCGTTAATCTTAAGCGCGTGCTAAAAACGCTAGCGCACCTTAGTAAAAGGAGCCCTACGTGAACCGGTGTTTGGAAAGGTGAAGTCTGTGTAGGCTGCCAGATTGGATGGACTGTACAGGTCTTTATCTGCCTGCATTTCCTACGTTATAATGTAAGATGAATAGGCAATGCTCATAACCAACAAAGTAGACGTAGTGGATAGCTCGTTTGTAAACAATAAAAGAGAGCAGCTTATCCTTCACAGAGTATAAAACCAGGCTTTATTGTAAATAATTTGGAAGACATTCATACCATACTAAGAGCAGTGCATTGTAATAATAATAGAGCAATGTCTTCAAGAACAAGTTGACCCAGTTCAATGCATATAAAATGAAGACCAGCTTTTCTAGAGCAACAGATCCTTGCATAGAATAGAACAAAGCCAGCAGTTATGTCAGTCTTTCCTGGATGACCTGCAGCTTTTTAGCAAATAGCAAACTTAGCAAAATACTTCAAGCCTGATATTTAGAGATCAGCAACAATTTTTATTTTATTTTTTTATTATTTATTTTAAAATTTTCTATACCGTTTAGAACTAAACTGTTTACGTCATTTACATACATAAAATTATTTTTTAAAAACATAATAAAACAAACACACAGACAATCCTCTGAGATCATATCTGCAAACTAACACCAAGGCTTATATAAAAAGATCATGAATAATTCATCAACTATGTCAGAGAAGAAAATTATTGGCTAGAAAAAGGCGTCTACAAATAATTGCATCTTGAGTAATTTTCTAAATGAACCCTTTTCACGGCAATTTCGTATTTGGCCCACAAGGGAGTTCCATATTTTAACTCCTGCACAACAAGTCTCGGGTTTTACATAGCTATGTGTGCAGTTATTACAGGTAATATAAGCCTTTTCTGCATGTAAGACAATGTTTTACACTAGAAGCAGGTGCTTATAAAATTGGCTAGGGGTATAACCTTACAAAAATATTTGCTCCCATTGTACAGCATGCACTTTTGTGTAGTATATGTGCAGGCATTCTCGGAGTGGAGATAGAGACTGGGCAATGTTGAAATGGAATTGCAACATAGGTGGTCTGTCTCCATAAGTCTCAGAGGAGGTAAAATGTTTGTCCCTCCTCTCCAATGGGGTAAATTTACACCAGCTAGGGCTTCACAGACGCCTTAAATGTAGACTGGCATTTTACAGGCCTACATTTAAAGCGTCTGATTCACGCCTACGGAAACACCTAGGCCCACCTACAGATGCCTAAGGCCACTTCCGGCATAAGCTGTGCCTACACTGGCCTTAGGCATCCTAGGCGCCTCCGTAGACGCGAGCCAGATGCCTAAATTGTAGGCGTCCTTTGCTACACAGATTTTTTTAAAAAGGTTGTGTCCTGATTGGTCCATTAAGACAGCAGCAGGACGCCTATCACTGCCTGCAATCGGGACATCATTTTTAAAATCAGGCCCCAAGTTCATATATCTACACAAGGAGCTATGTGTGAGGAGGGAGGGGCAAGCAGTAAAAATGAAAGTGAACCCTTTTGAGCAGAATACTCCATATGTCTGGGATCTCTGTGAGCATAGCCTGAGGTTTATCATAGTATTCTGCCCTTGGAGATGAAAATCTATAATCACAATAGGCCATAAATGAGACCCCTTTTGGGAATATTTTAATGACGTTCTTCTATCTATGGGTAAGGCAGGTATGTGTGGAAAATGCAAACACTGCAAAAAAGAAATGCAAGGCCTGGTGGCCTGAAATGAAACAACATCATGAGATGTGCTTTGATGAAGATGTCAAAAGGAACATGTTTGAATAGGCAGGATCTTCAGATTGGTAAATGTTTCAAATTCATATTTCTTAAAGACTGCCTTGAGGAACTGTCATATTTGAGCAAAAATATATTTATTATTATTAATGCATGTTACTGTCATTTTGATACAACTGTTATGAAGAAATAAAGAATTGAAACAAGCAAGATTCCTTTTTTTGGGCTGTACTGAGTGGCAATGAATACAGTGAGAAAACCAATAATTAAATCAAGTCTTTCTCACTAGTGATTTAAATTGTGATTTAAATTGATTTAATTTAAACCAAATCCACCCAGTGCAGGTATCTTAACTTTACCTTAGTCTACACTCCATGATGTAACCTATCTTTATCTTCAGACTCTTTTCCATCACTATTCCCCATGCTGCTATTTTACTTTTCTTGTTTCACTTAATTTTCCTGCATGCATTTTTGCTCATGCAGCTTTCTCTGACCTTCTCTTGGCTAGCGATTATGTTCTGTTAACTGCATTTTGGACAATGGGATTGAATAAATAATAAGACTATCCCAGAGCATGAAAAACAGCCAGCTATAATTAAATTGTAAGTACAAATACAATGCAAAATGGAGCAGGTCTGATTTCAAAGAAAGTCAAGTGAAATCTCACTTATGCTGACAGCAGGGCTTCACACAACGTCATTAAAATATAATTAAATGAGGAAAAGAGCAGCAAAACCTGCATGACCTACAAGAGTCTGTCACTACTAATATCTCCCACTCAATTATAACATTACTAACCATGTATGAGGTCTTCTGACAGAAAGGCAGCTGATTATTTATCATCTACAGCAGGGTTCTCAACCCAAGTTTGGGACACACCCAGTCAGTCGATTTCAGAATATCCACAATGAAAATGCATGGGATAGATCTGTGCACAATGGAGGCTATGCACACAAATTTATCTCATGTATATTAATTGTGGATATCTTGAATACCAATTGGCATGGTGTATCCCAAGGACGGGGTTGAGAACTTCTGATTCTAATAAAGCTGTATTCTATGCAGACCAGACAGAAGCTGATTTATTTTGGACATGTGATGAGGGCGAATTCACTAAAAATGGAGGTGCTACTCAGAATGGTCAGTGGTAAAAGGAAGAAGGGGAGACCAAAGGCACTTTGGCTGGATACCATCAAGAATGACACAGGAATGAACATCAAGCAATTGAAAGAAGTTGTGAAAAACAGGGAAGCATGGCGAGGACTGACCTACAGAGTGTGTTTATGTTTATTAAAATTTGATATCCCACCGAAGCTTACAACAGTTCTCAGTGACTACCAATTAAAATCAAGGGATCCAAGGATCAGGCATGACTGAATTGATAGTACAGTACAACACTGATTATGCGAACACTGATTATCCGGATGTTCAATTATCTGGATTGCTTCGGAGGTCTCACTTTATATTTGACTTCCCCCCGAAGTACTATTCCTATCACCCTCCCTCCCACTAGTTTTCCTTCTCTGCCTCTGCTGCTACTGCCATAAGCCCAGCCCAACCCCCCCAAACCAGAAGACTTTCCCCCACTGTCAGCACGCCACCTATAAGAAAAGCGGGTGTCCCCCCTCCCTCCCCAAATAGATACCATCAACCCCCCCCCTCCTGGACCAAAGGAAAGACCCCAGGCCTACCTTGTTTCTCTAGTGGTCTATCAATTCTCTGTCGATATGATAAAGTCCACTAAATGAACATTGTTGGTTTGGTCTGTGTCGCTATCAGTTCCACTGTTGACTTCTTGTTATAGAATAGCCCCATTTCTGCATCAAAATGATAGAAGTTGGGCACCTGCATACCAGCACCTAACTTGGATGCAGATATTCTAATCTAGCCTTTAATTTATAAACCGGGTCATCTCCCAATGGAGCTCGACTCGGTTCACATGTAATTAAGACTAGAGTACATAAGAAAGAGAGCATAGAAGAAAAAAAGCTGGATTATCGTCAGTTCTTTGATACTATAGTTAAGCCATTTAAGTTTTGTATAAACAGCAGAGTTTTCAGTGCGATTAATAAGGCCCCACCCAAATTTACACTTAGGGTTGGATTCTACAAATGGTGGTGGTATTGGCAACCACCTAAAAAACGTCTGCCAATCACGTGTCAATCACGCACTGGTGCCATTTGCAGAATTGCGGCTTCATGATAGGTAGGCACCGGAAACGTAGGCCAGGGTTTTCAAGGCCTATATTTCTGGCACCTACCTTTCACGTGAATCACAGCTATGGAGGCATTTTACGATGCCTAATGCCACTTCTAGCATTAGCCATGCCTACAGCGGTGTTAGGCGTCATAAAGCGCCTTTGTAGCAGTGATGCAGGCACCTACATTTATAGAATATGGGCCTTAGTGTGCAAAGCTGCACACAATTTATAGAAGATCAATTGCACATCCAACTTAATTCAATAATTGGCTGTTAAATGTAGTTAATAACCTATTGTTGGCTATAATTGGCTTTAGTTGCCATTAATTAGCACCAATTAGAAGTTACACATGTAACTGCCCTTAGTGGCTATTCTATACATTGTATGCTCAAATTCCAGAGCACTCAACTTTAAGTGAGTTTTAGGCATCAGCAGGTCAGGGGCATGTTAGGCAGTAATGCACACAGGTATTAAACACTATCACTTACGTACCTAACTGCATAGTTAGGCGCAACCATTTACACTACCCTTTGAACTAGCTTAAGTGCTTGTGCCTTATATTAGGCGCATAAATGCAGACTTATGCTAGAATTCTGTAATATCAGTTCAGCTTGGAATTGCCATTATAGAATTTGGGGCTGTTTGTATAAAGGGCTCATAACTTAATTGGCAAAATACCCTTAATAACCTCAATAATTGGGGAAAAATAATTTAATTAGGTGATAGGTTTCTATGGAATGTGATCATTTCTCCTTCTCTCACCCCTCTCCAGCACCATGCAACATGTCTCCATCCATTCCCTTCACCACAATGTCCAACATTCCTCCCTCTTGCATCCTTTTCAATCTGTCCCATCGCCACCACCATATCCAACATTTCTCCCTCTCATCTTCCCCATGCATCTGTATCTCAGTCCTCTCCCTTCCTATGCCCAACAATTCTCCTCTTTCTTCCATTTTCCATGTGCACCATCTCTCTTCCCCTCTCACTCACACACCCATGTCCAATAGTTCTCCCTTTCTATTCCCTCCCCTACCTTAGCATCTCTTTCTTTCCCGCCCTCCATCCTATGTCCCATGTTTGTACCCCCTTCCTCTCTCCTTTCTCTGTCCCACGTCCATGCTCCCTCCCTTCCTTCTGTGTCCAAATACGCTCCCTCCCTCCTTTTTGTCTCTCAAGTTTGTGCCCCCTCCCTCCTTCCAGCCCCTCCTGTGTCCCAACGTGCTCGCTCCTTTATCCCAAGTTCATGCCCCCTCTCTCTCTTTTTCTTGTCCCAATGCATGAATGCTTGCTCGCTCCCTTCCTCCCTCCTTTCTGTGGCCCAACTATTTCCATGACCCCTTCTGCGAGACTGTACCAGAGCCATCTAGGTCGGCTGCCTCCTTCCTGCCTTCCAGCCGCACTTATTTCTTGGCAAAGCCGTGGTTCCTGCACTTGGCTGACCCGGAAGCCTTCCCTCTGACATCAGCTGCAGGCAGCGGCCTGGGAGCTTTGCATGCTACTTTGTGGAGGGGTTGAGTTTGGCTGGAGGCGCACTACTGAAGTAATATTTGAGCCCCTCGAGGTGCCTCCATCCCTGTGGGATCCCCACAACCCCAGAGGGGTCCGTGTAGGATCCCTGCAACCCTGGAGAGGAACTCCGCGGGATCCCTGCAGGTTCCATGGGATTCCCGTCGTCCCCTTACCTATGCAGCTCTCTAGTGGGAGGGGGTCTGTGATCACTGGGAGAGTATGTGTGTGTGTGAGGGGTTTAGTACTTAAATCTCTCTAGTGGTCATCTGGTCAGTTTGAGTACCTATTTAGTACTTAGATGGTTCTAAAACTAGTCTAGCCCAAAACGTTTAAATTCCGTTCAAGCTGATTTTCTAACTTTTCTGATAAAAGAGAAGACAGCTTTATCTGCTGATCCTTTGGTTATCTGCACCTCACATTTCAAAACTATTTGCATGAAGACCTTGGCACTAATTATCAGAATGTTTGCAGAGCACTGGTACAGGACATACTTTTGGACTTCTAAGCAGTGTCACATCTGTCTCATGCAGCAGTCAACTATCAAACTAGTAACGATGACAAGAGACAGATGAGGAAAACTACTGCAAGCCTACTGCAGTTATCATGTGCACACACACTACTGGCTAAGCAGAGAGGGGTTGAACGCAGATGTAAACTTGTGCGAAAGATGTGGCCGAATGTTGCATTAAAATGTATGATAATGAGGCCATTAAGTATTCCACGCTGATGCAGAGAAGCGAACAGTGGCTTTTGATGTGCACATAATGTAATAAATTTTTGCCAAGGGTTGCTTTTGAGGATTTCATGTCCTTTTTGCAAATTAAATACTGTACCTTGTTTCTCTTTTTTTAACAACCAGAATAGTAGCTGCAACTTTAAAACACACATGAAAATGTGCACAGGTTTGAACAAAAATAAAAGCAGCAGCAATAAATTTTTGCAGGGCTAATATGGGCACAACGGCTGCAGATGTATTCTGGAAACTTTAATTTTCTTCAGTCACAAGCACAAGAAGCTAAGGGCTCCTTTTACCAAGGTGCACTAGCGTTTTTAGCGCACGCAGGATATTACCGTGCGCTACACGGCTAGAACTAACGCCAGCTCAATGCTAGCGTTAAGGTCTAGCGCGCGGGGCAATTCAGCGTGCGCTATTCCGTGTGTTAATGCCCTAACGCAGCTTAGTAAAAGGAGCCTTAAGTTTACTATTGACCGTATGTGCATGTATACTGCAGGCATCCCCCAATTACTGTTCAAAATATGCACACATAAAATTTGCATGTCATTGGCTTTCTGCACATTCAGGTATATGGTGGTTCCTCAAACAGACTGGGAACCAACACATTAGTTTATTCCAAAGATTTGTTTTAGCAGAAATACAAGACCCTTGGAGGACAAAGAGTTGCATTTGTTGTAATCTAGCGGGATAATATTTAAACAGCAAGAATCAGCATTTATTTTTTAACACCAGTCACTACAGGCAAAAAAAAATCCAGATATTCAGCAGCAGCGTCAGGATGGTAGCTGCCAGACTGGATAGAGCGGTGAGGTGCTGGCAGTATCCAAATATCCATGATATTCAGCTGCTATCCAGATACCTTATCTGGAAAGCACTAAGGAAGTGGTCTCAAACCCTTTGCAAAGCCACATTTTGGATTTGTAGGTACTTGGAGGGCCTCAGAAAAAATAGTTAATGTCTTATTAAAGAAATGACAATTTTGCATGAGGTAAAACTTTTTTTTTTTTTAATTCTTTATTTATAATTTTAATAATTGACAATAATTACAAGTCAATAAAAGAAAACATGCAGTGTAAATTGAAATTAAATCAAAATTCCAAACAGCTAAGGAATATCAAAATATACATCGCATTATTAGTCCACAATTTTGGAGACGAGGCTAATGAAAAAGACTGAAATAAGTCATCAAGGCAATTAGTATAAGGCAAAAAGATAGGCGTTTTGAGTGCTCTTGAACCAATATGTTGAGCTTAACAAGAGAACAAGGCAGCTCATGAAGACTCTCTATCAGAAATAAATTTAGATAAATGCTGTGGATCATAAAATACATATCTATTCCCCCCATATGTCAAAACGCATTTACAGGGATATCTTAGGACAAAGGTCGCCCCTAGCTGAACAGCCTGTGGTCTCAATATTAAGAATTGTTTTCTTCTTTTCTGGGTCGAGCGAGATACATCAGGGTACATCCTAATTATATTTGTCATGAATGGAACATCTCTATGCTTAAAAAAATTTTAAGCAGCCAATCCCTGTCTGAGTCAATTGCAAACTGTACTATTAAGGTAGCAGGGACCTGATTTTCCGTATCCGACCTCTCTAGAAAATGTGTTAAATCCAAACTATCAACAGATAAATTCTGTTGATTTGGATTTTGAGATTTAACTCTCGTTGGCAGGTAATATATTTTTGTGAGAGGTGGGTACGAAGTTTCTGGTACCTTCAAAATTTCTAACAAATATTTTTTAAACATAGCTAGGGCAGTTATTGTTTGTACTTTAGGAAAATTAATAATCCGAAGATTACATCTTCTAACAGAATTTTCCAACATTTCTTGTTTAAAGTGCAAACTAGCACTGTCCTTAATCCAAGTCTGGGCTTGTACTTCCAAAGTTTTTACTTTAGGTTCAATGTCACTCATTTTATTTTCCAGACTTGTAACTTTATCCTTTAGTTCCAAATTTTCCGATATAACAGTATTGCAGCTCAAAGATAATTGCTGAGTTTGACTCCCCAGTAAAGTTTGCATACTAGATATGGCCTCCCATATGGATTCCATCGTAATCACCTTGGGCCTTTGCAAGGGAACAATCTCAGTTCCAGGAATCCCTGCAATGCCCATTGAGCCAGATACCACTTCATTTATCAAAAGAGTTTCTTGGGCTACTGAAATACCTGTAGCCATCAGTGAACTTGAAGAGTCTCCTCGGGCTTGCTGTGAACTCCTCACCGCTTGCTGTGATCTTGAAAACTCCTCCTCCCCCCCTCCGGGGTTAGTCCTCCCAAACAGAGAGGACAGCAAGAGGGCATCTCGAGCCGGTGAGTCAACAATCGACTCCTCCATCGCAGCGGGACAGCAAGGCGGTCTTCGCTCATCCGGGGACAGAATGACAGCCTCAAAGGAGAGATCCCGCACCTCAGCCTGTGCAGTCTCTCCAGCCGTGGCACCCTCCGGTTGTAACGTTCATGAGCCGCGTTCTACAAAGACATCCATCGGACCCAATGGTGCTGCTGCCTCAACGGGGAACACCCGAAGTTTAGACTTTCTTTTAACCATAACTCTAGGAAATCCACACGATGAGCATGACGGCGTCTCCGCAGCTACTCCCAATCCGCCATCTTAGGTAAGCTCCGCCCCCAAAGAGATCAGGTAAAATTCTTTATAGTTTATAAATCTTTCCTTTTGGCTAAGTCTTAATAATAATATTGTAATTTATAGCTAAACAGACATATGATCAAGAAACAGTTTTATTTTACTTTTGTGATTATGATAAACATACCGAGGGCCTCAAAATAGTACCTGGCGGGCCGTATGTGTCCTCCGGGCCGCGTGTTTGAGACCACTGCACTAAGGAGAGATTTTTGCTTTCCCACATTATCCAGATAACAGTTCTGAGCATTTCTGCCTCGATTCTGCCTGACCACTATCTGGATATCATTGAGGAGGTCTGTAAAGATATTCAGCAGTACTATCTGGATAGTTCCGTTGAATATCTTTTGCAGCAGCATGTACATGGATAGCAGGTGCTGCTGCCTGAACACTGTAAAATACTGGGCCATAGACTTGTTATATAGATACTTTTTATAAAGAAGAGCTGTGCAATTGTGTTCCTACAATAAGAGAAATCACATACTGCATACTGCATAGAGTCTGTTTTCCATCATGCTTCTTCAAGGTTTCATGACAAAATGTGCAACAGGAGTAGACCTGATGCAGGATGGTAAGTTCTTTTATTTCACTCTATATCAATGGTTCCAAAACCTGGTCTTGGAAGCACCCCAGCTAGTCAAACTAAATTTTATTTACACAAGAATATCTTTAAAAGTTTTCTGAAAGCACTATATTGACTTGGTCATTATTCAAATCATGTTGGTCCCAGGCTCTGGTTGTCTTCTGATAACTCACTTGCCAGGGTCTCCTTCCCATTTGTCGTTTTCTTCTTTCTCCATGTTAACCATCCATCTTCCATCTCTGTCCTCCCCTTTCATTTCCTTTTCCCTCCCCCGGAGGTCTGGCATCTTTCCTTTTTTTTGTCTCCATCCCGCAGCTGCAACAATGGACCCCACCATCCCCCAGATCCACCATCTCTCCTTTTCTCAACTACCTTTTTATCCAGCATCTCTCCCTCCTTCCCCACCACCCCAGGGTCCATGATCTCTCCTTTTCTCTTCCCAACTACCCTCCTATCCAGTATCTGTAACCCCCCCTCCACACCATCGCATGTGTTCAATTTCTCTACCTTTCTCCCTCCATCCCATTGGCCACCATCTCTCTCTCTTTTCCCCTCCCTCACCCTTAGTCCGGCATATGCACATTTGTTTGGACCCCTCCTTCCCTCCCTCTGTGCACTTCTACACCAGGGCTTGCCGCTGCCTTCTTCCCTGTACTTCTACACCAGGGCCCGCAGCCCCCTCCCCCCCGAAGGCCTGCATCTTCTTTCTAGCACGGTCTCACCTTCAAACAGCCTGCAGAGGATCGTCGGTGCTGTGGTGATCCTAAGCAGGCTGCTGTTGAACTCCGCAGCACGTTCCCTCTGCAACGGTCCCACCCTTCTTCTGACATATGGGATTGCGGCAGAGGGAACGTGCTACGGAGGTCGACGGCAGCCTGCTTAGGATCGCTACAGTACCGGCAATCCTCTACAGGCTGTTTGAAGGTGAGACTGGGATGGAGGGAGGGAAGGACAGAGGGCCACATCGTGGGCCAAATCTAATTACCCTGTAGGCCAAATTTGGCCCACAGGCCTGAGTTTGACATCCCTGAATTAGGCTATAAATGGTATATAAATGCTAAAATAAATAAATATATGCACAACCTGCAAAGTATTGAGTGAATTCAAGATAACACAACAAATAAAATAAACTACAACAAAAAAGTATCCTTAAATGGCCAACCATTCAACATATCATCTCCTAATCCACTCACCAACCCTACCCCACAATTTAATCCCTTAACCACATTTCACTCCTGTTTGTTACTCATCTGCTTACATCAGTCTGTCCACCAACCCTACTACAAGATGTAATCCCTTACAGGCGTTCCACTCCTGATACCTATTTATCTACTAACATTGTAAATCATATCAATGAGTAGAAATTGCCTGGGAAGAGAGCCAGATTTTAATAGCCTTACACAAATCCAAAGGAAACAAATTCCACAATGCAGGAGCAAACCAGCTAAAAGTGTTATGCATTGTGGTAAACAATTTAACTTGTGAGGGGCTTATACTGCTAATGAAGCCTGCTGGGAGGACCACAAAGAGCTAATTGGTTAACCAGCTGGCAACAAATCAGCCACTATTTACATGCATGGCAGAGACACCTTGAGACCAAACAGAGAACTCTGGAATTAATTTACTTTTCTTTCGGTAGTCCATGCAGCTTATCCAAAATAGGAGAAGCAGCATCTAAGCTCTTCCCTGATAACAATCTGGTAACAGTGTTTTAAAGAAGCTGCAACAATGATTTAATATCTAGGCAACCCAAATAGCAATAATCAGTTCAGTACGTTACTAATACAATGACAGATGCAAGATCTATGGGACCAAAGAATCCTTTTTTCATACTGATTTTTTCCCAATTTCCTAAGGTACAGAAACACAAATATATTTCAGAGCATAATTAAACGAGAGCAACCGGAAAATGAAGTGTGGCCACAATTTATAGTTCTTGCTCAAGTTTTGCTAGTCTATGAGCATTATCTGTGTGTTTCTTCCACCCTATTGTTGATGTCATAAGAAAGATAGCATCTGAGTATCTAAGATACTGTATGAATAAGGTGACCATACGTCCCGTTTTGAACGTGACAGTCCCATTTTCGGATCCCCTGACCCGTTGTCCCCACACACAGCTTCGGGACACCCAAAATGTCCCGTTTTCAGAGACAGCGTCCGGAAGCTGTGTGCGGGGACAACGGGACAGGCGATCACTTCCTGTCCCTCCCCTGCCACACCAAAAAAAAAAGCCTCCCTCCAGAATTGACGTCAGAAAGAAGGCTTCCGAGTTCGAGCAGTTTGCAGCAGAGGAGCAGCAGCGGTGGACCTAAATCGGGCCTGGAGGGAGGCTTTTGTTTTCCGCGGTAGGGGGGGGAGGAGGTAGGCAGGCAGGCAGGCTGGCTGGCTGGCTCTGGGGGAGGGAGGTAGGTAGGCAGGTTTTGGGGGAGGTAGGTAGGCAGGCTGGCTCTGGGGGAGGGAGGGAGATAGGCAAGCTTTGGGGGAGGTAGGCAGGCAGGCTGGCTGGCTAGCTCTGGGGGAGGGAAGTAGGTAGGCAGGCTTTGGGGAGGTAGGCAGGCAGGCTCTGGGGGAGGCGGGAAGGCTGGCTCTGGGGGAGGTAGACAGGCAGACTGGCTTTGGGGAAGGCTGGCTTTGGGGAGGTAGGCCGGTAGGCTTTATGGGAGGGGGTGGGACAAAGGCTGGAAGCAGTGAGGGGACATAAGAAGGAGGGATGAAGGAAGGAGAGAAAACGGCAGAGAAGGGGGGGTTGTAAGTAGAAGAAAGACTATAGAGATAAAGGCCTGGACCAAAGGGGAAAGACAGGAGGCAGAAGCAGGACTTTGGGAGGTGCAGACAGAGGGGGAGAGCCCCTGAGGAAGAGCAGAGAGAGGCAAGATCATAACAGAGGAGGGAGAGAGAGAAAGGGAGACCTGGAACAAAGGTACAAAGGAGAACTGACACTGGATCTGGGGGCACTAAGGACATAGGAAGGAGGCACTGGTGGCACTAAGAACATAGGAAGGAGGCACTGGGTGCACTAAGGACATAGGAAAGAAGGAGGGAGGGAATAGAAAGGGACAATTGTTGGGCCTGAATGCAGAAAGAAATGAAAGATAGGATGCACAGTCAGAGGGAAACGCAACCAGAGACTTATGAAATCACCAGACAGCAAAGGTAGGAAAAATGATTTTATTTTCAATTTAGTGATCAAAATGTGTCAGTTTTGAGAATTTATATCTGCTGTCTATATTTTGCACTATATTTGTCTATTTTTCTATAGTTACTGAGGTGACATCGTTGTAAACCCCCCAAATATAAATAATTAACATTTTCTCTGCGTATAGGGTGCTTTGTGGTTTTTAAAAAATTTTATAGTTAGCATTATGAAATAATAAGATATTGTGTGTACATGAAAAATGAATGGAAGAAATTGGGGGCGGGGCTAGGGTGGGATTGGGGGCGAGGATAGGGCGGGATTGGGGGTGGGGCTAGGGCAGGACTGAATATTAATAGATGTCCCGTTTTGATGAAAAAAATAAATGATCACGTTATGTATGAACCCTGATAAGTATATATTGCATCCTAAAGAGAGAACAGCCTAGAACAGGGATCTCAAAGTCCCTCCTTGAGGGCCGCAATCCAGTTGGGTTTTCAGGATTTCCCCAATGAATATACATTGAAAGCAGTGCATGCACATAGATCTCATGCATATTCATTGGGGAAATCCTGAAAACCCAACTGTATTGCAGCCTTCAAGGAGGGACTTTGAGACCCCCTGGCCTAGAACCTTGAATAAATTGGATGTTGATATTCTGAGACATGTGGGATCATTCGGCATCCTTTTCCAAACACTGGGGGGGGGGGGGGGGAGGGGAGGAGAAGGCATTCATATCACATGTGGCAAATAGGACATGACATATCCTAGTTTCAGCTAATCATCTCCCCCCTCTCTTCCCATTTGTGTATATAGGAGAAAATTCAATAAATGGTCCTGAAAATTTGGAGCAAAAAAACTGAATGATGATTGCTGTTCTATAAAGAGTGCAAAAATGTTAACAAGCCTACTCTAATTGAGAGGGGTCACAATGCTCAGATTAAAAAAGAAAGACTTGCTCTCTGTTCTTGAAACGCTGTGTGTATTGAGGGCTCTGTGATCTGATTTAAATTTCTATAACTCTAAATTTTTGTGAATAAAGGGTGTTGAATCAATTCATGGGAACTTTTTTTGAAATTTATCAAAAGTTCACCAGGGTTTATCACCGCATTTAGCACCCAAGAGTGCAAGGCAGGAATCACCCACAAACATCATGTTAAACACCCTGTGGCTAGTAAAATTTATGTTATTAAATTTTTAAGTTATTAATTTAATATTTAAAACGTGCAAAGTTGCCCAAAATACCGAGTGCCACAATAATCTGGTTCAAGAATTCAAAAGCACTCAAAAGTGTCAAATCATTTCGTAGTCATTCCTGCAGTGCCAAGTAACAATATACTGTATTAGTCTTACAACATTCAAATATGGCTACTGAAAAAAGGAACTTATCGCAATCAAAACCACTAACGTCCATCAATCAAAGAGTCTGTTTCCAGGGAGTGCCAGCTGATCGCCCTACAGAGCCCCGTTTCGTGTCCTTCATTAGGGGCAAAATCAGGGGCATCTCCCACTGAATATTGAATTCTGTGCTGGTTCTCTTCAGCGTGCCCATTAAAGAATAGCATTCAGTGTGGATCCAGTACCTAACTTTTGGGCATTTGGGTTAAAAGCAAGTGTAAATACCAGTACCCAACAGGAGCACTTTGGATGAATCCTGTAAATCCATGCACAACTTTTTGGAACACCCTAACATGCCCCTGGTCAAGCCTCCTTTTCACATAATGCACAATTAAAGTTAGGCATCATGCTTTATGGAATTGCGCACAGTGAGATGTTCATATAAATTTTTATGACTGCCAATTATCAAAAATTTGGTGCTAGCACCCAATTATTTATGTTTCCGATCTAGATAGTCAATTTATTTGGGTGTGCATCTCTGACATGCACAAAACATTGGGCGCAGACATTTGGATATGGTGCATAAAATCTGAGGGATACTACACATATCTTGTTTTACAACGTCACCCAGTGGCATTTTGTGCCTCAACTGTGCTTTCTAAATGACGATTAACAAGACTAGTATAAGAGGTGTAATCAAAAAATACAGTGAATGTTTAAATTTTTAAAAATATTACAGTAAGAGACACATTGCTATTAATCCTCCTCAAAATACTTTCCCTCGCTTTGAACACTCTTATCCCATCGTTCTTGCCACTTTCTGAAGCAGTTCTGGAAGTCCTCTTTTGTGTTTTTACTTGCACTGTCATGGCTGCCTTGATGTACTGAATTGATTTAAAATGTTTACCTTTCATGGTCATTCTGACTTTGGGGACGAGCCAGAAGTTGCATGGCGCTAGATTCAGTGAATAAGATGGATGAAGACACACCGTAATATTTTGACAGAAATTGCCGTACCAGAAGCGATTTTTAACAAGGAACGTTGCCATGATGGAAGATTAAACCATTTACTGAAAAAATTAATGGACAAACCAGAGTACAAATTCCATACAAAACACAAATTAACCTCCAGTATTGTATACAGAGTTTATCACTTTCACCTTCCTGCCACACTTTTTGAGGAGAAAAAAGGCCTCAGGAGCCATGGAGAGCAAAAAGCTCCACCGCAGCTATGAAGGGATGAACTTTACAACTTTACTGGCTCCCCTGCAACACTCTATCATAGGCCAAAAAACCTCCTTATGCAAACATTGTATAGACGTGAAGTATAAATGCAATTACTGAGCGGAATATAGGCATAGATTTTGAACATATCAACAAACAGGTGAGCAGATAAGCAAATGAAAAATAAATGAACACTTATATGAGTAAGTCCTACTGACATATGTTCTCACGCGCTGTTCCCGCAGGTTCAGTGCTGGGCTACAGCAATATTTAGACTTACGGAAAGCACTGAGCCTGCGGAGACAGCGAGTGAGATAAGCGTTTATTTATTTTTCATTTGCTTATCTGCTCACCTTTTGACCTGCTTACCTGTTTGTTGATATGTTCAAAATCTACATCTATATTTTACACTCAGTAATTGCGTTTATAATTCATGGTTATATAAGGAGGTTTTTTGGCCTATGATAGAGCATTGCAGGGGAGCCAGTAAGGTTGTACAGTTCATCCCTTCATAGCTGCGGTGGAGCTTTTTGCTCTACGCAGCTTCTGAGGCCTTTTTCCTCCTTAAAAAACATTTTATATGTGACAAGAAGGTGAAAGCGATAAACTCGGTATACAACACTGGAGGTTAATTTGTGTTATGTATGGGATTAAACCATTTACCTATTTCTCAGGTTGCATTTACTCACCTCATGTTCAAATCTGTTGTTAAAATGTTTTGAACGGAACCATAAGAGATGTTCAGATCCTCAGAAAGTTCTCTAATAGTCAATTGCCTGTTTTGTCACATCATTTTGCTTACTATTTTGATATTGAGCGATGTCCCGATCTCTCCTCGTCTTCAAATGATTTGCAACCATAATGAAATCACTTGAACCACTTGTAAACCATCTTCATGGTCCCTACAGCATCACCAGAAACTAATTTTAACTTTTTTTGTGTTTCTTTAGCACTTTTTTACAGTTTAAAACAAAATTTCATGTTAATGCGTTGTTTGAGATCCATGATTTACAGCACACTTTAAAACATACCCCCTTCTCTCTCAACTGCTGATCATGTGGAGAAGGCTTCATCTAAGGCAAGACAGTTGTTAGGTTGCATCCGCAGGAGTTTCGTCAGCCGGAAGCCTGAAGTCATAATGCCATTATACAGAACCATGGTGAGATCTCATTTGGAATACTGTATGCAATTCTGGAGGCCACTCTACCGAAAAGATGTGCTGAGAGTAGAGTCGGTGCAACGGATGGCCACCAGGATGGTCTCGGGGCTCAAGGATCTATCGTACGAGGAAAGGCTGAAAAATTTGTGGCTGTACTCACTTGAGGAACATAGGGAGAGAGGAGACATGATCGAGACGTTTAAGTATATTACCGGCCGTATCGAGATGGAAGAAGAGATTCTCTTTCTCAAAGGACCCTCAGCCACAAGAGGGCATCCGCTCAAACTCAGGGGCGGGAAATTTCATGGTGACACCAGGAAATATTTCTTCACCGAGAGAGTGGTTGATCCTTGGAATGAGCTCCTGGTGCAGGTGATCGAGGCAAACAGTGTACAAGAATTTAAGAGCAAATGGGATGCCCATGTGGGATCCCTTAGAGGGTTAAGCCAAGGGAACCTGTCACCAGGAGTGGGATCCCTAGGATAGTAGACTTGGGGGTGGGTCAGTAGAGTGGGCAGACCTGATGGGCTATGGCCCTTATCTGCCGTCATCTTCTATGTTTCTATGTTAACTATACTCACAACCGACTGACTGCACCAAACAAGTTGAAATTTGTCATACTCTGTTACTAAGGTTTGATGCACCACTACCTATATTGAAGATCCATGCCTTTCTATTGGATGGCGCTTGGCAGCAGCATTCACTGTATTTTTGATTACACACCCATCCTCTGTGTTATTCAATTAGTGGTATACTTCAATATTTTATTGGACTCTTGATGCAGGCTAGTTAGCCTAAACATGGTTCATTTTCTTGTGCCAGTATTGCACATGTTTTATTAAATTGTTTTACCAGCTTGGACTTTTGGTTATCTCTCCTGCCTTTTGCTATTCCCTTTTCACATAATTAAAATTAGGCATCGGGAATTATAGAATAGCACGCAGCGAGATGTGCATGCAAATTTTAAAGACTGCCAATTATAATCAATAATGATACGGTGACAGAATTTGTCATCGTTCCCGTGGATAATGCGGGAAACCATCCTGTGTCATTCTTTTGTGTCTATCTTAACCTCAGTCCTTCTACACCAGCATTCTTCAATGCAAGGCTTGAGGGTCATACTCCTATTCTTCCCTCTCTCCTTAAAGAATGGGGATGGCTTCCCGCAGATATCCATGGGGACGGAGATGGTGACAAATTCTGTCACCATGTCATTCTCTAGAATTATTTATATATCCAAGTTCATTAATCAATTTATTTGGGTTTACTTCTCTGATGTGCATACTAAGTTGGGTGCAGATAAAAATGTGTAGTACCTCCAAATTTTATATCTCCAATCTGTATAAATATCATTTTACTTCCAATATAATTATAGGGGTCTTTTACTAAGCTATGTTAAGCACTTAGTCCTGGATACTGTAAATGGCAACTAAATCAGCCAGTACCTACAAAAACGGTGCCAGCTGCAAGTGAACCACGCTTAGGTGCCATTAACAGAATCTCGGCAACCGGCACCTAAGAAAAGGCTTTAAAATCCTGGCTTACATTACTGGGGCCTAACTTTAACAGGAGCTGCGATTCTGCAAAAGGCACCATAGTATTGACTGACATGCAAACGGCACCATTTTTTTTAGGCAGCCGCTGATTATGGTGCCATTTGCAGGATCTGCCCCTAAATGCTTTCAAGTTACGTGGGAGAAGGTACCATAAGTTAATATGAATGTGAAAACATGTCTTGAAGTAGAAAATATTGAAAACTGTCCCTCCAACCCCAATAGGTGCCATGTTAAATTTGCAGCTACCGTTTGGTAATATCCTGCTTTACGCCACAGTAATTGCAAATTTTACTGTCTTAGTAAAAAAAAACCTATGTTTCATAAACACACAGAAACAAAGAATCTGGTAGTAGATAGGAAATTAAGGCCTATCTAACTTGCCTAATTTCAAACCTGATTCATCATAAAAACAATCGAGAAATATTGAAAATTATTACAGATAAAGATCATATGGGCTAATCTGTCTGGCCATCAAAATCAACAACTAAACTCTACAATCCCTTCTTCTCCCTCAGAAATTCTCTTTGCTTGTCCTATGCCTTCTTGAATTCAGATGTTGTACTGGTACCTATAATCGTCACTGGAAGACTGTTTCACTCATCCAACATACTTTCTTTACAGAAATATTTCCTGAAGTTGTTCCTGAGTTTATCCCTCTTTCCCTAGCCTATACCCCTTGCTTCAGAACTTCCTTTCCATTTGAAAAAACCCACCTCCTGTCCATTTATACCATGGAGGTATTTAAATATTTCTATCATCTTTACACATGGTGATTTTCTTCCAAATTACACATTTTTAGGTCTTTAAATTTGTCCCCATATGCTTTATGATAAAGACCACTTACATTTTAATAGCCACCAACTTGACCCTATATCTAATCTAGGCCATGCCCAATAGCTTTCATTCACTGTATACTAATAGACTAGATAGAAGGAAGGGAGATAGATGCATGATCGTATTCACAGAGAGACTCACTATTTGAACCCATACTTCTAAGTACACACACCACCTTACAGAGCTCTTGTGTTTAAATTAGATTCTTTTCCACCTGTGGATTTTTAAACTCTCTTTTACCACCCATCTCCTTTTTCAGCCAATAGCATTATGAATTTTCAATCTCCAATACTACAACATGCTTTGGATCATCCTTGGGGACCATAATTTCAACTATAATACATCATCTTTTGCTAATGACCCTGTTTCACTCATGATCTTTCTCTCAGCCAAGGTAGAACACATATTTTATATAGTTTTCTCTACTTAGTATTTCCCGGTTACTCTACATGACTTATCTCCCCTTCCATTGCCGTGGACAGATCATTATCTGATAGAGTTCTCTTATAACACAGAGGAACACAGTAAATGATGGCAGATAAAGACCTGCATGGTCTATCCAGGCTGCCAAACAGGGTGGCCAGAGCTGTCACTTAAAGCATGGGTAGCTGGAGCTACACAAACACTAGATGTCATGTCTCCAAACATGTGCCAAACATGCACATTTATCCCAAACAACCCTCTTAACTTGGAGGTCTAATCAAGAGACCTCAAATATCTAACTTACCACTCCTTTGTTCAAAATATGGCTTTTATCATCTGATTCATTTTCATCTCTCTCTCTTGAAGAAGAAGAACAAGCCACTAAATGGGGTTGTTCCCTTACCACATATATAATAAGCTAGCTCCACCTAAACTGGCACCTTTCTCAGTCCTATTGCAAGCGAGGGCTCTCAGCCTTTTCAAGTTCATTTTATGATTACAGGTGCCCCAGTATTCTTCATTACATCATTAAAAATTTTAGGCATATTTCTTGACTTAGATCTCTCATTTAAAGGACACATCTTATTTATCTAGTAAATGCTTCTTTAACCTAAATTAATTCATTGCTATCTCTGAAATCAAGCATTGTGAATACTGGTACATTCATTAGCACTCACACAGGTGGATTATTGTAATAGTCTGATCAAGGGCATCGACATTTGGATGCTCGGAGGTTACAACTCATGCAAAATTGATCCATGGTGCCAAATAAAAAGAGCTAAAGGCACTCAATACTTAGAATTAGTTTCACCTTTTGCCAAATAAATAGAGCCATGTTACACCACTCTTGCAGAATGAGAATTAGCTGCCCATCACTCCTAGACTAACTTTCAAAATTCTGACGCTTGTCCACAAAACCCGTTATTTAGGACCGCCAACCATCTTATCATGACTGTGGATATCTTACTGTACCTCTATAATATTGTAATCCACTCAACAAAATCATTTAGTTACAATTTACCTGGACACCATTTGCGATTCTACTTTTGGTGTGACCCCCCCCTACACATTCTACTTTTGGTGTGATCACCCTCACTGCCATCTTACTTGCTTCTAGAACCCTCCTTCTCATTAAAAAAGGTCTAAAAATGTGTTTTTTTTTAACCCATGCCTTTGGAGGCTGAATAATTCAAAGATTAGGGTGGCTGGTATGGCATGCCAGTCTGGGCTTAAGAATACATAGTATTTCCTTCCTTTTTGTACTTACCGTAAATAATTTATAACCTCTGTTTCTTCTTTCTGTCTACCCTTATTGTGAACCACTATGAAAGTAATTACCATTTGGTAGTATATCAAGTAAAATTAAATTTGAAACATATTTATTAGGGTTGGGCTGTCATTTCCCATGGCATATCCAGTCACTGCATATTAATGAAAACAAGCAGAAAAAATATGGACATTTTATAATTTTTGGTTTACCAATGATAAGGCTTATTCTTTTGAAAGCATGCATTTGTTTTCCATAAGTGTGCCTATTCAAATCATTGCACATCTGCGAACCACCGTGCATGTGCAAATAGTGCATTCAAGCATGCACTATTGAGAAAAGAATGCACATTTTCTGAAAGAATATGACCTCTTTGCAAATTCTGCATATTCTTTTGAAAGAACACTCATTCAATGATTTTGTTCCCATGACAACAAAAAGGCCAAATAAAAACAAATAAAATGAACATTCCATAATGACACAAAATGAACATTTTCTGGCTGCTCATCCTATTTATTTATTGTGGCAGAGGTCTAAAATGTAATATGACAGAAACAAAACACTCAGATTTAAATATTTAAGCTGATTTTTTAAGGCTGATCCTTTTAATACACTTTCCATTCAGCCTTTCCTTCATAAGAACATAAGAATTGCCACTGCTGGGTCAGACCAGTGGTCCATCATGCCAGCAGTCCACTCACGCAGCTGCCCTTAGGTCAACGACCAGTGCCCTAACTGAGACTAGCCTTTCCTGCATACGTTCTGGTTCAGCAGGAACCTGTCTAACTTTGTCTTGAATCCCTGGAGGGTGTTTTCCCCTATGACAGCCTCCGGAAGAGCGTTCCAGTTTTCTACCACTCTCTGGGTGAAGAACAACTTCCTTACATTTGTACAGAATCTTTCCCCTTTTAACTTTAGAGAGTGCCCTCTCGTTCTCGCTCCCTTGGAGAGGGTGAACAACCTGTCTTTATCTACTAAGTCTATTCCCTTCATTATCTTGAACGTTTTGATCATGTTCCCTCTCAGTCTCCTCTTTTCAAGGGATAACAGGTCCAGTTTCTCTAATCTCTCACTGTACTACAACTCCTCCAGCCCCTTAACTATTTTAGTCGCTCTTCTCTGGACCCTTTCGAGTAGTACCATGTCCTCCTTCATGTACGGCGACCAGTGTTGGACACAGTATTCCAGATGAGGGCGTACCATGGCCCGGTACAGCGGCATGATAACCTTCTCCGATCTGTTCGTGACCCCCTACTTAATCATTCCTAGCATTCTGTTTGCCCTTTTCGTCGCCTTGAGCAGACAGCTTCATTAACTTGTGGACCAGTACTCCCAAGACTCTTTCTTTGGGGGTCTCTCCGAGTACCGCACCGGACATCCTGTATTTGTGTATAAGATTTTTGTTACCGACATGCATTACTTTACACTTATCCACATTAAACCTCATTTGCCATGTCGTGGACCATTTCTTGAGCGTGTTTATGTCACGTTGAAGGTCTTCGCAATTCTTCTGTGTCTTCACTACTCTGAATAACTTCGTATCGTCTGCAAATTTAATCAGTAGACATCTAGAAATCTTTCCCATAATGCCTAACTGTATCAGCTACATGACATCTCAAATTCTGATGACAAGGACGGGAACTTCACAATACAATAAGATTTCCATTATATATTAGGAAGAATTTTATAGCTAAAACATTAATTAATCAGCAAGTTAAATAAAGAAGTGGTAGTATTTTCTTTACTGGATATATTTAGAAGCAGATTAGACAAACATCCGTCTAGTTTCTATGGTCTTTCTTCTCCCCTTACACATACCTCTTTCCCTCACAGAAATAGCAATTTCTCCCCCCCTCCCCACCCACCCAGTTCTCACACTGACCTCCATCTTCTTCTATGCCCTTTCTCAACCTTTCCCTTAAGCTTCTTGTTCACTGTTTTATTCTCATACCTATTCCTTCCCTCTTTATTTGTTCTTTCTGTCTTCTTTTACTCCTTCCTTTATTCCCTTCTCCCCTTTCTCTTCCAGTCTTATTCACTTTTCATCCTGTACACATTGCGTGTTTTCCATCTTCTTCTTTTAGTCTAACTGGTTTGACAAGTCAGTTCCTTTAGTCAAGGAAACTGTTCAAGTATTTGGAATTAACTCTTGAGTTCTCAAATAATTCTCTCCCAGACATTTACACTTTGGGGACACTGAGAATTTAATGCAGTCTACTGCACAGCTAAATCTTTACTGCTAGAAATCTATGGCAGTGTGAGCTATCAATATGAACCATTTTTTTAAGGTGTACAGCACCGTTAGTATTAGTCAACCTATGAAGGTTGGTTAACAAAGTTAGACACCAGTAGCCAAAAATTAAAAATGATTCTTGGAGGATGACCACAATTTATACACGATCAAATAATGAATTGACCTGAACAGTAAAATGAAATGCTGAATTTACCTATCACTATGAAGTGTCAACCCTTAGCAGCAGCCTCAATGAATAGACAAGTTTAATATTCTAAGTGAATGTCAGCAGGAATTTTAGTACGACACAATATCAGAAAGTAATAATACTTCAGAATGTCAGTAGAATATATTAACATATATGATATATAAGGAACAACTTGGGAGGCAGCCCATATGAAAAATGAATAATTCCAGTTTCTATAAATGCATCACAATGTTTTAAAAGAGGATGGGTATCATTTCATATATTTATAAATTAATGTTTATATAATATTCATTAAACCACCAAAGAGAACCGTATATCGCTAGTCATCTCAAGTGTCTTTGATGAGCTATGCATATTGAACAAATATGTTTCCTTTCAAGTTCATTAGAAAAAGAAATTTATAGATGACCCAAATTTAACAAAATCTTTTTTTTTTTTTGGGGGGGAGGGGTGGCATCTGGAGAATGACTATCAGAATAAAGGTAACTTGCTAATGACATAAAAGTAGATACTTGGGAGATGTTTCAGGAAATATTCAAGGTCATATATGCCTCATATCTACCTCCTACTTGAACATACAGTATGTAGGCTCCTTTTACCAAATTGCACTAAAATATAGAGGTAACATGGCTTAATACAGGATTTTTCTGCGCACTACCTGCATGTTAAGGGGGTAATAATAAAAAAAAAAAAAGTCTAAAAAGTGTCCTAAATAGCTACTTGGACGATCAAAAAGCCTGATCGTCCAAGTACCCATAACCAAAGCTGGTTTTTAGATGTATCTAAAACCAACTTAGGCCTTTCCCCTGCCTCTAAACGCACAGAGAGAAAAGAGGTGTGTTTAGAGGAGGGGAAAGGGCGGGCAGTGGGCGGGAGGTGGGCCGACCTACACCTAGCCGTACAACAGGTATAACCAATACAGTTTAGTCAGCACTTAGACCTTTTTCACTTAGACGAAATAAAACCAGGTCTAAGTGCCGAAAAAGGGGCCGCTGAGCTGATGGCCGTTGGCGCCATCAGTTCAGCGGCCCGGCAACCTAACCATCGCGGCAGGAGAGATGCCTCATCTCCCCTACCGCGATGCCATCACTCCTCTACCCGAACTGCCGCAACTCGCGGCAGTTCCGGTAGAGGAGTGATGGCATCGCGGTAGGGGAGATGAGGCATCTCTCCTGCCGCGATGGATCACTCCCCCCCCCAAACAACATTGGGGCAAGAGGAAGGCCAAGCCTTCTTGCCCCGTTGAAGCCGCGACCCCCCCCGACTCGATTGGGCCAGGAGGGAGCCCAACCCGTCCTGGCCCAGGTGACCCCCTTACACCCTGACACGTTCGAGCCAGGAGGTAGCCCAACCCCTCCTGGCCCAGGCGACCCCCCTACACCCCGACACGTTCGGGCCAGGAGGGAGCCCAACCCCTCCTGGCCTAGGCAACCCCCCTACCCCCACCCCCCACTACATTACGGGCAGGAGGGATCCCCAAAGGATTGGCCCAGGCGCCTTAGGCCCCACCAGTAGGCTGGGCTTTGGTACCGCTGGGCCAATCCGGCCCCATTCTTCGGTGGCCTGCATGCCGGACGGGTTTGGCACCCGTCTGTCCGGCCAACGACGAAAAGGTACGGGGAAGGGGGGTGGGGGTCGCGGGGTCATCCGGGGGGGTCGCGGGTCGGCTGGGGGGCCCGATCGGGGGTTCTAGGGCGGGCGGACATTGGGGGGGAGGGGGGTTCGTCGAAGGCAGGAGAAATGCCCTATCTCTCCTGTCGTGGGTTGTGGCAGTTCGGGTAGAGGAGTGATGGCATCGCGGTAGGGAAGATGAGGCATCTCTCCTGCCGTGATACATCACCCCCCCCAACAACATTGGGGCAAGAGGGAGCCCAAGCCATCCTGCCCCGCGATCCCCAACCCCCTGATTACGTTCGGGGCAGGAGGGAACCCAAGCCCTCCTGCCCCATGATCCCCAACCACCCCCCCGAGTCCGATCCGGCTAGGAGGGAGCCCAAGCCCTCCTGGCCTCTGGCCCCCCACCCCCTACAAGATCGGGGGTGCGATCGTGGAGGGGCAATTCGAGGGCAGGTGGGCCTGGGATCCCTCCTGCCCATATTTTAGTGGGGGTGTGGGGTAGGGGGTCCACCTGGGCAGGAGGGGTTGGGCTTCCTCCTGCCCAATCTTGTAGGGGGTGGGGGTCGCATGGCCAGGAGGGCTTGGGCTGCCTCCTGGCCGAATCAGACTCGGTGGGGGGGGGGGATTGGAGGTCGCTGGGCAGGAGGGCTTGGGCTCCCTCCTGCCCCGATCTTCATTGGAGGTTCGGGGCTGCCGCGGGGCAAGAGGGCTTGGACTCCCTCTTGCCCCAGTGTCATCTGGGAGGTCGGGGGTGCCGCGGGGCAAGAGGGCTTGGACTCCCTCTTGTCCCGATGTCGGGGAGGTCGGGGGTGCAACGGGGCAAGAGGGCTTGGACTCCCTCTTGTCCCGATGTCATCGGGGAGGTCGGGGGTGTCACAGGGCAAGAGGCATGGACTCCCTCTTGCCCCAATGTCGTGAGGGGGTGGGGTGGATTCTGTAACCGGTGTTGTTTTTGTCAGACACCGGTTACAGAATCCAGCTTTTAGGCGAAGGACTGGCTCCTCCTTCGCCTATAAGCTCTTGTTTTGGACGTTTGGGGCTTAGGCTTTTTTTTTGGTTGATTACAGGGTATAAGTTTAGACGTAGTGGTGGTCTGGGCTTTTAAACAACTGAACGTAGAGGCAGGCCATTATAAAAAAAAACCTCCTTTTGGATGTTTTTTTGATTATGGACATTTTCCCTGCTTCTACTTTCAACGTTTAAGGCCTTAGGCCAAAAGGAGACTTAGACGTTTTTTTTTATTATGCCCCTCCACGGGCTTAATGTTCTTTAGTAAAAGGGCCCCTTAGTCCTTGTGTTAGGTATAAATCTGTCTTAATGAAAAATTAACAGCCCTCTTGTTTCTTGCCAATTTTTGCTTTTATTAGTTTGAAAACTGTATTACATGTGTAAGAAGCAACCTGTCAATGATGGTTCTCTAAAAGCTTCTATGAAATGGTGAGTGTAAATACTGGTTATTACCCTCTCCTCTATATACCCACTAAGTCATTTTCATTTTTCTAGGTAACTCCAGATGCTGTAGATCCATTGGCACCCTGGGGTGTGAGCAGGAGCAGAGCATGAAGAATACCAACTAGATGTTTCAAGCAAGAGATGAAATAGGGGAACAGGGATTAAAGCAAGGTCAAAGAGTTTAGTCTCTTGTTGACCCCTAAACAGCGGCAGCAGAATAGCAGTAGGAGGAAAAGATGGAAGGACACTAAAACACTAAAATAATAGAAGGAGGGAGGAAAAGGAAGGGCCTAAAAAAGAGATTCCAGGAGACCAATCACAACCAACGCACCAAAACTATTGGTAGTGATGACACAGAAAGGCAAAATATCAAGTGCCACACCCCTTACCCATCTTTGGCCTAGTGATAGAATGGATGCCTAACCCATAACTCTGAGGTTATGGGATCAAATCCCAGTGCTGCTTCTTTTGACCCTGGGCAAGTCACTTAATCCTCCATTAACGCAGGTACAAAATAG
The DNA here is from genome assembly GCF_902459505.1 of Geotrypetes seraphini. Lineage (NCBI taxonomy): Eukaryota > Metazoa > Chordata > Amphibia > Gymnophiona > Dermophiidae > Geotrypetes > Geotrypetes seraphini. The sequence goes on along the minus strand of NC_047090.1, from coordinate 93,076,437 downwards.
TACCTGTATATATGTAAACTGCTTTGAATGTGTAACCGCTTACTTTTCAGCATTGGATCCAAGATGGCCACTGGATAGGAGTGCTGAGTTACATGCTTATGTGGGTTTGCTCTAGAAATTTACTTTTTCTTAATTTTACCTGGCATTTTTTCTTGAATAATGCAGAAGAGGAGAAGTGCCGCTAGTGCCTTGCGACGCTCCGGGACCGCTGTCTTCGGGAACATAGAGGAACTTGTGTGGCAAATGCAGGGCATACCAGCAATGTCAGCAACTTCCCCTCTGGAGACACTGCAGAGAAACGAAATGCAGCAGAGTTCCCAGGGTCTCAGTCCTGACATGAGAGCACTGTTCCTGCATCCACAAATGACCAGCTCCCCGCAGGCGGAGGAGCTTCTGAAAGTCGGAACGCAACTTCCCTTGGAAGCTAGAGAGATTTGGGCTCTCAGATCTTACAAGGGAGTCTGAATATGGATTCAGAAGAATTGAAAACATCAGGGATTGGATTAACCTGGCCAGAACATCGACAATAAGACTTACCAATGGATGAGCAAAGTACTTTACATTTACAGTTTTCTCAATTTCAAAAACCTCGCGAAGTAACAATGGACACTTTGTGGGATCTTGTGGCTAATTTGGCTAAGAGTCTTTTGACAGTTGCCCTTACTTTAGATAAGATTGATTGTTACGAATGTTCTTCAAAAATAAACAAAAAGAATTTTGAGGATTTAAAGATAATATGTTTCCAGACTTAGCACATGAAACACAAAAACGTAGCAAAGAATTTTTGTTAATGAAACCTGATGTTTTAGCTTTGGGGGCAACCTTTTTTCTTCGTCATTCATGTAAATGTATAATTAATTATAAATCACATAAATTTACATAGTAACATGGTACATGAAAGCAGATAAAGACCCGATTGGTCCATCCAGTCTGCCCAACTGATTCAATTAAAAAAAATTTTTTCTTAGCTATTTCTGGGCATGAATCCAAAGCTCTATCCGGTACTGTGCTTGGGTTCCAACTGCCGAAATCTCTGTTAAAACCTACTCCAGCCCATCTACACCCTCCCAGCCACTGAAGCCCTCCCCAATCCATCCCCCACCAAACGGCCATACACAGACACAGATCGTGCAAGTCTGCCCAGTACTGGCCTTAGTTCAATATTTAATATTATTTTCTGATTCTAGATTCTCTGTGTTCATCCCACGCTTCTTTGAACTCAGTCACAGTTTTACTCTCCACCACTTCCCTTGGGAGCACATTCCTGGCATCCACCACCCTCTCCGTAAAGTAGAACTTCCTAACATTGCCTTTGAATCTACCACCCCTCAACTTCAAATTATGTCCTCTGGTTTTACCATTTTCCTTTCTCTGGAAAAGATTTTGTTCTACGTTAATATCCTTCAAGTATATGAACGTCTGAATCATATCTCCCCTATCCCTCCTTTCCTCTAGGGCAGGGGTGACCAACCTTTTGACTTCCCTGGGCCACATTGGCCGAAAAAAGTTTTTCTGGGGCCACACAAACGTGCAAATGCTGCAGCAAAACAGAGGAGGGAGCCGGCAAGACGGTAAACGCCCGGGGGCAGCAGAGGAAAACCCTGCATCACCCTTGACCGGGGCTGCCAAAATACTTCACAGGGCCGCAGGTTGGACATCCCTGCTCTAGGGTATACATATTCAGGGCTTCCAGTCTCTCCTCATACGTCTTCTGGCGCAAGCCTCCTATCATTTTCGTCGCCCTCCTCTGGACCGCCTCAAGTCTTCTTATGTCCTTCGCCAGATACAGTCTCCAAAACTGAACACAATACTCCAAGTGGGGCCTCACCAATGACCTGTACAGGGGCATCAACACCTTCTTCCTTCTACTGGCTACGCCTCTCTTTATACAGTCCAGCATCCTTCCGGCAGCAGCCATTGCCTTGTCACACTGTTTTTTCACCTTTAGATCTTCAGACACTATCACCCCAAGGTCCCTCTCCCCTCCCGTGCATATCAGCTTTTCACCTCCCAGCATATACGGTTCCTTCCGATTATTAATCCCCAAATGCATTACTCTGCATTTCTTTGCATTGAATTTTAGTTACCAGGCATTAGAAACATAGAAACATAGAAACATAGAAAGATGACGGCAGATAAGGGCCATAGCCCATCAAGTCTGCCCACACCATTTACCCACCCTCTTAAGTCTACTGACCCCTAAAGTACAATAATTATACTGTCATTCTACTGACCCGCCAATTCAAGTCCTAGTGACCCTATCCCTTGGTATGACCTCGTAGGGATCCCACATAGGTATCCCATTTGTTTTTGAAGTCTGGGATGCTGCGTGCCTCGACCACCTGTACTGGAAGCTTGTTCCAATGCTCAATCACTCTCTCCGTGAAGAAGTACTTCCTGGCGTCTCCACGAAACTTCCCTCCCTTGAGTTTGAGCGGATGTCCTCTTGTGGTCGAGGGTCCCTTGAGAAGAAAGATATCCTCTTCCACCTCGACCCGTCCCGTGATGTACTTAAAAGTCTCAATCATGTCTCCCCTCTCCCTACGCTCTTCGAGAGTGTAGAGCTGCAATTTGCTCAATCTTTCTTCGTACGGGAGACCCTTTAGCCCCGAGACCATCCTGGTGGCCATCCGCTGAACCGATTCAATTCTGAGCACATCCTTACGGTAATGTGGCCTCCAGAATTGCACACAGTATTCCAGATGAGGTCTCACCATGGCTCTGTACAATGGCATCATGACTTCAGGTTTCCTGTTGACGAAGCTTCTCTTGATACAACCTATCATCTGCCGTGCTTTAGATGAAGCCTTCTCCACTTGAGTGGCTGCTTTCATGTCAGCACTGATGATTACTCCCAAGTCTCGTTCTTCCGTAGTCCTTGTTAAAGTTTCTCCATTCAGGGTGTAGGTTCTGCAAGGATTTCCGTTACCGAGATGCATGACCTTACATTTCTTGGCGTTGAAGCCCAGCTGCCAGATCAAGGACCATTTTTCTAAAGTACGCAGGTCTTGTTCCATAGCATCCTGTAGATTATAGCCGTTTACTATATTGCATAGTTTGGCGTCATCAGCGAATAAGATTACCTTGCCTTGAAGCCCTTGAGTTAGATCCCCAATGAATATGTTGAAGAGGAGTGGGCCCAGGACTGAACCCTGTGGCACTCCGCTAGTCACCTCTGACATTTTAGAGAAGGTACCGTTAACCACCACCCTCTGAAGTCTGCCACTAAGCCAATCTTTAACCCATGCAGTTAGAGTCTCTCCTAATCCCATCGATTTCATCTTGTTCAGCAGCCTGCGGTGTGGGACGCTGTCAAACGCTTTGCTGAAGTCCAGGTACACGACGTCCAAGGACTCTCCTGAGTCCAGTCTTCTTGTTACCCAGTCAAAGAAGCTGATTAGATTGGACTGGCATGACCTACCCTTGGTGAATCCATGTTGGCTGGGATCCCGGAGATTTCCCTCGTTCAGGATCGTATCTAATTTATATTTAACTAGTGTTTCCATGAGTTTACACACTATTGAGGTGAGGCTTACCGGTCTATAGTTCGCAGCCTCAGCCTTGCAACCCTTTTTATGTAGAGGAACAACATTGGCTGTTTTCCAGTCCAACGGAACTATCCCCGTACTTAGTGAGAGATTGAATAGCATTGTCAACGGTTCCGCCAGAACATCTCTCAATTCTCTGAGCACTCTTGGGTGTAAATTGTCCGGACCCATGGCCTTGTTTACCTTTAGCTTTGCCAGTTCATTGTAGACGTCCCCAGGTGTGAATTCAAAATTCTGAAACGGGTCATCCATGTTTTGTTTTATCATCAACTGTGGTCCGTGTCCCGGTGCTTCGTGGGTGAAGACTGAGCAGAAATATTCATTTAGTAGTTCTGCTTTTTCTGAATCTGCCATCGCGTAGTTTCCGTCCGATTGTCTAAGGCGTACTATACCGTCTGTGTTCCTTTTCCTGTCACTGATATACCTAAAGAAGGATTTGTCCCCTTTTTTAATGTTTTTTGCCAGAGTTTCTTCCACTCGAAGTTTGGCCTCCCTAACTGCTCTTTTGACCGCTGCAGATCTGGTCTTATATTCTACTTTAGTTTCTTTTCTCTGCGTACGTTTGTAGGAAAGAAATGCTTTTTTCTTCTCCTTAATGAGGTGCGAGATCTCTTCAGTGAACCATTGGGGTTTGTTGTTTCTTTGTCTTTTATCTACTGATTTTATGTAGCGATTAGTTGCTTCGTGTATAGATGATTTCAGGTACGACCACATAGTTTCCACATTGCCGGTCTCTGCTTGGTCCTGCAGCGTCTGATGAACGAAATCTCCCATGCGTGCGAAGTCGGTGTCCCGGAATTTGAGCACCTTTGTTTTTGTAATTGATTTAGGGGATCCTTTCCCAAGGTTGAACCATACCATGTTATGGTCGCTGGAGGCTAGCGAATCTCCTACCGCGACCTCTGAGACGCTTTCCCCGTTGGTGAGTACCAGGTCTAGGATCGCCTGGGCCCTAGTGGGCTCCGTTACCATTTGTCTGAGATGTACTCCTTTTATGGAGGTCAAAAGCCTCCTGCTGCTGCTGGTTGTTGCTGAAAATGTGTTCCAGTCTGCATCCGGCATGTTGAAGTCTCCTAGCAGTACAGTGTCGCCCCGTAGAGTTATATTCTCTATGTCTTCAATTAATTCTGCGTCCATGTCTTCCGGTTGTCTTGGAGGTCTGTATACGACACCAAGATACAGGCATTTTTTGCCACCTCTTGCCAGGTTTATCCAGAGGGACTCCCCGGTATACTTGACATCAGTGATCCTGGTGGTTTTGATGCCCTCTTTAATGTATAGTGCTACCCCTCCACCTAACCTGCCCTTCCTGTCCTGACGAAGTAGATTGTACCCCGGTATAGCCATATCCCACCCATGTGCGTCCGTGAACCAAGTCTCGGATATTGCCACCATGTCCAGGTTGGCATCCCTAATTTCAGTTTCCAGTTCTAGAATTTTATTGCCTAAACTATGTGCATTAACATACATGGCTCTCCACACTTTGTGTTTGTTGAGTCCCTGTAAGGCTATTCCTGACTGAGTCTGTGTGGCTCCTAGAGAATTGTTTGCAAATTGGGTCCTTACCTCGGAAATAGAGTGTCGATTCGTCCCATCAGAATAGTTCCTTTCCACACCAGTATATGTGTATATAGACCATTCCTCTAACTTTTGCAGATCCTTTTTCATATTTTCCACTCCCTCTTCGGTGTCTACTCTGTTACAAATCTTGGTATCATCTGCAAAAAGGCACACTTTTCCTTCTAACCCTTCAGCAATGTCACTCACAAACATATTGAACAGGATCGGCCCCAGCACCGAACCCTGAGGGACTCCACTACTCACCTTTCCTTCCTCCGAGCGACTTCCATTAACCACCACCCTCTGGCATCTGTCCCACAGCCAGTTTCTAACCCAGTTCACCACTTTGGGTCCTAACTTCAGCCCTTCAAGTTTGTTCAACAGTCTCCTATGAGGAACTGTATCAAAGGCTTTGCTGAAGTCTAAGTAAATTACATCTAGCATATGTCCTCGATCCAGCTCTCTGGTCACCCAATCAAAAAATTCAATCAGGTTCGTTTGGCACGATTTACCTTTTGTAAAGACATGTTGCCTCGGATCCTGTAACCCATTAGATTCAAGGAAGTACACTATCCTTTCTTTCAGCAACACTTCCATTATTTTTCCAACAACTGAAGTGAGGCTCACCAGCCTGTACTTTCCTGCTTCATCCCTGTGACCACTTTTGTGAATAGGAACCACATCCACTCTCCTCCAATCCCCAGGAACCACTTCCATCTCCAGAGATTTGTTGAACAAGTCTTTAATAGGACTCGCCAGAACCTCTCTGAGCTCCCATAATATCCTGGGATGGATCCCATCTGGTCCCATTGCTTTGTCCACCTTCAGTTTTTCAAGTTGCTCATAAACACTCTCCTCCGTGAACGGCGCAGAATCCACTCAATTTGTTTTCTTTGACCCTCCCCAATTGACATTTTTGTCAAGGTCTCGACTAGAGAGTGCTCAGTGAAAGATAGGTGCCTTTATCTCTGCTATTCTACCATAATTTCCTTAAGAAATTATTTTCTTTATTCTCGCTCATATTTACATTTTGGATCCTATTTGAGGACTTGAGCTGGATTTAAGCTGATATTTTTTCTTTCTTCTATTATAATTATGTTGTGTTATTCTGTATGTCTTGAATTTACTTTCTGTACAAGTATAATCTTGATCATGTAAATTGAAAATCTATAAATAAATAATAATAATAAAAAAGAATGTGTAACCACTAAAAGGCAGAATATAAATCCCATTCCCTTTCTCTTTTTTGTTTAATGGTAGC